>NW_022681472.1:50197174-50803674 GCF_009764315.1 Trachypithecus francoisi
TAGCTCAGGGGTTAAGAGTGATATGGACAGCAAAACAGAAACAAGCTAAGATTGACAAAGGATACTGAGGACAATACTAATGTCTCAAATGAAACTATCTCACTGGTCGCTTTCGAGACATTCTTGTTGAATGAAATCCTAGATCAATTTTCTACTGCAGACTAAATTTAATTTGGAATGTTAAATTAGTATTTGCTTATCATTGAGAATATCAATAAAATTATATATTTTTGCTACAGAAAATTATCTGATTTTCAAGTAAGGAAGGGAACTACTTTTATTTCTTCAGTACTTTTCAGTAAATTTTATTTCTCACTCTTCTTTTTTCTTTCTTTTTCTCCTCCCTTCTACTGCTAACCATCTTTACTTTATATCTGCAACTATTATTTAAATAAGTAATACTGACCCCCATCTTAAGCAGTAAGAAGAAACAGTCTTTTTCTCTTCTAACTCAGTGTTACTAAATTCAGCTAACTCATTTTTTTTTTTTCCCATTACTTTTCTGGCTCCAAAGATCTCAAGATCGAAGGCTAGTAAAGAAATCTGAACTGCACATTGGAAATCAAGTATAAAGAATCCACTCAGCTTCTCAAACAGCCAAAGATATGAAAATCATTCAGATTATGGTTCCTATTTCCCTGACTCATTTTTTCCTTTAAAAATGGCATTTTGTAAATATTCAACACCAGTTTTCCTATTCTTTGGTTTTCACTTCACTATTAATGACAAACATTTGTTGAGCATCTAGTAAATCCTGGGGGTATAACTATGAGATTTGACCCAACTCCTTTTGTCTTTATTATCGTGATTAAACTCAAAAAAAAAAAAAAAAAGGTCATTTAGTATTTCCCAAAATCATTTTTTTAAAGTATAGATCATTTTAAAAATCACTTTTGATAATGGTTAATACAATCCTCCTATACAAATTGGAAGTCAAATGAAGAGGAATGTCTTAAAGGTGGATAATCTTCCCCATCCCAACACAGTAAGAACAGAAGAGGAGGCGTTTTCTCCTCTCTGTTGTTCTGGAACATATTTCCACCTATCTGTATAGGAAAGAGGCACAAGTTGTTGGTCACACTCCTTCTCTCTCCTCATTTAACTTCAGAGGAGAGCTGTGACATGCATAAACAACACATGAAGGAAAAAATGATGATGACACGGTAAGAATAATTATATCCTGACCATTCCTTCCAAAAGGGTTGAAGATGGTAGGGAAAATGAAGCCCCGAGTAGAAAATAGGGGAATTTTAAATATTAGTAATGACTACAATTCTCTTCTTTCTTCTGCTGACACAATGGCATATTGGAAGGGCCATACAAATCCAAGATGAGATACGGGAGAAAAGCTACATTGCGCTAGTCTAGGCCTTAAATAACAAGGTAGAAGAGGATTCTTGTATTTACCATCCATCCCACCTTTCCTGACAGTTGAGTCCAGAAGCTTTGGCCAACAATAAACCATGCATATGTAGCACATACATATAAAAATAACTGATATTTATATTAAACACTCACCACTTGTCAGGTGGTTTCCAAGAACTTTACATGGATTAACTCCTCTGACCCTCACGAGAACTTAAGTTAGATGGTATTATCATCCCTATTTTAGAGATTTTTAAAAACTGAGGCACAGAGACACTATATAATTTGCTCCAAGTTGTTACAGCTATGTCAGACTCGGGAACCAAGCACAAGCAATCCAGTCTGATCTCCTAAATTCCTTATCATGATATCATTGTGTTTATTCCTAAAAAACCCCCAAGTCTGGGCTACAAAAAATTACACATGGATTTGAAGATTCAGAATCCTACTAAGAGTCAATTAACACAGGTTTATTAGTATAAATTCCATCCAATACCACCAGTTATTTGAATGTTAAGCATCATAGTACAAGTCTGTATGTTCACTAGGCAAAAATTCCAAAATATCTTCCCCAAACTGAATACTGACCAGTTAGAATTATTCTTTTCTCACAAGAAAGGCTAATGAGGGCTGCAGTTGTCTTAATGGCACTGTTCTTCAAACGATGCCCCTCATCACAGATTAGAAGATCAAATTTTATATTCTTAATTTGATCCAGGGAACGAAGTAACATTTCATAACTGATAATAAGAACAGAATAAAATATAGACTTGATGAATTCTTCAACTTTGTGGTCCTGAGGAAAAAAGATAGTATTTTAAAAATCAGGAAAAGAAATGATATGAAATCAAATTTAAGCAGCCTATTCCTGACAGTCACTTATTAAGAATTGGAATATGTTAACTCTTTCTGTCTTAGTCAACTGAGGTTGCTATAAACAAAATACCATAGATTGGGTGGCTTAAACAACAGACACTTATTTCTCACAGTTCTGGTGGAAAGTCTAAGATCAGGGTGCTAGCATGGTTGGGTTCTGGTGAGAGCCCTCTTCCTGGCTTGCAGAAGAATGCTTTCTTACTGTATCCTCACGTGGTAGAGAAAGGAAGTTCTGGTGTCTCTTGCTCTTGTTACAGAGGCACTAATCTCATCACATGGCTCTACCCTCACCACTTCATCTAAACCTAATTACCTCCCAAGCCCACCTCCTAATACTGTTATACTGAAAGTTAGGGTTTCAACATATGAATCTGGGGGACACAAACATTCAGTTCATAACAACTCAAAACCAAAATGTAAGCTAAGACTCCATTTTTTTGCAAAAGGGTTAGGGAGTTAACAAGTAAAAACTGAATGACTGATTTGAAAAACTAGATTTTTTTTTTAAATGACTAAGGCTAAATTTTCAAGTTTCTTACCTGATCAACAGTAAATATCTTGATCCTTTCACTTCCTAGCCACTTTTGAAATTCTTTCTTCCAATTATTCACCAAGCTTCCAGGTGTGACAATTAGTGTCTTCTTTATTACTGGCTTGCCTCCATAGGGTCCCTGACACTGCAGGGTCCAGATGAGCGAAATACATTGCAATGTTTTCCCTAAACCCATTTCATCAGCAAGAATAGCTCCACATCTGCCATTCATTCTGTTAGAAATAATTTTACTTCCTTTAATCACAATAGAAAAATATTTTATGCCCTTAAAATCATCAAGAACCAGAAACTGGTATTTTTTAATGACACTGAAGACTCTTTTAGTACTTTATTAACTGATTTACAACACATCTTTTGCATCTTTGATAATTATATCCATTACATATTGTCAACTAAATTACCAAAACATAAATCTGAAATTAGAGAGTTGAATCTAAATCATCTGCTACTATTACATGTACATATTTAGAGGCTAGAAATGAATTCCAATTTTATATCTGCATACGGATAATTTAACTATAACTGTGTTTCTCATCGCTAAGAGTTGAGTGATTTTTATTGGTTTCAGATATCAAAACAGTTTAAAATATATTGTTGTATTATATTTAATCAGCAAGACCTATTGAGCTGTATTTTATGATTCTGTCAGTAAATGAAGTCCTCAACAAAAATAGCTCCCTGCATCATAAAAAAATTAAACACTAAACACTTGATATAATACACATAATTTAGTAAAAGTTGTTATCCTACAGACCTAAGTTATATAATTTAAAATTAAATGTTATTAGGGATATTATTAGTAAGATCATGTATTTTTATGCCACTTTATATTCCTAAAGACCTTAGCAGTGTATGTTTTATATTTTTAAAGTTAAGAAACTCCAAGGGAATTAAGGATATTACAAAAATACATAAGTATACAGTTGACCACTGAACAAGAAGGGTTTGAACTGTGAAAGTCCACTTATATATGGGTTTTTTTCAATAAATGTTATAAGTGAGTGTGCCTACCTCTCTTGCCTCCCTTCTATCTCCTCCACCTCTTCCGCCACCTCTGCCACTCCTAAGACAACCAAACCAACCCTTCCTCTTCCTCCTCTTCCTCAGTCTACTCAACATGATAAGGATGAAGACCTTTATGATGATCCATTTCCTATTAATGAATAGTAAATACGTTTTCTCTTCCTTATGGTTTTCATCATGCATTCTTTTTACTGGCTTACTTTATTGTAAAAATACAGTATATAATACATATAGTATATGAAATTATGTGTAAATTGAGTGTTTATGTTATCAGTAAGGCTTCCAGTCAATAGTAGTTTATTAGTTAAGTTTCTGCCAAAGTTACATGCAGATTTTTGACTACACAGTGGGTCAGCACCCCTAATTCCTGAGTTGTTCAAGAGTCAGCTGTAGTTTGTTAGCTAATTGTATTTCTTCTTAGTAGAAATTAAGAACCGATATGTAATTTTGTATTTGTGTTCCATTTCAAGGTATAGAGAAAAATATTACCAACATAAATTACAGCTACTATTTAGGTAGCTGTCTTAGATCAATAATTTGGCAACAAAGGACAAAATGTCAGCCAAATGAGATACATTGAATAGCAAAGAGAAAATACAGATTCATCTTTTCATGGTAAAGAGAAGGGAGCAAACAGGAAGCCTTTATGGAGAAGATGTATCTTGAGCAAAATTGTAAAGGGTAAATAATTACTACATTAATGAGGCAGTTGAATATAGCTGGAGCTTGAACTGAAAAATATGAAGCTACCATGGTAGGTAGAAGACAAAAGATGAGTATACTTATCCTTGAGAGTTTAGACTGTATCTTATAGATCAGCATCTCCCAAACACCAGGATTTCATGACTACTATCATGATTTGTTGTCATATCTGTGATACTATATGTTATTATTTTTCTTCAAATCAACTTATTTTAACTTAAATTTGAAAAGAAAACTCATTCTAAGTATAATTTATCTGTGAAACCAAAAGTTTAATGTGCTATTTTTTTTTTTTTTTTCTGGAGACAGAGTCTTGTTCTGTTACCCAAGCTGGAGTGCAGTGGCGCGATCTTGGCTCACTGCAACCTCCGCCCCCTGGATTCAAGTGATTCTCCTGCCTCAGCATCCTGAGTAGCTAGGATATAGGTGTCCACCACCACGCCTAGCTAATTTTTGTATTTTTAGTAGAGAAGGGATTTCACCACGTTGGCCAGGCTAGTCTTGAACTCCTGACCTCAAGTGATCCACCTGCCTTGGCCTCTGAAAGTGCCGGGATTACAGGTGTGAGTCACCGTGCCCAGCCTATTTTTCTAATAATTAACTAAATATGCTACTATTCAAATTTTTAAAAAAGGCTTGTCCACTTGCCACCCCAAAATGGTCCCATATACTGCCAGTGGAGTAGGGATCACAGTTTGGGAAACCCTGTTCTAAGTTCTGAGAGTCTCTGAATGATTTTAAATAAGGGAATGCCATGTTCAGAACTGTTTTTCAGAGAAAACTCAAGATGGTGGCTTTAAGTAGAATACATTTGAGAAGCATCAGAAGCAAATATATAAGTTAGAAGCCATTGCAATAGTCTAGATAAAATATGATATTTTTATCACCGGTTACTAGAGATGCTGCAGTGGAATGACAGAAAAGATTAGGAAACAATATTTAGTAGGTTAAAATAATTAAAAGTTCAGATTTGACTAGATTCAGAATGTGAGAGAAAAGAAATCAAAGATGATTCTGAGACCAATTGGGATAAGACCTTCGAAAGAAAAAGCAGATTTGGGAGAAAATGTGAGTCTAGTTAATAGTTTCTGGAAGACAGTATTCCCTTAACTTGTCATCATGCAAAGAGTTCTTAGAGTTGGGGAGAATTTCATTTCCAGCTACCTTTAAACGACAAATTTTAAAATCAAAGGGCTTGGCATTTAAAAACAAGGCAAAACAAAACCAAAACAAACAAAAAAGACTGGAAGAAATGTTAGCGGGGGCCTTTGATTCTTTTTTTCTCCTGTTTTTTTGTGTCCTCTAGAATATCTTTAAAAGATGATACTACTATTCTTTAATCAGAAAATGCAAAAAGGAAGAAGAAACTTTCTTCTATTTTCAGACGTAGAGATAGAAGAAAACCTTTTTCCAAAATTATCATAACCAAGCCAGGTGCAGTGGCTCATGCCTGTAATCCCAGCACATTGGGAGGCTGAGGTGGGTGGATCACTTGAGATCAGGAGTTCAAGACCAGCCTGGCCAACATGGTGAAACCCCATCTCTACTAAAAATAAAAACATTAGCCAGGCATGGTGAAGCACACCTGTAATCCTAGTACTTAGGAGGCTGAGATGCAAGAATCACTTGAACTTGAGAGATGGAGGTTGCAGTGAGCCAAGATTATGCCATTGCACTCCAGTTTGGGCAATACAGCAAGACTCCATCTCCAAAAAAAAAAAAAATTCTCAGAACCAGAATTAAAAGCCTCTTTCACTTGTTCTCATGACCCTTTACCATAACAGTACTGAGCTTTTATTATACCACATTAAGGCCAATTGCATTTATCTGTTTACTCAAATACTTTAAAAGTCGCTTAAAAGTAAGGACTGTGGTCCTGATTCCTGTATGCCCACCTCCTAGCAGTATGTTTGGCACATGGCATCTATCAAGAACTACTTTTGAAATAAATGCACACATTAAGCACTATTCACCTTTCCTACCAATTGAAATTCATAGTATACCCTCAGGACTCGTTTTATCAGGATCTTCTTAGAAAACCATTATTGTGTTACAGGTTAAATCAAAATTAAGATTAGATTAAACAAGTGATTTATTTTCCTACCTCATTCCCATTACACATTCATAAAGGAAAATGATTCCTTCTTTCTGATGTGGTCGAAGATGATATACAAGGTAAGGATCAATCACTACATCCACAAGAGGGAAACAGTTCTTATTGAATACACACTGGTGATTCTTATCTGGTCGTGGCATAACGAGGGAATCTTAAAAAATGGTAAAAGTACAAGTATTGTAATTTCACTTTTTCAGCAACCAACATTATCTTGTTTTCATTACCCTAAGATAGAACTGTTTGCCACCATTTGTGGCCAAAAAAAAGTCCAAAATTTAGTCACAGTAATGTTACCCAAGGGCACAAAATTTAAAAAGAAAATCTCATGCCTTACTGATATATGATTTCATGCAAAGAATTATGAAGAGCCTTCCAAACTTCATATACCCAAAAGTGCTTCAAAAGCACTGAAATTCACTATTGTCTAGTAAGGAATTCAGTAAGCCACAACATTCAAATAGTTCAGTATTCAGAGCAAAGAGAACTATTTCCAACTGAAAGCACAGGCTGGAATTTTGCCAAGATACATTTGCCAATGTTCACAGCTTCTCATTCTGAAAAGGCTCCCCAAATTTAACATACAGGGTTTCTATCTTTTCAGTCCTAAACACACTAACAATGATCATTACTCCTATTAATTGGAACTGACAAAAAATGATAAATTTTCCATTGACTTAGCCACATTATTTGCTTGAATTTAATTACTACATTCATGAATGTCAAGTTCATAAATCTTTTTTTGTTTGTTTGTTTGAGACAGAGTCTCACTCTGTTGCCCAGGGTGGAGTGCAGTGGTGTGATCTCAGCTCACTGAAACCTCCACCTCCCAGGTTCAAACAATTCTCTTGCCTCAGCCTCCCGAGTAGCTGGGATTACAGGTTTGCGCCACCAAACTCGGCTAATTTTTGTGTTTTTAATAGAGGCAGGGTTTCACCATGTTATCCAGGCTGGTCACGAACTCCCAACCTCAAGCGATCTGCCCACTTCAACCTCCCAAAGTGCTGGGATTAAAGACGTGAGCCACTGCACCCAGCCTCATGAACCTCTTTAAAGCAGCATGAAGTCATCATAGAATAACAATGTAATTCTTTGAAACTATGCTACACAATTTAAAAGATTTACTAAAATACCACCCAAAAAGGAAAAATCAAATATAGCTAGAAGGCAGGTCTCAATTGATAAATCTGAAATTAGATAATAAACCCACCAAAATTATTTTGGGGATATATTTGCATGCCTACATCATGTTTATAAAAATTGAATTAGACAAAAAAAGAAAGAAGAATGAGGAGAAGAGGAGATAAAAAGAAATAGATTCCAGTCGACTATGTAAATATTCATCAGTGTGGAACTATATTGTCACAGGAATAAGAGTTTGGTCGTGTTTACCATTAACAAATACCCAGAGAATAAGTTTTCTGTGAATTTTCCTAGGGTTCTGAGTAACTGAAAGGAATTTTCATCTTTAAGGTCAATTCCTGTTAGGTAGTGGACTAGGAAGTAAAAATGGGAAATTTAGTCCTTGGCTTTCCTCTATATCACTGTAGCAAAGAGTGTACTCCTTGTGGATTTCCAATCAAGAAATGGCCCCATTCTTTTTCTATCTTTTACAAAGGACAACAAGGAAAAAGAGAAGATAGAGGCGAAAAATCACATACTGCCCAAGCAAAAAGAACTATAGGATTATAAATCACCTAATAAAAGTCCCATCTTCAAGAAAGAGAACCCTAAACAGTCAAAATAATAGAACACTAGTTCAAATTTTAAGATGCTTCTTTATCTTCACAATGATGAAGATGATCGTTTAATATTAACAACATGTCTCAGGCATTAAGATCTACAACCTAATTCTATCCTTTGCATAAGATAGATAAGTACATGAGAATAATTAACCATTTACTATGTACCCAAAGTGCTTTTACACACACACACACACAAATATAATTCATTTACATCACATACAACACATAAATGCCACAATAAATTTACATTTACATATATATAATATATACATTTACATCACATACACACAACACAGAAAGGCCACAATAAAATGTTTCATTCACTCACTCAACAAGTATTTCCTGGAAAGAGTATATACTAGACACTCTAAATCTCTATAGTGGTTATTAGGACCCACGTTTTACACATGAGTAGGCAAAACATTAGGAAGGTCAGTGACTACCCCCAAGAGGTCAAAGAACCAGTTAGTTCAGTGGCAAAACCATGATTCTAACTCAGATCTTTGAATAAGCACAGTATTCTTTTCAGTTCCCCACAGCCCTGTATTGTGTAATAGTAAAAGTACAAAGAGAAAGGAGAAAAAAGAGGAGAGGGATTGTTAAAAGAGCTGGTGGGACAGACAAAATATTTGGACAAAAAGAGAAAATTCAGCTGCATCAGCTTCCACTCCCTGTATTTCAACTAAGTCTTTGGGATAAGCTAATATAGAACTAGGAATTTTTAATTATGGGGTTTTGTCCCAACAATGCCGTTGATTATCTGTATTTAGGTAAGTCGGTTCATCTTCCTGGGCCAGTTTCCTCCAATGCAAAGTGAAAAGACTAATCGAAATGATCTCAAAAGTCCTCTTTACTTCGAAAATTATGTTTCCATAATACTTGCAATGGGGAAAAATAATCATTACTTTATATACTTGCTGTTGTTAGGAAAGAAGTCACCTCTATCTCTCAACTTTCACATCTACTACACTACACTTTCGGTCAGATTACTTGTCCTTCCCCGCACCAAATAAGAAGCTCTGTGATGACAGTTTTATCTTTAGGCCCAACCCATAAAAGGCAATCAAGAAATACCTGCTGAGTGAACAGTCAAATAAAAGAACAATCAGATACAAGCTAGGTTTCTTTTTTTAAATGTGATTTTTAAAATTGGATTCAGCAGTGTGAAAATTAACTGATTGAATGGAAATTTCACCAGCAAAATTTGGACTTTGCATGAAATCTTACCATTCAATATTTTTATACACTAATGCTTGTGATCAAGGCATACAGTCCTCAAACTAGAAGTATAATCATAGTCCAGATTCATATATTTACTAATTTCTCTCCTTACTAAAAAGTCAGATTTTATTCAAAATTATACACATGTATGTGTAATACATATACATGTATGTATATACATACAATTTAGATATGCTTCCTTCAACACAGGTACAGTATTTTTATTACCATGTTCTTGGGATTATTCATTTACATATGAAATAATTCCCAAACTATATTTGACTTCAACATTATCCCTTATGTCAGATTACATATCTCAAGAATAATGTATACTTTCACCTAAAACTTTTAAAACAAAATTAAAACTTCAAATTCACACACAAAAAACATTTTGACAGTAAAAACAGAAAATTCAAATTATTTTTAAAATCTTACTTGGCATATATGGGTCATGGCGTGGTTTGCAATTTTGGAAATCATTCTGTCTATTTTCCTTTGAACTTGGTTTACAAACACTTCTGAAAGGGTTAGAGAAACATTTCCTGGCAGCCTGAGAAGAATGCGAGATAGCAGTACTTCCTCCTCCAAGCTGAAAACACCTGCCACTGCTGAAGTCATCTGGAGAGATTACACCCATGACTTCTATTTCTTTTCCACAAATCATCAGTGTTTGGCCCTCTTCAATCTTTTCAAGCTCTTTGAATTTATAACCAATGCCTTTAAGTTAAGAAAGAAAAAAATTAATTGACACTCTAAGATAATACCATGGTCACCTTCCCATAACTGTACAGAAAAACTGCACTTTGAATGTAAATAGTCTTGTATAATGCATTAGCCAAAATGGAAGCATAATTTAACATTTTGGTTAAAAAAAAAAAACACTAAAAATCAAAAGAAATAATACAGCTATAAAATTAGCCATGCTTTAGAGAAAGCAAGAATATTTTTACTATTGAAAATATAGATTATTGTACTCTATAGCTTTGCCATGTCTTGTCTGGAAAAATTAAGCCAAGAAAATAGTTTGATAGGCTATATGTATCCTCCTTTCTTGTACAGAAACACCATGGTTTTTTTTCTCTATTTTCACCTCTATTTTCACTCAGAAACAGCTAGAAATGTGAAGGAGAACTAGCAATAAAAGCAACTGTTACCACAACTAGTACTGACTGTTCCACATGAGATAGCAAAGTTAACATACAGTTGTGGCAATAGGTCATAGATATTCTATGCTCTAACTCTTTAATAAAACATGGAATATTTTGTAATATTAAGTTTGCTTGAATTATTAATTTGATGAACATTTATTTAGTGTTGCTATGTAAAGGTGCTAATGAAATGTAAGTATGAATAAGTCAGTCACAGGCTGCTTAAAATGAGTTCATTAATCACATAGATGGAATTTTAGACTTCCATGCTGGTCTATTAAATGCATTAAACTATTAAATGTGTAGTTACTGTGCCATTACCAAGCACAGGAGCTGTGTATACCAGAAACTTTTAAGTCTCTAAAAACAATAATAAAAGACTGTCGCAATTTAGAAAATACGACGACCCTTTTCAAGTAGTTGAAAATTACTAAATTTTCTCTACCGAAACTGGCCTAAAATTTATAATCTGTGCCAATCTGTATTTAATATATAGTCTTAAATTATTTATGGTGGAATACTTTTTAATTTTAATGCTCTGATATAGGAAGAAATTACTTAGCTCAATGTCAAAGACCCATCACTCCATCCCAATTCAGTACTGGTCTTAACTTATCCAAATTAATGAAGATTACAGTCTTATCTTCATATAAAATCCAATTACTGTTAATCTCAGTTTTACATGGAAATGGAAGACAATAACCTTTTAACTTTGAGGTACCTTTAAAGTAGCTCTAATTCCAAGATCTCTCATTTCATTTAGATCCATAGATGATCTTGATCCAAAAATGACTCTTTCAAACATCTCAGTTGCTAGAAGATTTTCTTTTACTCTTAAACTTTGTTTCTCATACTGGTTTTTTTTTTTTTTTTTTAGATATTATGCAACAATGGCCAACTGAGCCTGATGCATTATCACAAACTATTAGCAATTTTAGCATCCCAGCTTTCAGTTTTCTTAGCACCTCTATCTTTACATTAACAAATTCACATATTGTATATCCCAGTTATTTAAAAGAAAAACTGCTTATAGATAGTAACTTGCAAAATTAACTTCAGGTTCACACATTTATTAATGTTATAATTAAGCAACCAAGTCCTATGTTTGGATATTTTCATTTTGAAAACCCTAAAATATACCTATGTTCAGTCCCTCTCCCTACCATACAGGTCAAATAAATCAGAGTCTCAAAGAAAGGTCAGAGTCTGGGCATTGGCATTTCTTCTTCTTTTTCTTTTTCTTTTTCTTTTTTTTTTTTTAAGAGACAGAGTCTCTCCAGCCCAGGCTGGAGTGCAGTGGCATGATCAAGGCTCACTGCAGCCTTGATCTCCTGGGTTCAAGCAATCTTCCTACCTCAGTCTCCCAAGTAGTTAGAATTACAGATGCATGCCACCACACCTGGTTAATTTATTTTTTTGTATAGACAAGGTCTTGCTAAGTTGCCGGGGCTGGTCTCGAACTTTTAGCCTCAAGCAATCCTTCCCCCTCAGCCTCCCAAAGTGCTGAGATTACAGGCGTGAGCCACTACACCCTTAAAAGCAACTCAGGTGATTCTACTGGCATGGTCAGGGTAAAAACCCACTGTTTTAAGCCTAATTTTCATTTTTTGTTACTTGCAACTGAAAGATCATTTTATTATAAACTACACATATACAAAACCATGCATACTATACCTTAGGGGTAAAAGATATTCCAAAGTAATTGTGATAATTTTTCGTCTCTCATTGACTTTAGAATTTCACTAAAGAGCAATACCAATGCATGAACAAATTCTCCAAAAATCTAGCCCCAATCTACCTTAACCAACATAGAATGTGTACTATATGTTTTTCTTTTTACTTCCTCTAGTCACTATACACAGTTGTTCCATACTTTCATAATAAATAAAACATTCTATTGTAGATAATTGTTTGTTTCAACTCTTAACACTGTCACAGCCTTTCATACACTACATTCCTGAAACACTGAACTAGTTTGAATTCCCTCCTGCTTTTGTGCCTTTACATGTGCTATTCTCTCTTGCACATGGCCCTTACCTATAACCTCCAAAACTATTCTTCCTTCAAATAGTACCTTAAACGGTAACTCCTATCAAGCTTACCCCAGCCTCCTGGGCAGATTAAATGGTTCTTTTATGCTCCCACTGCATTTAGTAAAAATTCTCACTGAAACAACTGTATTATTGCTTCCTAATCATCAATTACTTTGCTTTGTTCCCACTAAATTATAAATTATAATCATCTTTGGTATTCCTAGCATACTGCCTAGCACATAATAGTTATTAAAAACTATATATTTTTAAGTAAATAAACATGTAGAACAGATTTTATAGTTACAGGTCACACTCAAAATTGAACTGAGACAATGCAAAGACACTGTAGTTGGTGTTAGCCATTCTTAATTCGTAGCCTAACTTGTATTACTACAAATTATGCTGGCAACACTTTGTAACAGAAACAATGGAAACCTCCAATTTCCATATGTTAATCTAGGTCAGGCTTAACCATTATCTCCTTGCTCTGTTTTTCAAAACATTATTGAGTAGTGCTGAAATTATATATCATTCAACTCAATATTAACATATTTCTCAACTGTAACCACTTAGCATTCTTCAAAAAAAAAAAAAAAATAGAGAGAGAAAGAAAGTATACCAAGTCAAATTTAGTGTTTAAGCTCAGAAAAGTACCAAAATAACTGTATATAGCTGGCTGGCCATTTTTGGAGAAAATGAAGCCATAGGATAGGATACGCTTCACTGAGCTAGCATAAGCCATAAGATTAGCAGGCTCACTAATCATTACGAGATTATTTTATGTATTATACACAGTTGAAGCATGAACATCCATTAAAGAATACCTCATCATCTCTTTATAAAACCTAATTATATTTCATTTAGGTAACCAGAGATACATACTAATTTCAGTCCAAATTGTAAACATTAGGTAGTATCACAATACCTCTTCCAATGTCTTTGCCTTCCAAATTCTTTAGTGTAAATGACTTTCCTTTTACAATAAGAACAGCATCACCTTCCCATTTTTTATGTTTTTTCTTTGAAGGCTTACACCAAACAACACTGAAATATTTAACTAGGCTATCAGATTTCTCTTCTTGTTCCTTGGACACTGCTACTTCTTTAGGAGTCAAATGAACTACAATTAAAAAAAAACACACACACATTATTAAAAATGACTTTAATGTCTAAGTAGTAAGGTCATTCAAACAAAAAAAAAGCACAAGAAAATTAGATTATATTAAGAAACAGTATGAAATAATACTCAATCATACTCATGTTAGCATTTTATAAACTAAGAAATCCAAATATCAGGTGTTAATATTACTACAAGAACAATGACTGTAAATGTCTTACTGTTCCAAAGTGAAATAAACTCAATTGAAGTAGAATAACATAATAATCACTGTAAACATTTTAAAACTCTAAAAATTAAGATATTATTTCAATGTCTATAGCATGGAAAAATATCTAAAAATCAAATTTTGACAAAACTGATTTAAGTGACATGACAAGCTGAGGAAAGGCAAAGATTACAGAGTTCTCTGAAAGTAAAACCTGAAATTTTTATTTTAATTGATAAATAAAAATTATATATATGTAGGTGCACAACATTCTGTTTTGATATATGTATACACTGTGGGATGGCTAAATCAAACTAATTAATATTATCCATTACCTCACATATTTTCTGTGGTGAGAACATTTTTTAAAATGCTACTTTCTTAGCATTTGTCAAGTATATATTGTTATTAACTATAGTCACCATGTTATACAATAGATTTCTTGAACTTACTCCTCCTTAACTGAAATTTCGGATCCTTTGACCAACATCTCCCCAGTGCTCCACCTCTATCCAACTCTAGGTAACCATCATTCTACTTTCTAAGAGTTTAACTTTTTTGAATTCCACATATAAGTGAGATCACAAAATAATTGTCTTTCTGTGTCTGGCTTATTTCACTCAGCATAATGTCCTCCAGGTTTACCCATGTTGTCACAAGTGACAGGATTGCCATTTTTTAAGGCTGAGTAGTATTCCACTGTGTATCTATACCAAGAAGTTTTTAATCCATTCATCCATTGATGGACACTTAGGTTGACTTCACATCTTGGCTACTGTGAAAAATACTCCAAGGAATATGGGAATGCAGATAGCTCTTCGACATACCAATTTGATTATTTTTGGCTATATACCCAGAAGTGAAAGTGTTGGATCATATGATATGTTACTTTTTCAAATAAGAACAAGTATAAAACAACAAAGTAGAAATGAGAATAAATATCATTAAAATTATGTTGTCTCCTGCTTCTTACACCTAACTTGTACACACTAGATTTTCAGTGGTTGGATAAAAGGTGGTTTAGCTGAAGACAGCAAAATCTCATTCCCCCCATTACTGAAGAGCTCTTCCCTATGTCTTTTACCTCATATACACTTTAACCATGGAAACTGTCAAAACAATAAAATTCAAAAAACAAAATGAAGCAATTTTTTTCCTTTTTACTATTTTCCTATTTACTTAAATAGGAATAAGGCAGTAAAAGCACACAAAGTATAAAGATCAGAAAGAAAGAAAGAAAACAGGAGCATTTACAGATGTTGTAACTATTTACATAGAAATCCCCAGAGAATCTAAAAATAAAGAAGAATAAATTTAGCAAAGTCACAAGATCAAGGTTCATATGCAAAAATCAACTGTATTCTTATAGACTAGCAAGAAATAATCAAAAATAAAAATTTTTAAATTCCATTCACAGTAGCTCCAAAAAACAGACATATGAAATACTTGGGAAAATATCTAACAAAAGATAACCCAGATCTCTACATTAAAATTTAAAAGCTTTGTTGAAAAAAAATTAACAAAGCTCTTATAAATAAGTACAGCTCCTATTTCATGAATTGGAACATTCAATTTTGTTAAGACAGCAATTTTCCCCAAAATGATCAATATATTTAACACAATACCAATCAAAATCCCAAGACACTTTTAGTAAAATTGGCAAGCTGATTTAAAAATTCATATGAGGCCGGGCGCGGTGGCTCAAGCCTGTAATCCCAGCACTTTGGGAGGCCGAGACGGGCGGATCACGAGGTCAGGAGATCGAGACCATCCTGGCTAATACGGTGAAACCCCGTTTCTACTAAAAAATACAAAAAACTAGCCGGGCGACGAGGCGGGCGCCTGTAGTCCCAGCTACTCGGGAGGCTGAGACAGGAGAATGGCGTGAACCCGGGAGGCGGAGCTTGCAGTGAGCTGAGAGCCGGCCACTGCACTCCAGTCTGGGCGGCAGAGCAAGACTCCGTCTCAAAAAAAAAAAAAAAAAAAAAAAAAAATTCATATGAAAATAAAAATAACATAGAGTAACCAAAGCAATTTTTGAAAAAAACAAAGTTGGATGTTTACAATAATGCTACAATAATCAAGATAGTTTGGTACTGCCCCTCCTCTCCGAAAAAGACATATAGACATTCCAATGCATTGGAAGAGTAGCAAGAAATAGACTCGCTCACACATATACAGTGAAATTATTTTCAACAAAGGTGGGGAAGCAAATTCAATGAGGAAAAGAAAGTATTTTCAACAAACATTGCTAAACCGACTGGATATACATTTGGAAAAGATAAACATCAACCATTAAGTCATCCCATATACAAAATTCAACTCAAAATGAATGACAGACCTAAATGTAAAACTAAAACAAAAAATCTCTAATAGAAAACACAGGATAAAATATTTGTAACCTCGGGATATACAAAGCTTTCTTAGAATACAAAATATATATATATATAAATCAAAAATTATAAATCAACTTTTATCAGAATTTAAAACTTTTCCTTTTTGAAAGATGCCATTAAAAAAACAAAAGGGAAGCCACTGGCTGGGGTAAAATATTCACAACATATGAATAAGACAAAGGTCTTGTGTCTGGAGTAATTATTCTTTTTTTTTTCTTTTTTTTTTGAGACAGAGTTTTGTTCTGTAGCCCAGGCTGGAATGCAGTGGTGTGATCTCGGCTCACTGCAACCTCTGCCTTCTGGGTTCAAGCTATTCTCCAGCCTCAGCGTCCCGCGTCCCGCGTAGCTGGGATTACAGGTGCCCACTACCACACTCAGCTAATTTTTGTATTTTTAGTAGAGACGGGGTTTCACCAGGTTGGCCAGGCGGGTCTTGAATTCCTGACCTCAAGTTATCCACCTACCTCAGCCTCCCAAAGTGCTGGGATTACAGGCATGAGCCACTGCGCCCGGCCTAATAATTCTTATAGTTTCAAAATACGACAACAAACAAATCAATAGAAAATAGGCAAAAGTCTTAGACAATTCAGAAAATGATATATACAAACAACCAATAAGCACATAAAACAATATTTAACATCATTAGTTACCCAGAAAATACATATTGAAAACCTGAAACACCACTTCACAACCATTAGGATGGCTGGGATCACAAAGTCAGGTAATAAACAAGTGTGATGAGGATGTGGATAAATCAAAACCCTCATACTCTGCTGGCAGGAGTATAAAATGGTGCAGCACTTTGGCAACCAGCATGACAGTTGCTCAAATAATTAAACAAGTTACCAGATGATGTAGCAATTACACTCCTAAGTATATGCCCAAAAGAATAATAACATATGTCCACAAAAAAACTTGCATATGAATGTTTATAGCTAGGATTATTAATAATAAGCAACAGATAGAAACAAACCAAATGTGCATGCAACTGACAAATGGATAAACAAAATGTGGCATATGCATACAATGGAATATAATTCCATCATAGAATAAAGTACTAATACATGCTAAAACACAGATGAACCCTGAAAACACTTATGCTAAGTGAAAGAAGCCAGTCACAAAGGCCATATATTTTAGGATTCCATTCATATAAAATGTATAAAACAGCAAAATCTTACAAAGACAGAAAATAGATTAATGGTTGCTTAGCCTGGAGGCTAAGGATGGGGTTAGGAAGCAAGAGGGTAGTAGCTAAAGTTACAAAGTTTCTTTCTCAGGTATTGAAAATATTCTGCAATTGGCTGTTCTGATGGTTGCACATGGGACTATATTAAAAAAACAATGAATTGTACACTTTACATGACTGAATCATATGGTATGTTAACTGTATCTCAATAAAGTTGTTTAAAACATACACACACAATGAAATTAACACCACACATTGATTAGATTGACTAAAATTAAAAAAAAAAACAAAAAACTGACCACAGTAAGTGCTAGTAAAGATATAGAGTAACTGAAAATATCATATCCTGCCGGAAGGAATGTCAAACAGTACAACCAGTTTGGAAAACGGTTTGACAGACTCTTTAAAAGTTAAACATATACCTACTATAACCAGCCATTTACACTGCTGAGTATTCACCAAAAAAAAAACAAGAGGAAAGAAGAAGAAAAAAGAAGACATATGTCTTGAAAAAAAAAAAAAAAAAACTTGTACATCTCCAAGCCAGGTAAATCAACCTGCCAAAAGCCTGAAAAATCTACTAGAATTCAGATAAATGGTATCTTCATTACTGGCATTCATGGATTTACAAAGTGAATCTTGGCTATCTTCAACCAGTAAATTATACTCAGAACCAATAAAGTATTTTTCTGAGAAAACATATGATTCATACCCAGTTTGAGTCAGCTCTGTCTGGCATGACCCAGTGAACTCTGATCAGTTCCTGAAAGGATTCAGACTGCTAGAACCCTGAGCAGGAACCAAGAAGACAAAAGACTTAAGTGCAGCTCCTCCAGTTTTCTGACCTTCCTTCCCTAATGAAGGTATATGGGTAACAGGTCATTTTTCAGATACTTTTTTGGGGGAAATGTGCTTCTAATGTCCCAGTAAATGTAGTGGATAGGTTTTTACTCTCCTCTTTTCATATGTTATTGTGGATATATTTCTACATATTATTAGTCCCTTATTACTGGGCTTTTTCTTTAAGCTCTATTATACTCAATCTGCGCATCTCTGGTTATTTGTAGAAGACAAAGTCCAAGAAATGAAATTACCAGTCTAATGAATTTAAAGATTTTCAATTCCTTATTTAGACTGACAAATTTTTCTCCATGAAAGGTTGTATCAGTGATATTCCCACCAAGCAAGGGTGTCCACTTCATTACACCTGCGTTAGCACAAAACTTCACCTTTATCCATTTTTAACTATTTTATTTTTTAAATTTTCATACAGTAAAATAGACTTTTGGTGTACAGCTCTACAAATGTTAACACATGTATAGATTCACAGAACCACCATGACCACAATCAGGATATAGAATTGTTTCATCATCCCAAAAGACTTCCTCATGCTATTCCTTTATATTCACACCCTCTCCCTACCCAAAACCCCTGCAATTACTGACATGTTTTCCATGAATATTGTTTTCTTTTTGAGAATGTCAAATAAATGGAATCATACAGTATACAACTGTTTCAAAAATGATTTCTCCCATTCAGCATAGTATCTTTGGGATTCATCCCAAATTGTTGCCTGTATCAACAATTTATTCCTTATTATTATATAGGATAGTGACAGACAGTTGAGTTTTCAGCTTAATTTTGATAGCTTTGACTATCATAAAGCTTCTTTGAACTTTTTCTGTGAATTCATCTTTATCAATTTAGTTGGTAGAAATGGCATCTCCTTAATGCTGCAATTTGAATTTGATTAGTGATAGGACATTTTTAAATGTATCTTCATTTCCTCTTTGGAAGACACTCCTAATTTCACATTACACTTAAAGAAGGTACCTGAGAAAAAAAGAAAAGATTCTCATCTCTTTAAAGTTTTAACCTGACCAGAAAACCCTCAACATTCAGTCAACATATTGCCAATATGTAGAATCTAAACCCTGAATTTTACTTAAAATATTTAAGTAAAAAATAGGCATAAAGGAATTTCAATTAGTAAGAACTGTTAAAATTAAAGCAAAAAGGTCGGGCACGGTGGCTCACGCCTGTAATCCCAGCACTTTCAGAGGCCAAGGCGGGTAGATCACAAGGTCAGCAGTTCGAGACCAGCCTGACCAACATGGTGAAACCCTGTCTCTACTAAAAATATAAACATTAGCCGGGCGTGGTGGCAGGCGCCTGCAATGCCAGCTACACGGGAGGCTGAGGCAGGAGAATTGCTTGAAACCAGAAGGCGGAGGTTGCAGTGAGCCAAGATCGTGCCACTGCACTCTAGCCTGGGTAACAAGAGCAAAATTCCGTCTCAAAAAAATAAATAAATAAATTAAAGCAAAAAATAAATCTACTGAATTTTAATATGTAAAATGCTAATAAAATACATGGAACATAAGTGTTGACTGTGCTGGAAGAATTAAGAATCCATTTAATATTTTATTTAATAGGAGGTATTGACTAAGTTACGGGGCTGTTACAATATTTTAAATAAACCCACGTCATTTAAAAACTCCTCCCTCTTCTCTCACAGCCTGGCCCCCACCAAAACAAAAAACAAAAAACAAAAAAAACCAGCAACATGAACAATTTAACAGAGTAAAATAAAAGAGATTGAAATAAGCCCACTCACTTACTAGAAATTATTAAACACTTTACTATACAGTCATGTACCACACAACAAGGTTTTGATCAACCACAGACCACATATATGATGGTGGTCCCGTAAGATTTTAATACCATATTTTTACTGTATATTTTCTATTTTTAGATATGTTTAGATACACAAATACCACTGCGTTACAACTGTCTACAGTATTCAGTACAGCAACATGCTGTACAGGTCTACAGTCTAGGAACCATAGGCTATATACCACATAGCCTAGGTGTGTAGCAGGCTATACCATCTAGGTTTGAGGAAGTACACTCCACAATGTTCGCACAATGAAATCACCTAGCAATGCATTTCTCAGAATATATCCCTGTCATTAAGCAACATGATTGTACTCTACATCAATATATCAACATGCTGTAGTAAAAGGGCCAAAGAAAACTTGATTTTTTTTTTTTTTTTTTTTAAAGATAGAGTCTTACTCTGTCACCCGGGTTGGAGTACAGTGGTGTGATCTTGGTTCACAGCAACTTCCACTTCCCAGGCTCAAGCAATCCTCCCACCTCAGCATCCTGAGTAGCTGGGACTACAGGCGTGCACCAACAAGCCCGGCTAGTTTTTTTTTTTTTTTCGTATTTTCAGTAGAGACGGGGTTTCACCATTTTGCCCAGGCTGGTGTCAAACTCATGAGCTTAAGTGACTGGTCTGCCTCAGCCTCCCAAAGAGCTCTTAACAGGGTCACTCTTTGACTTCCTACTTAATAAACTCCTTTCTCTACAGTAAATCATGGGAAAAAAACATAGCATGGAAAAATAAGGTCAAGATTATTATGTGATATATTTCAGGGAGAAACATGTATTGCAGGAAGAAACACATACATAAAAAGAGAAGCTTTTGGCCGTGCAAGGTGGCTCAGGCCTGTAATCCCAGTACTTTGGGAGGCTAAGGCGGGCAGATCACCTGAGGTCAGGAGTTTGAGACAAGCTTGGCCAACATGATGAAACCCTGCCTCTACTAAAAATACAAAAAGTAGCCAGACGTGGTAGTGGGTGTCTGTAATCCCAGCTATCACCTGAACCCTGGAGGCGGAAGTTGCAGTAAGCCGAGATCACACCACTGCACTCCAGCCTAGACAATAAAGCGAGACACGGTCTCAAAAAAACAAGAGATGTTTTCATACCATAAGAAGCTGTCTACCCCATTGTTTCCACTTCAAGTATCCAAACACTCCCACCTCTACACTGCCTCTGCTTCTTCAAATTCCCAATCATTCCTCAACTGCTCCAATCTGGCTTCCAGTAGTCATTTCCCTGAAACTGCCCTGTTAAAGGTTACTAGGAACTCTTCGTCTATAAACCCACAGGTTGTTTTTAGTCCTAATCAAAGTTCTCAAAAGCATTAGACAATGCTGACTTCTTCCTCCTAGAAATACTGAACTATACTTTTGTAGCTTCTCTAACATCCTTGAAATCTTCCTCTTACCTCTTTGCTTGCTTCTTCTTAGACATCTTTGCCAGTTCATACTTCATCTACGTTTTATTTATTGGAGTTCTTCAGAACTGGCTTCTAGGCCATGTTCTCTCACTGTGCACCTCTTCTCTTTAAGTAGCCCATCCACTTCAGTGGCTTCAATGCCGCCCAGGTACTAACAACCTTTTTTTCTCCAGCCCAGATTACAACTCTTGATCTGCATATCCAGTTGCCTCCCAGACATGTCCACACATCTCATAAACATCTCAAACTCATCATGTCCACGTATCTTTTCTCCAAAAATTGTTCCTCCTTTGGTTTCCCCATGTCTCGTCCTTATTCAAGCCAGAAAACTGGAAATCATCCTTGACACTCTCTACTTTTTCAGTCCCACAATCAACCACAAAATCCAGACAATTCTGCCCCCCACCAGGTTTTCAGAGTTATATATTGTATCCTTCTCCATTGCCTCTACTTTTTTCAACTAATCTCTGATCTGAATTTCGGTATTACGGCAGGGGCTTCCCAACAAGTCTACTGAGAGCTTCTTTTGCCATCTCTATTCTCTAAAACCGTTTTCCAAATTGTAGTTATCTATTTTTAAATGTAAATCTGATAATGTATCCCTCTTGCTTAAAATCTATGAGTCTTAGTAATCTGGAAGGAGGTATGCTATTTCCAGCTATATAGACTTTTTCCTGTCTTCTTCTAATGCCCTTATCTAAATTAACTTCTACTCTCTGTACAACTTAAATTTCCAATTGCCAAATTAGATCTAGCCACCCTATTACCTCAATATTATCTCAATAATTAGTTATGTAACAAATTATTTAATGTCAGCCTTCCCCAGTAACTTATAAAGTCCTGAGAGTCTGTTTCGATTTGTTCATCACCATACTCACAGAACAAGATACTTTTCAAAAACTGCTATTTTGACTCTAGGTACATTTTGACTAAATGTTTATAAAAACATCTTATTAAAATACAATTATCAACCGGGCGCACTGGTTCACGCCTGTAATCCCAGCACTTTGGGAGACTAAGGCAAGCGGATTACCTGAGGTCAGGAGTTTGAGACCAGCCTGGCCAACGTGGCGAAACTCCGTCTACTAAAAATACAAAAATTAGCCAGACATGGTGGTACATGCCTGTAGTGCCAGCTACTTGGGTAGCTGAGACACAAGAATCGCTTGAATCCGGGAGGGGGAGGTTGCAGTGAGCCAAGAACGTTCCACTGGCACTCCAACCTGGGCAAAAGAGCGAGACTTCGTCTCAAAAAAAAAAAAAAAAAGAAAACTACATATATATATATACACACACATATATATATAAATATATGTATATATATAATTATCTTTTAGTGTTATAGCTCTTTTAGAATTTTCCAGTTTTTGCCAATTCTAAATCCAGTTTCAGAATTTTCTAGAAAGCCCCCTCACACACAAAAAATTATATATATATAATTGTTAGGGGTGGTTATTCTGGGACATAGCAAATTAGTCAATATTTTCATAATACAAGTAGTCTAGATATAGGAGGCTATGTTCCACTATCCTATGTTGCCAATGATCTTGTTTTTACCTTTTGGAGTTATTCACCCTCTCCATTCCCTGCTTTATGGCCTACATAATTTTAAAAATGGGACTAATTGGGAAAAAGAATATGTATCAATGTACATATATATGTATTTATCTTAAAATTCATTTTCATTAAGAGTTGCTTTAGAATATAACTCTGTCCTCATTTCCATTATTACCCAATTTTTTATTTTCATTGACAAAGACTTGTTACCGGCCAGGTACAGTGGCTCACCCCTGTAATCCCAACACTTTGGGAGGCCGAGGCGGGCTAATCACGAGGTCAGGCGATCAAGACCATTCTGGCTAACAGGGTGAAACGCCATCTGTACTAAAAATACAAAAAATTAGCCAGGCGTGGTGGTGGGCGCCTATAGTCCCAGCTACTTGGGAGGCTGAGGTAGGAGAATTGCTTGAACCCAGAAGGCAGAGTTGCAGTGTGCCAAGATAGGGCCAATGCACTCCAGACTGGGCAACAGAGTCAGACTCCATCTCAAAAAAAAAAAAAAAAAAACTTGTTACTATCAGGATCATTTTCCAAGTAAATTTATAACAAAGTTTCACTTGTTTATGTACCATATTATTTCATTGATCAGTGAAAACTTTTATGGACATGTTCTTTTACAACCATAATTTCTACCAAATGCAGTTTTACTGAGTCAAATTTTGCACAGCTAAATATTATCAGGATCGTATTAATCCAACAAGTTTTAGTCAAGAAAACTTACCAGTTTTTAGATAAATTTGTAGCTGTCATGGGTTAATCTTTGTTGTTTTACCAAGCCCAATCTTCCCAGATAAAGTTTTGAGGTTTTTAGCATTAACAAAAGACAGAATGCTTCCATTAGTTTTTGAACTCTAAAACATTTTGCTGTGTGCAATTTTAGTCAATTTTAATTACTTCTCTTTTTGCATTATTTCTACCAGTAGCAGTCACTGTGCATTGAATTAAAAACTGACAAAATATTTCTGCATAGTTAAAATTTCTCTGTTTTTTATTAGGTTATCTAAGAGAAAAACATACTTCCCCTTTTGCCCTAAAGAGCGGGTAAAAAGAATGTCTTCATCAAAAGGCTGGGAAAAACATCCTGGAGTAAAATACTGTATTGTATTCCCAGGGTCTAAGAGAATAGCTGTTATGTCCAAGACTCTCCCTGCCACTATCCCACCAGCTCCCAAAAAAAATGATGAATGAGATAACTAAATTCTGATAATTCAGAAATTACTTACAAGTAACTTTGAAATACCATAAGATTCTCAGATATACCCTTTTCTTTTGCAGAACAGCAGAAAGGCATGAACTATGGAGACAGACTGGCTGAGTTAGAGTCTTAAGTCTGCCTCTTACTAGCTCTGTGACCCTGGATAAGTTACTTAACCCCTTTGTGCCAGTTTATAAATCTATCAAATGAATATAATACTAACACTTACCTCACAAACCTACTGTGAGCAAGGATTAGTGAATATATGTAAAACACTTACAACAGTATTTGCCACAGAGTAAGTGCTCCCTTAATGTTTACACCATCGATGTTTGCCCTTGTCCCTTTCCCAATTACTCCCATTTTTAAAATTATGTAGGCCATACAGCAGGGAATAGAGAGGGTGAATAATTCCAAAAGGTAAAAACGAGATCGTTGGGAACATGGAATAGTAGAACATAACCTCCTATATCTAGACAACTTGTATTACAGAAAATACTGACTAATTTGCTATGTCCCAGAATAACCACCCCTAACAATCCCACTCCGTAATTTCTTAACTGTAAACTGGGTTCTGATCTATTTTCCCCATGACCCTGTAATGTGCTTGCCAAATCAATACTAAAAAGTGGTCAGCATAAACAAGAGACTTGAAGGCCTATCTGCAAGATTCATAAGGCGGCTGGGCACAGTGGCTCACACCTATAATCCCAGCACTTTGGGAGGCCAAGGTGAGAGAATCACTCGAGCCCAGGAGCTCAAGACCAGTCTGGACAACATGGTGAAACTATGTCTCTATAAAAAATACAAAAATTAGCTGGGCATGGTGGTGCACACCTGTGGTTCCAGCTACTCAGGAAGTTGAGGCAGGTAGATTGCTTGAGTCCAGGAGGCTGAGGCTCCAGTGAGCTGTGACTGTGCCACTGTACTCCAGCCTGGGTAACAGAGTGAGACACCATCTCAAAAAAAAAAAAAAAAAAAAAAAATCATAAGGGCAGGATGCTTAAAACCATGTTTTGATCAAGGGAAATAATGTCATTTAATATTAATAGTGGGCATTATCATCTTAATGAACAGTTCCTAAGCTTAGCCACTCTGGAGTTGAATGACTTAATTGTACATCTCCTAAACCTAAGCCTTTAATATTCTTTTTCTTTTTTTTTTTTTTAATTGAAACAAGGTCTTCAAGTTGCTCTTGAACTCCTGGACTCAAGCAATCCTCCCGCCTCAGCCTCACAAAGTGTTAGGAATACAAGCATGAGCCATCCCATCCAGCCTAATACTCTTTTAACAATTCTAAACACATTGTTTTCAATGGCACAAATTAAATTTAAAATGTCTCATATAATCAAATTCAATAAAGAATGTAAATAATCTTGCAGCTCATGTTTTGAGTTTTAAAATTACCAAAACCTACCACATTGTTTAATATGCATTAACATATAACTTCAATATAAATTTAAGATTGAAAGTTTTATTACACTAAAAAGCATACAAATATTAACATACAAATCCCTTCAAACTGATACTCAGTTTTCTTTATCTAGTAAGAAATTGAATGTGAACTAAATATAAGTATCAATTAAGTATGAAGTAAACCTAGAAGATATTTCTCTGCATTAAAGATCATTTTCAGAATTGTTTTATAAGCATAGCAGAGGCTACACATTTCATATTTCTTCAATACCTCATGTCAAAGCATATATGCAACTAGTACTAAAATGAAAAAACAAAAAACCAATAAATTACAATATTCCCAGGTATCTAAATTATCTGCCCAGCATTTTGAATACACTTAAATATTACAAAAATTATTCATCAATTTCAATTCTGACATTCCAATCACTGAACATGCAAAGGGTTTTTTTTTGTTTGTTTTGTTTTTGAGACAGGGTCTTACTCTGTTGCCTAGGCTGGAGTACAGTGGTGTGATCAGGGCTCACGGCAACCTCTGCCTCCCAGATTGAAGCAATTCTCCTGCCTCAGCCTCCTGAGTAGCTGGGATTCCAGGCGCCTGCCACCACGCCCAGCTGATTTTTGTATTTTTAGTAGTGACAGGGTTTCACCATGGTGGCCAGGCTGGTTTCGAACTCCTGACCTCAAGCGATCCACCCACCTGAGCCTCCCAAAGTGCTGGGATGACAGGTGTGAGCCACTATGCCCAGCCTTTTGAAAGATTAAAAAAAAAAAAAAAACAAAACTCATACCCTGTTGATGGAAGTGTAAAATGATATAATCACTTTAGAAAATGTCTGGCAATTTCTTAAAGGTTAAATCTATATGGTTCCCTAATCTAGTATTATGTCCATGAAAAACTTGCACAAGAATATTCATAGAATCTTTATACATAATAGCCAAAAAATATGGAAATTGCCAAGAAGTCCATCAAAAGATAATAGATAAACAAAGTGTGGTATAGGTATATAATGGAATACTGCTCAGCAACAGAAAGCAATGTGCTACTAATAGGAGGATGAACATAGATGAATATTAAAAACACTAAGATAGGTGAAAAAAACAGAAACAAAGTATGCATATTGTACAATTCCAATTATATGAAGTTCTAGAATGGGCAAAACTTATCTATAATTTTTTTAAAATTAGGACAACAGTTGCCTGACGTGCAAGAAGACTGATTAGAAGCAGGCAAGAGAGAATTTTCTGAGGTGATAATGTTCTAAATCTTGACAGAGGTTTGAGCTACACAGTTGTGGATCAAAACTCACCAAATGGTGTATTTTAAATTTGTGCATTTCACTGTATGCAAATCTTACCTAAAAAACACACATGCACAAATAAATAGTGAACTCTAGTAATACTCATGCTGAAGTACTTAAGGGTAAATTATTCTAATTCTACAACTTGTTTTGAAGTAACATTTTTCCTTTAAAAAAAAGAACTGATGGATAAATATGTGATGAAGCAAGTATAGCAAAACATTCAATGCAGAATCTATGTGGTAGGTATATGGATACTTACTGTAACTATCTTTTAAATTTTTCTGTATGTCTAAGGGGTTTCTTAATAAAATATTAGGGAAAAAAAAACTTTGTAACAGAGGTAAATTCACACATAAATTTTTTTTTTTTTTTTTTTTTTTTGAGAAGGAGTCTCACTCTTGTCACCCAGGCTGGAGTGCAGTGGCCGGATCTCAGCTCACTGCAAGCTCCGCCTCCCGGGTTTACGCTATTCTCCTGCCTCAGCCTCCCGAGTAGCAGGCGCGCACCACCTCGCCCGGCTAGTTTTTTGTATTTTTTAGTAGAGACGGGGTTTCACCGTGTTAGCCACGATGGTCTCGATCTCCTGACCTCGTGATCCACCTGTCTCGGCCTCCCAAAGTGCTGGGATTACAGGCTTGACACACATAAATTTTAAAACAAAAAAGACCTGCTAGCAAAGTGGAATTATAATGATATATCCTTTAAGTTGTCTGGACTGATATGAGCAATATTTTTATTTTTATTTTTATTTACTCATTTATTTTGCTTTCCACTATTACAAAGCAAATGAAAACTAAAAATAAATAATATGTTCAAATTATAACTACTAGCTTTAATCAATATAAAAGATATATAAAAATATATTGAACAATTTCTCAAAATCGTATACAAAGATTTTGCTTGACTGTTAATGTTTAATTAGGTAGCATATTCTAACAACTTACTCTTGTTTAAGTAGGCAACCATATTTCATCTAATTATTTTTAAGTATTAATAATCAAATTCACTGTCAAATATGTGATTTTGAGAAGTTGTGGCTCTTAACATTTGAAAAAAGAAATGAAATGTGATATTTAGATATAGTACATTGGCCATCTATTACAACATAATCATCTAATGTATTTCAATTATACCTCATCAAAAAATTTTACCTCTACAGTACTGAATTATTTGTCTTAACGGCACACAAAAAAAAGTACACAAATCAGTACAAAGCATTATCTTGTATTTAAAATAACATGTGTTAACAAAGCATTTAACCATCATTATCTACAGTATATATTAAACACAATTTATTACACTCTAAGTTATTTAAACATGTGTATTTAAAAGTTGACATTACTCTAAAAGAAGGCACATTAAAAAAAAAACTCGTATTTTAAACATTTTCACATAAGTAAACATAGAACAGGGTAGAGTGACTCCTTAAAAAAAAATGAAATAACACCAAGTTGATATCTCATTATACAAAAAAGAAAAATACTTGACCATTTTAAGAAATCTGGTATTCATTGGAAATGAGTTTCATTGACTTTTCTCAGGATGTCATTATAAATCACAGCTAGTTTAGAAAATCTTAAGTTGTAACAACATATCCATTTACATTCATATGGATAAGAGAAAGATAGGAAAGTGGCTATCCACTATCTAAATTACTAATGTATTGGATGAAATAATCTATTTACTTAGTATATTTCTCAAATGTAGTATATTTCTACAGAATCAAGTCTACATTTAAAAAACAAAATCACTCTTCTCTATGTTCTCCCAGCATTACATTTTGTAATGAAAACTCATGGCCCCCAAACAATTGTCTATGGTATGCAGGATGCTTGGTGGCTTAAGTGTATAGTCATCCCTCAGTATCCAACGGGGATTGGTTTCAGGACACCCCCTACCCCATCAAGATCCACAGATACTCAAGTCCCTCATATAAAATGTTTGTATTCACATACAATTTACACACATCCTTCCATATACTTTAAATCATCTCTAGATTACTTACAATGCCTAATACAAATGTAACTACTATGTAAATAGTTGTTAGGATATAGGACAAGTGAGCCCCAAAACTGGGGCTTAGCCCAACTCCTACCTCAGTTATACTGCATTTTTAAATTTCGTATTACTTTTATTGTATTGTTATTTATTTTTTTGCCTCAATATTTCCAATCCACAGTGGTTCAATGTGCAGATGTGAAACCTGCAGATAGAGAGCCAAGTGTATATTCCATTGTACTAGCAAACTTGCCCCTATATATTCCCCTTAATGAAACTTGTCCTCAACAAAAACTGCTAATGTTAGTTGGTAAGCAGTCCCCAAACTCAAAAAAGTCTCAATACAAAAAAGAAGAAAAAAAAAGGTTTGGTTCCAAATCACCCTAAGATACTCTGTAAGATAATAAACAGCCTCCAAAAAGGATTCTATGGTCAAATAAATAATTTTCTTTATACAGGAATTCTCATAAACTATACTATGTTAATCATGGTTGTACAAGAGGAGGTAGACAATGAGCAGAATTATATGCATTTAAACTTTTGCAAATTAAAAGTAAACAAGATTGACTTGGAGAAAAACAAGATTGACTTGGAAAAGTTGCTGCAGTAAACTCAGAGTGTGATTCTGGTGTTTAAAAATACGTTAAGGCCGGGCGCGGTGGCTCAAGCCTGTAATCCCAGCACTTTGGGAGACCGAGACGGGCGGATCACGAGGTCAGGAGATCGAGACCATCCTGGGTAACATGGTGAAACCCCGTCTCTACTAAAAAATACAAAAAACTAGCCGGGCGAGGTGGCGGGCGCCTGTAGTCCCAGCTACTCGCGAGGCTGAGGCAGGAGAATGGCGTAAACCCAGGAGGCGGAGCTTGCAGTGAGCTGAGATCCGGCCACTGCACTCCAGCCTGGGCGGCAGAGCGAGACTCCGTCTCAAAAAAAAATAAAAATAAAATAAAAATAAAAATAAAAATACGTTAAAATAAGTTTCTTATTGTATACAGCCCCTAAATGCTAATGAATTGTGTCACCTAACACACTAAAGAAAAAGCAACCTTAAACAATGCTGGAGAAAAATATGACTGTAGCAGACTATGTTTATGCTATTTTATGGGCAGCAAAGGAATTTTCAAGGGCTACCTTGTATATATATAATTTTTTCCTTCCACAATTATTTTAGAACCTAACCACCAAAAAAAAAAAATCTTTTTTGAGCACAGATCTCTTTTCTAGAAACATCTCACAGAATTAATTCCACAGAATGAATTCCACAGAACACACTTGGGAAAACTCTGATTTGCTGTAAAAGCCAACATTCAAATTGAACATTCACTATCAATTCTTAGTAGCATGCTGAAACTGTAAAGTGAATTACATCTCATATATGTGCTTTCAATAATTTAAAAAAATAAAGCTTACTACTGCCAAGATGTATTTAGTAGAATTATACTGGGAAACATTACCTCAAATTAAGAATTACAAGATTGATTAGACTCAAAGAAAAGTCATAGCACAGATTAAAGAGAAAAGGTAAAATTGTCAAAAGGATATAACATATTATATATTCAGGGCATCTTTAGAATTAAAACAGTTAACTCTACCAGCTATAAAACACTCTTTTTAATCCAACCAATGAAATTAAGCAGTCAACATACTAAAATAGTACCTTAAAGACTTCATTTTTTTCTATTTCTATAGCCATAACTTAAATTTCTGATTTAAGTTCTTAATAAAATGCCTGTCCCTAAATGCCACTCCTCCTAAATCACAACTATAATCAAATTACTCCCCTAATGCAAAGCATTCAATGGCTTCCCATTGTACATTAAGTCTGACTCATTAAAAGTAGTATTTAGGCTGGGCATGGTGGCTCACGCCTGTAATCCCAGCACTTTGGGAGGCGGGCAGATCACGAGATCAGGAGATCCAGAACATCCTGGCTGACACGGTGAAACCCTGTCTCTACTAAAAACACAAAAAAATTAGCCGGGCATGGTGGGGCGCCTGTAGTCCCAGCTACTTGGGAAACTGAGGGAGGAGAATCGCTTGAACCTGGGAGACAGAGATTGCAGTGAGCCAAGATCGTGCCACTGCACTCCAACCTAGGCGACAAAGCAACACTCTCAAAAAAAAAATTGTATTTAATGTAATTCATAATCTGGTACCAACCATCACCAAATTTATATCCCTCAGTTCACTTTCAACTACTCTTTAACAAAAATTTTGAGACTAGCATGATTTGGGCACCAAGTAAGGTTCCAAAATACTCTGTTTCACTGGTTCTCAAACTTTAGCATGCATCAGAATCTCTAGAGGGTTTATTAAAAGAGATTGCTGACCCCACCCCCAGGGTTTCTAATTCAGTTGGAATTGGATTTACATTTCTAACAAGCTCTCAAGTGATGCTGATGCGGCAGGTCAGGACCCATACTTGGAAAACCATTGCTCTACTCCAAAGGCCACAAACTGGAAGCCCAATGGCTCAATGAGGCCCACTCACATGTTGTCTGTATAATGTTTTAAAAGCATTTTGTGTTATTTGCAAACATTTTTAAATTGGAAAATTCTGCATTAAAAATGCAGATTTCTGGTTTATTCCCACATGTGAAAATTCTGCTGGAGCTAAACAGCAGCTGCCCTACCCAGTCCAGGGAGATGTCCTTCCTAGTCCAGGATACCACAGCCCAAACTGACTCTCTCTACATTCACTTAAAATTACTGGCTCCCCACTGCATTTGTGCTTATACACTCAATCCACTTTTTCCCATTCCTCTTTTTTCCAGCTTCTCACTCTGGCTTCAAACGTCCATGGTCCCCTTCACTGCTGAAATTCCACCCACTCCATTCTAAAACTTGGCTTAAAAATCTTTTCTCAACAAAGCCCCAGCAAAAATAGAAATTCTTAAGTAACATACATATTAGAGATTTAATATAAAGTTAATATGTATGCTTTAAGAATTGAGGTTTTATTTCCACGAATACTAAAATAACAATACTTATAAAAAACATAAAATTTTAATTTTGTTCATTCTGATTTTTACCGTGAAAGAAATTTTTTCCAGAACAGGACATTTAAAATGAATTAAGACATGTCTTTAAATCACACAGCCAAAATATATAATAGCTTCAATGGAGTACCTTATCTATTTTGCTGGAACAAAAACAGAGAGAGAATGGGGTAATTGATATAATTATCCTGATTTCACAACCTAACAATCTTTAAAGGCAATTTTAATGAAACAAATGTTTCTAATATTTAAATCTAGAGAATATTTTAGTGGATATTTACTTCTATCGAATAGAGGGAAGGAAATTACACAAAGAAAAACTGAGTGCTGGTCTCTGCTCTGCCATAAATAGCTTTGTTACCCTAAGTAAGTCATTGAGTTCTCCCTGGACCTGTTTCATTACCCCTAAACTGCAGAGACGGAAAAAAAGTGTTCTCCAAATATCTTCCATCTCTAAAATCCTAGGATTTACTCCTTCAAAAGATAAAAGCATAAAAACCAATGTCATACAGACAAGCTTCTTGGTATTAGGTTAGTATAGCTCCTAAATTAGACTGACTTAAAAATCTCTAATTATAGCTTTCAAAGTTCTAACTAAAAATGTTAAAAAAAAAAAAAAAAGACTCAGAACTTTGAAAGAATATGTGTTTGTTTATGTATTTGTGTATATCTTAGTGATCAGAATAAAACATCTTTTGTAAGGTCAACAATTAAACTTAGGGGGGAAAAAAAAGAAGACAATAAAAACTATAACCATGCCAACCAACCGGTAAATTTTAATATCTCAAAATAAAATAATTAGAAAATTATATCAAAAAAGTTTTTCCATAATAGAGATTAACATTTTTCAAGAACGTGTATTTTGTTTCAGGATATTCCCAAATTAAAGTAATTTGGCCAAAATCAAAATTATCAAACTGCAAGATTGAAAAAAAAACTTAGAGACTGTTATATTCAGGTAGATCATGCCGTAAGCGAATTGCTTTCAGCTTCTCCACTTCAATTTTTGCTCTTAGTAGCTCTTCCTCTAGCTGCTGCCTTCTTTTCAATCCATCCCTCTTCTCCTGAACATACAATCCAAAATTTTTTTGATTTTCTAAAATTATCTGATGCTCCTCTTTCAACATTTGCAGGATCTGAGGATCATACCCTAATAGTGACCTAAAGTGTTCACCACTCTCATGCCGAAAAAAATCATCTCTCCTTGGAATAGAAGATGGAGACGATGTCATTCTCATATCAACAGAGGAAAGTGAAGGCGACAAGGATCTTTCCATAACATGTACTAATTCATGTTCTTCTCTTTGCTCTAAAGTATCACTCTGTTGAGAATTTAAAACCAGTGGAGGAGGTGGTTTAATGTCTTCTTCTTGCTTCACCTCCACTGTAATAGCAACAGGATGGTGATCCAACATTACCTGTAGTGAACTGGTACCAGCCTGTGCCTCCTCATCCAAGTTTGCACTATAGCACACAAAAAAGCATTATAATATGTAAATCAAATGAAAAAAAGAGTATATTTATAGCATAATTTTATATTTAATATACATTAATTATGAGGCTTTAAAACTATAAAGTTACAAAACAAAAAAAATCTTAACACTTGAAATACATTAAAGTGACTAAGATTGGGATTTCAATAATATATACTTAAAGATCTCCCCCATCCTTAACTTTAAAATTGTACTTTTAAGGGGCAGGAAATTACAAATATTATAGAAGGCCAATGAAGAAAACAACAAAGAAAAGTCAGTTTTAATGTTGTCAAACAGACCTCAATCTTTCCCACAACCCTAAGGTTTTTAAATGGTGTAAAGAGCCATTAATGCATTCTCAGTCTTATTATCCCCATACCTTAGCCCTAGACTTCCTGCTTCTGCTCTCCTGGACTGATCTTAAAACCACCAAGGCCCATAACTTCTAAGAGGACAGTGAAAGGCCACCTATGGGAGGTACTATTTCTGCATTTGCCCAAAAAATAAAACATAAAGATTGTATATGGCTTTGGGATATGCTCAACTACTGGAGGTTATCCTTTCTTATTTCAGATGCTTTTATCTGATAGGAAAAACTTCCCTTTTACCTATCCTGAACCGCATGACTCAATTGCTCTTTAAGTCTTTCAATCACTGGTCAGGTAAAGTTCACAAGAGCAACGGTTTTAATCCATAACTGCATACTCAGTACCTAGTAGGTACTGTACTTAGAACCTAGGAGGTGCTCATTATGTGTTGAATGACTAAAAAGAACAAACTAAATGATTTTTTTAATGAAACATTTTTAATGGCCTATACAGATATATTAAAGATTTATTAAATTTACACATAATTTCCACCAACTATGCATTCCTAATGGAGACAACTACAGCTTTAGCATAATTTAAACTTTAATATAACAAGTTATGATATTATTATAAATGTAATAAACCTTAAAATTGTTTTATAAACATAATTTTATGTATAGTGTGAAGCCGTGAATTAAGAATATCTGCTCCTTGAGGTTTTTTTTTTAATTTATGCTTCTGCCTAATTTAAAAATAAAAGTTATAAAGGGAAATTAGATTATTGAACATTAATGGAAATATTTTATTTAATATTATTTAGAGAAGATTTTACATATAAGAAACATAATTAAAAGAATACATTCTACATGGATGACTAAAATGCTGGAACAAGTTCAAGTAGAATGCATAGATTAAAACTACTCATACATTACTTATTAATGGCATTAAATTGCCAGAAATATCAGATATTTATCTAAGAGACAAAATGAAACATATACATAGTATGTAATAAAAAAACTATTTGTAGATTATATAAATTCATTTTTGTTCTTGTCTCTGTATCATTTGATGATTTCCAAAAACAAAACAATTAATTATAAATGTAATTCAAAGTAGCAAGCTCTGCTTCTATTAATAGCTCTGCTAAAACCTGGAATGGGAAAAGGTTAAAATTGCATATGAAAATTAAGTTTTTAAAATCACATAATTACTATTTCAAATTAGTATGTAAAATAAGAGTATAAACATAGACATTATACTCCCAAGTAAATTAAAAATACGCCTTATATCTGGAACATTCCATTCCATTTTAGCTAAAACATTACAACTAAGGCATAACAATGTAAAATGGGAGAAAAAAAGCTTTAGAGCAGGTCACAAAAATGACAGAGAAGGACTTGAGAATCAGAACTCTGAAGATCAGTTTACAAAAACACAAAATAAAAACTGATATTAGGAAGAAGTAAAAATAAAGACATAAGTCAATGTGAGTTACCGAAATAAATAGCCTTACAAAACAGGTATATATTTTTAAGTATTTTAAACAAAGCAAACACTTGTATTTTCCTTATTAAAAAGGAAGAGTTTGGTAAGATTAACAGGCATATTTATGTAGAAGTATAGTTAAGATTATAGAATAATTATAAACTTCTGAGATTATTAAGATTCAAGGATGATGTCAATCAAATAAATATAAGTACATTAAATATATAGATTAAAGAAAGCTAACACAGATAAAATGTCAATGTAGACACAGTAACACAAGAATTTAAGAGGGATGTTTCTCATATTCTTCCCTTTAAAATCTAACAAATTGGTATTATTTAAGTCATAGGTATAGAAACGCACAAATCAACTCATTTTTATCAGAGAAATGTTGATATCCCAAAACATTTTTTTGTGTGTGAATATTGTAAACATACACACACAAATGGTCAAAATGTAACCAGATACTTGTATATTTATATATTGTTTCTCTTCTATACTCACTGTATTTTGAAAATATGCAAATAACTAAAATTACAGTTTCTACATGTAGTTTTCAAATTATAAAAACCTATACCTACTAACCAAAGGGTACAGTTTTATACCTGCAATGCAAAAAACATTTTTCTCCATGGTTCAAGGGGGAGAAAATTCTGCATAAGTAGCACAGTATAAAACAATTTTACTGTGTAGTTTTCTGGATATCCAGCTATTGGGATTTCATCATTTGTCATCACAGTGAACATTTTAACCAGTGGCCCCAAGAATTAATCCACTGTGCATTCATGTCCTGGATTCCCACTGGTGGTATTTTTTTACTGTGCTATCAAAGTAGAAATAAGCAGTATCTGGTAAGAAGCTAGGCTCAAAAATACTTTCCTAGTAAATCACCAAAATAACATATGCATTTGGCTACAAAGTGGTTTTTTTCTGTTTCTCTCCTAGTTTCAAAGGGATTTCACAGTAATCAATAATTTGCTTATATAATGCCTCTTCCACCAATAGAAAAGCACATTGTGTAAAGCTTTGTGTGAAAGTCTCCTCAAACTAACAAGGAGTTTACAATTTGTTTAAATTACTCTAAATGGTTCAGAATAAGAATAGCTGCCATTTTTATATTTTGCCAGAGGTTACAATCTGAATTAGTGGCAAGATAATACTTTTGAAAATTCCAAGGCAAATAGTTAGATAGAACACAAGTTCAACCAAAAAAATTGCTTCTAACTCTAAAATAACCCAGTTGCTCTTAGGGGTATTTTAAAATTCATAATTTGATATCCTTGCAAAGCAGTAAGAGAAAGCTTACTCTTTCCTATATGATCCAAGATCAAAGTGAAACTAGACCATTAAGGAATAAAAACAAAAAAAAAACTTTTAATTTTATTAAGTAAACTGAATCCCTAATTAGGCATTAACTCCCTTTAGTTGCATTCATCTTTAAATGTGTTAGAAAAATAATTTAAACTGTCTTCATATACACAATCATGCCATTAACAAGTTTACTTATTGATTTTAGTTGTATTTGTTAGTTAACACATATTCAGTAAGTGTAGACAATGACAATTCATAAAAAAGCAAAGGTTCCATTTCTCTAGAAACTGCTAACTCTATATAAATTTTATATAAAATTGAAAATTCCAGTGAAATGTAATATTAAAAGAGAAAAAAAGTATCTCTCAGAAGCAAACTAAATAATTTAATTTTAAAGCTTCAAAAGTTTATGAAGTGATGTCACAAATTTCATCCCACTTATTCCTCCCTAACCTTTACTTTTAGAAACTACAGGAGGGAAGGGGGAGGGGAAGACAGTAAAAAGTAGCTTAAATGCAGCAGAAAAATTCCTCATAGCCTCACTTTTCTCTTTTTAAAAAATGCAAAACAAAGACACTATTCATTGCTCCCGTTGTGGGGATGCTTACTATGCATATCTCTATCACGACTAAGCCAAAGCCCAATAGATAGGAGGCGCCATAATTTTCCATAACAAAACAAAATAAAGCTTACCTTTGTATGTGGTTCCTGTCTCTTACCAGGCAAAAACTGGAAATCTGGGGAATCATCTCCATAACTTTCTTGGTTGGCTCAGAAATATTGCTTTTAAAATCTGATTGGGTATCTTTTTGCTGCAATAGCTCCTGTTTGGCATATTCTTTGAGCCTTTTGTAAAGGGTGCGTAGGCCCTGTGCTGTTCGAGGAGGGCGGTCTACTCCAATTGCATTATAGTTAACTGCTATGATATCCCAACATCTATTCTTTTCCACTATTACTGAATGTTTATTAGTGTGTTCTTCGAGAATTTTCACATATGGCTTCACAAGCTTTAGCAAATCAAGCTTTTCAGATAAGGTAAAATTGGAAGATCTAGCCTTTCCTACCATTGTTCTTTTCAAATTAAGTAGGCAGTTTCTGAAACCACCATGCAGCCTTCAGCTCTGCTCAGCTCTTTTCACAAACAGAAAAAGATCAGGCTTAACTAGGCTAGCCTCATTTAGGCCCACGCCTACAGGGGAGGGTTTATTAAAATTCCTCCAGCTTAAGCTGACGCAGGTTCAGGAAATCTGCTTAAGCCAAGCCTGACCTACATAAAGCTTCTCACTGAAGAAGACAGGAAGGCACAAGCAAAACACACTTGTGTATAAAGGGAACAGCTCGAGACAGGATTTAATACACAAAGGTCTAGAGATAAGCATGGAACACAGCTAAAAATTAGCTAATTTAGTGAGAATATCAAATTTCACACGTATGCCTAGCTGACAGACTGAACTGCATTGCAGTATCACTTTAATAAAAACAAAAGAGGAACTGTTTTGTGCTATTTATTTGCAAATCCAGTAGACAGAAAACTAAAAGATATGAGTGGTGAATGCAGTAATTCCTAACAGAGCCTCTCATCACTGTTTCTGAGCTGAGTGTTCTCCCTTACAAAATCTGCATAATGCTGGACCTGCTGTCAATCAGGAATTGCATATCCCCTAGCTAGTTAGGTTACACCCAGACCCAGACTCCACGGTAAAGCTAAGCTTCTCCTTCATTTTACAGTCTACATTAGCCTCTGCATATTTTTTTCAGTTAAGAAAAAATTTTTATATAACATTCAATCTAAAAATCAGGTAAAAATCATGTTTTTAGAGCAATGGATTATTCTAGCCGTAATGTATGTGAATATGCTAGCCTGCCTTATCATGTGTAAAAAATCACTATTCATGGTGAGAAACAGTCTCCACACACGAAATCGCATTTGCTATTATAATAGAGCCAGATTTTTTATTTAGCTATATTCACACAATTTGGACTATGAAAGGAAACAGCTAGTATAGCCATTTTCAAGGCCACCAGTTTCAGTACTTAGAATATATTTGTTAACCCCAGTATGAAAATATGTGATACATAATAATGTAAGCAAGACAAACCTATTTTCTCACAATATACATGTTTTTCCAGATAGGGGAATAAATTAGAACATACTTGAACATAGTTCTATCCAATCAAACTATTACTGAACAACTGCGAAGTATTAAGAGGTGGGAAAAATAAATTTTTTAAAATTACTGACCACATATATAAATGCTCCCAGGCACTGTGCAAGACCCAATGAAATCAAAAGTGAATCTAGATACAGCACCTACCCAGGGAACTGTATTTCCACAGAAATGCTATAAATTCTCAATTATCTTGTTTTTCATTATTTTAACAACGGAGAAGCAAATTAAATTTCCTGAGCTCTCATTGCGAGCCAACGTGTTAAAAGCTTTAAATGTATTATCTTTCAGAAAACAGTGAAAGATTGCTGGATGTTCTATGGAATGCTAGGTGTTGTCTGGTATACCCTACTGAGTAATTTGATTCCATAATAGTTCTAGCCTTTCATTGTCTTTGAGCAGTTTTACAGCTCTGTAAATTGTAGAAATCAGTAATGCAAATGATTCTTGTCCATAGAGATGCAAAAAGAAAATCGACCTGCCCCAACAACGACTGGACCACAGGTACTCAAAATCATTCTAGCCTTTTCTGAGCTTTTAGAATATTAAAAGAGAACCACAGAAAGAACACAGGGTATATACTTTATTTAGATAATTATTGTTTTTTTCAGAAGAAATACAGGTATTACAGAACACAGGGTATATACTTTAGATAATTATTTGTGTTATTTTCAGAAGAAATACAGGTATTAAGAATAAAATACTACTAAAATATGAGAAAATGTTCAATCTCACTAGTTATCAGGGAAATGTATACTAAAAATGATTTTCATTCATAGATTGGCAACATTTTTTAAGACTTAAAATGCCAAGAGTGAGGCCGGGCTTGGTGGCACATGGGTAATCCCACAGTTTTGAGAGGCCAAGGATCGCCTGAGCACAGGAGTTCAAGACCAGACTGGGCAACATGGAGAAACTCTGTGACTACAAAAAATACAAAAATCATCCGGGTGTGGTGGCATGTGCCTGTAGTTCCAGCTATTTGGGAACCTGAGGTGGAAGGATCACTTGAGCCCAAGAGATTAAGGCTGCAGTAAGCCATGATCATGCCACTGCACTCTAGCCTGGGTGACAGAGCGAGAGACCCTGCCTCAAAAAAATAAAAAAAGGAAACTCCAAGAGTGGATAAGGATAGAAGGGAAAGAGTACTCTTCTGTACCATTGAAGGGAGTGTAAAATGACATTTTGGATGGTGATCTGGGAGTATCTACTAATATTTTACATGAGTAGGAAATCTTCTAAAATTGTGGTAATTTTATGTCTCAGAATCTACCTTAGAAAAATACTCAAAATGCACACAACAGCAATGAAGCATTCTATGTAGTTGCATAGAGTGGAAGCAATCTAAAAGCACATCAGTTGGAGTTAAAAGCATACAATACATCCATATCATGGTCTACTCCAGGCAGCATTAAAATGAAAGAAGCAGATCATAGTGTATTTGAATATATCATGCTGTTAACAAAAAGAGTCAAACTCTGTATAAAATATGTTTAGAGATTTATTCTGAGCCAAATATGAGTGACCATGGCCCAAGACACAGCCCTCAGGTGGCCCTGAGAACATGTGCCAAGGTGGTCGGGATACAGCTTAGTTTTACATATTTTAGGGAGGCATCAACCAAATACATTTAAGAAATACATTGGTTTGGTTCAGAAAAGCGGGACAACTCAAGGCGGGGTGGGAGTGGGGTGGGGTTCCAGGCTATAAACGTTTTCTGGTTTATAATTGGTTGAGTTTATCTGAAGACCTGGGATCAACAGAAAGGAAATGTATGTTCAGGTTAAGATAAAGGATTGTAGGCACCAAGTTTTATTGTGCAGAGGACGCTCTCAGATAGCAGACTTCAGAGAGAGCAGGTTTTATACTGTTTATTATTAGACCTAAAAGGGTGCCTGGCTCTTAGTTGATTATCTCCTGGATCTAGAAAGGAAGGAAGGAAAACAAGGGGAAAGTAGATTATCTATAGAATGTGGATTTTTCCCACAAGGTATGGCTTTGCAGGACCATTTCAAGATACAGGAGAGAAACATGTTTTGGGGTAAAATATTTTTATTTTCTTCCATGTTACGCCAGAGTCAGACTGGAAAGTAAGTCATGATATACAGGGTTAAATAAAACCCATCTGATGAGAATGTATGGTTTATAGAGCATGATTCCTCAGACCCCTTAGATAGGAATTTGGGCAAGATTAAAAAAAAAAAAAAAATCAGAGCTTAGTCCTCAATGCAGACAGCACAAATTAGTGATAACCTATGTAAACTGTAATTGATGATTAATCTGAAATATTTATTACTGTTTTGATTATATTACAATAAAATTATCTTCCAGTTTGAAAATAGAATGGACAAGTTTTTAATTTAAAAAGAAGCTATACTACTGATGCAGAATTGAGTAGAAAATACTGTGCAGGGCTTTCTAAAGCAGACTATGAAAAGGTGACATGGATATAGTTGTTAAAAACATTACAAATATGTGTGTAAATGCTATGAATCACTGCCAGTTTATGGAACTGGTGAAAGAAATTGAATAATTTTTTTGTTCTTTGCCAATGCTCGTTGGTGTAGTCATAGAGTTTTATGAAGAATCATTGTGCTGTCTAAGAGTAAAAAACTCAAACTGTTTTTCCTCTGCTCTCACACCACAACAATCAACATGGAAGACTTGTGTGACCAAATGTGTGGGAGTTCCTCCCCACATACCAAGCAAGAAATAAGTTCTGCAGTGGAGAGTAGCCAGGTACCCTCTAATTCAACTCCAACACTATCTACCAGGAGATAGTGTTAGATCTCAAAGATTAAGAGCTCAGTACCACAAACCCCACGGCCCCACCAGTCACAAGTCTGGGCATCCAGAACATCTCACCGAAAAGCTTCAAGTTGGGGTTCCCACAATCCCCTCTGGGTTCTATTAGTTTGCTAGAGTGGTCACAGAACTCCAGAAACATGCTTACCAGTTTATTATAAAGGATATTACAAAGGATACAAATGAACAGCCAGATATAAGAGATGCACAGGGCGAGTTATGGCGGAAGGGACACAAAGTTTCCATGCCCATCCCAGGCACAACCCCCAGAAACCTCCACTTGTTCAGCTATCTCGAAGCTCTACAAACACAGGGCTTTTGGGCTTTTTACGAAAGCTTCATTACATAGGCATGAGTGGTTAAATCATTGGCCACTAGTGATCAATTTAACCCTCAGTATCTCTCCTCTCCCCAGAGACAGGGATGAGGCTGAACATTCCACCCCTCTAATGGTGCCTTGGTCTTTCAGGTAACCAACTCACATCCTGAAACTACCTAGGGGCTGTCAGCCATCAATCAATCACTAGCATACAAACAGACATTACTTTGGAGGTCCTAAGGATTTTAGGAGTTGTATACCAGGGAAATGGGGTCAAAGGCCAAATATATTTTCCACAATATCACATATTATTAACTTCAGTTGGAGATTTTTGTGAAACAAAATGCTTACAAAACAGTCAATAAACAAAGGCAAAAAAAATCAACCTAAGTGTCCATCAATGCATATACACAATGGAATATTATTTAGTTATAAAAAATGAAATCCTGTCATTTATAGCAACATGGATGGAACTGGAGGACATTATGTTAAGTGAAATAAGCCAAGCACAGAAAGACAAATACCATATGTTCTCTTTCACATGTGGGAGCTAAAAGGGTGAATCTCATGGAAGTAGAGACTTGATTAGTGGTGGCCAGAGGCTGGGAAGGAGAGGTAGGGATTAACAGAGGTTGGTTAATGGGTACAAAAGTACAGTTAAGCCTGGCACAGTGGCTCATGCCTGTAATCCCAGCACTTTGGGAGGCCAAGGTGGGCAGATCACAAGGTCAGGAGATCAAGACTATCCTGGCTAACATGGTGAAACCCCGTCTCTACTACTAAAAATACAAAAAATTAGCCAGGCGTAGTGGCAGGCGCCTGTAGTCCCAACTACTCAGGAGGCCGAGGCAGGAGAATGGTGTGAACCCGGGAGGCAGAGCTTGCAGTGAGCTGAGATCGCACCACCACACTCCAGCCTGGGCAACAGAGCAAGACTCTGTATCAAAAAAAAAAAAAAAAGTACAGTTAAATAGAAAGAATAAGATCTAGTGTTCAGTAATATAATATGGTGACTACAGTTAACAACAATTTATTGTATAGTTCAAAATAGAAGAATTGGGATGTTCCTAACATAAAAAATGTTTGAGGTGATAGATGTCCTAACTACTCTTGTAAAAGAAAATTAAAATCTTAAGACCCCAAACTCATTATACCAAAGAGAAAGTTAAACCTAGAAAATTAGTCACACAATGCGTTTCCTTCCTCCTCTTCCCCCCAGAGCTATAATTTCACAACCCTGTGTCATAGCATTACATGTTAAGTTAGGGTCCCGCAACGGGAAAAGGACATATACCTCCCTCACAAATTTCTCACAAGAAAATCCCTTCCTAGTCACTAAACCTTTCAGGGTACATACCCACCCACCTATAAAACCAGCACATGCCAATTGTAACCTTGGGTGTGCAACCTAAGTTTAACTCTTAAAACTGAGTTCTATTAAATCTCACACTGACAATGTCAATTACAAGCTTACCTTCTTAGGTACAGAACAGAGACAAGACAAAAAATCACTCCTTCGATCATGTCTTTTGCAGGGACAAGGATGGAGTTGGAAGCCATTATCCTCAGCAAACTAATTCAGGAACAGAAGACCAAATATCGCATGTTCTCACTTATAAGTGGGAGCTGAATGATGAGAACGCATGGACACGCTGTGGGGAACAACACACACTGGGGCCTATAGGGATGGTCGGGAGAGCATCAGGAAGAATAACTAATGGATGTTGGCTTAATACCTACGTGATGGGATGATCTGTGCAGCAAACCACCAGAGCACACGTTTACCTATGTTAACAAACCTGCATACCCTGCATGTGTACCCCTGAACTTGAAATAAAAGTTTAAAAATAATAATAATAGTAATAACCCAAGGGAACAAAATGAAATTATTAAAAAAAAAAAAAAATCACTCCTTTGGCTACCCCGAGATGGATGCATAACTGACTCTTTCCTCTACTCCATCTTTTCAAATGTTTACCTTACCTTATGTAAAACACAGATTTACTGAGCACTAATTAGAGCCTCACAAAAATGTAACCATTTGTCTCACTGCCTCTCTTACCTTCCTTTGTCCCTTCTGCTTGCTCTTTATTCTTCAATACTGAGTTCCAGAAACCCTCTTTTGGAAAGCACAGGTTAACAGACGCTCCTGTGACTTGTGTTTTTCCCAGGTGCATCCTTAAACTTTGGCTTAATAAACCTCTATAGATTGAGTCACATTTTTGGTTAATACACACTGATTTGATCGTTACACATTGTATGCATATATCAAAATATCACATGCACCCCCAAAATATGTACAACTATTATGTATCAATAAATAATAAAAATAAACTGTAAAAATAAAAAATATACAAGTTTACCCATTTTTTGGGTCTTCATTTACTTATGAAGGCTCTTGCATCATATAAAATGTATATTAAATAAATTTTATGCTTATGAGATACAGTAGAAAAATGGATGTAGAATACAGATACCTTAATGAATAAAACATAAATGTCCAACATACAAAGAACTCAACTTCACAAGTAAACAGGGAGACACAAATTAAAAGATAACAGTAGGTTTTCCTCATTCAATTGGCAAAAGTTAAAAAAGTTTAGTAACATGGGTTGAAGAAGTTGGGAAAATAAATTCTCTCATACACTAATGATGGCAATCATTTTGGAAGGCAACTTGGCAGACCATATTAAAGTGTAATGCAAACACATTATGATCTGACAATTCCTGAGAAATACTTGCATATGTTCACAAGACCACATGCACAAGGACGTTCACTACAGAGGTTTTAATAGTCAAAAGAACACTAAAAACAACCTAAATTAACTATGATGTATTCATACCATTGTATACTTTGCAGCAATTAAAAAGAATAAGGTTCTAAAATGAAAACAAAAAACATCCAAGGCAAACTAATGAGAACTGTAAATAATTCTTGGCAAACAACAACTCCATCCCAATTCTTGCTCTAAGAGCCTTGACCAACTAACTCTAGCATGGCTTCTAGTAGCCTAGCCCACCTCCACTCAGCCCTGGAATACCCAGCCTCCTTTTGAGCTCCAGTCTGGAGAAGTTCAGGGCTATCAAAAGAAGCTTACTGTTTATTCTAGCCAATACCTGACTATAGGCCCCTGACCTTCCTTTCTTAGAGCACTAACTAAGAAGAGTTTACAATTGTGAACTCTTCCTCTGTCCCTTTGCGATGTGTATGAATCTCCTGCAACTCAGCAGTGTCTTTCTCAAGAACCAGAAAGCCACTCCTTTGAAATGTAATCATCAGGAAGGTTTGGATCTCTGTGTCCCAGTCTCTGTGGGAAGACAGAATCCTAATTTTGATAACTGTCAGGTACCAGGCACACCTGACCCACTCACATTTACAGTGACCAACTATCTTAGCCTGGAGCTGCTATAACAAAGTATCATAAACTGGGTGGCTTATAAACAACACAAGTTTATTTCCATGGTTCTGGAAGCTAGGAAGCCCAAGATAAAAACACCAGCAGATTTGGTGTCTGGTAAGGGCCCATTTACTGGTTCTTAGATGGTGCCATCTCAGTATGTCGTCACAAGGCAGAAGGAGCAAATGAGATCTCTTGGGCCTTTTTTTTTTTTGAGACCGAGTCTCGCTCTGTTGCCTGGGCTGGAGTGCAGTGGCTGGATCTCAGCTCACTGCAAGCTCCGCCTCCTGGGTTTATGCCATTATCCTGCCTCAGCCTCCTGAGTAGCTGGGACTACAGGCGCCCACCACCTCGCCCTGCTAGATTTTTTTTTGTATTTTTTTAGTAGAGACGGGGTTTCACCATGTTAGCCAGGATGGTGTCGATCTGCTGACCTCGTGATCCGCCCGTCTCGGCCTCCCAAAGTGCTGGGATTACAGGCTTGAGCCACTGTGCCCGGGCTCTTGGGCCTATTTTAAAGAGTACTAATCGCATTCATGAGGGCTCCACTCTCATGACCTAATTACCTCCCAAAAGGCCCTACCTCCTAATATCACCACCTTTGGGGTTAGGATTTCAACATATAAATGTGGGGGAAACACAAACATTCAAACCACAGCACCAACCCTTTGTAATTTTCACTTTCCTGACTCTACTTGAGCCCTCAGTTGCTCCACTTTCCATACTCCCTCATTCTCCCTTTAAAAAGCCCAGTCACGACTGCACAAATCATGGAGCTCAGCTCTTTCCCCTATTGCCAGTAGTTACTGAATAAATTTTGTTTTTACCACTTTAATGTGTCTTGATTTTTTTATTCACGAGTGTCAAAGATAAAGCGGTAGGTAGATATATACTGAATAACACCATTTATTTGAAGCATTGCACCCACAATAACAGCTGAGTTATATCTGCAGTATTTTAGATATTTTTCTGAAGAGAATGTATTTAGGTACATTAATTATTCTTTTTTTTAAGAGATAGGACCTCACTATGTTGCCCAGTCTGATCTTGAACTCCTGGCCTGAAGCAATCCTCTCACCTCAGCCTCCCAAAGCTCTGGGATCATAGGCATGAGCCACCACACATAGGCTTAAGTACATTAATCTTAATGAATTGCATGAATTATTTTGAGGAAAACGTACTGATATCTGAAACTTGAGAATCCTTTTTTAAAATTAATATAGACTGATGGATAAATATATAATAAAGCACATATAGTAAAATTTTAATTGTAGACTTGAGATGGTAGGTTTATGGGTGTCCAATAAAAAATTCTTTCAACTTTTATAAAGATTTTTTAAAGTATCATAAAATGTCCAAAAATTATCATTAAAAAGAAAACATAGCAAGTAGTATATTTTAAACTCTAGCCATCAAAAATGTGCGAAGTTTGAACAAAGTTAAATTTATCAAATAAAACTTAGATAATTAGATGTAATAGTAAAGAATAATTGTGGGGTAGTTTTTCCACAAACTTTTTTTAAGGCACAAAAAGTAGTTATTACAGAAAATTTTTTCTATATTTCAGGAGGTAGTCCAAAAAAGTCCAGATAAGAATTATATGCCTTATTAATCTTTGTCTTCACCCAGTTCTCTGGCAAACAGAGCCTGATTAAAATGCTGATGTTTCACTTGAGAGGTGCATACACAGGGCATCAAGGGTGAAGAGAAGGTAAACTGAGGCAAGAAAATATATAAAGCAAGGGAAAGTGCTAGCTACCATTTTACAACAAGCTATAAAAATATATAGTAGGTCACTTAACAAATGCATCCACTTGGAGTACTCTTTGTGGAATGTCTCCTGATAGACTACAAAAAGAAATCATACCTCAGAGTAGTCCATGTGGAAAAAGAAATTTATCTGGCAGGTTCCTGCCTGTCTCCTATTTCCCACTGGTCAAAGTCCACCCTGAAGTACACTGCACTTCCATTTTGTGTCATCTGGCCTTCACAGATGCTTAGGATGCTACCTACAAGGATGTGGTATGGTATCATACCCAAGACTGGAAGTGGCAGGAGGAGCCAGACCCTCCCAGCGTATGGTTCATAAATTTAGCTACATGGTGGCCACCAAGGCATAGGGCCCTCATTCCTCAGATGAAGCAACTGGCTGGCCTCCAGTGGCAGCAGAAAATTCTATGAGGCAGATGGTGCCAAGGGACTCTGAAGAGGCATATAAGATTATGTTTGATATAATCACAATGCAACGTGAGAGGAAGATAAGACTTAAAAAAAAAATCTGCCACATAAAAATAGGGCAAAAACTAGGGTAAATCCAACCCCTAAGAGTTATTCTCAGTTACAGCATTTAAATATCTCACACTTCATCACTGTGCTTTGGTGGTGATATTCTGTGATGTTAAGCAGTCAAGATAATCAAAACCTGGGATTTAAGAACCTTGAAAACCCTCACAAAACTGAAGGAGTCAAATTATAAAATTTACTCCACCCATGCTATATGAATCACAGAACTACTCTATATAATCTAAATTTACATATATCTTCACAAAATAGCTCCCAGCTGTCTATTAAGGATCTCTGTTTGGCCAAGTCTTGTCCTTGGTGTAAAAATATGTTGAACTAAAGGAGCCTCTCTGTCTCAGAAGCTGGCCTGCCCTTTAGATGAATTCTGTATACTGAAAACATTGCTAAGCTACTCTTATTTATTTTAGCCATTCTTTCACTTAATCATTTTATCAGTATAGTTAACATTATGTTTGCTGGTGGTATCTCACAATATTCACTACACTGCTCACTCATTGTGTAGCAGCCAGAAAATTTGGGTGAAATAACTCTCACTTCTAAGGAAGGAGATGAAAAGTATGTGATTGTTTGGTACACTGAGGATTCTCAGAAACTAGTAAGGATTCCTCTTCAAGACGGCAAACTAGGACTGGGATTAGAAAAAAACCCTGGTCACAGGAAAGGGGTCAGTAACAGCACAAAGTTAGGAAATCTTATTTAGTGATTCTGAGTAGGAATCATCTGCCTGTCATCAGATGGATGAGAAAATGCGTGTGGCCACAGTAGTTGCTGGGATCCATCATTTAACATGAGTGGAGCCAGTCTAAGAATGCAACCAATCCTACAGATGACAGATGAAATAAACAGAAAGAAATAGGGTTCATGATGATATCCTTTAAACTGCTAGACCAGTCAGTCCTGAAGCCTGGAATTTCCAGTTATACATGCCAATAAAAACCTTCAATTATATAAGCTAGTATTTTTATTGATACTTGAACCAAAAGCATATTAGCTGATATAAAAAAATATATTCTTTTTGGTTATTTTTTCTTTCTTTCCCTTGTGTTTTCTTCTTTGCCTATGTTACCTTGCTCAAATTACCACTTCTCTGACATTTTGTTTTTAAATGAAGATTCAAATGAAAGACAAGATAGGAAGACAGTTTATTCTCCAAAAAGTACAGGCCGAATGTCATTATTATTTCAACTATTCTACAGTTTTGGTTATTTTTTTGTCTTTCTATTGAGCTATGATTGTACCACTGCACTCCAGCCTGGGTGACAGAGCAAGATCCTGTCTCCTCCGCCCCACTCTCCCACCAAAAAGAAACAGGAGATAACAAATGTTGGTAAGAGTATGGAGAACAGGGAACCCTGTACACTGTTAGTGGGAATGAAGATTGGTGCAGTCATTATGGAGGTTCTTAAGGAAATTAAAAATAGAACTACCATATGACCCAGCAATCCCTCTTCTGGGCACACACCTGAAGGAGATGAAATCACCATCTCAAAAACTACACAATTTAAGCTACTACATTTCCCCTCTCCCAGAATTTGGTTTTTGAAAGCCCAGTTCATGAAAAGAAAGACCTGTGGAGCTTAGATCAAAAAAGATAGAAGTGAGCCCTACGGCCCTTCTACCACAAACCCCAAAGAAATCACATTCCCTAAGCTTTGGGGGCAGTCATTAGTGGTAGACCTACATCTTCATTTTCACACAAAGAATATTATCTGCAAACACATAGTATTATGAAAAGACTCAAAGTGTCCAGTGAATTCAAGAAAGTGAAAATGTATTTATCAGGGCTGTTTCAGTTGAAAGAGAAACCAAACTCAAACTGGCTTAAGCAAAAATGATATTAACAATGAACTAAATATTATTAATTACTATTAATCCTGTTTGGTATAACAACAATGTGTGGTTATACAGGAGAAAACATTTATTTCAAGAAATACGTGCTTAAGTGGCTAGAGGTTAAGTGGCATGATATATGCAACTTATTTTCAAAAGGTTGAGGGGAGTGCATCTACACAGAGAGAAAGAAAGAAAGCGCACAAATGAGGCAAAATGTTAGTAACTGGTGAGTTTAGGATGTTAATTGGATCATGCTTTCAACTTGAGAGTATGTAGGTATATTTCAAAATAAAAAGGTGATGGGGAAAAAGACATATTTTATTGAACTGGGACATACAGATTTGTAGTTCATTTCAAGGTAGATTAGATGTAGAATGAAAAAGATGTGAAAGGGTGAGTAGATACTAAACAGGTCTCTCATCTCTATGCTTTTCTATATACTACATCCCTCTCCAACAATCCACCATAGAGAACAAAACATTTCAAATAAAGCTCTTTTCCCCAATTTAACCTCTCTCTGAACAAGAAACAGGAGGGTATCAGGAAGTTGGCACAGGTTCCCCAGTTCACTGAATGTACTAACCAGAGAAAGGATTAAGGGATTAGGAGTTGAGTAAATTAACTCCCTCTTTATTTTATCTTAACTCTTAACTCCCTTCTCAAATTTAGCAGGGAAGAGAATGAGAAACTACAGTAGAACACAAATAAAGCCCAAGATTAGTAATATAAAAGGTATTATATTCCAGAGTCTAAATGTCATTTTCTGATGAAGAAATTAGAAAAGAACTGGGCATACATGGATCATTATCTACCTCGGGCTTAAAGCAGAAAAGAAAACCTGGGAAAACAGAATAGTCACCTAAAAAGGATAGAAGCAAGGAAGGAATAAGTGGGGAAAACAGGGAGGAAAGAAGGGAGAGCAAGTCAGTAACACAAAGCAGCGGCTAAACTGCCATGCCCAGAGTGTTCCTAGGGATCTTCCTAGGAGCAGCTTTCTCAACCCTATTTCTCAACTTAAGTCTTTCTCGACCTTGTTCTGACACTAGTCACAGCTTTTGAAAAGTTATGAGGAGCACATAAATGGCACCAAGATAATGGCCAGTTAGGTAAATACAGAATTCCTTTCTGTCCCAACAAGATACAAACCTATTCACAGGTAAAATTCATTAACCATCAGAAAGTCCAAGAACTTCCTTCAAAATGGTTAAGTGCTTAGGGCACTTTGTTGATTTGCACTGGTACCAAAAGGATGGCAGTTACTATTCTGTAGCCCAATCGATGGGGCCGGCTGGCTGAATCTGTTCACTCAACCAAAATATGAATAAAATGTAATTTGGAAAAACACAGTCCAATGATGGCTTTCACAAGACCAAATAAACATCTATGAACCATCTTTATTTTTTTTTTTAGTTATCTAACAAATAGTGATCTCTCACAGATACAAAAAGAACCATAATCATTATTTTAACTCAGTTCAACAATATAGGGATGGAGCATTTGTTAAATGCTTGCTTTTCATGCAAGTATGTGTCTTAATAATTCAACTCTTATTTGAAGTACTCCAGACTCTAATGAATTAACAATTAACTAATTTCAAGTTCAACTCTCCAATTTTAGTCCTATTAACGTGCTTTTTAGAAAAAAATTTTTTTTTTTTTTTTTTTTTTTGAGCCGGAGTCTTGCTCTGCCGCCCAGGCTGCCGGCTCTCAGCTCACTGCAAGCTCCGCCTCCCGGGTTCACGCCATTCTCCTGTCTCAGCCTCCCGAGTAGCTGGGACTACAGGCGCCCGCCTCGTCGCCCGGCTCGTTTTTTGTATTTTTTAGTAGAGACGGGGTTTCACCGTATTAGCCAGGATGGTCTCGATCTCCTGACCTCGTGATCCGCCCGTCTCGGCCTCCCAAAGTGCTGGGATTACAGGCTTGAGCCACTGTGCCCGGCCAAAAAAATTTTTTTTTTTTTTTTGAGGCGGAGTCTCGCTCTGCCGCCCAGGCTGGAGTGCAGTGGCCGGATCTCAGCTCACTGCAAGCTCCGCCTCCCGGGTTCACGCCATTCTCCTGCCTCAGCCTCCCAAGTAGCTGGGACTACAGGCGCCCACCACCTCGCCCGGCTAGTTTTTTGTATTTTTTAGTAGAGACGGGGTTTCACTGTGTTCGCCAGGATGGTCTCGATCTCCTGACCTTGTGATCCGCCCGTCTCGGCCTCCCAAAGTGCTGGGATTACAGGCTTGAGCCACCGCGCCCGGCCCAAAAAAATTTTTAATCCTATCTTTAAACACAATCTTGGTGCCTGAGGAAAAGATCACATTTGACCAAGCTTATAATAAACAGTCTTAAGCATACATCTACCATAAAATACACTTCAATCACACAGTTATTAATCCAATCACTAAAGATAAATTATGAAAACAAAAAACCTGAACTACCAACAATCTAGTGGTATTACATCAACAATTTTCTAATATAACATATTCATTCTTAAATCATCATTTAAAGAATACTATAATACTATTGGTTAAGCATAAACCTTATCAATAAAAAACAGTCTTACCTGTATGAAGTGGATCTAATGTTGCCAGTGTAGGTGCTTCAAAACAGTATTTTCCACTGCAATTATCTATGTAGTTAATTTCTCTAGTACTTTCTTCATTAGGCAGATTTAAACTGCATATTCTAGGATCACTTTGTGATGGGAGAAAGGTGTTACTATTTGCAGCACCCTAAAAGAAACAAATATATATATTTAAATCAGAAATCAAACCTAATTTTCTGTATTTTCTGTATTTTTACATAAAAGATTCTAATTTAAAATACGAGCTACCAGTTACATATATATATATATAAAAATTAGAACTAGATATTTAAAAATAAATTAATATTTGCCAGACATGGTGAGTCATGCCTGTAATCCCAGCACTTTGGGAAGCCGAGGCGGGTGAATCACTTGAGGTCAGGAGTTTGAGATCAGCCTGGCCAACATGGTGAAAAACTGTCTACTAAAAATATAAAAATTAGCTTGGCGTCATAGCAAGTGCCTGTTATCACAGCTACTCGGGAAATTGAGGCAGGAGAATCACTTGAACTCAGGAGGCGGAGGTTGCAATGAGCCAAGATTGTACCACTGCATTCTAGCCTGGGAGACAGAGGGAGACTCCATCTCAAAAAAATAATAATTAATTAATTAAAGTCTAATTTTTATTGCTTGTTTTTAGAACTATTTTAAATTACGCTACTAAAAACTGAAAGATATGACAGAACGAAAAATTATGCTTATAGTATATTTTAAACAACATATCAGAAGTTTTTAAATCGTAACATGCCATTCTCATAATAAAATACTCTTTTTCTTATTAAATTTCTCAATACTAAAATCAATACTCAAATATTTTTAGGTGAGATAATGGTAATGTCACTATGTTGGGTTTTGTTAACGAGCCCCTACCTCTTTTTTTAAGATATGGGGTCTCAGTCTGGTACCCAGGCTGAAAGAGTGCAGTGGCACGACCACAGCTCATTGCAGCCTTCTCAACTCCTAGGCCCAAGGGACCCTCCCACCTCAGCCTCCCTAGTAGCCGGAACTACAAGCATGTGTCACCATACCCAGCTAATGTTTTTTACTTTTTGTAGAGATGGGGTCTCACTATGTTGCCCAGGCTGGTCTTGAACTCCTGGCCTTAAGCCATCTTCCTGCCTAGGCTTCCCAAAGTGCTAAGATTACAGGGGTGAGCCACTGCAGCCAGCCTTAAAAAGCTCTTATATTTTAGAGACATATTCTAAAAATTTACAAATGAAAACATATTCCTGGAATTTGCATCAAAGTAAGTAGGGAGGGACTCGAGCTGGAGTGGAAAAATAAAGATGAAACAAGAGGCCGGGCGGGCGCAGTGGCTCAGGCCTGTAACCCCAACACTTTGGGAGGCCGAGGTGGGCGGATCACTTAAGGTCAGGAGTTCAAGACCAGCCCCGCCAACATGGTGAAACCCCGTCTCTATTAAAAATACAAAAATTAGCCAGACACAGTGGTGCACGCCTATAATCCCAGCTGCTCAGGAGGCTGAGGCAGGAGAATCACTGGTCCAGGAGGCAGAGATTGCAGTGAGCCAAGAATGCACCAGTGTACTCCAGCCTGGGTGACAGAACAAGACCCTGTCTCAAAAAAATAAAAAATTAGGCTGGGCGCAGTGGCTCACACCTGTAATCCCAGCACTTTGGGAGGCCGAGGTAGGTGGATCACAAGGTCAGGAGATCGAGACCAACCTGGCTAACACGGTGAAACCCCATCTCTACTACAAATACAAAAAATTAGCTGGGCGTGGTGGCGGGTGCCTGTAGTCCCAGCTACTCTAGAGGCTGAGGCAGGAGAATGGCGTGAACCCAGGAGGCGGAGCCTGCAGTGAGCCGAGATTGCGCCACTGAATTCTAGCCTGGGCGACAGAGCGAGACTCCGTCTCAAAAAAAAAAAAAAAAAAAGATGAAACAAGATCAGTCACGGCCAGGTGTGGTGGCTCACACCTGTAATCCCAGCACTTTGGGAGGCCAAGGCAAGCAGATTCCTTGAGCACAGGAGTTTGAGAGGAGCCTAGGCAACATAGTGAAACTCAGTCTCTACAAAAAATACAAAAATTAGCCAGACACGGTGGGGTGTTCCTGTAGTCCCAGCTACTTCGAAAGCTGAGGTGGGAGGATGGCTTGAGGCCAGGAGGCTAAGGTTGCAGCAAGCTGAGATCACACTACTGTACTTCAGCCTGGGCAACAGAGCCAGACCCTGTCTCAAAAAATAAAAATAAAAAAAAAGATCAGTCATGCATTTTCAATTGTTGAAGTTAGGTAATATGGACAAGGAAGTTCATTATATGCTGTTTTCTCTTTTTTTGTATATGTATGGGTTTTCTATTGCTGTTGTCTCAAATTACCAAAAATTTGGTGGCACAGAACAACACAAATTTATCATTTTATAGTTTCGTAAGTTAGAACTCAGGCTTAGGTCTTACTGCATTAAAATCAAAGTTATCACCAAGGCTGCGTTTCTTTCTGGAGGTTCCAGAAGAGAATATATTTCCTTGTCTTTTAAAATTCTAGAAGCCACCCAAATTCTTTGACTTAGCCCTCTTCCTCCATATTCAAAGTCAGCTATGTCACATCTCTCTGCCCCTGCTTCCCTAATCACCATCTCTTTCTCTGATCCTCTTCCCTGTCCCTCTTCCACTTCCAAGGACCCTTATACGATTATATTGGGCCCACTCAGATCATCCAGGGTAACCTCCCCATCTCAAGGTCCTTTACATTAATCACATCAGCAAAGTCTCTTTTGCCATGTAAGGTAACACAGATTCCAGTGATTAGGACATGAACATGTTTAAAGGGCCATTTTTTCTGTCTACCACAGTAGACAGAATTTTTTAAAAATAATAGAAACTCACAACAGGCAAAGTTGTCATGTTACTATAAATACTCATCTTAATAAACTTCATGGCTAGTAAACAAACATCCCAAAAAAAAACCTATCTGATAAAATCTTTTTTTTATTTTTTATATCTGATCAGATTTTAAAGTAAGTCAACTAATGAAGGTCATGAATTTTCTTTTTTGCAACATTTTATTTTGATATAATCTCAAATTCATGGAAACATTACAAAAATAGTATTCCCAGATACCTTTACCCACATTAACCATTTGTTTACATTTTCTTCCATTTCCCTCTCTCCCCCTTTGCTCTTTCTGTGTATATGTGTACACACACGTGAGAGTAAACTGCAGACACTATGCTCCTTTGCCTCTAAACACTTCAAGGTGTGTTTCCAAAGACTCTCTTCCATAATCACAGAAAAATTACCAAAATTGATCATTTAATACTGGTACAATACTAGTATCTAATCCACAGTATATGTTCAAATTTGGTCACTTATCCCAATAATGTCTGTTACAGATTTTTCCCCAAATCAGGATCCAATCCTAGATCACACATTACATCTAGTCACTATGTTCCTTTAGTTTCCTTTAATCTCTAACTTTATTTATCGTTTCTGGTCTTGAAATTTCAAAATTACAGGCCAGTTATTTTGCTGAATATCCCTCAATCTGGATTTGTCTGATGTTTCCCTATGATTAGTTTCAGATTGTGAATTTGGGGCAAGAATACAACAGTTCATCATATTAGGAGGCACATAATATCGGTTTGTTCCATTACTAGAGGTATTAACTTTGATCGCTGATTAAGGTGGTGTCTGCCAAAGTATTTTTCCCTTTGTCATTTTTTTAAGTATGTTGTGAGGAGATACTTGAGTATATTCAAATATCCTATTTTCTCATTGAACATTTACCCACTAGTTTCGGCATCCACTGAGACTCTCTAACACCATCATTATTTCTATTTCTATGCTTCAGCATTCCACTGTAAGGAAGAGCTTACTCTTCATTTATTTATTTATTCATTTATTTTCATATATTAGTATGGATTCCAACTCCTATATTATTCAATGGGTTATAATCCATTAGTATATTTCTTTGATGTTCAATTTGTCCCAGATTTTGTATTTATCAGACCAATCAAGTAAAAACCACTGAAGTCACCAAAGCAATATTTTCTCACTATAGGTTAATTCAATCTAAGATAAGAAATAATTTAAGAACAAAAAGTTAAGAATGTAACAGGTAAAGTAAAAAGATGGCAGAGTTGACTGCTAAGCCTAATACTTTTAGGCTTCTCATGTTACTTTGCTTAAAATTGCTGTATAACTTCAAAAATGCCCACTTCAGTTTTAAAAAGTAAAATGTTTAATTTATTTATAGAATTAAAAGAAAAAAATAGTAAATCAGAGTTTTTGTCTGGAATTAGTCCTTAGACACTACATCAAAAAACAAATCTTGGCTGGGCATGGTGGCTCACATCTGGAATCCCAACACTTTGGGACACCAAGGCAGGCGGATAACCTGAGATCAGGAGTTCATGACCAGCCTGGCCAACATGGTGAAACCCCAACTCTACTGAAAATACAAAAATTGTATTTTCAGTACAATTTTTGTACTGAAAATTGTACTGAGAGGTGTGGCAGCGGGCGCCTTTAATCCCAGCTACTCCAGAGGCTGAGACAGGAGAATCGCCTAAACCCAGGAGGCAGAGGTTGCAGTGAGCCAGGATCGTGCCACTGCACTCCAGCCTGAGTGACAGAGCAAGACTCCATCTCAAAAATAATAAATGAATAAATAAATAAATATTGGTTGGGCTCTAGTGTGGGTGAGAGAGTGAGACTTCGCCTTAAAAAAAAAAAAAAAGACAGTTCTCCAAAGAGATACACAAATGGGTAATAAGCACACATAAAAGTGCTCCATATCAGCTATCAGAGAAATGCAAAGCAAAACCACAGTGAGGTACTACTTCACTCACTAGTATGGCCGTCATCAAAAAGATAGTAAGTGTTGGTAGGGATTTGGAAAAATTAAAACCTTCATACACTGATGGTAAGAATGAATGGTGCAGTCAGCTTGGAAAACAGTCTGTCAGTTCATTAAGAGGTTAAACATAGAATTATCATATAATCCAGCAATTCTACTCCTAGGAGTACACTCAAGAGAAATGAAAACATGGCCAAGTATGGTGGCTCACGTCTGTAGTCCCAACACTTTGGGAGGCTGAGGAGAGGACTGCTTGAGTTCAGGACTTAGAGACCAGCCTGGGCAACATAGGCAGAACCCATCTCTATAAAAAATTTGAAAATTAGCCAGGTATGATGGCACATGCCTGTGGTCCCAGCTACTTAGGGAGACGGAGGTGGGAGGATCACTTGAGCCTAGTAGGTGGAGGCTGCAGTGAGCCATGATGGTGCCACCGCACCCCAGCCTAGGGAACAGGGCAAGACCCTATCGAAAGGAGGGGAGAGGAGAGGGAGAGGAGAGGGAGAGGAGAGGGAGAGGATAGGCAGAGGAGAGGGAAGGAAGGAAGGAAGGGAGGGAGGGAGGGAGGGAGGGAGGGGAAATGAAAACACATATCCACACAAAAATCTGTACACAAAGGTTCATGAGCATTATTCATAATTGCTAAAAAGTGGAAACAACCCAAATGACCATTAACTAATGAATAAATAAAATGTGGTATATTAAAACAACAGATTATTCAGTGTGGTAGGCAGAATAATGGCTCCCAAAGATGTCCACACCCTAATCCCCAGAATCTGTGAATGTATTGTTATGTGGTAAAAAGGACTTTGCAGATGTGATTAAGGACCAGGGTCTTGAAATAGAGAGATGATCCTGGATTACCCAGTTGGGCCTAACCTAATCAAATGAGTTCTAGCTGCAGAAAACCAAAGAGAAGGAAACATGAGAACTCAAACATGCTTCCCTGGCTGTGAAAAAGGAAGAAGGGCGCCATGAGCCAAGGAATGTGGTGATCTGCAGAAGCTGGAAAAGGCTAGGGAACAGATTTCCTCTAAAATATCCAGAAATGAATGTAGGCCCCTTGCCAACACCTTGATCTTAGATCTGTGTTGAACTTTTGACCTACAGAACTATAAGATAATTCATTTGTGTTAAGTCATTAGATTTGTGGTAATTTGTTTCAGTAGCAAGAGAAAACTGATATTTCGGCAATAAGAAATAAATTACTAATAAAAAGTTTCTTTTGGTGTCATGAAAATGTTCCAAAATTGACTGTGAAGATGGTTGCACAATTCTGTGAATATACTAGAAACCACTGAGTTGTAGTGAGTAGACTGTATGGTATTTAAGTTATATCTGTATTAGTCAGTTTGCATTGCTATAAAGGAATACCTGAGGCTGGGTAATTTATAAAGAAAAGAGGTTTATTTTGGCTCACAGTTTTGCAGGCTGTACAGGAAGCATGGTGCCAGCTTCTGCTTCTGATGACGGCCTCCAGAAGCTTATAATCAGGGCAGAAGGTAAAGGCGGAACCTGTGTCTCAATGGCAAGAGGGAGAGAAAGAGAGGGAGAGGGGAGATGCCACACTCTTTTTAAACAACCAGATATCATGTGAACTCAGCGAGAACTCACTCATTACCATGAAAACAACACCTAGCCATTTATGAAGGATCCATCCCTTATGACCCAAATATCTCCCATTAGGACAACCTCAAACACTGGAGGTCACATTTCAACATGAGATTCTGAAGGGACAAATATCCAAACTATCAATACCTAAATAAAGCAGTATTTTAAAAAGGAAAGAAAGAAAAACCTTATTAAGAAAAAAAAGCCTATGTTTTCTCCTTACAGTGTGCCAGAATTTTTACATTGGTAAGTGCTAAACAATCAACTTGGTAAAGAAATATAGGATAAAACAAACACATACAGACCAAAAAAAGCAGAGTCAAAAATTAGAAGGTTTTTTCAACAAAAAAAGACACCATTAAAAACCAGGCAAAGGCCTTAAATAGACATTTTTCCAAAGATATACAAATGGCCAATAAGCACATGAAAAGATGCTCAGCACCACTAGTAATTAAGGAAATACAAATCAGAACCACAATGAAATACCACTTTGCACCTACTGAAATGCCAATAATAAAAAAAAAATTTTTTAATGGAAAATAACAAGTGCTCCTGGGGATGTAGATACTACAACCATCACACATTCCTGGTGGAGATGTAAAATGGTACAGCCATGAAAAACTGTTTGATGGTTCCTCAGACAGCTAAACACAGAATTACCACATTACCTAGCAAATTCATTTCTAGTTATAACTCAAAAGAACTAAAACAGGAACACAAACAGAAACTTGGATGCCAATGTTCACAGCAGCATTATTCACCATAGCCAAAAGGTGGAAACTGCCTAAGCATGCATCAGATAGATTAATGGATGGATAAACAAAATGTGGTAAAACCACATAATGATTATTCAACCATACAAACAAATTAAGTTCTGACACACGCTACAACATGGATGAACCTTGAAAACATGACGCTAACGGAAATAAGCCAGACACAAAAGGACAAATATTGTATGATTCCACTTCCATGAGGTACCTAGGGCAGTCAGATTTATAGAGATAGAAAGTACAATAGTGGTTACCAGGAGTTGAGTGGAGAGAACAGGGAGTTAATGTTTAATGGGTACAGAGTTTCCGTTTGGGGTAATGAAAAAGTTTTGGAAACAGATTGTGGTGATGGTTACACAACAGTGTGAAAGTCATTAATGCCACTTAATTGTACACTTAAAAATGGTAAGATGGCAAATTTTATGTTATATATGCTTAACCACAATAAAAAAGAAGAGTGAAAAAATTAATAGACTTTAATCCCTATAGCATAAAAGGATCAGGGAATTGCAGAGTAGTAGGTAGTGTGAATTCTCCATTTTATATGCCTTCTTTATACTTTATATACCTTTCATATATACTAACACCTTTGATCTTAGACCTAAGACCAAAACAATCCTTTTTCTTAATAGTAAATGAGATACATTAAAACTGCTTCCAGTATTCTTTTTTTTTTTTTTTAAGCGGGGACGGAATCTTGCTCTGTCACCCAGGTTGGAGTAGAGTGGCATGATCTCAGCTCACTGTAACCTCCACCTCCCAGGTTCCGACAATTCTCCTGCCTCAGCCTCTGGAGTAGCTGGGATTACAGGTGCGCACCACCATGCCCGGCTAGTTTTTGTATTTTTAGTAGAGACGGAGTTTCACCATGTTAACCAGGCTAGTCTCAAACTCCTGACCTCAGATGATCTGCCTGTCTTGGCCTCCCAAATTGCTGGGATTACAGGCGTGAGCCACCGCAACCAGCCAGTATTCACTTTTCATAGATAAAAATGAGAAGAAATGTTTGGAATAGTGATACAAATCATTATGTATTTTTTCTCTTTAAATCACCTTAAAGAAGTTTTCACTTACTTATGTGCTAATTCTAAAAAGAACACTGATTAGAATCTCCACCCCTTCCCTCAAAGAGGTACTTACTTACCGTCACCAAAAATTTATTTTATAGACCCAAGTACATGTTATTCCACTGACTGATTGAATGAGACAGGGTCTTGCTGTGTTGCCCAGGCTGGAGTGCAGTGGCACAATCACAGCTCACTGCAGCCTCGACCTCCCAGGCTCAAGTGATCCTCCCACCTCAGCCTCCTGAGTAGCTGATACTCCAGGTGCACACCACCACACCCTGCTAAATTTTTATTTTTTGTAGAGATGGCGTCTCACTATGTTACCCAGGCAGGTCTTGACATCCTTAGCTCAAGTGATCCTCCTGCCTCTGCCTCCCAAGGTGCTGGGATTACAGGCATGAGCCACTGTGCCCATCCTGTTATTCCTTTTAAAAAAAAAAAAAATGTAATCTTCATTTCCAAGGTTTTCAGAAGATGTTTTCAGAGATACTGAAAATTCCAAGAGGCAGAAAATATTGTTAACTCTTTAAATGGCATTTTCTTAAACATACATGCTTCTCTATATTATCTATATTATAAGCCCTTTTTTGTCTTACCTCAAATAGTTTTATATCTGGATTCAGTTTTGTAATCTCTTCATTCAGACCTGGATTACTTCTTCCTGGAGGTATAAATTTTGGTTTTTTGAAGGAATTTCCCTGCAACTGACTTGGCGCTGCAGATCGTCTCATATTCAGCAGCGGTGACCTGAAAAATACCCAAAACCGTAACTATCTATGAATCTAATTACAATCAACCCAAATATAAAAATAGATCAAAACTACAACTGAGATGCAGCAGGAACCCCTCTTAGGGGCCTGCCTGGCCCCCCAAGCATAGAAACAAAGGAAAATCTTCAGTTCCTTCAAAGGAAATTCCAGACACCTAGAGAGCCCTGAGAAGTATATGAGCAATCTGATTAGCAAGAAGGTAATAGCTTAAAATAATGGTGACGGAAGTTAGAGTGACAAAATGTTTGGTTCCCTATAGAAACTAAAGGTAACATCTTAACATATGTCCTTGAGTTGTTTTTCAGAAATCCAGACCCCCACCAAATGTGTCTACTGACACACACACCTCACATTAGGGGAAACAGGACTGAACTCTGCTGTTCTTTTTTCTAAATTTCTTATTCAGAGGCCTGGAGGAAGTCATACCCACAGGCCAGAGCTCAACATTCCTTTCTGCTGACCCCAAGTTTTTAGACAAAGCTTCACTTCCTTAACCAATCCCAAATCAGAGAATCTTTTAATACACCTATGACTCGTAAGCCCCCACTTCAAGATGTCTCGCCTTTTTAGGCCAAATCAATAATGCACTGATTTATGACTTTGCCTGTAACCTCTGCCTCCCCATCTTTAAAAATGTTTGCGTGTAAGCCATCACAGAGTTTGAGTCTTAACCATTAGCTGCCCATGTCTCCTCGCTTGGCAACCTGCAATAAAGGTCTCACTTTCTCTTGCTGCAAATCCCAATGTCTGCGGACAGCTTTGCTGTGCCAGGCAGGCAGACTCAAGTTTGGTGTGGTAATACAGCCATGACATATGTAAAAACGTAAAAGGGGCCGACGTGGTGTCTCATGCATGTAATCCCAGTACTTTGGGAGGATGAGGTGGGAGGATCCCTTGAACCTAGGAGCTTTGTCTCTATTAAAAATAAAAATTAAAAGAAAAAAGATAAGAGGAGCTTGATGGTGCATGCCTGTAGTCTCAGCTACTCGGGAGGCTGAGGTGAGGGGATCCCTTGAGGTCAGGAGTTCAAAACCAGTCTGGGCAACATAGCGGCAAGACTTCAACTGAAAAAAACAAAAATAAAACATAAGAGAATAAGCCTGAGAAAACAACTTCAGGCTGAGCAAAATGGCCCACATCCTTAATCCCAGCACTTTGGGAGGCCAAAATGGGAGGATCGCTTGAGCCCAAAAGAGCCCATCTCTTGTTTTTTTTTTGTTTTAAAGAAAAAGAAAACAAGTTCAATAGCTAGAAAGATTTTATTTTTCGTCAAGGGCTATTGAAAAGAATTTAAGATTTAAATTGAACGGTGATATGGTTTGGCTGTAACCCTACCCAAATCTCACCTTGAACTGTAATAATCCCCACGTCAAGGGCAGGGCCTATTCTCATGGTAGTGAATAAGTCTCACGAGATCCTATGATTTTATAAATGGGAGTTCCCCTGCACAAACTCTCTTGCCTGCTCCCATGTAAGATGTGGCTTGCTTCTCCTTTGCCTTCTGCCATAATTGTGAGGCCTCCCCAGCCATGTGGAACTATGAGTCCATTAAACTTCTTTCCTTTATAAATTACCCAGTCTCGAGTATGTTTTTATCAGCAGTGTGAGAACAGACTAATACAAATGGTGTAAATTTAAGTATATGTCAATTTATCAAAAATTTAAGTATAATCATGGTATCTTCTTTAAAGCAATGTAAATAAAAATTTCAAAATATAAGGAAATACAATTCACATACAAATATCAAACATGTTGCTTTTTTTCTATTCCACTAATCCATAAACCACATGAGGGTAGCAATCTCATGCTTGTTTTCTCCACCAGTAATCACTATAATGTGTCTGGCAACAGTGACAGATACATTACCATCACTAACAAATATTTTGAATGAATGAAATCTGATAATTTAGAAGATATTTTTATAGTTCAATTTGTTTTTACTATCCTATTTCATTTGAAAACAGTGGAATTTTTAAAAATATAAATCAAGAGACTAGAACCAGGTTTCCCAACTTTTGCTCAATCTTATTTCTATGAGGACTGGATAGGGGAACAGATAGAAAACAAGGACATTACATACATACATCATGTTTCTGCAATGGATAGTAGCAAGCACTCCAATTCAAAGCAACACCACAAAACACTATTTAACATAAGCCATCAGCAAGGATGAACATGACTACCAACGTTATCTGTTTCACCCAGAAATTCCAATTCTGGCAACTTAACCTAAGGAACTATCAGAGATAATACTAAGTAACCATGTATAAGAATAATCAGCTGGGCAGGATACAGTGGCTCGCGTGTAATCCCAGCACTTCAGGAGGCCGAGGCAGGTGGATCACCTGAGGTCGGGAGTTTGAGACCAGTCAGGCCAACATGGCGAAACCCCGTCTCTACTAAAAATATAAAAATTTGAGGCCAGGTGCAGTGGCTCACACCTGTAATCCCAGCACTTTGGGAGGCTAAGCTGAGCAGATCACGTGAGGTGAGGAGTTCGAGACCAACCTGACCAACATGGAGAAACCCTGTTTCTATTAAAAATACAAAATTAGCCAGGGGTAGTGATGCGTGCCTGTAATCCCAGCTACTCGGGAAGCTGAGGCAGGAGAATCACTAGAACCCAGGAGGCAGAGGTTGTGGTGAGCTGAGATAGCGCCATTGCACTCCAGCCTGGGCAACTAGAGCAAAACTTCGTCTAAAAAAAAAATTAGCCAAGTGTGGTGGTACATGCCTGTTATCCCAGCTACTCAGAAGGCTGAAGCATGAGCATCACTTGAACCCAGGAGGCAGAGGTTGCAGTGAGCCGAGATTGCACCACTGCACTCCAGCCTGGGTGACAGAGCGAGACTCTGTCTCAAAGAAAACAAAGAAAGAAAAAACAATAATCATGCTAGTATTAATTACAGTAGGGGGAAAAAGGAAAAAGAATGTCCATAATGAAGTACAAGATAAATTATGGTACACCCACACAACAGAACACACTGTCTTCATATACCACCAAAATTGAGTCAGTACTATTCCCCAAGCTAGCCATGTTCTCTTTTTCTCTAGGCTTTAAACAAACTTCCTCTTATATAATGTTGGGAATGCTTTTTCCGACTTTTCTTTCCCTGATTAATTCTACCTTATCCTCTAGAAGTCTTAACGATGAGCCCTCTTCATCTCCTCCCAAAGACTGGACTGGAGGACCTTTCTGCATATGCACTACCCAAGCACTTTTCACACTGCAATGAAATTTGCCCTATCATTCCCCCTGAGCTATTAACTCACGCATGAAATCTTACATACAATTCATCACTATATTGCCAGTACCAAATACGCAGAAGGAGTTCAGTATTTGTTATGTGAACAATACCATTAATTGGGGCGGGGAGGGGGCAGGGAACACCACTTTAAAAAAATGTTTAATGACATGAGAAATATTTTTTGATAAATCAAAGGAAAAATGGCCACAAAACATGTCCAGTCTCATTCTAATTTTTAAAAAGAAAAGAAAAAGAAAAAGGATAACGTGTATATGTACATTTAAAAGACTAGAAAGCAAACGAGCATGAGAGAACTTGTTTGAAGTGACAGAAATAATCTATATAAGATTGTAGTGTGGTTATAGGAGTATATATACATCTGTATATCAAAACATCAAAATGTACACATCTAACTGCACACTATAAATTATACTGCTATAAAGTAGATATATATGTCATATATTAAAATATACAATCGTTTTTTAAAAACTAGAAAAACACATGCCACAATATTAACCCTAATTATTTCTAGGTCTGGTTAGAATAACCAGTAATTTTTATTCTATTCTGAGTTATTTTCTGTATATTTCAAATTTTTTACAATGAAAATATTACCTTTGTAATAGGGAAAAGTATCATGAATTTGATTTTTTAAATTACCATATTTCATCAAATCTAAAATGCCATCAATTGTAAGATATACTCTTGGTTATTAGTCCATATAAAAGAAATGTTTAAAAGTAAATATTTTAAAAATAAAAATTTTTTTAGTTGTAAGATGTACCATTATTTTATGTATCCAAGAAAAAAAGTGTAGCCAATTAAACTATGATACACTATCATTGATGGTTAGACATTTCCTAATTTCATCAATGTTAAAATGATGAAACATGTAAATATTTGATACATAACCAGCCTTTACATAGTTTGAGGAATGAGTAGTAGAGGTCACTCTCTTCCGTTTCTTATTCAACAACAAAATAGATCTCTATTAGTACAACCTTTAATCTTAGAGCAAATTATGAAACAGATGGTTTTTGACTGCTTTAGAAGCAGTATTTGCCAATGCCAGAAGTAAATACAAATTCTGGCCAAACAAGTCATGCCAAAATAACTTCACTAAACTAATTTCCTTTTTATAATGGGTAAGCAGAATACTACAGGTCTCTAAATATATAATTGACACAAGTTTGAAATTGATTAATGGCAACTGTCACAAGAGGACATGGATGTTACGCCTTGCATTTAGACTCAGTTACTTAATGGTCAAATGAAATAGAACAATAGAAGCTGAAATTTAAAACTAAAGATTTTAGTGACTATAGCTCAACTGAAATAAGATAATGAGCCTTCTTAAACTAATAAATTCTAGACAGCATTAATAAAAATATGATGTCCACATCATGAAATGTAATGACTTCTGTTCTCTACATTAGTCAGACTCCCCTTTAATACTGTGAAAATTCTGACACTTTTTCAAAAGGAACACTTAAAAAATACAGTAGTTAGAAACATCAACAGCAGAAATGAAGGAAACCAGAGTGTAGTTCAGATTCTGCTATTTCAGGGATGCTTAACTTTGGGGAAGCTATTTAACTCTCTAGACACCAATTTTCTCATTTATAAAATAAAGAATGAACTAGATGCTAAAATTTCTTTCAACACTAAATGTGAAGAATTACTACCCTAAACCCTTCTACATCTAATACATGATTTCTGATTTTTCAACCTTCCTATTTTGCAAACTAATAAAAATGATAATGCAAGCATACAAGCATCATCACGGAGCAGTGATTAAGAAAACAGACTGACTCTGGAGCCAGCCAGGCTGCCTGGCTAGAATCCAAATTGTGCTATTTACATATGACCTTAGGCACCCATCAAGACATTTAATTTGTTGATGCATTTCAAAGTAAAATGCAGAAATCAGTACATTTCCCCCCAAAAGAGTACTGCACCCTTATAGTTTTTTAAACTAGTTCTGTATGTTCATGTTGTCCTGTCCATAATAATTAATTAATTAGTGCTGTCTGAGCCCTTTTCCCAGGTCCTAGAAATAAAGCCATTTGGTAGCCATGACGTGATGCTACAACTTCTATAACACCTATTAGCTTCAGTCCTTCAAAGTAAAATGGTAAGGCCAGGCTGACAACTGCAATACACCAGATAGCCACAAGTACTTGGCACTACACTGTGGTAAATAAGAACACAACTTTGAAAGCCAATGCCTGAATATAAATACTGACACTTCCCAATGGTCTTGCACAGTTTACTTAGGCTCCATGTGTCTCAGTTTCCTCAACTTTAAGAGGGGTACCATAATCATACTTACACACCGGACTGTTGGGAGGATTAAATGAAATATGTAAAGCACTTAAAACAAAACTTGACACATAGTAAGCACTCAATGTTATCTGTAATATCACTATCTATAATTAGTATTATTGGAGAATAGAAATGACAAAGGTCCTGTGAGGGAGATAGAGAAGGGGTAGTTCAACATACAGGACAATGGCCAGAATCTTTGGGTTCGTTGGGGCTTTAAAGAGAGGTATGTGCAACCAGGAAACGTCTGGGATGCAAGAATGTAAGTAAACCAACTCTACCAAGAACTAGCAACAGTCTTTCCCTGCTGTTTCTGCTTTTCAACTTCCAACTACATTAGGTAGTAATTATCTCACTTCATGCCTTAAGTTGCTCCTTTGAGATTCCGGCTATACAGATGGTTCCTAATTTAGGACGGTTTCACTTAGAATTCTTCAACTTTTAAGAAAGCCATAAGCATTTAGTAGAAACTGTGCAAGTAACCACATAACTGTCTGTGGTCATGATTTTGCCCAACTGTAGATTAAGGTAAGTATTCTGAGCATGTTTAAGGTAGGCATGAAATCATGTCCTTTACAGCAACATAGGTGCAGCTGGAGGTTATTACCCAAAGCGAATTAAAGCAGAAACAGAAAATCAAATATTGCATGTTCTCACTTTATAAATGGGAGCTAAACACTGAGCATTCATGAACATAAAGATGGCAACAACAGACAGTGGCGACAACTAGAAGGGGGAAGAAAGGAGGAGCAAGGGTTCAAAAACTATCGGGTACTATGCTCACTACCCGGGTGACAGGATCAATCGTATCCAAACCTCAGCACCACATAATATACCGATGCAACAAACCTGCACATGTACCCCCAAATCTAAAATAAACCGCTGAAAATTAATTTTTTTGATAAAAAAGTAGGCTAGGCCAAGCTTTAATACTCAGTAGGTTAGCTGTTTTAAATCTACTGTCGACTTAGGATATTTTCAACTCAGTAGTAAGTCGAGAAGCATCTGTACCTACCTAGAAAATCTTCCATAAGGTAATCGATTAAAAGGTTTTAAGGAAATACAAGAAAAACCTGACCAGCGAGGAGGTAAAAGTCCCTAAAGAAGGTGTACCGACACTCTCCAGGGCGTTCGCGGAGCCTTCACCCCCTGGTCCTGGGGAAGGGGCTTCCCAGTGCAGCGGTGAGGGAGAGACCCAAACGCCACAGAAGACTGAGCGAAGCGACCTCAGGGGCGGCCCCAGGGGCCACTGCCCAGAACCATCCCTCGCACACAAACGCACACCCCCAAGCCCCCACCACCCGCCCTTCGCTCCTAGCCCCCCGAGGCCAGCAGCCAGGTCCCTCGCACTTCAGACCAAAGTTGCAGGCCCGCAGGAGGCCACTTCGGTCGCTCCTGCCGCCTTCCCTCCCTCCTTTCTCGGAGGCCTGCTCCGGCACCACTCCCTGCTTTGTCCCGCACGAGCCTACAGGCTGTCGCAGCCTCCCGAGCTTCCCCCTCCAGGACTCACCGGCGAAAATTTGACAGAAACCACTGGCCCTGCAAAGAAGCACTTCTGGTAACCAGCGCTCCCCTCGCCACTAGAGAAGCTCAAGGCTCCCGCCTCCGCGAAGCCAATCGCGGACGAGCCAGGTGCGCGTGCGCACTACTAGCCGCTGCACTGTCCAGTCCTGCCCTACTCTGATTGGACGACCCTATTGCATCACTGCGCATGTACCTTTGCGTTTCCCTTTAAAGGCTTCCAAGTTTGATTCAAGTTTACGGTTCAATTAAAAAAATACCGGTTTCGTGCCTACTTTCAGACACAGTGTAGATGCCGAGGCTACAGATCTCACCATCTGCGTGGATAAGTAATAAATAAGGTATGATTCGGTGTGTGCGATAATAGAAATGCGTGCATCGCAGAGGTATACGATATCCTATTAGTTATTCATTCATTCGAAAAAACATTGACCTAGTGTTGCCTGCAGGATAATTTTCAAACTCTTTGTTAGGTTCTGGGAATATAGAAATGCATACGTGATTATTAGGCTCTCAGAAAAGGGAAGCTGCCCCCGGACTTGGAAAAGTATTAAAGGATGTTAAGTAGGAAAGTTACATCGTTCAGTGAGTATTTGCTTAGCACCTTCTAAGTGCTAGGCGATGACACAGTCAGCTATCCCTGAAAAATGGTATTAGAAAGGCTAATCTGAAAGGATAGAGAATGGCTAAAGGTTGTTTACTGAGTTTTATCCAACAGTTTGACAAAAAGTAAAAGCTAAAAAACATCAAGGGTGAAATGAAGATGTGAAACAATGGGAACTCTTGGACTGCTGGGAGGAGTGTAAATAGGTACAGCTATTTAAAAGACTAATTCGAGGCTGGGAGCGGTGGCTCAAGCCTGTAATCCCAGAACTTTGGGAGGCCTAGGGGGGTGGATCACTTGAGGTCAGGAGTTTGAGACCAGCCAGGCCAACATGGTGAAACCCGGTCTCTACTAAAAATACAAAAATATAGCTGGTTTTGGTGGGGCGCGCCTGTAATCCCAGCTACTCAGCAGACTAAGGCGGGAGAATCGCTTGAACCCGGGAGGTGGAGGCTCTGCAGTGTACCGAGATGGCGCCACTGCACTCCAGCCTGGGTGGCAGAGAAAGACCCTGTTTCAAAAAAAAAAAAAAGAGTAATGTGCTTAAGGAGCTTTTATCCTGGGGAATTTTTCTAGTCATAAAGAGCACCTCATAGGTTGAGTTGTGCTTTTGGCAGCTTCTGGAGCCAGGGTTACAAGAATTTGAAATGGGGACCTGCCAAGGTTGGGCACCTTGGTAAACTGCACCCCCGTCTTCTTTGGACTGGGACACAAAGAGTAAGGGTAACCAGAAAACAGGCTAGCTCTTGTCGTGTCGGCAGCCTACCTTAATATCATCTGAGAAGTTCAGAAAATCTAAAACAGATTGGCTAAAGGTGGCCTGGGACATTCCTCTTGCAGATTTGCATCTGGTTTGCTCATTCACTTCAGATCATTACTCAAATATCAACTAGTCAAAGGGCCTTATCTGACAGTCTGTTACTCTCTTGTCTCATCTTCTATCTCCCTTCCCCTGCTTTATAGATTTGCATCACACTTTCCATTCCCTAACATATACTTATTTGTTTATTGTTTTTCTTTTTTTTTTTTTTTTTTTTTTTGAGACGGAGTCTTGCTCTGCCACCCAGGCTGGAGTGCAGTGGCCGGATCTCAGCTCACTGCAAGCTCCGCCTCCTGGGTTTACGCCATTCTCCTGCCTCAGCCTCCCGAGTAGCTGGGACTACAGGCGCCCGCCTCGTCGCCCGGCTAGTTTTTTGTATTTTTAAGTAGAGACAGGGTTTCACCGTATTAGCCAGGATGGTCTCGATCTCCTGACCTCGTGATCCGCCCGTCTCGGCCTCCCAAAGTGCTGGGATTACAGGCTTGAGCCACCGCGCCCGGCCTATTGTTTTTCTATTACTCTCAGAATATAAGCTACATGAGCGCAGGATCTTTGCTTTATTCTCTCTGCTGTACCCATGTGTTTAGAACAGTACTAGTCTTTTTTGCTTTGTTTTGTTTTGTTTTTTGAGACGGAGTCTCACTCTGTCACCCAACTGAAGTGCAGTGGCGTGATCTCGACTCACTGCAACCTCTGCCTCCAGGGTTAAAGCGATTCTTCTGCCTCAGCCTCCCGAGCAGCTGGGACTACAGGCGTGAACCACCATGCCCGGCTAATTTTTTTGTATTTTTGGTAGAGACGGGATTTCACCATATTGGCCAGGCTGACCTCAAACTCCTGACCTTGTGATCCGCCCACCTCGGCCTCCCAAAGTGCTGAGATTACAGGCGTGAGCCACTGCGCCCAGCCAGACAGCACTAGTCTTACAGACTGCACTCAATAAATATTTGTTGATATTTATTTGGAGGCCAAGGCAGGAGGATCACTTGAGGCCAGGAGTTTGAGAAAAGACCAGCCTGGGCAACATAGTGAGACAGTGCCTCTTAAGAAAAGAAAGCTGAAAGAAGTGTACACATGAACTCTCTGTTCTGTTTTTGCAAGTGTTCTGCAAGTCAAACATTAGTTCAAGTAAAAAGTTTAAAAAGGTCAGGCATGGTGGCTCACACCTGTAATCCCAGCAGTTTGGGAAGCCAAGGCGGACAGATCACTTGAGGTCAGGAGTTCAAGACTAGCCTGGTGAACATGGTGAAACCCTGTCACTACTAAAAATACAAAAATTAGCTGAGCATGGTGGTGGGTGCCTGTAATCCCAGATACTGGGCAGGCTGAGGCAGAAGAATTGCTTGAACCCAGGAGGCGAAAGTTGCAGTGAGGCAAGACCATGCCATTGCACTCTCCAACCTGGGCAACAGAGCGAGACTCCATCTCAAAAAAAAAAAAAAAAAAATGAAGTTTAAAAAACAAGATTTCCGTTATTCAACAAATACTAAACATGAAGTACTTGGTAATGCAAAGGACACCATAATGTGTAGTTCAAAAGTACTTTTCTGCAGAAGTGTATAGTCCGATTTTGGATTATCTCTAAAGGAAACTAATAAAATGCAATTTAGGCCTAGGTGTGGTGGCTCATGCCTGTAATGCTAACACTTTGGGAGGCCAAGTGGGGAGAAACGCTTGAGTCTAGGAGTCCAAAACCAGCCTGGGCAACATAAATGAAACCCTGTCTCAAAAGAAAAAAGTCAAAGTCTTCGTCCAATTATGTGGATACATATTTCTTTGGAAATGAATATATTGGTATATACCAATATATTGGTATTCATTTCATTTCCTTCTTTAATCATTAAATGCCAAGTATATCACCCTAAACATTTTTATAAGGACATTATACTGTGCCTTGGGGTTAACAGTAACAAATATTGGAGGTAAACGTCTCTGTAACTATAATGTTGACTAACACAACATTAATTGGTTATTACTTATTGATAACATTAGTTAATTGGTTAAGCAGCATCAACATTACAGCTGGGGTGGGAGGAGTGGGGAGGAAAAAAATAATTTGGACACCTCCTTTTAGTCTGATTATCCTTCTTTTTCAGTTGTGATCCCACTTGTCTCCTAGCCACTACACTTGATCAATTCTGGACTGTTATTTTTTACTTTAACTCTATAATAAATATCTGTAGTACATTTCTCTTTTGATTCATATTCACCTCCCCACTACACACATTCCTACTTCTACTTCATGTTTCACAATATGAGAAAATAATGCCCACTAGTGATTTGTTCATATCATACAGAGGTTAATGAATGGCAAAGGCAGGATTAGTACCTAGCTCTATTCATTACTAATTTCTTACTTTGTCATCGAAATAAGTTTTGGAGGGAAAATTATTGAATAGTTTTTTAAAGTTTCACATGGTAGCTGGGTGTGCTTGTGCGTGCCTGTAATCCCAGCTACTTGGTAGGCTGAGGCAGTAGGATAGCTTGAGTTCAAGACCAGCCTGAGCAACATAGTGAGACTTCGCTTCAATAAAAAAAAAAAATTAATAAGTTTCACATGGTAATAGAGCAGTTGTGGATAATATTTATTTTATATGACTTGGGCTTTCAGGTGAATTATTTTTGATTCCTTATTTAGCTTAAAGAGAACATTGATTGCAGAGGACCCTAACTTGTTCTGGAAGGGCCAGGTGAAATGTTTCATCAGAGTAAGTAGCAATTCTACCATTCCAGGATTACCAGAACATCTAAAAGCATTCTTCCTAGAGGAAACAACTGAAAGCAGCTGCAGACTTAAAGAGGACCAAAGCTTTACCAAAATATGTCCAAAGTATCTCTTAGCAAACCAAGAGACCTTCGTAGGGAATACTACACAGTTTGTCAACTCAAATAACTTGTTGAGATTTATTAACTTGAAAAAAAGTTTAAGAATTTTTATTTAACTAATATTTTTGTTTTGTCTGTTGCTTTAAAATGAAAATCATATAATTCGGCTTTTTTTTTTTAAATGAATACCTCAAAACCTTATTCCATTTTAAACTCAAGAATATGTGGCTGGGCGCAGTAGCTCCCAGCACTTTGGGAGGCCAAGGCAGGTGGATCACCTGAGGTCAGGAGTTTGAGACCAGCCTGGTCAACATGGTGAAACTTCGTCCCTACTAAAAATACAAAAATTAGCTAGGCATGGTGGCGGGCGCCTGTAATCCCAGCTACTCAGGAGGCTGAGACAAGAGAATCGCTTGAACCCGGGAGGCAGAGGTTGCAGTGAGCCAAGGTTGTGCCACTGCACTCCAGCCTGGCGACAGAACATCTCAGATGTGAAATTAGACATAAGAACTTAGAACACAATAATAAGAAATGGAATTTCAAAGAAGTCTGTAGTCAAAAGTGTGGAAGCCCAAAAAACATAACTAGACTCTGCAGATACAGTCTAAGGCCACATATCCAAAGTCAATCATTATATGTAAACAGTTGAGGAGCAGATGGCTTTCATACATATAGTTTTTAGCAATCTCTCTTCAGTTTGCCATCAAATTAAAAAAGTACCCATCACCTATACTTTCATTTCTCAATCATGCCAACAAATAGCATTACGGATTCCGCTTACCTTACCTTCAAATTCTCATTCCAATAAAATTGCCATCACAAAGGTTATAAAATCTTCCAAACTGCCAAATCTAGTTGTCGTTTCATCTTCATCTTCACTCTCTGTGATCCATTTGGAGCCTGTGACACTACTTACCACATCCGGAAACCTCCAGACATTTGAGCTTCAATTCTGCTGTTCCGAAATGCTACCTACATTTTCCTCATTCTGCTCCCAAGCACCTGCCCCTCTCTTCTCCCACTAGAAAGTTCTTTCAGAACAGTAACTGCTGTATTGAGTTTTATGCCATCATGGCCTAATATAATTCTAGCAGTATTACAGTATCTGACAAATATCTGTTCTATGTGATCCCTTCATTTCCGTTACCACTATCCTAGCTGAGGACATTACTTTCATTTAGGTCACTGTATCCAAACATGGCTAATTATTAGAATCTCCTGAGAAGCTTTTTAAAGAGAGATTTGTAGGCCCCCGAAACTTGCATTTTTAAAGACCTCCCCAGATGATTCCTAAATTTTAAAACCATTGACTTGTAATCCCAGCACTTTGGGAGGCCGAGGCGGGCGGATCACGAGGTCAAGAGATTGAGACCATCCTGGCTAACATGGTGAGACCCCATCTCTACTAAAAATAGAAAAATTAGCCAGGCATGTTGGCAGGCGCCTGTAGTCCCAGCTACTTAGGAGGCTGAGGCAGGAGAATCACTTGAATTCAGGAGGCAGAGGTTGCAGGGAGTTGAGATCGCGCCACCGCATTCCAGCCTGGCGACAGAGCAAGACTCCATCTCAACAACAACAACAAAGAAAATGAAAAAAAAAAAGAAAACCATTGATATAGATCAGTGGTTCTCAAACCTTAGGGTGCATCAAACTTTAACAGAATTGTTTGCAGGACTTGTTAAAACACACACACATTGTCAGCCCCTCCCCTCTTGGGCCTGGGGTCGTGTTTGGGGTCGTGTTTAAGAACATTCATTCTTTTTTTTTTTTTTTTTTTGAGACAGGGTCTCCCTATATTGCCCAGGTTCAAGTGCAGTGTCACATGATCATAGCTTACTAAGTTCAAGGGCTCCTCTTGCCTCAGCCTCTCCAGTAGCTGGGACTACAGGCACATGCCACTATACCTGGTTAATTTTTTAATATATATTTTGTAAAGACAGGATCTTGCTATGTTGCCCAGGCTGGAGGAATATGCATTTCTAACAAATCCCCAGGTGATGCTGAGCTGCTGGTCTAGGGACTGCTCTTTGAGAATTGCTCATAAAGAACTTTGCTGTAACTTCTTTATTGGTCTGCCTTCAGGCTCTTCTCTCTCTAATCCTTCCTCTCTGCTGCACCAAAGTAATTATCTTTTAATTTTTGTATTTTTTCAATTTTTATTTATTTAGTTTTTGATACAAGGTCTTGCTGTGTCACCCAGGCTGGAGTGGAGTGGCACAATCACAGTTTACTGCAGCCTTGACCTTCCAGGCCCAAGCAACCCTCCCACTGCAGCCTCCTGAATAGCTGGGACTACAGATGTGCACCACCACACCTGGGCTATTTTTACTCTTTTTTTTTAAGAGATGGGGGTCTCACTATGTTGCCCAGGCTGGTATCTGACTCCTGGGCTCAAGTGGTCCTCCTGCCTCGGCCTCCCAAAGTGGTGGGATTTACAGGCGTCAGCCAGTGCCCCTACCAGTTCCCTTTTTAAAAGAATACTTCTGATTGGGAGTTATGTGAAAACATTTTTCATAGTGACTGACTGATAGAAGCTCATAAAAGTGTACCAAATCTGAAAATGCCACTCACATTTTAAAAGTTCAGTTACTCCCTAAGGCTTAGCATAGCAAATAAGACCTTTGATAATTTGACCCCAGTCTCCAAATATACCTTCCCCTCCATCCCTTCTACACTGTCCCTACATTCCTACACTGGCCAAAGTAGACTACTCACTGTTCCCTGCAATTACCACCTCCTTACATTTAAAAAATATTACCATATGCCCTGAGTATCCTGGAAATTCTGCTTAGACAGAAACTGGACTATCCTCACTTAGAATCTATGTCCAAAAAACCATTGTAAAAGTGTCCCCAAACTAATAGTCTCCCTAAAACCACATCAATATTGTTCAGTAGAGCTATTAAACATTAGTATAATTCTACTTACATAATTTCCACTTATTTATCAAGCAGGCACTAATTTCTGGCTTCAGAAATAGCTTAGCAAGTAAGGCATATTAAGTATATTTTTGTCTAGGTAGTGGAAGATCTAATATAAAGTAATAATGCTCTACATGTAAAAAAAAAAAAATCAAATACAAATCTTATTTAATCCCCATAACCTACTGATGTAGGCAGAGCAGATAGAGAAATTTAGGATAGGCCAGGAGCGGTGGCTCATGCCTGTAATCCCAGCACTTCGGGAGGCCAAGGTGGATGGATCACTTGAGGTCAGGAGGTCAAGACCAGCCTGACCAACATGGTGAAACCCCGTCTCTACTAAAAATATATAATTTAGCTGGGCATGGTGGTGGGCACCGGTAATCCCAGCTATTCGGGAGGCTGAGGCAGGAGAATCATTTGTACCCAGGAGGGGGAGGTTGCAGTGAGCCAAGATTGTGCCAATGCACTCCAGGCTGGGTGACAGAACGATACTCTGTCTCAAAAAAAAAAAAAAGGAAAAGAAATTTAGGATAAGAGGAGCGATTTACAGTTGCACAGCTAATTAGTAGAGCATAGAACTGGTTCTCAAAACCAGGCTTTTTGGTCACAAAGAACTTCTCCACATTTGTGTCCTATCACAAATATACCTGGTAAATTTCACCTTCCCAAATAAAAATAACTCTTTATAGAAATTCCATTGTGATTTCTAAAACAGACGCTATCATCAAATTCTTCAGGTTGAAACTCTGTGGGCACATTTTGTCCTGCATAATTTTTTGTTTTGCTCACAAAATGTTTTTAATTTTTAAATTGACTTAATTGCATATTTGAAAACTGATTACACAGTAATCCAGATTTTTGGCTTCTCCCTAAAAGTCAGAAGCACAACCATTAAGAGAGCTATTATGAAAACCAAAACAAAACAGAAAATAACAAGCATTGGCAAGGATGTGGAGAAATTGGAACCCCTTTGCACTGCTGATGGGAATGTAAAATGGTGCAGCTGCTGTGGAAAACAGTATGATGGTTCCTCAAAAATTAAAAATAACAGAATTACCATATCATTAGGCAATTCCACTTCTGGATATATACCCCCCAAAATTCTAAGTAGGCTCTTGAAAAGATATTTGTACACTCATGTTCATAGCAGCATTATTCACAGTAGCCAAAATGTGGAAGCAACGCATATGTCCATCAACCAATGATGAATAAACAAAATGTGGTATATCCACATAATGGAATATTATTCAGTCTTAAAAAAAAATTCTGACACAGGCTACAACATGAATAAACCTTGAGGATATTATGCTAAGTGTAAAAAGCCAGCCGCAAAAGACAAATTTATATGGTTCTACTTACATGTGGTATTTAGAGTACTCAAATTTACAGACAGAAAAGGAGAATGGTGGTTGCCAGGGGCTGGGGGGACAGGGAAGTAAGAGTTGTTTAATGGGTATAGAATTTCAGTTTTGAAAGATGAAAAAGTTCTGGCCGGGCACAGTGGCTCACGCCTGTAATCCCAGCACTGTGGGAGGCCGAGGCGGTAGATCACTTGAGGTCAGGAGTTTGAGCAGGAATTCGAGACCAGCCTGGTCAACATGGTGAAAACTCATCTCTACTAAAAATACAAAAATTAGCCGGGCCTGGTGGCGTGCGCCTGTAATCGTAGCTACTCAGGAGGCTGAGGAAGGAGAATCACTTGAACCTGGGAGGTGGAGGCTGCAGTGAGTCAAGATCATGCCAATGCACTCCAGCTGGGACAACAGAGCAAGCGTCTGTCTCAAAAAAAAAAAAAAAAAAGAGTTCTGGAGATTGGTTAACACAATAATGTGTATTGCTAGTACTTTAGTTTGCAACCCCTTCTCTAGATTATGAAGTTATATGACCCTTAAAAGATCCTACTCATTAACTCCTAATCTGTCCTATGAATTTAAAATAATAAAAATTAAAATTGCATAGATAATCTTTTCTGCTTAACTAGTCTTTAGGCCAGGCACAGTGGCTCACGCTTGAAATCCTAGCACTTTAGGAGGCCGAGGAGGGCAGATGACTTGAGCTCAAGAATTCAAAACCAGCCTGGCCAATATGGCAAAACCTTGTCTCTACTAAAAATACAAAAAACTAGCCAGTCATGGTGGCTTGTGCCTGTAGTGTAGTCCCAGTTACTTGGGAGGCTGAGGCACAAGAATCACTTGAACCTGAAATGCGAAGGTTGCAGTGAGCCGAGATCATGCCACTGCACTCCAGCCTGGGTGACAGAGTGAGATTCTATCTCAAAAAAACAAAACAAAACAAAAAAAGTCCCCCAAAAACTAGTCTTTATACCAAAGCAATTCCAAAAAGATTTTATACAATTGTAATGCCAAGATTTCCTTTTCTTAAAATACTATTTTAAAAATAGTTACTTTTAAAAACCCACAATAAAATCCATTGGAAATGTAATGATTGGATTAGTCAAGAATTATGAATTGTTCCAAGTACACTGCATACACTTAAGATCTCATTAACTTTTCTTTTAAAAAATGATGTGGCCAGGCATGGTGGCTCATGCCTGTAATCCCAGCACTTTGAGAGGCTGAGGAGGGCAGATCACGAGGTCAGGAGATCAAGACCATCCTGGCTAACATGATGAAACCCCCGTCTCTACTAAAAATAGAAAAAATTAGCCGGGCCTGGTGGCACCCACCTGTAGTCCCAGCTACTCAGGAGGCTGAGGCAGGAGAATCGCTTGAACCCAGGAGGTGAAGGTTGCAGTGAGCCGAGATCACACCGCTACACTCCAGCCTGGGTGAGAGCAAGACTCCGTCTCAAAAAAAAAAAAAAAAAAAAAACAAGATGTTTACATAAATGTTTCCTTTATTAGATTGTGAGTTTCCTGAGGGCAAAAATTACATCTTAGTCACCCTTATATTCCCCACACTGTACTAGGGTATATGGAACACAGAAGATGCGTAGGAGACATACTTTAGTTCCTACATTTTCATCCTGCAGGTTTTTGCAATTACCTTTTTAAAAAGCAATAATGCTAATCTAACTGTGCCTACTACTCCTTCACACAGAATACTACCTGCAACATTCTTTTTAAATAAAGCATAACAATATTTCATAGTATTTCTTTTTTCTTATTCTTAGGAAATAAACACAAATCATTCTATCAACTCCTCTTCTACAGATTAAATTTGTCCTCAAAGGAATTCTACATCTTTCATTAATTCCTAAATGCCACTCAAAACTTTCCCTGAAATAGGCCGGGTGTAGTGGTTCATGCCTGTAATCTCAGCACTTTGGGAGGCAGAGGCAGGTGGATCACTTGAGGTCAGGAGTTCAAGACCAGCCTGACTAACATGGTGAAACCCAGTCTGTACTAAAAATACAAAAATTAGCTGGGCATGGTGGTGGGTGCCTGTAATGCCAGCTACTCAGGAGGCTGAGGCAGGAGAATCACGTGAACCCAGGAGGCAGGGGTTGCAGTGAGCCGGGAAAGCACCACTGCACCCCAGCCTAGGTGACACAGTAAGACTCTGTCTCAAACAAACAAACACTCCCTGAAATGTCTTGTTTGAGGCTCACTTCTGAAATAACTAAAATACAGTGTTGGGTCTCTGAAACTCCATTGCCTTAGGATGAATTACTAATTTTGATCTCTAACACACTTAACCTGAAAAGTAGCTTCTTCTCCAAGATGGAGAGGTAAGGAATTAGGAGCTAGCCAACCTGATTTTGTTATTATTTCTTAGAGATGGGGGTCTTTCTCTTATTGTCCAGGATGGACTTGAACTCCTGGGCCTAAGCAATCCTCCCACCTCAGCCTCCTGAGTAGCTGGGACCACAGGTGCCCCACCACTGTGCCCTGCTCCAGTCTGATTTTTTTTTTCCCACCCTGTCACCCAGGCTGGAGTACAGTGGCCCAATCATGGCTCACTGCAGCCTTGACCTCCTGGGCTTAAGTGATCCTCCTGCCTCAGTCTCCCAAGTAGCTGACACTACAGGCATGCACCACCACACCTAGCTAATTTATTATTATCATTTTTTGAGACAGAGTCTTGCTCTGTACCCCAAGCTGGAGTGTAGTGGCTCGATCTCTGCTCACTGCAACCTCCACTTCCTGGGTTCAAGCAATTCTCCTGACTCAGTCTCCTGAGCAGCTGGGATTACAGGTACATGCCACCGTGTCCATCTAATTTTTGTATTTTTAGTAGAGACAGGGTTTCACTATGTTGGTAAGGCTGATCTCAAACTCCCAACCTCAGATGATCTGCTCACCTCAGCATCCCAAAGTGGTGGGATTGCAGGCATGAGCCACCATGCCTGGCCTCACTCAGCTAATTTTTAAATTTTCTGTAGAGACAGGGTCTCACTATATTGCCAGGGCTAGTCTCAAACTCCTGGGCTTAAGTGATCCTCTTGCCTTAGCCTCCCAAAGTGCTGGGATTACAGGCATGAACCACCCAACCTGATTTTAAATCCTGTTTCTACCATGCTTGAGTCAAGCTCTTCAGCTTTCTCCATCTGTAAAATTAGATACCACCTATGCTGGATTGTTACAAGGACTAAGTGATTTTTGCATGTAAGGGCTGCTCAACATGGTGGATTCCTTCCCTTCTCATTTATCTGGGACTTGTAGTCACTCAAGACATTTTAAATTTGCCTGGCATTAATTTGTTTCTACACTAATAATTTATTACCTTCATTGGTCTGAATTACTGGGTATTAAACAGCAAAAACAGCTTTCTGATATTTCTCAAAGATTATATCCCGCTTAATGCTAAAAAACAAACCAAGAAATTACGTTTCTATATATGGCCATGTTCTTCTTTAGAAACATAGTTACTTAAGAAAAATTAACTATTTTTTACATGTATTTGTGTCAGACATTGGGGCAAATTTCGAACTTTACCTAATGTGTAAACTATATCTTTGGGGAAAATGAGCCTATTAGGTTTAAGGATCAAAGGGGATTTAAGTTATCTTGACGCAATGAGCTGAGTCTTGTGTTTCCCCAAATTCATATGTTGAACTCCTAACCCTCAATGTGGTAGTACTAGAAAGGGTGGGACCTTTGGGAGGTACTGTGATTTAGATTAGATTATGAGGATGAGATGTTCATGATGGGAATAGTGCCTTTATAAGAAGAAAAAGACACAGGAGCTCTCTCTCTTCAAGCAAGCACCAAGGAAAGACTATGTGAGCACTTAAGAAGGTAGCTGCATACAAGCCAGGAAGATGGCCCTCACTGGAACCCAACCATGCTGACACCCTGATCTTGGACTTCCAAGCCTCCAGAACTGTGAGAAATAAATTTCTAGTGTTTAAGCCACCCAGTCTATGGTATTTTCTTACAGCAGCTCAAGACACTTGGGTTTTTCGAGGCCACTAGTTATGAAAAGATTGCCATAACCTCTCACCTAAACATCTGATTCTTTACAGCTAAGCTTTGCTTCAAGGTGTTTTCTTAATGAAGATTGTATTCAGTCACAAATAATTCCCCAAAACAGACTGATAAAAGGATGGATGAGACTCATACACTCCTTTTCTGATTAAGAGAACTCTGTATTTTATGCCACTTACATAGACTCAGTGTGTTAAGACATTATCTTGGGGAAAATATGGCTACTTTCTCAAAGTTGTAAGCTTTATTTCTATATATAAAGTTCAGCTTTTATTAGATGTTTCTGATTCCCAAAATAATAGTATTAGGACATTCCTTATTTTAGGCTTTAAATAATTTGTATAATAAAATAGTGTCAGCAGGTCCAAAGCTGAAATGCAAAGTTCAGATTTCTAATACAAAGGAGAGGAGTATTTTGTTTCTTTTGGTATAGCCATGGTTCCCAAACTGTGTACCAGGGCACCTTAGCAAATTAACATGGGTGCCACACAATATTTTTAAATTTTTGAGAAAATCATAGCAACACCTGTTGGACATAACATAAACTACTACTTCGAGGTAGTTTACATTTTCAACATTAAATAGCATTATATTCCTTTCTATAACAACATATCTTTATAAAACTGGGTTTTCAGCAGTTTGATAAAAAGTACTGTGCAAGAAGCAGAGAGGAAAAGAAAATGATACTGATTCCAAGGTTTGAGACATGCAGTGTCCACAGTTACTAGTGGTGATGATGTACATTCTTATTAAGCTGTTGTACCTAACTGCTTAATAACCACAAGTATTAGATAATTCTTTTGGACCAGGTATGCTGTGAAAAAAGTACTGAGGCACTAAAGAGTGTCATGAGCTGAGAAAGTTTGAGAACATCTGTGCTATAGGCAAGAAAAATACAAAACGTCATTCAGTTTTTCTACCTAGAAATTTTCTAAATAAATAGTCATACAAAAAAAGGGAAAATATATAGAAACGTACATACAAAGTTTGGATTTTTATTGAAATCTTGTTAGGTATCAAACAAAATCTGTTTTCTTCAGATAAAAATATTCTCTCAGATGTCTCCAGATAACTGCTAAGTCTAAATTGGTCCTTCAATGTCTTATTTTTATCGTCCTCACGAAATGTTCATATACAGTTAAGATGTTCCCAAAAGGATTCTTATCGTGTAAAGGAGCGTACATGACGACCTCTACCACTTCCTCCACTAACAAACTTTCCTCTTGAGCCTCCACTGCCGCTATTTGCACTAGCCCAGGAAGGTCCAAGTCCCCCACGACCTCTAGAAGCACGGTCCCGAGGACTTGGGCGGTAACCTGTAAAAGAAAGAATATAGTTTTTAGTTCCAACGTCCTTTCTTTTCCAAGCATGTAAATACTAATCTACAACACTGAGCTCAAACCAAGAATTACTCTTTTCTCTTTTAAAACTCATGTGCAAGCACTGTGAACGGGGTGAAGATTGTTGAATTATACATTTTAAACAGGTAAACTATATGATATATAAGAATTATATCCCAAATAAAACTTGTTATTTTTTAAAAATGTGCGTTTGAAACCAAAAGCTACTTCTGATGAGCAACATTCTGGACTAGATATGGTAATGTTTTAAAAAAAAAAAAAAGTTATGTGTTTACACGCTTAAGACAATAAGCAAAAAAAAATATGCTGTATAAAGGTATCTCTGTTATTAAAATACTTTGTGGTAAGAAAGGTACCTTAAGCATTGACTTTCATTACTGAAACATAAAAATAAGAGCACAGCACCATGAAACTGTTCAGATTATACAAACAGTTCAGAAACTAAAAATTTGATTATTTTTATAGAAGATGTATATTAGGCATTTATTCAAGGATATAAACGTTAGAACTTTAAGCCTATACTCTAAAATATTCTCTCCCAGAATGAGAGTACAGTTGACCCTTGAACAACATGGGTTTCAACTGCCTGGGTCCACTTATATGTGGATTTTCTTTCACCTCTGCTACTCCTAAGAAAGTAAGACCTCTCCTCCTCTTCCTCAGCCTATGGAATGTGATGACCTTTACAAAGATCCACTTCCACTTAATAGTAAATGTATTTTATTTTCCTTACGATTTTCTTAACAACATTTTCTTTTCTCCAGCTTATTTAATTGTAATACATTATATAATATATAATATATAAAATATGTGTCAATCAACTGTTTATGTTATCTGTAAGGCTGCCAGTCAACAGCATACTATCAGTAGTTAAGTTTTGGGGAAGTCAAAGTTATACTTAGATTTTTGACTGCGTGGGGCAAGGGGATGGGGAGTTTAGCACCCCTAGCCCCCTCTGTATATATCAACAATTTAAAAAGGAAGAATTCACTTCCCTTCTCTCAGCAATATCAAGTAGCAAGGATGTATACCTGTAGAACTAAGGGGTCGTAATGGTGGAAGAGGGCCTCTGTTAAAATTGCTCTGGCCTCCACGACTTTCATTGTAATTTCCTCGAGGAGTATTCTGAGCACTCCAACTGGAGCCTCTTGTTCCTTCCCGACGACTGTAGTTTCCTAAACACAAACAGCACAATCAAAATCACTTTTTTCACAACTTCAGTTGGATTCTTTTAAATGACAGATTTTTCTTAATCTTCAAAAGAATGGAAAAGAAACTGAGATTTTGTAAATTGACTGTACTATATATAGTGGCAGCATCACAGTGGTTAAGAGCAGAGACTCTAGAGCCAAACTGCCAGGGATCAAATACTGGTTCTACCACTTGTATTTATGTGCCCTGGTCAGGTGACTGACAATTTTCTCTTCTGCAAATTAGGGGTACTAAGAGAACTTGCCTCATGGGGTTGACGTGAGGTTATAATATGTAAAATGCTTATAAAAGTTCCTGACACACCTAATCTAAGTGTTTGTTATTAATAAAAACATAGAATCTCTTTCACTCTCACCCTCCTAGCTCAGCAGGTATGAAAATATGGTTATCAATCCACTACTAAAGTATAATTTCTGTAAGTATCCCTAGTTTCTAAAATCTTGTAAGGCCAGGTGCAGTGGCTCATGCCTGTAATCCCTGAACTTTGGGAGGCCGAGGCGGGTGGATCACCTGAGATCAGGAGTTCGAGACCAGCCTGGCCAACATGGTGAAACCCCATCTCTACTAATAATATAAAAATTAGCCAGGTGTGCTGGCACATGCCTACTCGGGAAGTTGAAGCAGGAGAATCGCTTGAACCCAAGAAGCAGAGGTTGCAGTGAGCTGAGATTGTGCCACTGCACTCCAGACTGGGCAATAAGAGTGAAACTCTGTCTCAAAAAAAAAAAAAAAATCTTGTAACAATTTCAAACAAACTAAATGTAACATAAGAAAGCAAGCAGATTAGGCAGATCAATGGTGAACTGCACAGAACAATCTTAAGAAAACTGTTAAGTATAATTGTGAAAATAATGTAAGGGTATTACTCAGAAAATGTGTAATTCTCAATGTAAAAAGGAAAATAAGGCCGAGCACGGTGGCTCACACCTGTTATCTCAGCACTTTGGGAAGCCAAGGTGGGTGGATCACTTGAGGTCAGGAGTTTCAGACTAGCCTGGCAAACATGGCGAAACCCCGTCTCTACTAAAAATACAAAAATTAGTTGGGCACAGTGGTGCATGCCTGTAGTCCCAGATACTTGGGAGGCTGAAGCAGGAGAATCACTTGAACCAGGGAGGCAGAGTTTGTAGTGAGCTGAGATCACACCACTGCACCCCAGCCTGGGCAACACAGCAAGACTCTTGTCTCAGAAAAAAAAAAAAAAAAAGGGAAAATAATTAGCCAAGACTTCTAAACTCATTCTTAAAAGTACAATGTATGAAAGGTTCATTGAAAAAAAAAGTTTCCTTCTTCTGTCCAATAGAGTACTCTGCAAACAGTACCACTAGTCCAGAGGTGGCTCAACTGTAGCAACAGGAAAATAGTTTATCTGAATCTCTTCCATCTAAATCACTTTCATTCAATATTTTAACATTCCAATATTCTAACCCATTAGAGAATACATACTAATTAGTTACCTTTTGAAGCAGGTGGTGTGAAAAACCTATTCTGACTGTGGAAAGCACCCCGTCCTCCTCTATTGCCTGAAAACCCACCACGGGAAGAAATCTTCTGTGAAACTTTGAGTGGCCGTTTTGGTGGGGGTATTCCATCTTGAGGAACCACTTCTTTACTTTCAGCAGCAACAAAGTCATCCACATGCATAGATGGTGGTCTACTTGTGTTCTGTTTTCTCTGACGGAAAATATCATGAGGTCGTATACCCTGTCCAAATCCTCCCCTGCCCCTTCCTCTTGGTGGTGGCACAACATGAGCTCGTTTGGCAGGTTCAATGTATTCAGATTTTCCACTATTAAAACAAAAACATGCCATAAAACATTTTTCTTTCAGATTTCTGGAAAAACAATCTTTATAATACTCAAAATTATATTTCAATTTTTTTGTACTCCAATTCTGTTAACTTTGCAAGGATCTATCATACTTCTGGGATAATACAACAAACTAGCTAAGAAAGGTACTCACATTTCATTGTTATGAATAACAATGTTTTAAAATAATCCAGTTCACTTCTTATTCAAACCTTCCAAAGTCTTGTAAAAAACAATGTAACAAATGTACTGGGTATATACTGGCCAAATTATTATGTTTAAATTAAAAAATCCAAACAATGTTCATGATTCAAATGTTATGTTAACTTCCTTTCCAGTTTAACAGCACGTGCATATCTTTTTTTTTTTTTTTTTTGGAGACAGAATCTTGCTCTGTCACCCAGGCTGGAGTGTAGTGGCACAATCTCGGCTCACTGCAAGCTCCACCTCCTGGGTTCACACCATTCTCCTGCCTCAGCCTCCCGAGCAGCTGGAACTACAGGTGCCCACCACCACAACCAGCTAATTTTGTGTGTGTGTGTTTTTAGTAGAGATGGGGTTTCAACGTGTTAGCCAGGATGGTCTCGATCTCCTGACCTCGTGGTCCAACCGCCTCAGCCTCCTAAAGTGCTGGGATTACAGGCGTAAGCCACCATGCTCAGCCGCATGTGTCTATCTTAAAATACACTAAAATACATAAGTTTATATGACCACAATTGAGATCTTCAGTGGAATAAATTTTACCTTGAAGTTATAAAGGTCTCATGCTTGTGCTTCCCAAGTTTGAATCCTTTAGTAGTCTTGGTTCTTCCTGGAGATGATGGTTCTGACAAAAATGAGCGCTCTAATTCTGAGTGCAAATCAAAGTCACTACAGCATTTTTCAGAGAGTTCAATTAAGTCAACCTTTACCTGCAGTCACAATAATGAAACAAAATACATATTAAATTTAATTATTGGCATAATATTTGACTATAGAAATTCTTATTACCTATAAATTATATTTGCCTCTCATAAGAAATAATTAAAGATCTACCTCTTTCCCTCATCTTTTTAAAAAGCAAATGGCATTGGTAGTTTAAAAACAAACACACACACACATCATAGTAATGCTACTTTTTTTGTGTGTGGCATTCTTCAAAGCAGGGCTATTAATCTAGGAGACTTTTGATGACTGAGCAGGAAACTCAGTATTTGTTTATATAAATTAACACTGTAATATCTCCTGAACTTTTCCAAAAAAAGAATCTGAAAATAACATACTCTGCCAGTCTTATATAGTCAACATTTCTGTCACAAAAAAATTCTATGCCACAGATTCCCAAAAGCTCTATTCATTTAATGAGGTTCCCATCTAAGTTTACTTTCAGGGAAATCAACATTCAGTTTACTTAGGTTTTATTCAAATTTATCAAATGTAAGATACCTAAAATTTCTCTAATCCAGAGGGTTACAATTATCATCATAAGACAGTTGTGATTCAACTTAAAGTTATGAAATTAGTAACTTTTAACAAATATTTTATACCTGTGCTGCCCAACATGGTAGCCACTAACCACATATGCCTATCTAAATTTAAATTAATCAAAATTAAATCAAAATAAAATTCAGTTCCCTAGTCATACACATTTCCATTGTACAACATGCACATGAGGCTGTTTTGGACAGGGCAGACTACAAAATATTTGCATTACTGCATAAAATTCTACTGGAAAGGACAGTTTTAAAGAATCACTAAACAGCTTACACTAAAAAGAAATTAATTTTAATGCACTTCTAATTGAATTGTATGTGGTGTTTTTTAAAAAAGGAAAAGCAGCTCTCAACACACTGAATACAAGTGTGAAGCAAATCATTCTTTTAGTTTTATTGTACATGATCAACACCAGTATGTTTCTTTGATTAAAAAAAGGAACAATATGCAGTATATTAAGATGTGGCTAAAATAATTCTCCCTACAACATCTCTGAGAAGCATAAAACAGACTGTTATTAAATTTTAAGTAGTTAATTATACTCTTACCTATTCAACATTATGTTTAAGAATGTCAATTCCCATTCATACTATATCATAACAAATACACTCTTTACAAGTTTCCAAACTGAGAGCCACACCATAGCACAACCGTTCCTCATCTTAAACCCAAATGCAAGAATAAACTGTTGTTTTGTGGGATACTTTATTCTATACCCTGTCAATGTAAGAAAACAAAGTGCTTCATAGAACTTATGAAAAAGTGTGATTTTTCCCTTAAGTCACATTCTCTGGCCAAATGATTGTAATCTGGTTCATGCCTGTAATCCCATCACTTTGGGAGGCCAAAGAGAGAGGATTGTTTGAGGCTAGGAGTTTGACACCAGCCTGGGTAACACAGTGAGACTTTATCTATATTTTAAAAAAAACTTTTTTTTGGCTGGGTGTGGTGGCTCACACCTGTAATCTCAGCACTCTAGGAGGCCAAGGTAGGCGGATCACAAGGTCAGGAGTTTGAGACTAGCCTGACCAACATAGTGAAACCCCATCTCTACTAAAAATACAGAACAATTAGCCAGGTGTGATGGCGCACGCCTGTAATCCCAGCTACTCAGGAGGCTAAGGCAGGAGAATTGCTTGAAGCTGGGAGGCGGAGGTTGCAGTGAGCTGAGATCGCACCACCGCACTCCAGCCTGGGTGACAGAATGAGATTGTCTCAAAAAAATAAAAATAAAAATAAAAAATAAAAAAGTCACAACCTCAAAATACAGATCACTAACTAGAAAGAAGCAAAAAAGAAGCAGAAAAAACTTTCTGGATGTCATAAAGTGGGCAAATGGCATAAAAATAATGTAGAACTGGCCTCCAAGTAGATTTTAACAGCCATAAAATATGGAAACTACTATAATGCTAACAATATGCAAAGAAACAGAAAAAACTAACATTTTTCTAAATATTTAGTAATAAAATAATTTATATACCAAATCCAGATCTGTATCAATCTCTTCAGCCTGAAATGGAGTGAACCACATAGATTTCAACTGATCATCCATGACATCAGCAAGCACATAGGCAGTCCTGGAACAAGAAAAGTATCTGGTGAAAAGCAGAATTCCAAAATCAAATTCCGATTTTTTTTTTTTTTTTTTTTTTTTTTTTTTTTTTTGACGGAGTCTCACTCTGTCACCCAGGCTGGAGTGCAGTGGTGCAATCTCGGCTCCCTGCAAGCTCCGCCTCCCGGGTTCACGCCATTCTCCTGCCTCAGCCTCCTGAGTAGCCGAGACTATAGGCACCCGCCACCACGCTAGGCTAATTTTTTGTATTTTTAGTAGAGACAGGGTTTCACTGTGTTAGCCAGGATCATCTCAATCTCCTGACCTCGTGATCCGCCCGCCTTGGCCTCCCAAAGTGCTGGGATTACAGGTGTGAGCCACCGCGCCTAACCCTTTTTTTTTTGTTTTTTGAGACAGAGTCTTGCTCTGTTACCCAGCTGAAGTGCAGTGGCACAATCACAGCTCACTGCAGTCGTGATCTCCTGGGCTCAAGTGATCCTCCCACCTTAGCCTCCCTAGTAGCTGGGACCACAGGTGTGCACCACCACACCCAGCTAATTTTTAAAAAATTTTTTGTAGAGATAGGGTCTCTATGTTGCCCAGGCTAGTCTCAAACTCCTGAGCTCAAGCTATCTTCCTGCCTCAGCCTTCTGAAGTGCTGGGATTATATCGTGAGCCAACACGCCCAGTTTTTTAGCTTATCTTCAAGTAAAATCTGTGGAAGGTACAATTAAAATTATTACTTTCTGAAGTATTATTAAAAGTAGCACCTAAAAAAGAAACTCCAAACGGCAATTAAAAACTAAGTATCCTTAAAAACAAATAACTTGAAAACTAATTCTGCTGTAACAAGTTTTGACTTTTCAGTAAAATAAAACAAAGCCCTGATTTTATCTGCTAGCTTGTTTCTGTACAGCCTGCAAGCTATAAATTAAAAAAAAAAAAAAAACTACAGAAGAATACACAACAGAGGCTGTATGTGGCCTGCAAAGCCTAGAATTCTTACTATCTGGCCCTTTATAGAAAAAAACGTTTGCTGGCCCTCCCTAGCCTACAGCCATTATAAAACCAACATCTACTCAATTATAAAACATTGTGTATTTTACCTATTGTTAAACAAATTCTGAAGAGATTCTGGAGCTGAAAGTACTGGTTCTACATCCTGGTCACTGAGAGGTAAAGGGTCACCTGATGACTCCAGCATCTGCTTAAGTCCAACTACATTGTCCAACAAAGAATCCAGATTGTCATCATCTTTTGAATGTTCCTATATACAAATAGAAGCAGAATAAGAAGGTGCAGGTAAAACCTATGTCTGTAAACCTACTGACTCTTTAGTAGGAAAGGCTATATGTTTTATTACTAAGAAATTTGGAACACTGTCCAGAAATTATTAACATTAAACATACTAAAATAAAACAAACACCAAAACACTTGTCATTTTATTTCTAAACAACAGCAGCAAGAGGGTATCCAAGGAATTCCCTGCATCCAAGGAACAGACAATTCAAAAACTACTGTCTTCATGTACTCCTTAAAATTCCTAACAGGATGGAGGACTTCACTTCAAATTGTTAATTCAAAGAGTTATTTGAAATGGTATAAATACCCAACTAAAGGTTCACTATTTTAAAAAAAAGCGTCGCTATGAAATACTTGTACTAGTCAAACTGAGAGGAAAATAAGCCTTAGGAATGCTCTGTTTTTGTTTTTCTTTTTTACCAAAACAAGCTTCTCTAGTTCAAGGAACAAATTTTCTGGACTTTCTTCTTTGCTTTGTAGAAGCTGTTTTAACTCTGCAGCATTAATACTCATCGTCCGTGATGGATGAGCTCCCTCTACTTCCATGAGACCATTATCATCTCCACAACATCCCTGTAAATGTCACACATAAGTTAAATTTGAGAGCAGAGAAATTTACAAAGATGCATCCACACTTACTCATATTATCTAAGCCATATGCTGCAATCTTTCTTTCAATATTTTGATTTTTACATCAGTACAAATGGCTAGTTTTAAGAATGATTTAGATCAAAGGTGAAGTATGCTTTCTTTGAGTAAGACTCACAAAATATTTAAATTGGTAAACATATATTTTACTGGCATCAAGATTTTTCCACAAAATACCCAATGGCAAATACACTGGCAGTTGCAGGACATGTGACACACTGATTGATGCTCAAGAATTAATAAAATGCTTGCTATAACAAAGAACTGATGAAACCTGAAATTATCTTTCTGAAGATAACACAGACAAGTAAAGAACTATCATATTTAACTAAAGAACTATCATATTTAAGACTATATTCTGTCACATAGAAAAGTTAATTATTTTCTGCTTTAAAAAGTATGCTACATAAAAAAAAAAAAGTATGCTACATAATAAAGTGAATTCTGGAGTGATAACATTTCAATACCAGAAAATCCTTCTAGGAAAATAAATCTTGCTTCATGATAAGAAAACCATCCATATTGTCACATACACTTATGGTAGAGAGCCGTATGCCTACCTAACATTGTATAAAATCTTTAACCTTGTTTTTTTGTTGTCGAGACAGGGTCTCACTATGTCACCCAGGCTGCAGTGCAGTGGCACAATCATAGTTCACTGCAGCCTCGACCTCTTCAGGTTCAAGTGATCCTTTCATCTCATCCTCCCAAGTACCTGAGAGTGACTACAAGCATGTGCCACCATGCCCAGCTAATTTTAAAATTTTTCATATAGATGGAGTCTCACTATGTTACCTAGGCTGATCTCAAATCCTGGGCTCAAGCAATCCTCCCACCTCAACCTCCCAAAATGCTGAGATTACAAGTGTGAGCCACCTTGCCTAACCTGTCTGCCTTTCTTTCTTTTCTTTTCTTTATTTTTTTTCTTCCTTTCTTTCTTTCCATCTTTCTTTCTTTCTCTCTTTCTCTCTCTCTCTTTTTTTTTTGAGATGGAGTCATACACTGTTGCCCAGGCTGGAGTGCAAAGGCGCAATCTCAGCTCACTGCAACCTCTGCCTCCTGGGTTCAAACAATTCACCTGTTTCAGCCTCCCAAGCAGCTGGGATTACAGGTGTCCACCACCAAGCCCAGCTAATTTTTTGTATTTTTAGTAGTGACTAGGTTTCACCATGTTGGCCAGGCTGCTTTTGAACTCCTGACCTCAAGTGATCCACACCTACCTTGGCCTCCCAAAGTGCTAAGATTACAGGCGTGAGCCACCGTGCCCGGCCTGTTTTTCTTATTTTAAAGAAACAGTGTTGGCCAGGCATGGTGGCTCATGCCTGTAATCCCAGCGCTTTTGGAGGCTGAGGCAGGTGGATTGCTTGAGCCCAGGAGCTCAAGACCAGGCTGGGCAACATGGCAAAATCCCATCTCTACTAAAAATACAAAAATTAGCTAGGTGTGATGGTGCACATCTAAAGTCCCAGCTACTCAAGAGGCTGAGGTGGAAGGATCACCTGAGCCTAAGGAAGTCAAGGCTGCAGTGAGCCATGATCATGCTACTGCACTCCAGCCTGGGCGTCAGACTAAGACCTCATCTCAGAAAAAAAAGAGAGAGAGAGAGAGTCTCACGCTTTCACCCAGGCTGAAGTACACTGGCACAATTATAGCTCACTGCAACCCTGAATTCATGGGTTCAAGTGATTTCCCCGACCCCGCCTCCTGAGCAGCCAGAGGCACATGCCACCAAACTAAGTAGGGCAGGTATATTAATGGCTTCTGGAATTGTGCTCATAATATACCATGACTTTGGAAAATATTAACGAGAGAAATCTTTAACAATAAGATTTTAGAGTGGGGACAATAATCTTTAATTCATGTTTGTATGATAGACCAAAAATACTAAAGCATAATAAACTTTATAGTTACACCAAAATCACAACATCCAAAACAATCAGTAAATTAAGTAACAAAAATTAAGTAACTAAGAGACTAACAAAACTTCATTATTCTGAGTTGCCCTAGCAAGGTAACTCAATGTCATAATTTTTTTTTGTTTTTTTTTGAGACAGTGTCTTGCTCTGTCACCCAGACTAGACTACAGTGACACAATCATAGCTAACTTCAGCCTCCAACTCCTGGGCTCAAGCTATCCTCCAATCTCCAATCTCAGTCTCTCAAATAGATGAGACTACTGGTGGACACACCACATCTGGCTAATTTTTGTTGTTTCTAGAGACAGAGTTTTGCTGTGTTGTACAGGTTGACCTCAAACTTTTGGGCTCAAGCAATTCTCCTACCACAGCCTCCCAAAGTGATGGGATTAGAGGCATGTGCAACCACACTCATCTAAGAATTATTTTAAGATGAAGGCACTTGGCCAGGTGCGATAGCTCATGCCTATAATCCCAGCACTTTGGGAGGCTGAGGTGGGCAGATCACCTAAGACAGGGAGTTAAAAACCAGCCTGGCCAATGTGGTGAAATGCCATCTCTACTGAAAAAGTACAGAAAATTAGCTGGGCATGGTGGTGGGTGTCTGTAATCCCAGCTACTCAGGAGGCTGAGGCAGGAGAATCACTTGAACCCAGTAAGTGGAGGTTACAGGAAGCAGAGATCACGCTACTGCACTCCAGTCTGGGTGACAGAGCAAGACTCCATCTAAAATAAAATAAAATAAAATGAACTAAAGTGATCTTTTTTATGTTGGATATTTGATATATAAAGTGATTTAACTTATGGCAAAGTATTTCTCTTTTTCTCGAGACAGGGTCTCACTATTTTGCCCAGGCTGGTCTCAAACTCCTGGCCCCAAGAGATCCTCCCACCTCAGCCCACCAACGTGCTGAGATTACAGGTGTGAGCCACTGTACCTAGCCAAAGATTTCAAATTTAAGAAACACCAAATACATACATACATATATACACAAACACACACATACTTACAATTGTGTCAGAGTTAAGAATCTGTCTCATAAATTCTAAAAATGAAGATGCAAGCTCTCCTGTGTCCTTACTAAATGTGCTGACCACTCGTTTCAATAAACTATGCAGAGCACTACTGTTTTTCCTTAAAGAACTGTAAATAAAGAAAATAAAGAGAAGATATTATCTTAAAATATGAGCGTATAAAACTGGTGTGAGAAATGAACTCGGTTCAGACAGAATAAAACTTACTCCATCATTTTTAAAAATGTTAAGAAGTACTTTGGTGTGTCTTTGTACACAAATATAACAAAGAAGCATCAATAGTTACCAACTCCTTTTAAAGCTAAGCTTCAAGTTCTTAAAAAAAAAATTTCCGCCGGGCGCGGTGGCTCAAGCCTGTAATCCCAGCACTTTGGGAGGCCGAGACGGGCGGATCACGAGGTCAGGAGATCGAGACCATCCTGGCTAACACAGTGAAACCCCGTCTCTACTAAAAAATACAAAAAACTAGCTGGGCGAGGTGGTGGGCGCCTGTAGTCCCAGCTACTCGGGAGGCTGAGGCAGGAGAATGGCGTGAACCCAGGAGGTGGAGCTTGCAGTGAGCTGAGATCCGGCCACTGCACTCCAGCCTGGGCGACAGAGCGAGACTCCGTCTCAAAAAAAAAAAAAAAAAAAAATTTCCCCCAAATAATACATTTATAAAATTTAACAAAAGAGGCTGGGTGTGGTGGCTCATGCTTGTAATCCCGGTGCTCTGGGAGGCCGAAGGGGGTGGATCACTTGAGGTCAGGAGTTTAAGAGGAGCCTGGCCAACATAGTGAAACCTGGTCTCTATTAAAAAAACCAAAAACACAAAAATTAACAGGGAGTGGTGGCACATGCCTGCAATCCCAGCTATTCAGGAGGAGGCTGAGGCAGAAGAATCACTTAAATGATTGGGAGGCAGAGGTTGCAGTGAGCCGAAATCATGTCACTGAACTCCAGCTTGAAGGACAGAGCGAGGCTTCATCTCAAAAAAAAAAAAAAAAGAAAAAGAAAAATTTAACACAGAAAACTTGCCAGTTTCGTATTTATAAACCTTTTGGCCAGGCGCGGTGGCTCACACCTGTAATCCCAGCACTTTGGGAGGCCGAGGCAGGAAGATCACGAGGTTAGGAGATCCCAACCTATTGTGTTACTGGCTAACACAGTAAAACCCCATCTCTACTAAAAATACAAAAAATTAGCCAGGTGTGGTGGTGCATTCCTATAATCCCAGCTACTGGGGAGGCTGAGGCAGGAGAACTGCTTGAACCCAGGAGATGGAGGTTGCAGTGAGCCAAGATTGCGCCACTGCACTACAGCCTGGGCAACAAAGAGAAATAGATTAAATTCAAAAATAAAAATATTAATGGGAAAAGCATGGGTTCAAAATCGAACTATACCAATTACTAACCACTACACACACTCTTTAAGTGGGTCATACTTCCATGGTCTATCAAAAACTAGGGCCCTATTAGAATGCCTAACATTTTAAAACTTGCAATACCAACTTCTGGTGAGGATGAGGAGCAACTGGAGCTCTAATACCCTGCTGGTGGGAATGAAAAATGGTATCTCTACTTTGGAAAACAGTTTGGTAGTTTCTTTTAAGGTTAAACATACACCTATCTTACAACCCAGTAACCCCACTCCTAAGTGTCTACCCAAGAGAAATGAAAACTGAGATTCACACAAAAACCTGTATGCAAAGCTTTATTCATAACCACCAAAATCTGAAAACACTCCAGATTGCTACAAAATTAGTCACCAATAAGAACAAATTACATGACTCTAAGCATCTGTCAAAACACATAGAACTGTACACCATAAAACATAAATTTGACTAGATATAATTTTTTAAAAAAATCGATAAGGGGTTGGGTGCAGTGGCTCATGCCTGTAATCCCAGCACTTTGGGAGGCTGAGGCAGGCAGATCACGAGGTCAGGAGTTCGAGACCAGCCTGGCCAACACAGTGAAACCCTGTCTCTACTAAAAGAAAAAAAAAATACAAAAAATTAGCTGGGTGTGGTGGCGGACACCTGTAATCCCAGCTACTCAGGAGGCTGAGGCAGGAGAATCACTTGGACACAGGAGGCGGAGGTTGCAGTGAGTCGAGATGGCACCATTGCACTCCAGCCCAGGTGACAGTGCAAGACTCCATCTCAAAAAAAAAAAAAAAAGACTGCAGACTATGACCAATGAATCCAACTGTATTACAAATGAGCCATATAACTAACAAACTGAAGGAGACAGCAAAGAAAGAAGCTGACATAAATAACTTTGAAAAACAACTTTTTGACTGGATATACAAAGGTTATAGACAAAAAGAACCATATACAAACACTGTACTCCTGTTGCTCAATTTGTTTCCCACAGGAGTATGGTTTAGTAATGAGTTTGAGACTGCTCCTTCATTTGTAAACTAGGGCTAAACAAATAAGCAAATATAGGTAATGAGAGCTGAATTTCTCACTGTTAGAGAATAAAATAATCAAGAAAGGGAAAATGCTAGAATTCACTTCTGGTACTGGATCAAAGTATTAGTATGGGCCAGGTGTGGTGGCTCACGCCTATAATCCCAGCACTTTGGAAGGCAGAGACGGGTGGATCACTTGAGCCCAGGAGTTCAAGACCAGCCTGGGCACCAGTTGAAACCCTAGCTCTACAAAAAATACAAAAATTAGCCAGGCATGGTGGCTTGTGCCTGTAGTAGTACTTGGAAGGCTGAGGTAGTGCATAAAATTTCCACACACTATTCAGTAGAATGTATATTCTGTGGGTTTTGGATGGAATGTTCTGTATCTATCTGTTAAGTCCATTTGTTCCAGGTATAATTCAAATCTATTGTTTCTTTGTTGACTTTCTGTCTTGATGACTTCTCTAATGCTTTCAGTGGAGTATTAAGGTCCCCCCCACTATTACTGCGTTGCTGTCTATCTTATTTCTTTTTTTTTTTTTTTTTTTGAGACGGAGTCTCGCTCTGCTGCCCAGGCTGGAGTGCTGTGGCTGGATCTCAGCTCACTGCAAGCTCCGCCTCCTGGGTTCACGCCATTCTCCTGCCTCAGCCTCCCAAGTAGCTGGGACTACAGGCGACCGCCACCTCGCCTGGCTAATTTTTTGTATTTTTAGTAGAGACAGGGTTTCACCATGTTAGCCAGGATGGTCTCGATCTCCTGACCTCGTGATCCGCCCGTCTCGGCCTCCCAAAGTGCTGGGATTACAGGCTTGAGCCACCGTGCCCGGCCTATCTTATTTCTTAGATCTATTATTAATTGTTTTATAAATTTCAAAGCCCAGTGTTAGGTGCATATATGTTTAGGATTGTATTATTTTCCCATTGGACAAGGCCTTCTATTATTATATAATACCCTTCTTTGTCTTTTTTTAACTTTTTTAACTTGCATGAAATGTCTTTTTCATGCAAATGAAGGAGGATCAGGAGAAGTGCTTGAGCCCGGGAAGCGGAGGCTGTAGTGAGCCCAGATCACGCCACTACACTCCAGCCTAGGCAACAGCATTAGAACCTATCTCAAAACAAACAAACAAACAGACAAAAAAAACCCACCAAGTATTAGTATGAATTCATTTTCTCAAAAACATATATAAATTAACACATTTATTGTTTTAAATTGTTTCTCAGACATATGAGGCATGCTTTTTGCAATTGTTCTCTCCAGGATATTAGCATGTTTTGTTCCTCACCTCTTTCAGGTCTTCATCTTTGTTCAAGGGTCACCTTTTTAGCAAGTGCAAGGAGCTCCCTGATCAAGTTTCCATATTTCAAATGGCAACTGCCATCTTCACCTCTGACCCTTACTATCCTTCTTCCATATTCTATGTTTTTTCTGTAACATACTATGTATTTTATTTACTTATTTATTGTCTGTCAACCCACAGTAGAGTGAAAGCACCAAGAAGGCATGGATTTTTTTTTTTTTTTTTTTAACTGAATTCCCAGTACCTAAAATCAGTGCCTGGTCCAAAGAAGGCATTCAATAAATGTCTGTGGACTAGACGAATCTAGTGTGTATTTTCATTCCTTCACAGTGCCTACTAGGTACCAGGTTTCTAGGTGCTGGGGAGTGTGGTCAATGTAGCTTATATTCTAGTGAGGGAGACAAGCAAATAAGAAATGAGTCCATATAATGTGATGTATAAATCCATATAATGCAGTGGAAAATATGAGCAGGGACACAAAGGGCAGGTTATTTAGACAGGAAATATATTCACACAGATACCAGAATGAAGTGATAAAATAAGTCATCAAAGAATCTAGGGGAAAAACATTTTAGGACAAAACAAACAAGCCTGGAGATAGGAATAAGCCTGACAAGGGAACAAAAAGTGCGGATAAAAGGGCTATAAGATGACTCAGGGCCAGACTTTATAAAGCCTTACAGATCATTATAGAGAGTTTGCATTTTAATTGAGGTACAATAGGAAACCATTAGAAGGATTTCAGCAGAAATCCTGTTTTAAGTTTTAAAAGATTACTCTGGCTTCTGAGAGAATGAATTTTAGAAAGCCAAATGGTGGAAGCAAGGATACCAATTAGGAGGCTATTGCAATGGGCTATGCTAGAAATGATAGTGGCCTGGATAAAGGTAATAGCTACAGAGGTGGAGAAGAGGGATCAAATTCAGGATGTATTTTGGAGAAATAATCCACAGGACTTAATGAGATGCCATTAGACAGTCAAGTAGAAATATCAAGTAGATTAATGGGTTACTTGGAGCTTAGCAGAGAGATAAAGGTTAAAAGGGAAAAAGGGAATAGGTTAAGAGGACTTAGGACAAGGTTACAGATAAGAAAAAAGGACTAGAAACATTAAGTCTAGGAAACCCAACAAAATCATAGATAATACAATAGCACAGGTATACGAAGAATATTTGTGGGAGTACCTAACCCAACTAGGAAAGCTTTTTGGCTTTTGTGGAAGTGCAGTGTGTGAGGTGAGTTTCAAAGGACATGGAGTAAATATCTAGGCAATAGGAAAAAGGTTAAAGGCTTTGTTGAGAGACTGGATGGGGGCAGAGCATGAGGAATGGATGTGAAGCAGGTGCCATCAACTGAGAGCAAATACAGAAGACACAGGTATGTCAGGACAAGGAGCTGGAGAAAGGAAGAGCCAGCACCAAACACAGTACCTGCAATGTAAGTTTTCAACCAGTGCTGCAAGAATTAATGATAAAGAGGCAAAAGTATGTTTCCTCATCCTTACTATCTCATAATCCCATGTAGTTTAATAAATCTAAGTACTAGCCGGTTATCTTCCCTCTTCCTTCTCCTAGCAAAGAAAAACATCAGGGCATGGACAGAAAAATTAGAGTTGAAATTATACCTGACAGTGAGCAGTCTGAGGTTTGTATCATTTCTTTTTCTTTTTCTTTTGTTTTGAGACAAGGTCTCGCTCTGTTGCCCCAACTAGAATGCAGTGGCATGATCACCGCAGCCTTGACCTCCCAGGCTCAAGCCATCTTCCCACCTCAGCTTCCGAAGTAGTTGCGACTACAGGTGTGTGCCACCATGCCCAACTCATTTTGCAAAATTTTTTTACAGAGATAGGTCTCCCTATGTTGCCCAGACTAGTCTCGAACTACTAGGCTCAAGCGATCCTCCCACCTCAGTCTCTTGAAGTACTGAAATTATAGATATGAGCCACCATGCTCAGCTATTTATATAATTTCAGATTAACTTTGTCCCAGCCACTCCTCTAGAAAACAAAATATGGTCAGCTCTCCATACCCATGGATTCTGCATCCACAGATTCCACCAACCATGGAATGAAAATATTATAAATAAATAAATAACAATATGAATAAAAAATAATACAAATTTTAAGATACAGCAAAACAATTATTTACGTAACATTCACACTGTATTATAAGTAACCTAAGGTGATTTCAAGTATATAAGAGAAATACTGTACCGTTTTATATAAGCGACTTGAGCATCTATAGATTTTGGGATCCAGTTCCCCATGGATACTGAGGAACTGTACACAGAATCTGCATTTTAGCTTTAAGGTCTATAAAATCCCTCTAGCATCCATCACCTCTGAGGATACAACAACGAAACAAAGACCTTAAGGCATGATTCCCTGGAACAGTGAGATTTCCTTCCAAATATGATACCATGCCCACAGTAATTTGTGTATCTATTCATTTTATTATCTTTAATAAAAGATTCTATTATTAGCATGACCTTTCACTGCTAATTAATATTTTCCGTACACACAAAATTTCTCCCATGAAAGAAATCATTTCTTCAACTTTCTACAATAGGTATGAATTAATGTGGGGTGGGTGGGCAGTGACAGAATGAAAAAATTAAATCTGAGAGTATATTAAATTAGATAAATCATTACCTTTTTAAATGAAATAATCCATAATCATGCTCTGCAAGAAACATCATTGTTCTGACACACGTCAGTAAACAGTTGTAACTGCTCTCAGAGTTAGCCAGTGTAGCCAACAGACAGTCACAGATGGAGGCCATCAACTCTTTATTTGGTAGAGAGTTGGAGAGCTGCTCCAGTTCAGAAATAGAACTTTCAGAAGAGCTTGGTAAAATAAGTGCAATGTCCTGTGGGGAACAGGGGGAAAAAATCAATTTTTTAAATGATTATCACCATCACTTAGCACTTTTGAGAAATACATAGCAATTAATATTCAATAACTATCTCATTAAAATATTGTTGCTACTGTTCCATCCCAAACATATACTTAAACACATTAAGAATAATGAAATTACTTTTCCCTTTTAAAAAAGTTAATACAAGGATATACACCTAAAGGAATAAATATTTAAATATTTTGATTTACTTTTAAACAACATCTTTAAAAATTTTTTTTCTTTCGGTATTGCAGTAAATACAGTTTCTGTTTTCAAAAGGTTAAAGGTAAAAAGTATTTTGTACTAAAATAATTAACATACTGTATTATTTATTCATTTGTATCTTTTTTGGTTTATAAAGAAACTTTTCAGAGAAATAAAGCTTTTTTTTTGAGACGGAGTTTCACTCTGTTGCCCAGGCTGGAGTGCAATGGCACAATCTCGGCTCACCGCAACCTCTGCCTCCAAGGTTCAGGCAATTCTCCTGCCTCAGCCTCGGCCATGCGGCGCCACATGCAGCATTTTGTATTTTTAGTAGAGACAGGGTTTCTCCATGTTGGTCAGGCTGGTCTCGAACTCCCGACCTCAGGTGATTCACCCGCCTCAGCCTCCCTAAGTGCTAGGATTACAGGCATAAGCTACCACACCTGGCCAGAAATAAAGTTTAGTATATATTAATACTGCAATTTAAGGCTTGGCACAGTGGTTCACACCTGTAATCCCCGTACTTTTGGAGGCCAAGGCAAGTGGATTACTTGAGGCAAGGAGTTCAAGACGAGCCTGGCCAACATGGTGAAACACTCTTCTCTACCAAAAATACAAAAATTAGCCAAGCATGGTGGTGCACGCATGCAATCCCAGCTACTGGGGAGCTGAGGCAGGAGAATCACTTGAACCCAGGAGACGGAGGTTGCACTGAGCCAAGATCGTGCCACTGCACTCCAGTCTGGGCAACAGAACCAGACTCCATCTCAAAAACAAGCAAACAAAAAAACAAAAAAGCCCCCTACAATTTAAAATATCAGAAAGTTGGATGGATAGAGGAGATGAACATTTAACCACAATCTTTCAATCAAATAGTTCCCTCTACTTTTTATATATATGTATATACTTCTTTTTTTTTTTTTTTTTTTGAGACGGAGTCTTGCTCTGCCACCCAGGCTGGAGTACAGTGGCCGGATCTCAGCTCACTGCAAGCTCCGCCTCCCGGGTTTACGCCATTCTCCTGCCTCAGCCTCCCGAGTAGCTGGGACTACAGGCGCCCGCCTCGTCGCCCGGCTAGTTTTTTGTATTTTTAAGTAGAGACAGGGTTTCACCGTATTAGCCAGGATGGTCTCGATCTCCTGACCTCGTGATCCGCCCATCTCGGCCTCCCAAAGTGCTGGGATTACAGGCTTGAGCCACCGCGCCCGGCCATGTATATACTTCTAAATTCAAGTTTTCCAATGCTAAGCAAGTTTAGCTAATGATAACTCTAAAAACTCTCACTACTCTTTATAGAAGTAAACTGAATTTTTGCCGGGCGCGGTGGCTCAAGCCTGTAATCCCAGCATTTTGGGAGGCCGAGATGGGCGGATCAAGAGGTCAGGAAGTCGAGACCATCCTGGCTAACACGGTGAAACCCCGTCTCTACTAAAAAAATACAAAAAACTAGCCGGGCGAGGTGGCAGGCGCCTGTAGTCCCAGCTACTCAGGAGGCTGAGGCAGGAGAATGGCGTAAACCCGGGAGGCGGAGCTTGCAGTGAGCTGAGATCCGGCCACTGCACTCCAGCCTGGGCGACACAGCGAGACTCCGTCTCAAAAAAAAAAAAAAAAAAAAGAAGTAAACTGAATTTTTTTTTGAGACAAAGTGTCCCTCTATTGCCCAGGAGTGCAGTGGCGCAATCTTGGCTCATTGCAACCTCCGCCTCCTGGGTTCAAGCTGGGACTACAGATGCGCACCACCACGCCCAGCTAGTTTTTTTGTAGTAGAGATGGGGTTTCACCATATTGGCCAGGCTGGTCTCAAACTCCTGACCTCGTGATCCACCCACCTCGGCCTCCCAAAGTGCTGGGATTACAGTACAGGCGTGAGCCACCATGCCCAGCCAGAAGTAAACTGAATTTTACAAGAGCATTTGGATTATGTTTTATCATCTTTAATTACTTCAACATACTGCAAACTCACATTCAACTTGGCTTAAAACTATAAAACAAGGCTTGAATCAGAAGGAAAACATGGCAAAGTGAGGCCATCAATGAGATTCGTGTGACCAAGGCAGCTAGGATGCCACAGCACTATTCAATGTAGTCATGCAACCCAAAGCGGATTACATAAGAAATACCAATCAAGTGGACACTTTGAGGTACAAGCACTTAGAATACCCTTTCTACCAGGTCCCCTTCTTTGTGAAAACAAGTCATACAAAAAAAAAAAAAAGTTCTTTCTTGACCTGGGTCTTAAAGGTAACCAAACTGAGTATCTGTTAAGGTAGAAAAATAGTCTTCCAACATGGGACTCTATTCTGCCTGAAATAAAAAATCACATTTGATGACCACTTAGCAAGAGCATTCTGACAAGCTAAAATGACATCAGGCATAGAAATCTCCAAAGATCTCAATCATAATGGGCTTTAAAAGTTAAAACAATTCTCAGTAACCCATGAAACTATAAACTGGAAGTCAATAATATAGACAACAGGAAAAAATAGTACTACTGTTAGCCAACATCTATAAGCAAAGTAGTCTGAAACACACTAAAAGTGTAGTAGCCTTCAAAGGTTGCCCTAACAAGAGAACATACTAATTCAATCAAGCTATGAAATTTAAGAATGACTTGGCGTAGCCAGGCATGGTGGCTCTCGTCTATAATCCCAGCACTTTGGGAGGCTGAGGCAGATGGATCACCTGAGATCAGGAGTTCAAGACCAGCCCAAGAAACCCTGTCTCTACTAAAAATACAAAAATTAGCCAGGCATGGTGGTATGTGCTAGTAATCCCAGCTACTCAGGAGGCTGAGGCAGGAGAATCACTTGAACCTGGAGGGACAGAGGCTGCAGTGAGCTGAGATCGCGCCATTGCACTCCAGCCTGGGCGACAGAATGAGACTCCATCTTAAAAAAAAAAGAATGGGCCGGGTGCGGTGGCTCAAGCCTGTAATCCCAGCACTTTGGGAGCCCGAAACGGGTGGATCACGAGGTCAGGAGATCAAGACCATCCTGGCTAATACGGTGAAACCCCGTCTCTACTAAAAAAAATACAGAAAACTAACCAGGCGAGATGGCGGGCGCCTGTAGTCCCAGCTACTCGGGAGGCTGAGGAAGGAGAATGGCGTAAACCCGGAGGGCGGAGCTTGCAGTGAGCTGAGATCCGGCCACTGCACTCCAGCCTGGGCGACAGAGCGAGACTCCGTCTCAAAAAAAAAAAAAAAAGAATGACTTGTGTAACGTAATTGGAAGGAAAATGAATTATACCCTAAAAAATACCGAAACAGTGGCACATAAAGCAATTACCCAAGGTTATGATCTTATAAAGGAAAGAAAAAAGCTCTTCAGAGAAACCCATGAACAATAGCAGGAATAATAAAACAGATGAGAGCTGTTCATTCACAGCCAAAATTTACATCAAGATGCTTAAATACACATACACACACACACAGACACACACACAGAAACTTTATAAAATAACTATAAATACCTGATCACAGAGAGACTGCAAAATGGATGTGACATATTCAACACACTGTTGGCGAATAACACTGTCTCCAGGAGACCGCACCAAAGCTAAAAGATCCTGGAATATCTCTGCGTATCTTTCATCACCTTTAATAGTTCCATTAATTAGATGCAAAATAGCTAATTTACAAGCTTTGTTTGAAGCCAGAGCATCAAGAAGAGCAAGCAACCTGGTGGTTTGGCTAGTATACTGTTTTTCTTTATCTTCTGAAGTGCTGAAATAAAATCAATACATTTAGTAAACAAAGTTCTTGATCTTAAGGCATTAACTAGTATTTATTTCTCATTACACATCAACTTACACAAATTTTGCATAAAACATTTAATTCCTTGGGTATAATGACAAATCCTCTGGAATTTTACAATGACTGCAAAAATTTTATAAATTCAGGTTTCCAGTAATATATTTTCTTAAATCAGAATACTTCTTTAGGATTCACCATTTGAAAACCCCAAATCAAGACCTTCAAGATATCTTGCACATGAAATGATGAAATAAAGCTTTCTCATTTTAAAAGTCTGTAAGTATTCATATATACATATGTGTGCATATGTAGGTATGTGTGTATATTTACATGTATATATGTTATCTGGGCATTACAAACCCTAGTTTCCAAATTGTAAGGGAAAAAATATATGTGTCAAAAATAACTTGAGGAAAAAATTTTTTATGCAAAATGAAAATACCTTTGCAAGTCTTCTACAATCAAATCCAACACAGTTCTCATAATCAGAAGTGCAGTTGGTGAGGCAAGGTCACACAATTGAACACAAATACGCCGTAACATATGTTGAATGGGCTGGCAGGTTGTGCCAGAGAAAGAGCGAACTATTTCTTGGAGCAACTTTGCTTGAACATGAAGGTGCATGCTCCACAATTTTCGGGTGTTGAGTGCCACTGATATATCATGTGGCTCAATAACCTGTTAAAAAAGTATAATGTGTGTGTACGTAGATTTTTAAATATTTATTTATAGTCACAAAAACTGTTCAGGAAGAAATGTTATGAAAAGAACATTTTTACTGCATGCTTAAAACATTTAATTTTCTATTATACAGTTAAACATTTGCTTGAATTCAATGAGTCTAAAAAATCTTATTGTTCTCAGGTTAGCAGTTAGTTGAGTAGAGTCCATTGGTGAAGCAACCTAGTTACTGGCAAATTCTAACACATGGTAACGAGGAGGAAAAGGATGTAAAATAACAGAAATATGTAAGTACAAACATACATAACAGCATAATAAAACTCACTTTAACAAAAATTTATTTAAAATGTTACCCCCATATTTCCTCAATGACCAACTTGTTTCAGTTTTATCTCCCCCTCATCCGGTTATTTTATGTCTTTTTGGGAGGAAGGGAGATGAGGGTTTTTGTTTTTTAACAAAATCACTGGCTTTTTAAAAAGTGTTACTGCAGTCATTTATAAGATGCATGTTATATGGAAGTGATACCTGAGTTGTTTGCATGGGCAATGGAAGAGGCAGCAGCTCTGAAAGGAGTATGAGTCCAGAAAAAAATCCTTCAGGAACCTTCAAGATTGAAGAAAGAACTTCTTTTAACATTAAAGACCAAGTATTATTGGCCAGAGTCTCTTCTGAGATTGTGAGTTTTTCATTAACTCCTTGTGTAAAAGTCAGTAAAATATCAATGATATCATTCTGAATTTTCTGTTCATCACTATCCAAACGACCTGAGAGGGGGATAGAGCACAGGAGCATATGTAAAGTAACAAGCGCTGAAGGAACACGCATGTCCTTAAACTCAAAGGATCCACCTCTCAGGAGTTCTGTTAACATAGTTTTAAGAAGAGTGAGTGTACAGCGAGCCATTGAAATAGTAGTAACTCTGTGAAGGGTAGTCCCCATGTTGACATGGAGCCTCCAAGGCTGAGTCAGAATACTGTTCAATTTTTGCAGAACTCGAATAAACGTGTCCATTCCTTCAGCAGAAAAAAGCTGAATAACGGCAAGATTCCATTTCAGATCTTTCTGTTGACCTTTATATAGGATAAGGAAAAGAAACAAAACTAATTACATATATGTTAATAACTGATTAAGAATTATTATTAAACTAAATATTTAATATTTAATTATTTATGATAAATGATTTTTATTACATTTATAATAAATGATTATGATAAATATTTACTTTAATTAAAATATTTATCATTATTAAATGATGTTTAATAATTATTAACTAAATATTTAATAAACAATATTTATTCTAGGCTTAAGAATCATAGTTTTTAAAATACAGTAGCCACATTACCTTCAACAGGAGGTGGTGGGCATGCAACATTACAAAGAACACGTAAGGCAGTGGTAAGGCCAACTCCTTCTGGGGTCATCAAGTTATCAATATTCTTTAAAAATAAAAATGAACAGAATATTACATTTCTTAGTACCCATGAGATCAATAGAAAATTCCAGACAAGGAATTACTTAAAAATATGAGCTTCAAGTTAAGAACATACAATATTTTATATTTATTAAGTAAATTTAAAACATGAATAAGGCCCTAGAGTTAAATTAATTTATCAAGATTATTTGATCTCTGGCATATGTTGTACTATATGCAATATTATGTAAATAAAAACTGTAATGCACAAGTTCATTGAAAAGAACCAACTAGAACAAAGATAACATAAAGAAATGTATGAAACTCCCTGTATTGGCCGGGCGCGGTGGCTCAAGCCTGTAATCCCAGCACTTTGGGAGGCCGAGACGGGCGGATCACGAGGTCAGGAGATCGAGACCATCCTGGCTAATATGGTGAAATCCCGTCTCTACTAAAAAATACAAAAAACTAGCCGGGCGACGAGGCGGGCGCCTGTAGTCCCAGCTACTCGGGAGGCTGAGACAGGAGAATGGCGTGAACCCGGGAGGCGGAGCTTGCAGTGAGCTGAGAGCTGGCCACTGCACTCCAGCCTGGGCGGCAGAGCCAGACTCCGTCTCAAAAAAAAAAAAAAAAAAAAAGAAACTCCCTGTATTAAGAGTTTACAATGACTACTTTCTATATACTCTTTTCATACATCTTCTCTGCCAAAAATGAAGCAGTAACTATATTTAAAAAGTCCTGTGGAGGTTGAGTGCAGTGGCTCACACCTGTAATCCCAGCACTCTGAGAGGTTGAGGTGGAAGGATTGCTTGAGCCCAGGAGTTTGAGAGCAGCCTGGGCAACATAGTGAGACCCTGCCTCTACAAAATATTAAAAAATCATCCAGGGGTAGTGGTGCATGCCTATTGTCCCAGCTACTCAGCAGGCTGAGGTGGAAGGGATCACTTTAGCCTGGGAGGTCAAGACTAGAGTAAACCAGGATCATGCCATTGCACTCCAGCCTGGGCAACAGAGTGAAACCTTGTCTCTAAAAAAACAAAAATAAAAAGCCTTTTGAGTACTCAGCTTCCTTCAAAAGTGAGGAAGCAGCAAGGAATGTTTTCGGCCTACATGGCATACATTTTTTTAAATGCAGATACCAAGGGAGTCTAACATACTGTAGCCAGGTGGGGCACAGGTTAAAGGAAAAACAAATACAATTGCCGATGTCCTTAGCACCTGCCTATGCTATGTTTCTAGGTAACAAATAGTTAGGTTTCAGTTTTCTTAGCTTTCACAGAACAGCATTATCAATCGTTTAAAAACGTGGGGCTGGGTGTGGTGGCTCATGCCTGTAATCCCAGCACTTTGGGAGGCTGAGACGGGTGGATCACCTGAGGTTGGGAGTTTGAGAACAGCCTGGCAAACATGGTGAAACCTCGTCTCTACTAAAAATACAAAAATTAGCCTGGCGTGGTAGCACGTGCCTGTAATCCCAGCTACTCGGCAGGCTGAGGCAGGAGAATTGCTTGAATCTGAAAGGTGGAAGCTGCAGTGAGCCGAGATTGAGCCAGTGCACTCCAGCCTGGGTGACAGAGCAAGACATCATCTCAAAAAGAAAAAAACCTTGGAAGAAATAACATTCAAAAAACTTTACTATCTCTTAGCTCATAGTAGCGTCTAGACCAAAAAAAAAAAAAAAAGTTACTATCTCAATTTAGCTTTTCATTTATTCTAATCCTTTTCCTTGTAATTCCACAAATTACATAAAGCAGCAGGAAGACACAGAGTGAAGTTTCAGTCTTGGATCAACTTTTTATAGTCCATGTTGGAATGAGAGCCACTTATAATAATCATAATTAATGGGATGAAGGTTTACATAAAAATCAACTCTTAACTACAGCATGTAATTCACATTTCTACATCTAAATTTCTTACTGATTAAACAGTTTTACTCAAACCATCGCCATCTATTGAACATCTTGTTAATACTCATTCAACCATGCACAAGTACCCAGAATACATGACCATCTAAATTTACAGGATATTAATTGTACTTCTCCTGAACAAAAGAAAATGTAATGAAAAGTTCTAGATGTCATTTGAGGTTCAGATTAAGAACACGGAAGAATATGACGGCACCACAGGAAGTAAAAGTACTCTTAGGAGAGTTGCAGTACAAGAAGATAAAGACAGAGAAATCAGTAAAGAAAAATCTGAAGCAGATAAACCCAAACAACACTTTGCTGTGGGTCCCAACAGCAACAAATTAAACAATATACGAAAATTATTTTAATAATATACACTGCAATTCCAAAACCAAGATGGCTTACATACTCTCATATACACACGCAAACACACATGTGCATGCATGCATGTGCACACACACTCACGCACAGATTTCACCTGCTAAATGAGAGAGAGAATTCAAGATCCGTTCTGCTCTTCTAACTTGAAACTTTTTATGCATATATGAGTGCTTTTAACTTTCCTTCCTATGCTACATGATGCCTCGACTAAGAAACAGAGATGAAAGTTTTGAATGTAAAATTTTAAAACTGCATTATGAGTTTTATGAATTTTAACTGTTATGAATTATCTCAACTGCAGATTTAACCATCCCAAATTAACAAAGAGAACCAGCCTCCACTGCAATTATCTGGAATGGGCCCTATCAATTTTTACGTAAATATTTTGTGTGAAATTCTTTTTGAGAAATAACATTTAGCTGAAACAGTTATATGTTATGTGACTACAGCATTTAAAACACTTATAAATGTCATCAAGATTGTAGGTGATGCTATTTCCATTTCAGAGGGAAAAAATAGGACAGAATCCAGTAGTGAAAAGTAGTACAGTACACAGGGTTATGTGCACGTGTATTCACATATGCATATAATCACACATCCATCTATATGCATATACCAATCTGTATCTACAAAGTCTAATAAATCAATCAAGGACACTTAACAATGTCTACATTATCTACACAAGTGATTCAATGCAGTATCACCATATACTACCACACAGTTTCAAAAAGTCAAAGCACTTTTAAGTTTTACACTTACCTGCTTAACATACTCAATTAAGTTTGGGATGCAGTTAATTTCAAATCTAAGGTTTTTCAGAGGTTCAAGCCACTTGCCAAGTTCTTAAAAAGAAAAATAACAATTTATAATATTTAAAAATAGAAGGCTTTATAACAAAGAAATATTTTTTCCAAAGAAAAACATTATTAGGTCCATGTTGATTTCAATCATCTAAATTTCATACAGGAATGGACTTGTACTTAATTCTTTTTTTTTTTTTTTTTTTTTTGAGACAGAGTTTCGCTCTTGTTGCCCAGGCTGGAGTGCAGTGGCACAATCTGGGCTCACTGCAACCTCTGCCTTCTGGTTGCAAGCAATTTTCCTGCCTCAGCCTCCCGAGTAGCTGGGATTACAGGCACCTGCCACCACACCCGGCTAATTTTTGTATTTTTAGCAGAGGTGGGGTTTCATTCACCATGTTGGCCACGCTAGTCTCGAACTTCTGACCTCACGATCCGCCCGCCTTGGCCTCCCAAAGTGCTGGGATTACAACTTGTATCTAATTATTTAGACAAGTTTTTCATTCTGTTGCCCTGGCTGAAGTGCAGCAGTGTGATCATGGCTCACTGCAGTCTCAGCCTCTTGGACGAAATCAATCCTCCTGCCTTAACCTCCAAAGTAGCTAGGCCTACAGGTGTGCATCACCACACCTGGCTAATTTTTGTATTTTTTGTAGAGATGGGGTTTCACCATGCTGCCCAGACTGGTCTCAAACTCTTGGGTTCAAGTGATCCACCTACCTCAGCCTCCCAAACTGCTGGAATTACAAGCGTGAGCCACCGCGCCCGGCTTAAACAATTTAGTTTTAAAATGAAAGAAGTGCCTACTCTTAGTTATCTGATTTCTGCAAATTTAGATGTTTAAATGCTTAAATAGTCTATATAATTAAAATTAATTTTTACAATTTACAACATTAAAAAATTACAAAATAGGGTCGGGCATGGTGGCTCACGCCTATAATCCCAGCAATTTGGGAGGCTGAGGCAGGTGGATCACAGGATCAAGAGATCGAGATCATTCTGGCCAGCATGGTGAAACCCCACCCCTACTTTAGTCCCTACTAAAAATACAAAAATTAGCTGGGCGTGGCGGCACGCACCTGTGGTCCCAGATACTGGGGACGCTGAGGCAGGAGAATCGCTTGAACCTGGGAGGAGGAAGTTGCAGTGAGCCGAGATCACGCCACTGCACTCCAGTCTGGTGACAGAGCAAGACTCTGTCTCAAAAAAATGTATATATATACAAAATAGACTGCTTATAAATTAATGTAACATAGTGTTTATTCACCTATCTTTGCCACTGCCTCTCACACCCACCCAAAAAAAGTATAAACAAAATTTATTAATTTCTAAAGGAATCAAACCAAATGGGAGATATTTTGCTGAGTGCCTTTTCCTCTAACATGAAATTTTAATTTTGTCAACTTCCAAATTTGCCCTTATAAAATTACTATCACCCCAAAAGAATGACAGCAAACTTTGTTTATAGAATAAACACAAATAAAATCTACCATTTACTGCAAACAAACTCAAAACTCTCCCAGAAGCTATGCCATAACTCCTATATTCTATCACCAAAAATGTTTGTAGAAAAGCACTCTAATGTAAAAAGTGAAATACCAGTTCCAGATGCCATATAGGAAACAGAAAATAGTAGCCAGGTCTTTCCTTGGTTCTACACTCCTCCACAAGAATTACAGCTGTACACAATTTTCCCCATGCATTTTTAAATTAACTCTTTCTTATATATAGAATATATTGCTCAAAGATATAAGAAATAATAATAAAACAAATACCAGAATACCCAACATCCTGAAAAAGTACTAAAGCACTAATAATACCTTTGAAGACACTGTGTGCCCTCCTTTTATAAATGCATTCTTCAGGGAAAAAAGCTATTCCCAGAATGGGAAGTTGAGTTTACTATCCAACTTTTACTGGAGATATCACAAGTAAAATTTAGGATTAAAAAGAAAAGAAGAGGCCACATGCTATTTTAAACCTTTTTTACAGTATTTACTCAATGTTATCAAATTTTCTACTTGATAAGGTCAGAAAATGAGGAACCAAAATAAAGTAATTTAAAACTTGTAATTAGGTATATTAAACTTTTCAAAGCTGCCCACATAAGGTTTCCCATAAATGTCATTCAATATACATTTATATACTTAAAAAAATAATCATATTTACTATTCTTTACTTCTGAGGACAGCACAAATGTGTTACTCCACAATTAGATTTCTAAGTTGCAGTTTGTGTTTTATGTAGAAATACATACACAGCAAAACACACAGAGGAAAACTATACCCAAAAACTGAACTTTTGAGTCTTTTTTTTTTTTTTTTTTGAGATGGAGTCTTGCTCTGTTGCCCAGGTTGGAGTGCAGTGGTGCGATCTCGGTTCACCGCAACCTCCGCCTCCCGGGTTCAAGCAATTCTCTTGCCTCAGCTTCCCGAGTAGCTGGAACCACAGGCGTGTGCCACCACACCCAGCTAATTTTTGTATTCTTAGTAGAGATGGGGTTTCACCATGTTGGCCACGCTGGTCTTGAACTTCTGACCTCAGGTGATCCACCTGCCTTGGCCTACCAAAGTCCTGGGATAACAGGCATGAGCCACCGTACCTGGCCTTGAGTTTGTCTTTAAACTACCTCTTCCATTTTGATTAGAAATTTCAACAAACCACCAATTTTCATGACTTTCCAGAAAAGGTAGTTGTAAAAACTACTTTGTTTATATACTAAAACATTTTATCAACCTTTAGTTTTTAAAAACTATCTTCATAAAAAGTAATTTCAGGAAGTTAAAAACAGTATTACTATGTATATTATCAAAACATGATGAAGGACTAATTACAGATATTCAAAGGTTTGTTCCTTCACATATTACAAATGCTTAAAATAACTTAGATACCATACCTTGCAATTTAGCATTATTTTCATCTGCTTTACAAAGCTTCAAGAGAGATGCTGCATGTTGTTCTAGCATTTGAACATCACTGGAAGACTGAACCACCACCAAAATAAGTATACATGCATAATTATAAGCTACTGACTTCTTAGATTTGGAATCACTGAAACAAAATAAGGTTTTTAAGTTTTGGATACAAAAACAATTTTTTAGGAACAATTTTTAAAATATTTTCTTCTACTTCACTTTAAAGAGATCAAGGAAATTTACAATAAAACATGACTGTCTGAAGACAAGAAATCAGATTTTACAGTTCATATCCAATGCACCTGAAACCATTACTTAAAAGTATATAAAAAAGCATACATATCACTATGGAAAGTAAAATTCTATTAAGAAATAACATCAAAAAACAATGAAATATTAACAAGTATACTTCATTAGCAATGAAAGATTAGGAAGTATACTTCATTAGTCTCCTTCAAAATATTTGTCCAATCTGGATAAATAGGAAGGAGTATGATTACCTGCCTTCAATACTCAGTATTCCACTATAAACCTGTTAAGATATAGCTAGGCATGGAAGTCATTGCTGTTTGCTTTTTGTAAGCACCCCACAAAAGATCCGTCACTCAAGGAATTATATACCAAGTCCTCACCGTGAGGGCAGTTATCTGGATGCCATTTGCCTTGTGTGACATGAACCAGAAATAAGGCACGTCTCTCTTCTCATACACTAAAACCCTCTGCCCTACCAAGAAGGCTCTTCAAACCATTATAATTCTCAATTTACCCACCTAGTCAAAGCAATTCTGAATCCAGAGCATGGTTTAGAATGCAAGGGCAGGAGCCAGCAAGAGAGTGTAAGAGGAATAAAAGGAATATATACCTTAAGGTACATATTCCTGTGCCTTAGAATTCCCCTCTACATAAAACAGCAGAGGGTACTACAGTTGCAATCTTTAACACCATGGGTTAACTGAAGGAAGGTGCTAAAGAGTCCATTGTATTACTTTATAGCCACATCTTATATTTTAGAGATTTCTGTCACTCTAACCTTTAATTAACAAGTTATGTGTTACATCAAAACTATAGTTTTTTCTTTTAAGAAACTAGACCATTAGTTAATCTGATTTTCTAACATCACAGAAAATTTAAGGAGTAAGTAGGAAATTACCCTAAGGCTTCTTTGGAATAGTACTCCATTAGAGTAATAAGACTTTGGAGATTTTTCTCCAGACTAAAAACATGGCCAACAGCTGATCTTCCTACAGGATTAAAAGTAATCAAATAAAGATTGTGCAGAGTTCCCAAGAGATCTGAATGGTCTGTTTCTTCACTGGCTGTACAACGCTGAAAATGGCTGAACAGTTCTGTAATACATTGCAATGTCTGTGTTGAGTCCTGTAGCCACAAGGCAAATGCATCATCAATAACACCATCAGATTGGAGACCTTCCTCCTCATCTTGATCATAAAGGTGACACAGAGCTCGGATCAATAAATTTGTTGCTTCATATTCCGACATAAAAAAAAGAAGACCCTTCTGTGACTGTGCAAGAAACTTCAAAACATCTTTTGTGGCTTGCAGCACACCAGGGTGAGCACTTGTTACTGGAATTGACAGAAGCAAGGTAACCAACTCCAAGAAGTGATGACTGTGAAGATATCTGTGGAAGAGTTAATTGATATATGTCAAGTCAGTGCAAAGCACTCTTCATTTACTCTATATTCAGACAAGACATCGATAAAAAATTTTAATGACCATAATCCTTATCCTTAGTAATACACTGCTTTAACTGAAAACATAATGTGACTGGCAAGTCTTCTCTAGATGAGGCCAAACAAAAGTGAATGTTCTGTGAGGCTTTGTCCTAGTTAGCACTCAACAGACGTTAAATAAATAATTATTGACAAGTTTTTCCTTTAAATTTTGGGACTTCCTTCCAGGATACTTATCAAATGCTCCTTTTTCACCATGGTCCCACTTTATTCATGGCATATCAGTATATGCAAATTCGTGCATCTAGGAAAAATACACTATATACACAGTCAGCACTCCACATTTGCATTTGTGGATTAAGCCAACTGCAAACTGAAAATATTTTTTAAAAGTGCATCTGGCGCCAGGTGCAGTTGCTCACACTTACAATCCCAAGCACTTTGGGAGCTGAAGCAAGCAGATCACTTGAGGCCAGGAGCTCAAGACCAGCCTGGGCAACATGGCAAAACCCTGTCTCTACAAAAAATAGAAAAATTAGCCAGGCGTGGTGGCACATTTCTGTAGTCTCAGCTACTGGGGAGGCTGAGCCCAGGGAGGTAAATACTGCAGTGAGCCATGACTGATTCACTGCACCCCAGCCTGAGTGAGACCCTGCCTCAAAAAAAAAAAAGTCTGGGCTGGCTGTGGTGGCTCACGCCTGTAATCCCAGCACTCTGAGAGGCCAAGGCTAGAGGATCACTTGAGCCCAGTAATTTCACACCAGCCTGAGCAACATAATGAGACCCTGTCTCTACAAAAAAATTTTAATTAGTTGGCCGTGGCGGCCCATGCCTGTAGTCCCAGCTACTTGGGAGGCTGAGGTGGGAGGATTGCTTAAGCCCAGGAGGTTGAGACTGCAGAAAGCCAAGACCATGCCATTGCACTCCAGCCTGGGCTAGGTGAAAGAGCAAGACTCGAAAAGAAAAAAATATATCAGTACTGACTGTGTACAGACTTTTCTCTTACATCATTCCCTACACAACAGTAGTATAACAACGATTTACAGAGCATTTATATTGTACTATGTATTATAAGTAACCTAGACATGACTTCAAGTATACAAGAGGATATGCATAGGTTATATGCAAATACTACAACATTTTATATTTTATATCAGAGACCGGAGCATCCTTGGATTCTGGTATCCAAGGGAGGTCTGAGAATAATTTCACAGACAGTGAGGGATGACTATACTATAGAAAAATATAGTATATTCAGATTTACTACAGTAGATCTGAATTAGTATCTCCAGGGAAAAAACTTTCAAATTATCAATTTTTAACATTTAAGTAGTTAGTATTACCACACATAGCACTCTTTTATCAAATCTAAGAATTATTCTTTAGCATACATAGTCTTAAGGGGAAAAGACCGAATTTACTCAACACTTCAAAATAGACACAAATGCTACTGACAACTTCTTTGGGCATCCTTATCTGTATGGATTTTCTTCCTTGTCTATAGGCCATGTCAGACGTAAACTCTTTAATTTTTTTATGAGACGAGATCTAGCTATGTTGCCCAGGCTGGACTCAAACTCCTGGCCTTAAGTGATTCTCTGGACTCAAGTGATCCTTTTGCCTCATCCTCCCTAAACTCTTTTCCAAATTTTATCTCTCTTTTCTTTTTAATTTTTTGGTTCTGGAGTACATGTGCAGAATGTGCAGGCTTGTTACACAGGTAAACATGTGCCATGGTGGTGTGCTGCACCTATCAACCCGTCACTTAGGTGTGAAACCCAGCATGTATTAGCTACTTTTCCTGATGCTCTCCCCCAACCCCGCTCCCCCTTAACAGAGCCCAGTGTGTGTTGCTGCCCTCTCTGTGTCCATGTGTTCTCAATGTTCAGCTCCCACTTATAAGTGAGAACATGAAGTATTTGGTTTTCTGTTCCTGCATTAGTTTGCTGAGGATAATGGCTTCCAAATTAATCTATGTCTCTGCAAAGGACATGATCTCATTCCTCAACTTTTAAAAAATGAAACTTAACCAGATTTTAAAGAAAAAAGAACCAAAACATTGTATTTTTTCAAATACTCAAAAATGGGTTAAAAATCTGTCAAAACATCTCTTGACTACAAGATAGAACCAGCTTAATGAAAACTTAATTTTTAATTAGTAAGATATAATTTTTTCTGAATGTTAAAAAGAATAAAAATTATTTATAATTCTGACTCATTCTCTTCCATTTTAGTCACTGCAAATGGCAACACAATAGCTTTCATAAACCCTTGTCAAAATACAACTAAAAAGTAAATGACAGGCCAGAACTTAATTTTCTCAAAAGCTGAAACTGCCTCTTCAGTCCTATTACTATTTAAACCCAGGCTTTTACTTCACAACAATAAATACTCACCAGTAACTGCTTACTACAAAGGCAAACAGAACCCTCAAGAAGACAAAACTCCAGAATTACTATGCTCTAAGAGCATTCTCCTTATGGACCATTCGGAGAATGGTTAAAATAGCAGGCCTCAGACTGCATATCCTTAGAGGTCTGCTTGCAAGGTTGGCCACTGGCTAACTTCTGGGAACTTAAGATTTCAAGAGGGTTCCTGTGCCCCTAACTGATAAGAATAGTTCCTTGTGCCTAAATTATTTATGCAAACAATATGGTTATGCTGAACACCTGCTTTCCTTCTAGGAGTCTGGAATTCTGGTAGAAGATAGGCAGTGAGTGCCTACCTGACTATTCACAATAAAAAAATTTGCATGCCAATTAGCTTGATATAATTATTCCACAATGTATACATGTATCAAAACATGTCATTGTTGCTATTTAAAAATAAAAAATAAAAAAGCCTGGGTGCCGAGTTTCTAAAGAGCTTCCTCAACAGGCAACACTTCACACATGTTGTCAAAACCTGTTGCTGGGAGAATTAGGCAGGCACTATGTGACTCCGCTGTGAGAGGATTCTGGAAGCTTGCACCTGGTTTTCCCAGACTTCCTCCCATGTACCTTTTTCCTTTGCTGAGTATTATATGCTGAGTTTTGTGAGTCCTCCTAGACAATCTTGGTGCTCTTGGGGACCCTGACATAGGACAATAGAGCCTCGCCCACACTTCAAAAAAAAGACCCTCCAAAGTACAATTATTTTCCCTTTCAAAATTCACTCTCCTTCCTAATTCACCAGTTTCTGTCAATAAAACCACAGCTCCAATTGCTACCCTGGCGAGAAATCTCTAGCTCCTTCTCACTTTCCTTCGCCTACTAGGTCCTGTTGCTAAGTGCCAGTACTATTATACAATACAACGGCTATTTCACAATCTCTGGCAATATAAGTACAATATTTGCCTTTCCATTACCTGTTAAGGGCAAAGTACTTAAAACCTAGTACCTAGAAACCTCAGACTATCTTATCTTCCTAATAACTCTAATTTCTTTTCCATTGCAATACATCTTGCAACATCTGAGAATATTACTCTGATCATATCAGATCTGCTACTCCAAAATATTCAATACCTTTCCATATTCTAAAAATAAAATTCAAATTCCTTAGCACAACGATTCTGGGCCCTTTATTTCCTCTTGTCTGATACCCAAATGTACCTCCTCCATATGGTGGGGAAAAAAACACTTAGTAAGTAATCACTAGCTTCTTCTCAGTGACTGAAAGCATCACCTATTCTACTAAAAATAAAGTTGTTAATAAGAAGTATCTAAATTTCTCTATAATCTCCAAGACTACAAATGTATCTATATTTGCATACTTAGAAGACTTCCTTTCTCCTGCCCAAAACCAAACTCCTACACTTGTACTCTTGTCCTCAACTCCCACCAAGCCTTGCTCCAGCAATTATTGTTTACTCCTACATCATCAACATCTCCCTCTCCACTGACTTTGTAAATGAGTCACTATTCCCAGCCTACAAATATGCTCAAGCCTCTTCTTTTTGACCCCAACATCTCCTTCTAGCTGCTGCCTTGTTTCTTTCTTTTCCTCTTAGCTGAATTTCTTGTTCTGAGACACGGTCTCACTCTGCTGCCCAAAATGGAGTGCAGTGGCACAACCACAGCTCAATGCACCCTTAACCTCTCAGACTCAAGCAATCCTCCCATCTCATGGTCCTGAGCAGCTGGGACCACAGGCGCATGCTACCATTCCCAGTTAATTTTTTTTTTAATTTTTTATTTTCTGTAGAGATAAGATCTCCTTATGTTGCCTAGGCTGGCCAGATTTCTTTTTTTTGAGACAGAGTTTCGCTCTTGTCGCCCAAGCAGGAGTACAGTGGCACAATCTTGGCTCACTGCAACCACTGCCTCCTGGGTTCAAGCGATTCTCCTGCCTCAGCCTCCCGAGTTAGCTGGGATTACAGGTGCGCGCCACCATGCCTGGCTTGTTTTTGTTTTCTTTTTTTGAGACAGTGTCTCACTCTGTTGCCGAGGATGGAGTGCAGTGGCCCGATCTCGGCTCACCAGAACCTCCAACCTCCCAGATTCAAAGGATTCTCCTGCCTCAGTCTCCTAAGTATCTGGGTGTACAGGCGTGTTCCACCAAGCCCGGCTAATTTGTGTGTGTGTGTCTTTTTTGTTACTTTTTTATTTTTTGAGACAGAGTTTCACTCTTGTTGCTCAGGCTGGAGTGCAATGGTGCGATCTCGGCTCACTGCAACCTCTGCCTCCCAGTTTCAAGCAATTCTCTGCCTCAGCCTCCCAAGTAGTTGGGATTACACCCATGAGCCACCATGCCCCACTAATTTTGTATCTTTAATAGAGATGGTGTTTCTCCATGCTGGTCAGGCTGGTCTTGAACTCTCAACCTCAGGTGATCCACCTGCCTCGGCCTCCCAAAGTGCTGGGATTACAGGCGTGAGCCACCGTGCCCGGTCTTTTTTTTTCGTTTTTTTTTTTTTTTTTTTTTTGAGACAGAGTCTCACTCTGTAGACTAGGCTGGAGTGCAGTGGCCAGATCTTGGCTCACCGCATGCTCTAACCTCCAGGTTCAAATGATTCTCCTGCCTCAGCCTCCCGGGTAACTGGGATTACAAGCACCCACCACCACACCTGGCTAATGATTGTATTTTCAGTAGAAACGGGGTTTCACCATGTTGGCCAGGCTGGTCTTGAACTCCTGACCTTAGCTAATCTGCCTGCCTCAGCCTCCCAAAGTGCTAGGATTACAGGCATGAGCCACCACACCCAGCTCTAGTTTTTTATTTTTAATAAAGCGGGGTTTTGCCATGTTGGCCAAGCTGGTCTCGAACTCCTGAGCTCAGGTGATCCACCCAAATTTCTTAAAACAGTGGCCTACACTGTTTCAAATCCTTATTGGCCAATGGCTTTTCATCCACACTTCCTCTCCCACTGCTACATTAAACTACTTTTGCCATAGCCCCAGTTGCAAGCTATGTTACAATACATGATTTCCTATCCTTATCTTCTGAACCTCTGCACAGTATCACAACAAACCATTCACTGGTTCCCAAAACTATTTGCTTCCTGGGTTTCTATTCTCTCCTACTTCTCATTTTGTCTTTCTATTCCCTCTAAGTATCCTGCCTAAATGCATACTCTGCCCACCTCTTACATATTACTGCTCCCCAACCTCCCATCACTGCCCCACTGATTTCCCAGTACACAATCTGTGAGGGTTGCCAGTATCCAGCCTCGAGTGTTCACTTTGGGCCTCTCTACCTTTCTTCCTCAGGGTTTCTCCCAAAGCCATTAAAGGGTGCTCAAACCACAAGCAAGAACAGCTCAGAAGCATAAGAGTTAAAGTTTCTTGTGGGCATCCTTGAACCAAAGGGGAGAGCTGGTAGATAAATGCCCCAGCCCGAATGTTTTAGGAGGATAAGCAGGAGATACACTTTAACCAATTCTTCCGAGGGTCCCCAGTAGGATGAGCCCCAGCTGTCCACAGCAATAATAAGCATAATAACACTTCCTTTACTGGTTTTTCTCCTCTTCTTATCTTACTCTCTTCATGCATTTCTGCTTCGTAGGATAATCTTTCAAACAAAGAACCTGCACCTAAGACTTCGACTCAAGTTATCCTTTTAGGGAACGCAAACTAAGACAAGGTCTGATAGTTTCAGCTAAAACCAGGAATTTGGATAAGTGGAGGTTTTAGAGTGGACACATATCCCATCTCCTGGTAATGCACTACGCTTCAAATCAATGAAAATATTAATCACAAAAATAAGTAATAAAATAACTCAAATGCCATTTTTCCATTTTTATGTTAGGAAATTATTTACAGGCAAAGGGGAAGAAAGAAAGTCTCAAAACAAAATAAAAAATCTACTATGGATGGTGGTCCTAACAATGGCAAAACTGTATCAACAGATAACAAGAGAGGTAGATGGCAAAAACAAGTAGTAATGGAACCTTAAAGACATCTTTAACCAGGACAATAAAATTAAGTTAGTAAAATATAATTTTAACTTACAATGTATTAAGAGTAATAAGTACAGACAGGTTCACACAGAAAAGCTCTCCTTCCTACACCATCCCTTTGTACCACCTTCCCAGAAGCAAGTCAGCAGTTTCTCATTTATTCTTGCTCACAGACATGCTTATACAAGCATCATTGTTAATTATTAAACTCTTTCACTAAGTTCCCAATTTTGCTTTAAGAACTAACACAGGCCGGGCGCAGTGGCTCACGCCTGTAATCCCAGCACTTTGGGAGGCCGAGGCAGGCGGATCATGAGGTCAGGAGATCGAGACCAGCCTGACCAATATGGTGAAACCCCGTCTCTACCAAAAATACAAAAAAAAAAAAAAAAAAAAAAAAAAAAAAACTTAGCTGGGCATGGTGGCACACGCCGAGGCAGGCGGACCATGTCAGGAGTTTGAGACCAGCCTGACCAACATTGTGAAACCCCGTCTCCGCTAAAAATACAAAAAAAAAAAAGAACACAATATAAGCTCACCCACAGTAACATACTTCTCAGTTCTACTACTGAATAACTGTTCTGAAATATCAAGTATCCTTACACACAAATAAGTTACCTACAATCAGATAAACAACAAAATCAACCACATACAATTGTCTCCAATGATTTGTAACATTTATTTCCCAAAAGACAAACATGTCTTACCTAAAGAGAATAGGGTATGGATCATCCCTCTCTGGAGGTCCAGTAATTCGTGCCATCGTTGGGAAAGACTTAACAGGAGGTTGGATCATTGTATGAGGGGCAGTTTCCATTAAATGAAAAACTTCTTCTAGGAGGTTAATAAGCCTTTCTATTTCCACTTCACTTATATTTGAGGATTCCAAAAGATCCATATCCATAGAAGCTTCCACCTCATTTTCATATTCTGGGTTTGTTCTCTCAAGTCCAGCATCTGTGTCGTGATCAGGTTCACTGTGGTTAGGAACAGATGAAGTCTTCTCTGCTAAATGGTCACCAAGTCTTTTAATCTCTGACAAGATTTCATAGAAATGGCATTTTTGGAGAATAGCTGAACCAGCAGTAACAACCCTCACAGTCTGATCTAAAAGTATGAGTTCCAGAAGTTTTTGATAACCACTTTTTTCATTTTGCCTACCTCTTAAAAAAGCTTCCATTCCTTCTGTCATACTAATGACACTGTCCAAAGCTTTAAAAGCATTTAACTTAAGAGAAGATGATACATGATCAGCAAACAGAAGCTCAAATAATCCATTGATCACTCCTGCTTGTAGCAGTTCCGTAACTCCTTGAGCCCCACATTCTGCTAGTGAGGTCACTAATTTGGTCCCAGCTTTGAGCTGTCGAACATTTAAGGCAATAGGTTGGCGAAGCGCTACTTGTAAATTTAAAGCTTGCATGGTCCAGTCTACCAACTGGTCAAGGGAGTCTTGTTTTGTGTTTTTCAATTGCAAATAGCTTAACCCTTTTATTATTAAACTTGGAATTTCTTCTAAAGCTGTTACCCATTTTGCACCTCTGTCTTCTCTATACAAATCTAAGAGTTCTGTTAATTTCACTGAGGCTTCGATTGCCCCTGAATTTTCTTTATCTGGACCTTGATCCTTCATTCTACTGATTTCAATTTCAAAAGTAGTCTTGTATGGACAACTGAAGTATAAGAGTGGTACAAGCTCCCTGTCATATGGATCATATGTCATAGGAGGAACTGAAGCTAAGTCTTCAGCAGTGTATTCAACATCAAAGTTTGGATACTTAAACGTTTCACGTTCCAAGTCAGCAATTCCATCTTCATCACTGGAAATTTGTTCATAACCATCATCCCCTGAAAATTAGTATGAATAATATTTAAGTATTACATCATCTTTGTCTAATGCATAAATTCTGATTGATCAAAAAATAGTTTTAATAAAACATTAAAAATGATTTCCTCAACAAAACCAACTTCTGCCCCAACATCTTATCCACAATTTTATAACATTTTATAATTTCTAATAGAATAATTATGAACAAACTTCCTTTTTTCCTGAAAGGGGTGAGACCTGAAAACTGAACAAACATTTTAAGCAAATTCCTCTGTATCTGTTCAGTGTTACAACTAACTCTGTAACAGATACTTTTTCCTCACAGAAATATAATTAGAAATGCCTCAAAGTAACAAAAATATCTCAGGAGGAAAGAAATTATGCTTGTCCTCTTGAAAGATTATTTTTAAGACGAAAAAAAACTGGTTATATTAAAGTTAAATAAGAACTAATATCATAAGGTTAAACCAAATATTTTCAGCAAAACCATTGTAGATTCTTTTTATAACATTAATTTCACATTCCTGAATTTTTATTTCTCTGCATTTACCTATCACATAGTTTTGTAGATCTCCATTATATTTTGATGGAAAATTTGTTAATTTAAAATATGGCTGGGCACAGTGGCTCATGCCTGTAATCCCAGCACTTTGGGAGGCCAAGGCGGGCAGATCACTTGAGGTCAGGAGTCCGAGACCAGCCTAGCCAACATGGTGAAACCCCAGTCTCTACTAAAAATACAAAAATTACCCGAGCATAGTGGCGGGCGCCTGTAAGCCCAGCTACTCAGAAGGCTGAGGGAGGAATCACTTGAACCCTGAAGGTGAAGGCTGCAGTGAACCAAGATCGCACCACTGTGCTCCAGTCTGGGTCTGACGGAATGAGACTCTATCTCCAAAAAAAAAAAAAAGAAAGAAAGAAAACTGCCTGCCTAAAATTTAACTCTTTTGCCAAATACAGTATATCTAAAAAGAATTATTTGATAATCTGGGAATGGGAAAAGCCAAAAAAAAAAAAAGTATCACATGATAATCTAGTTGCTACTTTGTAAAAGAGCCCCTGTGATTCTCAAATGACACTCATTTTCACTATCTGCAGAAAAAAGCCAAGGCAGATTATCTGTTATTTTGTATAAATGCTTTAACATTACATGCCATTTCTTGGGCAAATTAGGAGCCAATTAGCTTGAATATCTTTCACTTTTTGCTTTCAAAGGAAAAATAAAGCCTAATTAAAGGACTGTATCATACTGCCACATGTACTTGTGCAATTGAGATTTTTCCCTTGAATTGTTAAAAAGATTGTAGCATTTGCTAAAATATCTAAGTGGCAGACATCTTTAGGAATTCCACCTAGCTTTACCACTCCTTACTCTGAAAACAGCCACCAAATCCCTAACCAACATGTATTTGCTACATGACCCTGTTTTCCTGGCAAAAGCTGATGCTGTCAAGGGGAAACTCATATTGTAGCAAGTCAAACAGAAAACTGAGATACAGTCAGGCAGTTTAGGCTGGTTGGTTAAACAGGGGAGATTAAAGTAAACACATAAAGCAGAGGAGAGACGGAAATCTCATTTCTAGTCATGCCTTGAGGCCTAGCTACATTCTGACCCGTGGGTTTCTTGGAACCCATTTATCTTTGCTAGAAATTCTTTTTTTTATTTTTTTATTTATTTATTTTTTTTTTTTTTTGAGACGGAGTCTCGCTCTGTCGCCCAGGCTGGAGTGCAGTGGCCGGATCTCAGCTCACTGCAAGCTCCGCCTCCCGGGTTCACGCCATTCTCCTGCCTCAGCCTCCGAGTAGCTGGGACTACAGGCGCCCGCCACCTCGCCCGGCTAGTTTTTTGTATTTTTTAGTAGAGACGGGGTTTCACAGTGTTAGCCAGGATGGTCTCGATCTCCTGACCTCATGATCCGCCCGCCTCGGCCTCCCAAAGTGCTGGGATTACAGGCTTGAGCCACCGCGCCCGGCCTGCTAGAAATTCTTTTGCATTTTTCAAAGCTGCATCGAGTTAGTTTCTAGTATGTAGACCCCAAAGTCCTAGCTAACATAACCCACCTTCACCTTCTTCATCCTCTTCACCTTCTTCCTCTTCATCTTCCTCTTCCTCCTCAGGGATACTGTCTACTGTATGTCGATCATCCTCATCCTCATCCTCTTCTTCCTCTACATCCACATCATCTTCATCATCTTCTCCTTCTTCTTGTTGTTCCTCTTCTACTTCTCCTTCATCAGAATATTGCCCTTCCTGGGGAACAGAATTCCGATCAGGAGAAATGGGCTCAAAGTAATCTTCTCTATGAGGAGCATCCTCTTCCTTGTCACCAGACACTGAAAAATTGAGATTTAAGGAACAGATTTTTTTTATTATTATACTTTAAGTTCTACAGTACATGTGCACAACGTGCAGGTTTGTTACATATGTATACATGTGCCATGCTGGTGTGCTGCACCCATTAACCTGTCATTTACATTAGGTATATCTCCTAATGCTACCCTTCCCCGCTCTCCCCACCCCACAACAGGCCCCGGTGTATGATGTTCCCCTTCCTGTGTCCAAATGTTCTCACTGTTCAATTCCCACCTATGAGTGAGAACATACAGTGTTTGGTTTTTTGTTTTTGCAATAGTTTGCTGAGAATGATGGCTTCCAGCTTCATCCATGTCCCTACAAAGGACATGAACTCATCCTTTTTTATGGCTGCATAGTATTCCATGGTGTATATGAAGGCACAGATTATTTTAATGGTTTAAATGACACAAGGCAGCAAGACTGGATATGGCAACTACTTAATGATATTTTGGATGATGTACCTTACAAACACCCTTAAGAAAAAAAGAATTACTCACTGTTTAAAAAATATTGAGTATACATTGTACAACTTCTACAATGAGCAATAATAAAGTATACTGTTAAGCCATTCCTTTTGTTTTTAGCTTTTAAGTAGCTATACAGATTTTTATCTTTTCCAATACATACTACTTATTTTTATTTTATTTTATTGAGACAGAGTCTCACTCTGTCAGCTAGGCTGGAGTGTAGTGGCATGACCTCGGCTCACTGCAACCTCTGCCTCCTGGGCTCAAGCAATTCTCCTGCCTCAGTCTCCCGAGTAGCTGGGATTACAGGTGTGTCCCACTACACCTGGTTAATTTTTGTATTTTTAATAGAGACGGGGTTTCACCATGTTGGCCAGGCTGGTCTTGAACTCCTGACCTCAAGTAATCCACCCATCTCGGCCTCCCAAAGTGCTGGGATTACAGGTGTGAGCCACCACGCCCGGCCTATTTTTATTTTATTTTACTTTTATTTTTAATAGAGACAGGGTCTCCCTATGTTACCCAGGCTGGTCTCACACTCCTGGTCCCAAGAGGTCCTCCTGCCTCAGCCTTCCAAAGTGCTAGGATTACAGGCATGAGCCACCACACCCAGCCCACTACTACTGATTTTTAACTGGTACTCTTTTGTACATGTCACTACAGCAGAGTAGTGAGGTGGGAGCACTTCTTTTTTTTTTTTTTTTTTTTTTTTTTTTGAGACGGAGTCTCGCTCTCCGGGCTGGAGTGCAGTGGCCGGATCTCAGCTCACTGCAAGCTGCGCCTCCCGGGTTTACGCCATTCTCCTGCCTCAGCCTCCCGAGTAGCTGGGACTACAGGCGCCCGCCACCTCGCCCGGCTCGATTTTTGTATTATTTTAGTAGAGACGGGGTTTCACCGTGTTAGCCAGGATGGTCTCGATCTCCTGACCTCGTGATCCGCCCGTCTCGGCCTCCCAAAGTGCTGGGATTACAGGCTTGAGCCACCGCGCCCGGCCGGGAGCACTTCTTGAACCCGGGAAGTCAAGGCTGGAGTGAGCTGGGATGGCACCACTGCACTCTAGCCTGGGTCACAGAGCAAAAACCTGTCTCAAAAAAGAAAAAAGAAAAAGAAAAACACAAGGAAATACTGCACAGCATGGGGAGAGACTGCATCAAGATTTGATTACTAGCACCTAATTTCTTTTCTTTAATCAAAAAGCACTATTAGCCAGGCACAGTGGCTTATGCCTATAATCCTAACACCTTGTGAAGCTAAGGCAGATGGATCACTTTAGCTCAGGAGTTCCAGCCTGGGCAAAATAGTGAGACCCCATCTCTACAGATATTTTAAAAATTAGCAAGGCGTGGTGATGCACACCTGTAGTCCCAGCTACTTAGGAGGCTAAGGTGAGAGGGTCACTTAAGCCCAGGTGGCCAAGACTGCAGTGAGTCACGAATACTGCAAGGCTGCAGTAAGCCACTGTACTCCAGCCTGGGCGACAGAGTGAGACCATCTCAAAACAAAAACAAAAATGTACTATTAACGCCGAGCGCGGTGGCTCAAGCCTGTAATCCCAGCACTTTGGGAGGCCGAGACGGGCGGATCACGAGGTCAGGAGCTCGAGACCATCCTGGCTAACACGGTGAAACCCCGTCTCTACTAAAAATACAAAAAACTAGTCGGGCGAGGTGGCAGGCTCCTGTAGTCCCAGCTACTCCGGAGGCTGAGGCAGGAGAATGGCCTAAACCCGGGAGGCGGAGCTTGCAGTGAGCTGAGATCCGGCCACTGCACTCCAGCCCAGGCGACAGAGCAAGACTCTGTCTCAAAAAAAAAAAAAAAAAAAAATGTACTATTAACTGGGGGGAAACCCTTAGCACTGGTTTTATTTATACCTGGCAGAGGCACAGGATCATCTTCATCATCATCAGGTGGTGGGGGTCCTGGAGGAGTTCTTGGTCCCCTTGGCTGCGGTCTTGGAGGGCTTCCATTAAACTGATCTTCTTTCTCCCCATCAGCTAGTGTTTTATGGGAGACAGAAAAAGAACTTTCAAATTACAGATGGCCCCCAAACAACATGGCTTTGAACTGTGTTTCAAATCAGTTACATGTGATTTTTTTTAAAGCAAACAGAGATCTAAAATACGGTATTTGAGGATGCAAAATCTGCATATATATAAAGAGCTGACTTTCTGTATATGCAGGTTTCGCAGGGCCAATTTCAGGACTTGAGTATGCACAGATTTGGGTATACACAGACAGTCCTAGAACAAATCAATCCCCAAGTAGAACAAAGATAATTATGTCAAACTATAAGGAAATGAATGGGTGAAAAAATACCTTTCATCACTTGAGATTTTCATCTTCAGAATTAACTGATAATAAACTTTTTCTTCCTGGTGTCTTAGAAATTTTGCTAATTAATCTATATTAATAACATTAGAATTTCTGACTTCCCACATACTGAAAAAATACTTTTCATCATTTGAGACTTCTATCTTAAGAATTAACTGATGATAAACTCTTCCTTCCTGGCATCTTAACATAAATTTTGCTAACTAATCTATACTGGTAACATTAGAATTTCTGACTTCTCACATACCAAAATATAATGTATACACTCTTAGGCTTGGGCATAATCCCAGAGAATGAAGCTTTTATTTTCATGCAAAAAAAATATGGGAATGTTCAGCTTTATTTGTGATAGCCAAAAAATAGAGACTACCCAAATGTCCTTCAACAGGTGAGCAGTTAAATTTCGGTACATCTATACTTTGTAATACCACTCAGCAATAAAAAAGAACAAACTATTCATATATAATAAGTTGAACTTCAATGAAATTATGCTGAATGAAAAAAGTCAGTCTCACAAAGATACTGCACGATTCCATTGATGTAACATGTGTAAAATAATATAACTATAGAGATGGTGAACAGACCAGTGGCTGCCAAAGGCTAGAGAGGGGTGGGATGAATATGGTTATAATGGGTTAATAGGGAATCTTGGGGCAATGGTGTAGTGAAGTTTGGGGTTTTCTTTGTTGTTTTGTTTTGTTTTGTTTTGAGATGGAGTCTTGCTCTGTTGCCCAGGCTGGAGTGCAATGGCACGATCTCGGCTCACTGCAGCCTCCACCACCAGGGTTCAAGTGATTCTCCTGCCTTAGCCTCCCAAGTAGCTGGGACTACAGGCATGCACCACCACGCCCAGCAAATTTTTGTATTTTTAGCAGAGATGGGGTTTCACCATGTTGGCCAGGCTGGTCTCAAACTCCTGACCTCAAGCGATCCGCCCTTCTCAGCCTCCCAAAGTGCTGGGATTACAAGCGTGAGCCACGGCACCCAGCCCAGTTAAGTATTTTGATCATGGCGTTGGTTATGCAAGGCTGTACACATGACGTAAAAATGCAGAGTTACACGTACACAAACAAGTGCATGTCTAACTAGTGAAATCTGAATAAGCTCCACAGATTGCACCAACACCAGTTTTCTGGTTTTGATATTATACTATATTTATAAAAGATGTCATCACTAGGGGAGGTTAAAAAGTGCACAGGACTTCCCTGTATATTTCTTTGCAACCTCCTGTCAATCTATAATTATCTCAAAGCAAAAAGTTAAGGGGCCAGGTGTGGTTGCTCACATCTATCAACCCAGCACTTTGAAGGGCTGCGTTGGGAGGATCACTTGAGGCTAGGAGTTTGAGACCAACTTGGGCAACATAGTGAGACCCGATCTCTACAAAAAAATGAATTGGGGCGGAGGGTGGCACACGTCTATAGTCCTAGCTACTCCACAGGGTGGGGTGGAAGGACTGCTTGAGTCCAAGATTACGAGGTTATATTGAGCTATGATCAGGCCACTGCACTCCAGCCTGGAAGACAGAACAAAATCCTGTCTCTAAAAACAAAAAAACTAAATTAAAAAAAAATTTTAAATAAAAAGTTAAAAACACATGTATATATGTACTTAAGTGTCAATTTTAAAACAAATCAGTAAATTGAGCAATTTTTAGAGTAACCACTACGTATGTCAGACACTATGATAAGAATGAAAACACAAATATATGTAAAACATACATTCTATCCACAAGGAGCTCACGGTTTGGTTAAAAAAAAAAAAAAAAAAAAAAACAAGCACAGAAAAATGAAGGACTAAAAGAAAAAGAAAACTGAAAAGAGTAGCTATGTTTAGCAGGTAAGATATAAGAAAAGTACAGTGTATGATCACCATCAGAAAAAAAAAGAGCTCACACCACATTACTGTATCAGGATTCAGAGAAACAAAGGTCATTTATAGTCACAAAAATGCTAATTATAAAGCAAAATATTATTCCTTAGTGACTTTAATTACAATTTCAAAATGCATTCTTGAAACTCTTTTTATTTATTCATTTTGTGTGTGGGTTTTGGTTTTTGTTTTTGAGACAGGGTTTTGCTCTGTTGCCTAGGCTGGAGTACAGTGGCACAATCATGACTCATTGCAGCCTCAACTTCCCAGCCTCAAGGGATCCTCCCACCTCGGCCTCCAGAGTAGCTGGACCACAGGCACATGCCATCATGCCCAGCTAATTCTTTCTTTTGTTTTTTTTGATAGGGGCAGATTCTCCCTATGTTGCCCAGGCTGGTCTCACACTCCTGTGTTCAAGCAATCCTCCCATCTCAGCCTCCCAAAGTGTGAAGATTACAAGCATAAGTCACCATGCCCAGCCTATTTATTTATTTCTACAGATGGGAGTCTCACTATGTTGCCCAGAATGGACTCGAACTCCTGGGCTCAATCAATCCTTTTGCCTCTTGAGTAGCTGGGACCACAGATGCATATACCACAGATGCATACCACTTTTGCCTCTTGAGTAGCTGGGACCACCACAGATGCATACCACTGCAGCTGGCTATGAATCTCACTGTGTCAACTTCTTTTTTTTTTTAACAGACATAGGGTCTCGCCATGTTGGCCAGGCTGGTCTTGAATTCCTGACCCCAAGCAATCCTCCCACTTCAGCCTCCCAAAGTGCTAGGATTACAGCCATGAGCCACTGCACCCAGCCTTGTGGTCAACTTCTTACAGTGATTAACACTGGAGTGAGAAGAGATTCTAAGAAACATGAGTCCAGCTGCCTACCTTCTGAAAGAAAGCCACTGAAGTTCTTATTCTTCTTGTTTCCAGTTAATGAGCAAAAGGTTCTCAAAAGTGGAAGAAATCTACATTAGTTTAGATGTATATACCTAATCAAATTTTATATGCACTCTTGAAAAAAAAATGTCATTTATATAAGTACTCCGGGAATACACAAACTCCCTGCCTATTTTTCAATTCATTTACAAATAATTTTAATAGTAAACCATGAATAGTAAACTGGATTGCACTGTCATTAAGATATTTTAAATGGGAAAAAATTCCCTTGGATCAGTTTTAAAAGCTCTCTAGGAAAACAGAGGAAGAAAATAAAATGTCACCACTTCAACATAAAAAGAAACTCCTATAGACAAGAATGGGAGACTAACAGATAGCTATCTTGTCAAGTCTCAAGCAAGGTTTAAAAGGTGAAAGAGGTGTGCTTGCTCACTCTCTCCCACCAATCCCTCACTTTCCCTCCCTCTCTCTCCCTCCCCTTCTCTCTCTTGCCTCCGCTTCTTTCCTTCTCTTTCTCCTATCACCCCCTCTTCCTCCCTCTCTCCCCCTCTGCCCCTCTGCTTCTCCCTCTCACCTCCTCTCTCCCTCTCTCCCCACTCTCCCCCTCTCCCCACTCTCCCCCTCTCTTCTTCCTCTCTCCCTCTCAAAAAATAAAACAAGAACAAAAGGTAGAAAAGCACTCTTCAAATCATTTTTTTTTTACACCACGGATGTAAGTTTCACTTGCAAAAGCAAATTTAAAATTCTCACCATGTTTTGGATTCCTTTTCAAACTTGGTTGTGGCTGGGGAGGTGGTGGAGGTGGAGGTGGTGGTGGTGGAGAGTCTCTGTCATGGCTTATCACTCTATCCACTGATCCATATATTGCCAGTGTCAGACAGTTATACCAGCCTCTTAGCACCAGACCATCAGTATTCACCTGATTTTTAGGGAGGGAAAAAAAAATCTTTCAAAGTCATGTTTTAAAATGCTAGAAGTTAGCTGATATCAAATTAGATTGTGGTTCAACTAAAGTCTTTAAAAGTATGCTGAAAATGCAAAGCCAACACAAAGTGAAATTCACCCAGGCACAGCTTTTAATGTGGCTCTCCAGAGTTACCATAACTACACCTGCACCTGTCCTAAGATTGTATCTCCCAGTCCTATGCTTTATGTCAACCTTGTTCAAAAGTATAATCAGACTCCAATCCAGGAGAAAAGAAAAAAAGAATAAAATAAGTAGGAGTTATTGCTAATTAATAAATTAAACCCCAATAGGTACAGGGGTGGTAGAAGGGACCAAAAGCACAAATGATGCTCAGTCTCAAGAATGATAAAGTCCACAAAACTGCATAGCATTCTTCTCACAAGCCAAATTCATACATGCAGGTATATTTTATGTACCCACATTGTACGTTAAAAAGTAAGTGAACTGGCCAGGTGCAGTGGTTCACGCCTGTAATCTCAGCACTTTGGGAGGCTGAGGTGGGTGGATCACAAGGTCAGGAGTTGAAGACCAGCCTGACCAAGATGGTGAAACCCCATCCCTACTAAAATTACAAAAATTAGCCGGGCGTGGTGACGGGCACTTGTAATCCCAGATAATCAGGAGACTGAGGCAGAGAATTGCTTGAACCCAGAAGGTGGAGGCTGCTGTAAGCCAAGATCACACCACTGCATGCTCTAGCCTGGGTGACAGAGCAAGACTCGGTCTCAAAAAAAAAAAAAAAAAAAAAAGTAAGGGAACCCAGAGGCATTATACAAATGGTTTTTGCAAAGAAACTTTCTCCTAAAAAGATTAAAGACTTTTGCCAATGCCATTAACCTTCAATATTTCCCTATAAGATAAAAATAACTTTATGATTTTTAGAGTTTACCTACATTAATAGCTAGATCTTCATAATTAAGAGAGCAGATATTGTCATTCCCTTTTAGGAAATAAGAAAACCAGAGCATGCGAAGAAGAGCCTGCAATAGAAACCAAAGGCCCTGACTTCAGAGTTCTCTTTCCACCCCACCATGTTGGATAAAGACGAAGTTATAAGTGTTACCAGGGCCCTTCTGGAGGCACAATAAGGAAAAAAAGAAATTAATATTTCTTTGTTAGACTAAACAGGGAAATTGTGGACCAGAAGAAGGGTTCGAAGACCAGCCAAGGATTGACAGACTGAACAGAAATCCCACTGGAAGGAAGATAAACAGATAACAAAGACAATTTTCAGTCTAAACAGGATACAAATGATTTAATACCCATCCCCCCCAAAACCAAACAGCAAGCTGAGTAGCACCATACCAGGTCAAAATTATTTTTGCATTTCAAATCTGCCACTAAATGCTTCCAGCATGGCATGTGGCATATCAAGAAAAAAGGCATACTTTTTATAGGAAAGGAGAAATATGAAATATGTACTTTTAAAAGAAACTTTAATTAAGCCACAGTAGTATCTAATAACAATTTGCCTGCCTGTCATCTTCTGAACTTGCCTATCTAAATGAAAGATGGTAAAGCACAAATGCTGGCCTCTTCTTGACTCGAAAGAGGAAGAAAGAGCTTTATAGGTAGAAAACATTACGATGTCTTTACTGCATTATAAAATAGTGTCTAGATGCTAGAAGAATCAGATAAGAGATGACATTCTGCAACACTGATTTATATGGATCAAAAACTTTAAATGGAGTTGAGAGCAAATAGTAATGACAAGTTGAAAACTGACTTCCATAATTACCTTTGAGTTAGGTCTAAAGATGATGGAAGTATTCTCATCATATTCCAGGCTGTCAAGAGAGTAGAAATAAATATGTAAGCTCAAACACTGAACATCACAGTTCATGAGGATGTCTTTCTAGATTCAAATATTTTAATATAATCAAATGCTAGATTTTTGTTTTGGTTCAATAAGCCAAAGTTTGACTGTCCCCCCAAAATGTGATAAAGAAAAAAATAAATCAACCCCAGATTCTGAATTAATTGCTTTGGGGTTAGTATGGACATCAGTAAATTTTTAAAAGCACACCAGGTAATTCTAATGTACAGCCAGAGTAAAGAACCACTTTGCATTACAGTCATACAAAAATGCAGACTACAACCAAAATTTAAGAAAAGCACCTGTTTTTATTAAGTAGGTACTGACATAAAAACACCCCCAAATACTAAAAATTACCTGCTTCAAATTATCTAAGGTTTCCCTTCACTTAAAAAGAGTTAATTAACATAATTTAATAATAAATGAGAAGGATCAATAACAGAATGAGTGATGTCTAAGAAACTGTTAATTCCTGACAGGAATAGACAATTTCTCATTTTTAAGCTGCCTTTAATTTTTTTTTAATTTTATGAGTTCTAAGTAAACCCATTTGTTTGCAGACATCATAACAACAGGTTTAATAATACCTAACCTGAAAAAAACTACGTAGCATGTACTAAATAATCAAAAAAGAGGCTATCTACTAACAAAAGTTTCATTTTACAAAATGTGGCTATGGAATTATAAATTGCACAGTAGTGTGATGTGAAAGATACATATAAAATATTAGCTCTATATTAGAATCAAAAATATTTTCCAAATTAGAAGGTTACTATCATGTGTGAAAGTATCATGTATATAAGAAAGGCATGCATGAGTAACAAGTTAACAAACAATGTCTGTTTCACACATTTAAATTTTTACTTTATAAACTCAACATCTCCTTAGGAGTTTAACATTTTTTTTTTTTTTTTTTTTTTTGAGACAGAGTCTCGCTCTGTCACCCGGGCTGGAGTGCAGTGGCCAGATCTCAGCTCACTGCAAGCTCCGCCTCCCGGGTTTACCGCCATTCTCCTGCCTCAGCCTCCTGAGTAGCTGGGACTACAGGCGCCCACCACCTTGCCCGGCTAGTTTTTTGTATTTTTTTAGTAGAGACGGGGTTTCACCATGTTAGCCAGGATGGTCTCGATCTCCTGACCTCGTGATCCGCCCGTCTCGGCCTCCCAAAGTGCTGGGATTACAGGCTTGAGCCACCGCGCCCGGCCAGGAGTTTGACATTTCTTCGGTACAGCCTTGACACAATTAAACTCTGTGTTCTTGGGTCTACCAGCAGATATATCCTTTTCTTATATCTAAAGAATCAATCAAAAGGTGTTGCTTACTAACTCATGAGATCCGGTGAAATTACCTAGCAGGTACATACCTTCCCAACCTATCGAAAACAGGGGCACTTGGTTTGCTTACGTTGTTGAAGAATAAGTCTAACTGAAATGTATGCGGAGATGTCTCTCTGTGAATGAAACAAAGTTGAAGCATCAGCCTTTGTAACAAACACTTCCTAAATTAAAACAAATAACACAGTAAGTACAAAGTTAAGAGCAATTCTAGAATTAGAATATGATATTCCTAAGATTTAAATAACAAAAATATAGTTAACTATGATATTGTATGTAATTTTATTTACATCCAATCTCAAGTAGCCAACAGCTCCTTTTAAGTATTATTGAATATCAAATTTTAATCAAGTATATTTTGCATGCTATCACTATTCCTTTTTTTTTGAGACAGAGTTACAGTGTTTCGCTCTTGTTACCCAAGCTGCAGTGCAATGGCAGGCACAATTTCACGATATCGGTTCACGGCAACCTCTGCTCTTGGATTCAAACGATTCTCCTGCCTCAGCTTCCTGAGCAGCTGGGATTACAGGCACGCACCACCACGCCCAGCTGATTTTTTTGTACTTTTAGTACAGATGGGATTTTGCCATGTTAGCCAGGCTGGTCTCAAACTCCTGACCTCAGGTGACTCACCCGCCTCGGCCTCCCAAAGTGCTGGGATTATAGGCGTGAGCCACTGTGTCTGGCCTCCCCTTCCTTTTAGAGACAGTCTTGCTTTCTTGCCAGGCTGGAGTGCAGTGGTGTGACTATAGCTCACTGTAACCTCGAGCTCCCAGACTCAAACAATCTTCCTGCTTCAGCCTCCCAAGTAGCTGGGACTACAGGTATATGCCACTACACTGGGCTAATTTTTTTTTTTTTTTTAAGTAGAGACAAGGTATTACTATGTTGCCCAGGCTGGTCTCGAATCAAGCTCCTAAGCTCAAGTGATCCTCCCACGTCAGCCTCCCAAAGTGCTGGGATTCAGGCATAAGCTGCTGCACCATGCCTCTGACCTTTCATTATCAAAAGAATCAGGGATTAGCTAACTTCAAGTTGTATAACTACAATTTCAACTTAATCCACATTAATACAAGACTATAATAGTAATGTTAGCATCAGAGCCCTAAGCTGTGACTTAAAGCCAATTGATATTTGTACAGCAGCAATTTACAAAAATATTTTGGGGTTTCTAAAAATAGATTATTTGGTTAATATCAGAGCCTATTTAATTTGCACTAGACTAAAATCTTGCTACCCTTTATGTAAAAGATATTATACCATAGCACCCTTGGTTGAAATTCCTCAAATTCAACTAAAATCTTGACTTTGAACACCATATGCTTTATTCTAGTTCACTTACATAAAAATCCAAATGCTAATAACTATAATATCTAGAGTACTATCAAAGAGTTTCCTGTATGCACTTCTGGTAGAAGCACAAACAGGCATAATCGTTCTGAAAAGCAATGTGGCAATGAAATTCAGTAGACTAAGAAAATGTTCACATCAAGCTACTGTTTGAACGTATCCCACAAATTTCATGTGCTGGAAATTTAATCCCCAATGCAACAGTGTTGGGAGGCAAGCCTAATAAGAGGCGACTAGGTCATGAGGACTCTGCCCTCATGAATGAATGAATGCTGTTATCTAGGGAGTGGATTAGTTACTGTGACAGTATGCTTGTTAACAAAGCAAGTTCTGCTCCCTTTTGCTCTCTTGGGCTCTCTGGCTCTTGCCTTCCATCATGAGATGAAGCTGAAAGAACGTTCTTGCCAGATTGCTGGCACCTTGATACTGTCCTTCCCAGTCTCCAGAACTCTGAGATAAAAATTTCTTTATAAATTATCCAGTCTGTGGTAGTCTGTTAAAGTAACACAAAATGGACAAAGACACACCACTTGATGTACTTTTTTCTAGAAAGTGTTTCTACAGAAAACCTTGATATTTGAACAGATTTTTTTCAAAAGGATATTCATCATACTATTACTTGTAATTTTAAAACTACAAACCATCTAATGGTCCCCACATAGGAGACTAATCAAATATATTTATAGTATAGTCATTCATTAGACTATGTAGCTATTAGAAATCATAAAATCAAATAATATTTAATGATGTAAAAGTACTCCTGATATATTATAAATGAAATAAAGGAATACATAAAACACTAAAAAGTAACAGCAAAATAACAACATACATTTGCCTTACCCAAATTCAATCACATGCGCCGAACAACTCTAGTCTCTTCTTCTTACCCTTCTTTTTTTTCTTTTCTTTTTTTTTTTTTTTTTTTTTTTGAGATGGATTCTTGCTCTTGTCACCTAGGCTGGAGTGCAGTGGTGCAATCTCGGCTCACCACAACCTCTGCCTCTCAGGTTCAAGCGATCCTCCTACCTCAGCAACCCAAGTAGCTGAGACTACAGACACGTGCCATCAGGCCCGGCTGATTTTTGTATTTTTAATAGAGATGGGGTTTTACCATGTTGCCCAGGTTGGTCTCGAACTCCTGACCTCAGCTGATCCACCCACCTCACCCTCCCAAAGTGCTGGGATTACAGGCATGAGCCACTGCACCTGACCCCTCTTGGCCCTTCTTTAAACTAGACCCTGGACTTCAGTATCTCCAGAAAAGGAAAAAGAGCTAAAATACAAACTCTTTACTTTTGAGACCCCAAAGGCTCAGGTCCTGGTCACTGAAAAACGATTTAAAGAATCAAAGGGCCGGGCACGGTGGCTCAAGCCTGTAATCCCAGCACTTTGGGAGGCCGAGACGGGCGGATCACGAGGTCAGCAGATCGAGACCATCCTAGCTAACACGGTGAAACCCCGTCTCTACTAAAAACTACAAAAAAAAACTAGCCGGGCGAGGTGGCAGGCGCCTGTAGTCCCAGCTACTCGGGAGGCTGAGGCAGGAGAATGGTGTAAACCCGAGAGGCGGAGCTTGCAGTGAGCTGAGATCCGGCCACTGCACTCCAGCCTGGGCGACAAAGCGAGACTCCGTCTCAAAAAAAAAAAGAATCAAAGGAAATCTGACTGCATTAGACAGTCATCTTACAACTCGGCGACTCTAAAAAACCTAACCTCACGTAAGGTATCATATTTACAAAAAGTAATAATAAAATAGATATACAAGCATACATATATATGTATGAACACACACACATACAAACACACATGAAAAATATGTATCAAATGTCAAGATGCTCTTGGAATAGAGGAATTAAAATTATTATTATTATTATTACTTTTTTTTTTTTTTTGAAACACAGTCTTGCTTTGTCACCCAAGCTGGAGGGTAATGGCACAATCACAGCTCACTGCAACTTTGAACTCCTGGGTTCAAGCAATCCTCCCACCTCAAGCCTCCCAAGTAGTAAAGACTACAGGCATGAGCCACCATGCCCAACTAATTTTTAAATTTTTTGTAGAGATGGGGTCTCCAAACTCTTGGTCTCAAGTGATCCTCCTGCCTCGGCCTCCCAAAGTGCTGAGATTAGAGGCCTGAGCCACCTACCCTACCAGAATAAAGGGATTAAAGGGATTTTATCTAAGCATTTCTAAATTTTATAATGAGAAAAAACACTATTATAAAGTATGCCCACAAATATTACTTGATCTCTAACACCGCTTTCAACTTTCAGATTCTGGTCTTCCTGGCTCTTTTTTCTTTTTTTTAAGATGGAGCCTTGCTCTGTTGCCCAGACTGGAGTGCAGTGTTGCGATCTCAGATCACTGCAACCTCCACCCCCCAGGTTCTGGCAATTCTCCTGTCTCAGCCTCCTGAGTAGCTGGGATTACAGGTGCGCACCACCACAGCTGGCTAATTTTTGTATTTTTAATAGAGACATGGTTTCACCATATTGACTAGGCTGGTCTCAAACTAGTGACCTCAAATGATCTACCTGCCTTAGCCTCCCATAGTGCTAGGATTACAGGCATAAGCCACCATGCCCGGGCCTCACTCTTACATTTGTTTTACTGCATTAATACTTTATTTTACTGTTCCGTAGCATACTATTCATGTATAAATTTGTTTCTGATACATTATGTTTAGAGTTATTACAACATGAAAAGCCACACATCTCCAGCTAAGAAAAAGGAAGAGGATTAGGATAATGGAAAATGAAACAAATAATCCTACCAATGGCAGCTAATTGCTGAAATCCAACTTGTCTGTTATGGTAGCCAGCCTCTAAGATGGCCCCAATGACACTTGCTTCCTGGTATTCACACCCTATGTGGTAGGGTGTATACCCTATGTAGGCCCCTCCCACACTGTAGCAGCAGAATATGTAACCTACAGAACATGGTAAAGATGATAAGACGTCACCTTCTGATATTAAGTTATAAAACACACTGCCTGTGGCTTCTTTCTTGGGCATGCTCTCTCACTCTTAGATCACTCACTCTGGAAGAAGCCGCGTCATGACATGAACAAGTCCATGGAGAGGATCTCCTGGCAAAGAAGTGAAGCCTCCTGCCAGCAGCCCCGTGAGTGAGCTACCAAGCAAATTCTTCAGCCCCAGTCTATATCTTGACTACAACTTCACAAAAGAACCTGAGCCAGCTAAGCAACTCCCAGAATCCTGACCCTTAGAAACAATATGAGATAATAAATGTGAAGTTTTAAGCTGCTAAATTCGCTATACTTTGTTATGGAGCAATAAATGACAAACTTTCTTTGGCCAAAAGCAGTACAATTAGAGAAGACTGTTGGATATACTATCATTACCCAATCTTTCTCATTCTACACAAAGCTCCCTTTATAGGAAAATCAGGAAAAACATATAGGAAAACATGAGTCAATTTTCTTAAACATGGAAAAAAATTATGAAGTCAATTATAATGATCCTCCACTATAAACATTAAAGATTTTTCTTGTTGTGTATCTTTTAATTTTTGAATGGCGCCTATGAAGACTTTATACCTATTTCTACAAACAATGAACTATTTTCCACAATTATGAAGAAACAAGCCCTTAACTTTGAATCTGTCCCATAACACGCATCACAAAGTAGCTAGTTTAACTCTTTTTTTTTTTTTTGGGGGGGACACAGTTTCATCTTGTTGCCCAGGCTGGAGTGTAATGACACAATCTGAGTTCACCACAACTTACGCCTCCCAGCCTCCCACGTTCAAGCAATTCTCCTGCCTCAGCCTCCCGAGTAGCTGGAATTACAGGCATGCACCACCATGCCTGGCTAATTTTGTATTTTTAGTAGAGACAGGGTTTCTCCATGTTAGCCAGGCTGGTTTCGAATTCCCGACCTCAGGTGATCCTCCCGCCTCGGCCTCCCAAAGTGCTGGGATTACCAGTCCCAAAGTGCTAGGTCAGACCAGTCTGACCAATATTGTGAAACCCCGTCTCTACTAAAAATACAAAAAATTAGCCAGGTATGGTAGCGGGGTAATCCCAGCTACTCAGGAGGCTGAGGCAGGAGACTCGCTTGAACCTGGGAGGCAGAGGGTGCAGTCAGCCAAGATCACGCCATTGCATTCCAAACTGGACAGCAAGAGCAAAACTCCATCTCAAAAAAAAAAAAAAGGTAGCAATAACGATAATAATAGTAAAATGCACTTGTAAATATTTCAACTAATTCCCACTTATTTTCAAGAGAAAAATCAGGTTAAAAATACTTCATCTACCTGGTTATACCATCCCAGAATATTTTAGAAAATGTAAACCTAACACCACCAGTTTAAAAAAAAATGAATAAAGAAAAATCTTACCTACTACACAGGTCAAATAATTACTGTTTTCAGGTTTAAGATGATATATGCATTATACAGAAAATATAGACCTAATTACAATGCAGCATAACCATAACTGAATAGTTTCAGGATTTTATTACTTGTAAAATATTCCCTTACATTTTTGCATTTAAGAATATGTTTCTAAGACAATCTTTTACCAAAAAATATTTTTAAAAAGAGAGTTGACTTACCCATATGCTCTGTTGTCTGGCAGACTGCTATGGGCTCTTACTCCTGGGGGTATGACTCTGACTTCATTGATATAAACCACACATGGAAAACGAACCACATCTATATGAGAACTTTGCTGTAACAAAAAAAAGGCCGGAGGGGGAAGGGTACGGAACATTCTGTAAAACAGTTTCTCTATTCAAATTTTATTCATTCACAATGTCACATATAACCCTAACATTCCATATCATTAAATATCATTAAATATATTATATTATTTACAGTGTTGTATAAATAGCTGATAAGATGTACCTACTTAAGTTTCTCGATTTGCATAACATCTTCTGCCATGCATTTACCTCCCTGCTGATGTTTTGCTTAGACCAATACAGACCCAGAGTCCCTTATCTGAAATCTCTGGAGCCAAACGCCTTTTAGAATCCTGACTTTTAGATTTCTAGAAAGATAATATAATCCAAATACTGCATATTACTTTAGGCCCCCCAGTGGCTTCTGTAGCAGCACCCTGTAATCAAAACACCAATATTTCTGCAGCCACACGTATCAACATTCACACTAAATAAAGATTATAACAAGCACCATATCAGTTCAGATTAGACTGCATGGCCAAATGAATTCAGGGCAGGGATTTTTTGGTTTTGGTGGAGGTTTTTTTTGCCATTTTTGCCATTTACAGATTTTGTAAATCTGTACACAGATCAGCTTACTTTGTTAAACTTATATACCAACTAATATCAAGGGATCAGGGAAAGCATTTAGGTACTGAACAGTTGAAATAAACCCCTCTTAAAATTAAAAAAAAAAAATCACAAAGACTTTATTATAAAAAAAAAAAATAGAAGCAGAGGTGCATGCCTGTAGCCCTAACTACTCAGGAGGCTGAGGTAGAAGGATCACTTGAGCCCAGGAGTTTGAGGCTACAGTTGAGTTATGATATGATTGCCTCACTGCACTCCAGCCTGGGTGACAAAGTAAGACTCCATCTCTGGGGAAAAAAGAAAAACAAACAAAAAAAGAAACAGCATAAATTATATCTAGTATATACTTACCTCTATCATTTGACACAGGATTAGGCAAATATAATTCTTATTTTCAATAATTAAAAAGAGAGTTTTCGCATTGTTTTTGGACAATTTTATGTCAACTTTTCCTAGTACTTCAGTCAACTGTCATTACCTAGTGGTCAAAGTTCATCATGAGAAGAATGGCTCACATTATTTGCATCTAGAAAGACTGAGTCTCTCTATAAAAAATATATGCTTAACAACAATGAATTTAAGGATTTACAAATAGCCATTCAAAATCTATTTTGTTTGTATGTAAAAGAGTTTCTGTATTTGTTGCTACCAGTTCTATTAAATATTTATTTCTAAATATTTATTAAATGTCGACTATGTTCCAAAGTATGCTAGTTCTGAGGCTACAAAGACAAGACACAATCTCTGCCATTATGGAACAGACAATCCATTGTGGTAGACAAGTAAATTGCCATGATACAGACTCACAAAGGATGCTATGAAAATTCAGAGGGGTATTTAGGTCCCCAGCCCAGGTTGTAGGCAAACAAGGAGAAGGCATGCACAAAAGGAATACAAATAAGAACTTGGAAGGTTCACAAAAGTGCAGCCCAGGAGCCATGGCTCACACCTTTAATCCCAACACTTTGGGAAGTTGAGGCAGGAGGATCACTTGAGGGCAGGGTTCGAGCAGATTAGTCTGGGCAATATAGGAAGATGCTGTGTCTATAAAAAATTCAAAAATCAGCTGGGCATGGTAGCTCATGCCTGTAGTCCCAGCTACTCAGGAGACTGAGGTGGGAGGATCACTTATGCCCAGGAGGTCGAGGCTGTAGTGAGTCGTGATAGCACCACTGCACCCCATCCTAAGCAACAAAGCGAGATTCTGTCAAAAAAAGGAAAGAAAGAAATTGCAAACATAGTTCATCATAGCTAGAGGGCAGAATAGCAAAATAGGGAAGGAAAGCAGAGAAGAGTAGCTAAGGACAACCAACAGAATTACAAAAACAAGATTATCATCCACAGTCAGAAGACAATTCCAAATCTGTATCTCCAACTAGGATCTCTCTCCTGAGCCCCAGGCTACTATATCCAACTGCCCACTCGGCCTCTCCATTTCAATGTCCCTTGTGCACTAAACTCAACAAATCCAAACTGAATTTCTCCTACATCAGTGATGGCATCACCACCCACATATTGTCCAAGACATTATCATCCTGGACTTCTCATCCTCTCTCATCTATATCATCTATCTATTCAAACACCAAATCCTATTGATTAAAGCTCTCCTCCATTCTGGCTGTCACTCCTTTAGTTCCATATACTACATCACTCCAATATGAATTACAGCAATAGGAACCTAACTGATTTTGTGCTTCTTTTTTAAGTTTTCTTTCTTAAGTTTTTATTTCAATAGTTTTTAGGATACAGGTGGTTGTTTACATGGATAAGTTCTTTAGTGGTGATTTCTGAGATTTTAGTGTACCCGTCTCCCAAGCAGTGTGCACTGTACCCAATATGTAGTCTTTATCCCTCACCCCCATCCCAACCTTCCCCCTCCGAGTCCCCAAAGTCCAGTATATCATTCTTATGACTTTGCATCCTGTGCTTCTTTCTTGCCTCCCATCAACCCATTCTCCTATTGAAGTATGGTCTTCTAAACTATACATATACCACTCCCGTGATCCTTACTGCCGCCAAGCAAAATTCCTAGGTCTTAAAACAAGACTGGCTTCTTTTTCACTCCAAACTTACATCCCTAGCCTACCATGCTTTTTATTATTTTCATGCCCTCACTCATGATGTTCTCTCTGCTCGAAATCCATCACATCCCTCTGCCCAACTCCTCGTACAAGTAAACTTTCTCTTGAAAGCTGAGCCAAATCAAATCTAGATAGGTGCCTCTCCTCCTAGTGCCTAAAGTCCTTTACCTAGCTGAATTGTAATTGCCTCTTATCTCTCCCATTAGACTATGTGTTTAAAGAAGACAGATCTATGTCTTAGTTTACTGCATATTCATAGTGCCTAGCATATTCATTTAATAAATGAATTTTTAATAGGCACTTGATTAATGGTTATTGAATTGTGTTTTCAGAGAAATAAAAACAAAGCCTAGGAAAACAGGTTGACAATGGGAAATCATGGAAGGTTCATGATCAGGAAAGTAACAGGAATATGAAGACTGGCCAGATTCCACAACTCCAAGCCACAATTATCTTTGGAAGGAGTCATTTACCTGCATGTTTAAAGGTCACAGCATAACTGTTTCCCTTCCTCATTCTTCTATCCCTGCAATTATCTTCTCTTTCTACCCTCTCCTTTAGCTATCACATCTATTGCTACCACTTCCTTTTTCAGTTCTGCAGATGAGTTCCTAATTGGTATCCTACAGTAATTTTTAAATGACCTCTAAAATACAGGACTTTCTGGTATCGACCTACTCTCCTAGGACTCTATTTTAACCCAGCACTTCCATACTTGAAAGTAATATTTAAAAAATAACTAAAAATGTATAAAACAATTTAGCTTCAAGAATATTACACACCACTGTAAAGTCAGAAACCTAAATATATGAGAATATATATACATACATATATTCTCATTCTCATTATCAAATGTTTAAGAATATATATAAATAGTAGCATTAACATCCTAGCACTTTGGGAGGCTAAGACAGGAGGATCACCTGAGGCCAAGAGTACAAGACCAGCCCGGCAACACAGTAATACCCACTCTCTACAAAAAGAAAAAAACTTTAAAAACCAGACGGGCATGGTGGTGTGTACCTACAGTCCTAGCTACTCAGGAGGCTGAGGCAGGAGGATCACTTAAGCCCAGCAAGAAGTTGTAATAAGCCATAAGCACACCACTGCACTCCAACCTGGGCAACACAGTAAGACCCTGTTTCAAAAAATATATATAGCATTACCACTTAAAGAATATTACACAGCCAATAAAAAAGAATATTATATAGAATATCTAAGGAGAGAAACAAGATGGTTAGGGGACAGTGATGAGAGAGACTTACTTTTTACCATATACCCTTTTGTACCTTTTGTATTTGTACCTCATACATGTATTACCTAGTCAAAAAAAAAAAAAAAAGAAAATTTTTAAAAATAAGCTTACTTTAAAAATATTATATAAGTATACTACTTCTTGATTCACAAAGATGTACAACACATTGTTAGGTGAAAAAGGAAACCACAAAACAGTATTACAGTATTGTAATATTAACGTGGGCAATGGTTGTATACACTTAAGTATAATAATCACTAGAGGGTTTGGAAAAACGTTAATATAAAGACAGTTGTTAATTACAGCTACAAAATACAAAGAAAAAGCTGATTACAATAGGAAGACATACAGAAAGGAAATTAATTCACTTATCAACAGGAATATACAAATACAATAGCTTTCCACTCACATACTTGTTTATCAAATAATCTTGCTTAAACCTGATTTTAACTTAAACAATTTTTTCTAATATTGTATATGTTAACATTAGAGAGATATTTTGCTTTTTTATTTTATTTTACTTTATTTTTGAGACAGAGTCTCGCCCTGTCGCCCAGACTGGAGTGCAGTGGCACAATCTAGGCTCACTGCAAGCCCCGCCTCCCAGGTTCACGCCATTCTCCTGCCTCAGCCTCCCGAGGAGCAGGGACTACAGGGGTGTGCCACCACACCCAGCCAATTTTTTTGTACTTTTAGTAGAGATAGGAATTCACCAGGTTAGCCAGGATGGTCTCCATCTCCTGACCGTGTAATCCACCCATCTCGGCCTCCCAAAGTGCTGGGATTACAGGCATGAGCCACCGTGTTTGCTATGTTGCCCAGGCTGTCCTCCAACTCCTGGGCTCAAGCGATCCTCCCACTTCAGCCTCCCAGGCTGGGGCTACAGGCACATATGCCACCACACCTGGCTTATCTTGCATTCTTGATTTGTAATGTTAAGTGTTTTTTCATTCACGGGAACACTATTCCCTCACAATGAAATTGTCTTTTAATAAGTTTAACTGCTTATCTTCTGAACTCAGTGGACTGGCCTTATAAATGTGTATCAATACTTTACCTGCGGAAGAGGAAATTATTGGTAAAATAAGTACAATACCAAAAAAAGAGCTGTTAATGGTAGCTGGCAATAAGGACTCCCTGTGTGAAACTAATAAATGTCTCTTCTCTACCATATTACAAATTCCTTTGAAATCAAGGGCAATGGGTTTTGTTCTGACTTGTATTGCCCCTCCTAAAGCCATACCCTCACCGCCAAAAGTGATTTTCGTAAATAATTGTTAAACGGATTCTCAGCTTGCTATGGGGCAAAGTAACCTGGCTAATTATCCCGTTCCCATCAAACTCACTTCCACACTCTTACCCCCTAGTCCCACTAGTTCTCCTGTCTCTAAAACTAGAATTCTACCATTTTTAACTACCCTATCTCCTTCACACAATCAGTTGCCATCCTGTCAATTCTATACTCGAAATCTGTATATATCCAAAAGATGTATAAATCCTCTCCTATGTAGTTCCACTGGGACATAGCATAGCACTGATTTAGAGCCAGAAAAACGTGTGATGGTGGATCTTAATCTAGCTATGCTATTTTAGGAAAGTCACCTAATCTCTCAGGCTCAGTTTCCTTATCTACAAAATATAGATGACTACCTTTGAAAACTCAGCGTGGGCCCTGCAGTGGCTCATGCCTGTAATCTTTGCACTTTGGGAGGCTGAGGTGGGCGAATCGCTTGAGCTCAGGAATTCAAGCCTAGCCTGGGCAACATGGCAAAACACCACCTCCACAAAAAAATAAAAAAATCAGCCAGGCGTGTTGGTGCACAACTGTAGTCCCAGCTACTCGGGAGGCAGAGATGGAAGGATCGATTGAGCCCCGGTGGCAGAAATTGCAGTGAGCCGTGATCGCACCACTGCACTCCAGTTTGGGTGACAGAGCAAGACCTAGTCTCAAAAAAAAAAAAGAAAAGAAAAACTGATGGAAGGACCAGAGATGATTTACTTAAGTTATCAAAGCCCACTGTGTCTGGCACAAATTAAGCATTCAATAAATGTTAAACAATGATTGCTGCCCATTGGCTAACTCAGGTTTTCATAACATCTCACTTTTTCTCCCTGATTTTGTCACCTTACGTCTATTTTCTCTGAACCATTTTAAGTATTATTGATCAAGTAATCTACCTAATGTATCTTACTAATTGTATGATTTGCCTGCTCAAAAACTACCCATTTCCTACAAAATAAAGTCCATAATTTTTATTTTTTTTATTTATTTATTTTAAGAGACAGAGTCTTGCTCTGTCGCGCAGGCTGGAGTGCAGTGGCGTGATCTTGGCTCACAGCAACCTCCACCTCCCAGGTTCTAGCAATTCTCCTGCCTCAGCCTCCTGAGTAGCTGGGACTACAGACACACACCGCCACGCCCAGCTAATTTTTTGTATTTTAGTAGAGACGGGGTATCACCGTGTTACCCAGGCTGGTCTCGAACTCCTGACGTCAGGCAATCCACCCGCCTCAGCCTCTCAAAGTGCTAGGATTACAGGCTTGAGCCACCGCACCTGGCCTAAAGTCCGTAATTTTTTGTTGAGCATTCAAGGAGCTCCATGATCTGTCTCTGAACTGCCTTGGGTGCCACTTCACACTGCTACTTCAAGCATATCCTGACAGATGACTGACTACTCCAGTAGAATGCCCTCCTTTCCTAACTACAACCGTGAACTATTGCCCCTTTCACCAAAGACCAAGTTAATAAGCCAAACACCTTGATGAAGTCTTTCGTGATACTCTCAAATGAAAAGTTATCGGCCGGGCGCGGTGGCTCAAGCCTGTAATCCCAGTACTTTGGGAGGCCGAGGCGGGCGGATCACGAGGTCAGGAGATCGAGATCATCCTGGCTAACCCGGTGAAACCCCGTCTCTACTAAAAAAATACAAAAAACTAGCCGGGCGAGGTGGCCGGCGCCTGTAGTCCCAGCTACTCGGGAGGCTGAGGCAGGAGAATGGCGTGAACCCGGGAGGTGGAGTTTGCAGTGAGCTGAGATCCGGCCACTGCACTCCAGCCCGGGTGACAGAGCGAGACTCCGTCTCAAAAAAAAAAAAAAAAGAAAAGTTATCTCTGCCTCTTCTGAAATCATGTATCCTTTATTTGTACCCACAAAGACAGCTAGTTCTAATATGTCAGATACCGATGGGCATTTTGTAAACAAAGATGATAAACCCCAATGAATTCACACTGTGCTTCTTTATGCGATCATCACATTCTAACTCAAATCACAAATTTGTGAATCTAATCTCCAACACTGGGTTATAACTTCTTGAAAACAAACATTTCAATATTTCATATCACCCACAAACCCCTACTTCCTCCTTCAAGACTTGATTCAAATGTGATCTCTACTAAGCCTTTCCCAATCACCCCAGAAGAAGGCATTTACCATCTGCCCTATGCGCTCAAGGTACTCAATGTTTACCTAAGAATGAATAAAAGAATAGATTAAATATACGATAAACTAATGAAGGTCAATTTTCCTAAACTAGAATAGTACTAAACTAATTCATCATATGCCTCTTTCTCTTTTTTTCTCTTTCTCTCTTTCTTTCGAGACAGGGTCTCACTCTTGCTCAGGCTGGAGCACAGTAGTGTAGTGATCTTAGCTCACGGCAGCCTCGACCTCCCAGGCTCAAGTGATTCTTCCACTTCAGCCTTCCGAGTAGTTGGGGCAACAGCAGCATGAAGCCACCACAGCTAGTTAATTTTCTTTTGTAGAGACAGGGGTTCCACTATGTTGCCCAGGGTGGTCTCAAACTCCTGGACTCAAACAATCCTTCTGCTTCCGCCTCCCAAAACGCTTGAGATTACAGGCATGAGCCGCTGCGCCAGGCTCTTTCAATTTTAACTGTTCTTTATTTCTATACACACAAGTTTGATCTGATCCAACTACTGTCTCCATTGAGGGTTTTCTAAATCTTGGCTGGAATGTCAGAGAGATATAGTCATTGAACAAACAGTGCTAACTGATCCACATGAAATGTGAGACCATAAATTAATTGTCAGTAAGAAATGCTAACTCGAAGTCCTCCAAATTTTGACTTTTACAAACCTATAAACCATTCGTTAAATTAGATCACAGCTATCAACTTTCTATTTTGCCAGGTAAAGCATTATGATACAACCACTACCCACTATCATTACTATCTTACAAAAGAAAGAACATTTTAAATATTTTCCATTCAAATATTTATTGAGCACCTACGTTTTGCTAACAGAGGCACTGGAGATACAACTGAGAAGAAGAGAAATTATATGTATCCTCAAAAAGCTTGAGGATACATATAATATCAAGAACACACGTGATACAAATAAAAGGAAAAAAATAATATCCAAAGAAAGAACAGTTCTCTAAATTGATTAAGCTTACATTAAGACAGAGAAATGTGAAGTCCGCTTTTTTTTTTTTTTTTTGGTAACACTTTCTCCGTAGACTTCATTCGAGTTCATTTTTGGTCTGCTTTCAGGAATCTTTAGTTAACCACCTATGTTTAATTTACATATTGCTAGGTCAATTGTACATTCAGGGGCGTTCAAATAATTTTGTACAGAAATATTACTCCACAAAATTCCACCCCCTCCCTCAAAAGACATGTCTGCTGATGAGTTTAACTATACTTCTCTCAACGCTCCCCTCTTCGCAAGTATTCTCCGTGAATGCATCTCATTCCTAATGTGTGAAATCTCTCCGAGAGACAAGTATTAAAGTTTCAGGCCAAATTAGAGAGCACCGTAATCCTAAACCGAATGAGTGTCACAACTGGAGAACATAACTCCCGACAGAAAAGGGGCCAAAGAGAAAGGATTTAGAAACACTGTGATTCGGAAATCACGAAGCCAACGTAAGCTGCTCAGACTCCGGCACTACTGTCAAACACTACTGTCAAACCAAGACCCCTCCCAAACGCCATCTGAGGGAAACCTGAGAACCCTGATCCTTCTCACGGCCCAGACCTGATAGGAAAAATAAAAAATAAAGCCATGCAAGCAGAAAAGCCAACTCGACCAAAGACACGGAAGGCCCAAGTTAAAGCAAGGAAATGAAGGGGCTGCTGCAGCCCTCCCTCAGACGCGATGCTCACACCGCTCGGGGGAGGGTGTCTGTGTGTAAGCGAGAAATTAAAGAAGTAATCTGCAGAGGGAAAAGTCGAGGACGCCTAACGGTTTTTTTGTAAAGGTCCCAAGTCGAGAAGCAGCGTCAGAATCAAGTCGCCAAGCCTTACCTCTGCGCTCGGGTGTTTAAAAGTATCTAAAAATAGCAGCTCCATCGCAGAGTCCACCGCCATGTTTGCCGCGGGCGGGGAACAGGGGGGAGGACTTCCGGGGCAGCGCTCCAGCCTCGGCGACAGCGGCTCAGGAGAGGGAGAACAGCGGCACTTCCGGTGACCAGAGCACTAGCGGCGCATACCTCGGCCTATCCCAACGCATCTTGTTGCCCGAAGTTGCCGGCCCCGCCTTTTCCAGCGCGGCGGAGGGCGCCCCCAGACGCAGAGGGGGGCAGAGGGAGGCGAGATGGGGACTACGGGGTCTCCAGTGGTTCAAACGCTGTCGTTCCGCCGCGTTACAGAGCCACAGCTGTCCCCGGGTGGCGAAGTGCGGAGACCGGGTTTTGGAGAGGGTGGAGGAAGGGGAGGGAAAGCTGCCAACTTTGGATACCAACCGCGTACACCCACCGAAGGGGATGTCCCACTTTTTCCAGCGCTGGGAGCAAAAAGATAACAGTGAGCAAGGTTGAAAATAAGGCATTGATTTAAATAGAAAAACTGTTGTCTCAGCAAACGAAGAGATTCTTTGTTTTCTTATCTGTAAAATATGAAAAATCGTACCTAACCCACAGGCTGATTGTGAGGAGTAACTGAAATAAAATTCGAGGAATTGTATAACCCTGAAGTACCAGTAACAATAAAACAGGAGGCAGAATGAAAAGTAAGCCTCTCGTGTCGGGTGTTGAGCTTTTGAGCAACGAGATAAACACAGCGGGTTTAGTAGTCTAAATGGCACAAACCCTTAGCAGAGCAACTAGGAAGTAGCTTGTAAAATTACACGTGCCTACCCCTCTTCTAGGAAAATTCTCGCCCACGTATCTACAAATACAAGAATATTCACAGCAAACTTTGTCAGTTGCAAAAGAACAGGAAACATAAGTGCCATTGACAGAAGTAATAACTCAACAGTGGCGTATTTATATAATAGTATATAGCAGGTACGAAGAATGAACTAGTACTATATTTACTAGCATGAAAAATCCCGAAAAACAGAGTTGGCGGGCGCGTTGGCTCACGCCTGTAATCCCAGCACTTAGGGAGGATGAGGCGGGAGGATCGCTTGAGCCCAGGAGTTGGAGAACTACCTGGGCAATATAGCGAGACCCCGTTCTTCACAAAAAGAAAAAACAAAAAAAACGAAAACTTAAACAAAACAAGTTTAACACACCTCATCGCAAGCCGGGTGCGGTGGCGTGTTCCTGTGGTCCCAACTTCTCGGGGAAGCTGAGACAGGAGAATCTCTTAAGCCCAGGAGTTGGCGGCCAGTGGGGACACCCATCTCTTAGAAAAGGAAATAACTTTATAATGTAAAATAACATTTATATAATTAACTTGGAAAAGAATATAAATGTTTAGGAGTGTACATATGTCATAAGATTTTAAAGTCATGCACTGGAATGACTGAAATTTCAAGATAGTGGTGAACTGGAGGGAGATGTAATGGAGAAGAACAGAAAGGCTTCACATGCCTTGGTAATGTTTTATTATTTAGGTTAGTGTTAATTTCACAAGCATGCCTTACATTATTGTTTGTACCTTCTGGTATGTCTGAAATATTTAATAAGAAATGAGTTTCTAAAGTAAATCTCCTATCCACATCCTTCCTCAGCCATCCAGTTTCCTCTATTAGCTAGCTATAGTTTATCTTTTATTATTTGTTGTTGCATTGATATGTGTTGTTTCTATTATTTTTCTGTTTTCTGATTCTTGCTTTTTTTTTTTTATTTAGAAACAGGGTCTTCCTTTGTTGCCCAGGCTGGTCTCAAACTCTTGGCTTCAAGCAATCCTCCTGCCTCAGCCTCCCAAAGTGCTGCGAATATACAACCCCAGGAGGGTTGTATATTTGCAGGAATGTATCCACCTCTTCTAGATTTTCTAGTTTGTGTGTATAAAGATGTTCATAGTAGCCTTGAATGATCTTTTGCATTTCTGTGGTATTAGTTGTAATTTTCCTATTTCATTTCTAATTGAACTTATGTGTATCTTCTCTCTTCTTTTCTTGGTTAATCTCACTAACGGTCTATCAATTTTGTTTATCTTTTGAAAGAGCCAGCTTTTTGTTTCATTTATCTTTTGTATTTATTTGTTTCCATTTTATTTAATTTGGCTCTGATCTTTGTTATTTCTTCTGCTGGGTTTGGGTTTGGTTTGTTCTTGTTTCTCTAGTTATTTGAGGTGTGACCTTAGATTGTCTATTTGTACTCTCATGAACTTTCCTCTTAGCACCACTTTTGCTGTGTCCCAGAGTTTTTGATAAGTTTCATCACTATTATCATTCAAGTAATTTTTAAATTTCCATCTTGATTTCACTGTTGACCCAAAGACCATTCAGGAGCAGATTATTTAATTTCCATGTATTTGTATAGTTTTGAGGGTTCCTTTTAGAGTTAATTTCCAATTTTATTTCACTGTGGTCTGACAGGGTACTGACATAATTTCAATTTTCTTAAATTTATTGAAACTTGTTTTGTGGCCTATCATATTGTCTCTCTTGGACAATGTTCTATGTACTGAAGAAAAGAATATATATTCTGAAGTTGTTGGGTAGAATGTTCTGTAAGTATCTGTTAAATCTATTTGTTCTAGGGTATAGTTTAAGTCCATTGTTTCTTTGTTGACTTTCTGTCTTCATGACCTGTCTAGTGTTGTCAGTGGAGTATCGAAGTCCCCCACTATTACTGTGTTGCTGTCTGTCTCATGTCTTAGGTCTAGTCATAATTGTTTTATGAATTAGAGAGCTCCAGTGTTAGGTGCATATATATTTAGGATTGTGATACTTTCCTGTTGGACAAATCCTTTTATCATTGTCCCTCTTTGTCTTTTTTTTTAACTGTTGTTGCTTTAAAGTCTTTTTTCTCTGATATGAGAATAGCTACTCCTGCTTGTTTTTGGTTTCCATTTGCATGGAATATCTTTTTCCACCCCTTTACCTTAAGTTTATGTGAGTCCTTATGTGTTAGATGAGTCTTTTGAAGATAGCAGATACTTGGTTGGTGAATTTTTATCCATTCTACCATTCTGTATCTTTTAAATGGGGCATTTAGGCTATTTACATTCAACATTAGTACTGAGAGGTGAGTTACTGTTCTATTCTTCACGCTAGATGAATAGGATAAGGCCAGTGGGGTTATGTTCCAGAGGGGATTATGGCTGCCTCTGTCGCCAGGGAAGTGGGAGAAAACCAGTAGTGATAGGCCTCAACCAGCTCCCATGTAGTTGACGGGGCCAGTCTCATTTCTACTGTGTCCCTGCTAACAGCACCAACTTTATCTCCAGGCAGCCTTCAGGCAACAGTCAGACCTAGCCCCAGGCTATAAGTTTCCCCACTGAGAAAGCAAATATGGCTTTCAAGCCATGCCTCACCCCACCTACCTACACTGTCCACCATGACTCCTGCTCTCCTGTCTGCAGCAGTTTTCGTTTGCCCCTGGATTCTGCTCAAGAGAGTTCACACCCAGTCAAAATTATTACAGAGTTCATTTGAAAGCTTCTTTCACCCTGTGACCCCTCCCGAATTCCACCAGCTGCCTTCCCCGAGGGCCCCTATAGTCAGGGATGGCTTCCCTGGGCTTGAACTGAAGAATGGCAGCGCCTGCAAGGTTCTTCCCACTGCTGCTTCTACTTTTATATTTCAAGCTAAATCTGTTTCAGCTCCAGGTAAGGTTAAATCCCTCTTCCATAATCTGGATTTTTGGGTTCCCCAGTGGGGATGTGTGTTCAGAGGCAGGTGTTCTACCTCTCACGCTTTAGGAACTCAGTTTTTCACCTGTCTTGAAGAATTGGCAGCAGCCTGCCACTTCTTTCAAAGGATCTGTGATTTCTTTTGGTTTTGCTGGTTCACTTCTGCAGTGGTTCCTGGAGCAAATGTCCATGGTGTGAGTCTCCACACGCTGTTCTGTCCATCCAAGTAGGAGCTGCACATCAGCCCTGTCTCCTATCTGCCATCTTCCTTGGTCTTCCTGATAACCTTTTTGAGCCAAGAGTAGTGTGAGTTAGATATTTAAAATTAATAGACTATTTTTAGAGCAGTTTTGTTACCAGAAAGTGGTCCCAATCCAGACCCCAAGAGAGGGTTCTTGGATCTCTTGCAAGAAATAATTCAGGATAAGTCCGTAGAGTAAAGTGAAAGCAAGTTTATTAAGAAAGTAAAGGAATAAAACAATGACTACTCCATAGATCAGCCCCAAAGGCTGCTGGTTGCCCATTTTTCTGTTTATTTCTTGATTATACACTAAACAAGGGGTTGATTATTCTTGCCTCCCCTTTTTACACCATATAGGACAACTTCCTGACGTTGCCATGACATTTGTAAATTGTCATGGTGCTGATGGGAGTATAGCAGTGAGGACAACCTGAAGTCACTCTCGTCACCATCTTGATATTGGTGGGTTTTAGCCAGCTTCTTTACTGCAACCCATCTTATCAGCAAGGTCTTTATTATCTGTATCTTGTGCTGACTTCCTGTCTTATCTCCTACCCCTCAGTAGACTTGATATTCTCTCATTTGTGAGAGTATATTCCACAGCTTAAGCTTTAGTACCCAACTTGTTTGTGGCTAGAAGAGGTCAGTGTCCCTCTTCTAGCCTCTGAGCTGCTTCCCACGTAGTGATTGTATCTTGTTCATTAATACATCCCTAGTACATGGCACATACTAAACACTCAAAAATACTTACTGAACAAATTAATTTATTTGTCCTACTTCAGATCCCATATAGAATTATATATTGCACATAATTTATATGTCAAATGCTTATATTGTACTTTTCTGTTTTTGTTCTTTCATTTTTGTCTCTCTTGCTCATCAGATTATAAAGTCTCCCAGGACGGTGCTCTGTAACCAGCCCATAGTAGCTACTGCTATTTTACCAGCTACTGTATCTTTCCTTCGTTGATTTCCAGCACCTGACAGTGAAAAGAGCAATTTGAAGAAAAACAAAATTTGTCTTCAGTGTGAAAAGCAATTTATAAAAGTCTGAATACTTGCCAGGAACAACTTGAGAAAAAAGACAAAGGTGGTGGGAGAAATGTAACCAGCCCACAATTCCAATGTTGATAACAGATGAGCTCCCTTTCAAGATGACTGACATTTACACAAGTATACACAGCAAGAGGAAGGTCTGAGTGAACTGCCAAGCATTTTAACTTCTCCTGAGACCGAGTACATCAACAGTTCTCTTGGAAAAGAACAACTGATTTGGGAGTCCGGCAGACTGCCAGCTGCAAGACATTCATCCAGCATCAGGAACACAATGGGCCTCCATTTGCCTGCCTCTCTGAAGGCACCAATCAAAAGTAACAGCTGCCCCCTTTTTCTATGAGACTTGATTATAATTTTCCATGGCCAAGGGTTTGCTGTGACACTTGCATATCATTCTTCAGTATGTAGTCCAGAGATTACCTACAGATTTAAGAAACACAGACTGTAAACTATTATATACAGATATATCTCAAAGTAAGCATACCCATTAGTGCCAGTTGTTCTGAAAGATTGAATGACCCCAGCTATTTTCCAAATGTTTTTTCAGAAAGTCATGAACACACCTTTCTGGGATCCCACCTATTTCAAAGACAGGCAAAGCTCTGTGGTTCAGTTCCACCATCCAGTACCAAGCCCATAGTATGTGGACCATACGCCTTACACATGGCCTTTTCTCTTTATGTAATTGCGGTACCATATTCAGCAGATCTAGACTGTCTCAAATCATGTTCCCTCAAGAAGTCCCACAGAAAAAAAAGGTTTCTGTGATCAAAAATCTTTTGGGAAGTGCTGCAAACCCTATCTCCTTCTTAGAGCTTAACCATGCATGTTGGGGCATAATATAAACCTTTTCCAGCCTGGGCCACAGAATGAGACCTCACCTCTGAAATAATAAATCAATAAACTCTGAGAAATACACAGAAAAGAAACTTCTGTAACTTTTAGGTCTTAATTACAAGCAATTGTAGCTTAATCTAAACTTGCTCTTCACTTTATTTCTATACTCTTGAAGACTAGTGACGTAAGCCTTATGAATTATTTTCTTTTTTTCTTCTTTTTTTTTTTTTTTTTTTTTTTTTTTGAGACGGAGTCTCGCTCTGTCGCCCAAGCTGGAGTGCAGTGGCCAGATCTCAGCTCACTGCAAGCTCCGCCTCCCGGGTTCACGCCATTCTCGTGCCTCAGCCTCCCGAGTAGCTGGGACTACAGGCGCCCGCCACCTCGCCCGGCTAGTTTTTTGTATTTTTAGTAGAGACGGGGTTTCACTGTGTTAGCCAGGATGGTCTCGATCTCCTGACCTCGTGATCCGCCCGTCTCGGCCTCCCAAAGTGCTGGGATTACAGGCTTGAGCCACCGCGCCCGGCCTTTTTCTTCTTTTTTTAAGAGAGAGACACGGTCTCATTCTGTTGCTCAGGTTGGAGTGCAGAGGCACAATCAGAGCTTGTATTCCGTAACCCTGAATTCCTAGTCTAAAGTAGTCCTCCCACCTCAGCTTCCCTAATAACTAGGACTACAGGCACATACCACCACATTTGGCTAATCTGTGTGTGTGTTTGTGTGTGTGTATGTGTAAAGACAAGGGTCTCATTATGTTGCCCAGGCTGGTCTTGAACTCCTGGGCTTAAGCGATCTCCCACCGCAGCCTCCCAAAACTTTGGGATTACAGGCATGAGCCACTACACCTGGCTGGATTATTCTTTCTTTAAAAAAAAAATTTTAAGCATAAATACAAAGGTTAGGTAGATTTGAAGATGGCCAGTAGCATGAAGTGAGCTGTCTAAAAAGTTGCTTTTACATACAAACTTTATGTTACTTGATGAGCAAATATTAATTGGGCTCTCCTCTCTGTCTCTTCTCTCTCCCTCTTTCTTTCTCCCTCTCTCTCTCTCTGGATCCACTTTCCCTCCTGTATCTGGGAGTCTACTCCTATGTAAATCTTCTGTAGGTTGTACAGTGGACTTCACCTGGTCTCCCATCTCCAGCTAATTTGGCCAAGAATAGTCACCTGGCACAAGGTGGGGAGGGAGCTCTCAATTGGCCAGCAACTTCTGATGTGTGGCCTGAATGAACAATGAGAGGCTTGAGTGAAATTACCAGCTGGTAGTAGTACAGAGGATATAGATACATGGAATGGAGCTGAGCCAAATTAATGACAAAGGACTAGACAAGAATGACTGTTGATGATCACCTATACTGAGATGACAAAGCTGCCCTGAGTCCAGAAGCAGGTTCACTGAGGGAGGCCCAACCATGTTACTGATCTTGTTTGAGATGAATGTTCATTGTTGTAAACCCCCAAGTCTGTTTCTTGCAATCAAACCATTCTAAATTGAAACAATTACTTAGAAAGTATTCCTATGGGCTCAGTGGGACATTTCAACCAAATGAAATATGACAATGATCTTAAATGAACCAACAATAGTGTTGCAGAGATAAAATACAAATATCAGAAAGATAGCCAGGCACAGTGGCGCATGCTTGTAATCCCAGCACCTTGAGGGGCCCAGGCAGGAGGATCCCTTGAGGCCAGGAGTTTGAGACCAGACATGGCAACATAGCAAGGCCCTGTCTCTATAAAAAAAAAAAAAAAAAATTAAAAATTAGCCAGGCACAGTGGTGTGTGCCTGTGGTCCCAACTACTCCGGAGGCTGAGGAGGGAGGATCACTTGAGCCCAAGAGTTCAAGGCTGCTGTGAGCCATGATCACACCACCGCACTGCAGCCTGGGCAACAGAGTGAGACCTTGTCTCTAAAAAAATACAAACAAAATACAGATTTAACCAACTGATTGCCCAGCTTAAGTACAGAGTTTAAGAGTGTGCATTTAGAAACTTCTTAAGTGTTTAGAATACTTGAGTGTTTTATTTTGCTTTAATTTTGGTCTTCAGATTCAAAGTTTTTTGTTTTTGTTTTTCGAGATGCAATCTCGCTCTGTCACCCAGGCTGGAGTGCAGTGGCGCGATCTCGGCTCACTGCAAGCTCTGCCTCCCGGGTTCATGCCATTCTCCTGCCTCAGCCTCCCGAGTAGCTGGGACAACAGGTGCCCGCCACCATGCCTGGCTAATTTTTTGTGTTTTTAGTAGAGACGGGGTTTCACTGTCTTAGCCAGGATGGTCTCGATCTCCTGACCTAGTGATCCGCCTGCCTTGGCCTCCCAAAGTCCTGGGATTAGCAGGCGTGAGCCACCACGCCCGACTTCAAAGTGCTTTCTTATGCTTCTCTGCTTCTAATCGTGTTCTTTTCCTCATTTTGAAATACCCTTGTCTCCTCTTTGCCAGCTAACTCTATTCATCTTTCAGGACTTGGAAAAACTTTCCTGTTCACCACACCCAATAGGAGATAGGGGTTCCTGTACTATTACTGTATATTTTATCATGTCACTTATTTTTGTATTATAATTAACCTTTCCTCCAGAAACTGCAGACCCTTTGAAGGAAGAGACTACATCATTTTCATGGTTGTATTCCCTTGCCTAATAGTAGCTGGATATGATAGGCTTTCTCTATGTATTTGTTGAATGAGTGAATAAGTGAGAATTGGGATGATCAGTGACTCCTTATGGAAATGGAATTTGTTGTTCTTGTGTGGGGGGTGTTTTTTTTTTTGTGGTTGCTTGGTGATTGTTTTTTGAGACAGGGTCTCACTCTCTTGCCTAGGCTGGAGGGCAGTGGTGTGATCCCAGCTCACTGCAGCCTTGATCGCCCAGGCTCAAGTGATCCTCGCACATCAGCCTTCCAAGTATCTGAGACTGCTGGTACAGCCATACACCTGGCTAATTTTTGTATTTTTTTGTAGAGATGGAGTCTCGACACATTGCCTAGGTTGGTCTCCGACTACTGAGCTCAAGCGATCCACCCGCCTCAGCTTCCGAAAGTACTGGGATTATATGCAAAAGCCATCTTGCCCAGCCTGGAAAAATAGTTTGAACTAGGTAGTTTCTGAAGGATATATAAGAATTAAGATGGTCAGAGAAGAGGAGAGAGAGTTCAACACATTCAAGAGTATAACAATTTGAGCTAAGGCAGAAAGACTAGTATGTTCAGTGAGTGGATGACTTTAAATGAAGGCACTAAAGACAAAATGGAAGAGGTCAGTTGAGGTCAGATGGAGGAAAGCCTTTAATTCCACTGTGGAGTTTGTCTTGTGACCTGGGAATGAACTGAAGAATTGAAACTGAGCTCTGGCCAGGCATGGTGGTTCACGCCCGTAATCCCCTTACTTTGGGAGGCTGAGATGGGCAGATCACTTGAGGTCAGGATTTCAAGACCAGCCTGGACAACGTGGTGAAACCCTGTCTCTATCAAATAATACAAAAATTAGCTGGGCATGGTGGTATGCACCTGCAGTCCCAGCTACTCGGGAGGTTGAGGTGGGAGAATTGCTTGAACCTGGGAGATGGAGGTTGCAGTGAGCCAAGATCGTGTCACTGCACTCCAGCCTGGGTGACAGAGTGAGACTTTGTCTCAAAAACAGAAACTAAAAAAATAAACAGGCCAGGTGTGGTGGCTCATGCCTGTAATCCCAACACTTTGGGAGGCCCAGACGGGCAGATCACCTGAGGTTAGGAGTTTGAGACCAGTCTGGCCAACATGACGAAAACCCCATCTCTACTAAAAATACAAAACTCAGCCAGGCATGGTGGCATGCACGTATAATCCCACCTACTTGGGAGGCTGAGGCAGAAAAATCGCTTGAACCTGGGAGGCGGAGGTTGCAGTGAGCCAAGATCATGCCACTGCCCTCCAGCCAGGGAGACAGAGAGACTCCACCTCAAAATTAATTAATTAAATTTTGTTTAAAAAAGGAAACTGAGCATTGACTATTTTGAAAGAAGAATAGAATTAAAGAAAATATTTATCAGAAAGTTTACTCTTCCCATGGTGTTTACAACTAATTGAAATAAGAGACTAGAAGCAGAGATCATTAGAAAAGTTACTAAGATAATTCGGCCGGGCGCGAAGGCTTACGTCTGTAATCCCAGCGCTTTGGCAGGCCGAGGCGGGCGGATCTCGAGGTCAGGAAATATAGACCATCCTGGCTAACACGGTGAAATCCCGTCAATACTAAAAATACAAAAAGTTAGCCGGGCGTGGTGGCGGGCGCCTGTAGTCCCAGCTACTCAGGAGTCTGAGGCAGGAGAACGGCGGCGGTTGCAGTGAGCCGGAGACCGCGCCCCTGCACTCAGCGGCAGAGCGAGACTCCGTCTTACAAAAAACGAAAAAAGATAATTCATAGGAGGGGGCTAAAAGTCTGGATTTGGATTTTTGACGGTGGAAATGGAAAAGAAAGGAATGAGAATACACATTATAAGGAAACAAGTTATGAAATTTTGGTTAAATAATGGTCTGTAATGATTAGCATAAGCATGTAGAACTCGATATTTACTGATTATTTGACACTCTAAAATTCTGGTCCACACCCATGACAGAAATAAATGGTGAACAAGATGATGAGTTTAAAAATTAGGCTATTTTAATGAAGTTCATTGTTACTTTTCTTTTAAGAAATGAGGCTTTCAGCCAGGCGCTGTGGTTCACACCTGTAATCCCGGCACTTTGGGAGGCCAAGGTGAGCGGATTGCCTGAGGTCAGGAGTTGCAGACCAGCCTGGCCAACATGGCGAAACGCCGTCTCTACTAAGAATACAATAAAAAATTAGCCGGGCCCAGTGGCACAGGCCTATAGTCCCAGCTACTCGGGAGGCTGAGGCAGGAGAATCTACTTGAACCCGAGAGGCAGAGGTTGCAGTGAGCCAAGATTGCACCACTGCACTCCAGCCTGGGCAACAAAGCAAGACTACATCTCAAAAAAAAGGGGGGATGGGGAATGAGGCTTTCAAAAGTCATGTTGAAACTTTATAGCGAGACCTCATTTCTCCAAAAAAAAAAAAAATAGCCAAGTGCAGTGGTGCACACCTATAGTCCCAGCTACTTAGGATGCTGAGCGGGTAGGATTACTTAAGCTGCAGTGAACTATGATCTCATCACTGCACTCCAGCCTGGGCAAGAGAGGGAGACTTCGTCTTAAAAAAAAAAAAAAAGAGGCCGGGCGCGGTGGCTCAAGCCTGTAATCCCAGCACTTTGGGAGGCCGAGACGGGCGGATCACGAGGTCAGGAGATCGAGACCATCCTGGCTAACACGGTGAAACCCCGTCTCTACTAAAAATACAAAAAAAAAAAACTAGCCGGGCGAGGTGGCGGGCGCCTGTAGTCCCAGCTACTCGGGAGGCTGAGGCAGGAGAATGGCGGGAACCCGGGAGGCGGAGCTTGCAGTGAGCAGAGATCCGGCCACTGCACTCCAGCCTGGGCGACAGAGCCAGACTCCGTCTCAACAAAAAAAAAAAAAAAAAAAAAAAGAGAGAAAGAAGAAGAAAAGAAAAGAACATTTAGATGCCAGGCAAATGTTTTATTAGTACAAGGCCAGAAATGAAAATCTCAGGCAATTTCAAGGCCCAGTTGCAATCTACTGCCACCTGCTGGGGAGTCCATTGCAGACTGGAGGGGAAGTGTATACTTTATTAATTATTAATTGCTAAACCTGTGATACAAACTTATAGTTTCATAAGGTCATCTATTCTTTCTGATCTTTACTATAAACTGGAATTGCGGTATCACTGCCAGATCATGGGCCCTATAGCTTGATTACTGACTGATCAAGCTTGGTGCGTTATCCCATTTTAATTCTACTACCTAGTGAGTGGTTTTAGGATTTCCTTAGGTAAAGAATTTCTTCACTTCTTAGGTTAAAACAGCAGCCAGATGCAGTGGCTCATGGCTGTAATCCCAGCACTTTGGCAGGATGACGTGGGAGGATCACTTGAGCCCAGGAGTTGAAGACCAGCCTGGGCAATAGGCAACAAAACAAGACCCCGTTTTATTTACCAAAATAATAATAATAATAATACACTGGGCACGGTGGCTCACACCTGTAATCCCAACACTTTGGGAGGCTCAGGCGGGTGGATCTTGTCAGGTCAGGCATTCAAGACCAGCCTGGCCAACATGGTGAAACCCCCTCTCTCCTAGAAATACAAAATTAGCCGGGTGTGGTGGTGCAGTAATCCCAGCTACTCGGGAGGCTGAGGCAGGAGAATCACTTGAATTTGGGAGGCAGAGGTTGCAGTGAGCAAGATCACACCATTGCACTCCAGCCTGGGTGACAGAGTGAGACTATCTCAAAAAAAAAAAAAAAAAAAAAAAAAGAAAAGAAAAGAAAAAGAAAGAGAAAGAGAAAAAAGAAAAAAATAGTCATGGTGGCATGCACCTGTGGTGCAACCTGGGTGACAGAGCAAGACCCTATGGGAAAAAAAAAAAAAACCCCCACAGCAAAACTTTGCTAGTTGCTTTTACAAGGATGTTGTAAGAAACACTGGCAACACCAAATTTTGGTGAGGATGTGGGGCAACAGGAGCTCTTATTAACTGCTGGTGGAAACACAAAATGGTACAACCATTTTGGAAGACAATTTGGCAGTTTCTTACAAAATTAAACATACTCTTACTATACAATCCAGTATTCATGCTTATTAGTATTTACCCACAGGAATTGAAAACTCCTATCCACATAAAACCTGCAGATGGATGTTTATAGCAGCTTTATTCATAATTGCCAAAACTTGGAAGCAACAGAAATGTTCTTCAGTAAGTGAATGGAAAAATAAACTGTTATATCTAGATAATAGTATATTACTCAAAACTAAAAAGAAAGAAGGTATTAAGCTGTAAAAAGACATGGAAAAAACTTTGATTCATGTTTCTAAGTAAAATAAGCCAATCTGTAAAGGCTACATACAGTATGAGTTCAATTATATGACATCCTGAGACACTAATGGCTCTCCTAGATGGGAGGCTCGCAAGAGTGGTAGGGCTAAAGCCTAAAACCATGCAATGTCTGGGGTTTCCTCTACTTTTTCAACTCATGATCTTGTTCACCCTTTATTTCTGTCATTGATGTGAACTAGAATTTTAGACTGTCAGATAACCAGTAAACATTGAGTTTCAGGCACTCATGGTAATCATTAGAGACCATTATTTAACCAAAATTTCATAACTTCTTTCCTGTTAACATCTCTTCTCATTCCTTTCTTTTCCATTTCCACTGCCACAATTCAGACTTTTAACCCCCTCCTATGAATTATCTTAATAACTTTTATAATGTACTCTTTGCTTCTAGTATCCTCTTATTTCTTTCATTCCTTTTTTTTTTGAGATGGGACCTCATTCTGTCAGCCAGGCTGTAGTACAATGGTGTGGTCATGGCTCACTGCAGCTTTGCATACCTGGGCTCAAGCTATCCTCCCTCCTCAGCCTCCAGAGTAGCCAGGACTACGGGCATGCACTGCCATGCCTGGCTAATTTTTTAAGTTTTAATTTTGTAAAGACAGGGTCTTGCTATGTTGCCATGGCTAGTCTGGAACTCCTGGCCTGAAAGGATCCTCCTGCCTCGACCCCTCAATGTGCTGGGATTACAGGCATGAGCCACTGTGCCTGGCCATCTTTCTTGTATTTGTATTTTATTTCTGCAACACTATTGTTGGTTCATTTAAGATCATTATCATGTTTTATTTGATTGACATGTCCCACTGAGCTTATAGGAACACTTTGTAAGTAGTTGTTTCAATTTAGAATGGCTTGATTACAAGAAACAGAGACCTACTTTGCATCAGTGTATAATACTATTGATGTCAAACCCAGTTCTTAATAGACAAATCTATCCAAACTTAATCAGTTTGACTATGAAGTAAGATTCTCGTAAACATTTTATAAATTTTAGTTTTTTTGTTTAAGACCAGATCAATGTTCTAATAAAACTCTGTTGTGCTTTTATCCAAATGTTTAATTTACAGATAAACTGAATAATACCTCTTTACTTTTAGCCAATATGTTTACACAGAATTTCTTTTACAAGATTAATCTTTCACAAACCTTCCACAACTTACTTAAACCTTCAGCTTTTTTCTATCTAACTTAAAACAATCATTTAGCCTTCTAAACTAGGCAAAAAATCCACATTCCCATGCCTTCGTATACTCTTTTACCAAAATACATTCTACTTTCCCTACACATCTTACATGTAAAACTGTTTTTGCAATACTCTCAAGTACATGTTACATTGTTAATGCTTAGCAACTTTTACTTTTGATTAAAAACCTGGTAGGTACCAGATGTGGAGCCTAGGACGCTAGACAGAAGTGCAGATAAGGTCTGACTCTTTGCAGCATAGCTAGGGGGCATGGCTAATTCTGTATGTCCCCAGGCCTTACCTAGCTTTAAAGCAGGCAAGTTGCACAGTTAAGAGTCATAGTAGCAGTTTATGAAGCATTAGCAGGCCTAATGCCCTTTAAAACTACATTTTAAATAAATTCCCTTTCACAAATCTCCTCACAACTTACATAGACCATCCATGACATGCCTGGACCCTCTGACGTATCCCAAACATCTCCTCCATTTAAACAACTAGTCATTTTTACTTTAGGACAAGAATGCATCATACAAGATCCTCTCTCACACAAAATATCTTTTCTTTATAACGTTCCTTACCAAAAATACCTTTACCTTTATAACCTTTAAAGTAGACAAGAGTTATTTTCTGACCAGGTGCAGTGGCTCACAACTGTAATCCCAGCACTTTGGGAAGCCAAGGTGGGCAGATCACTTGAGGTCAGGAGTTTGAGACCCAGCCTGGCCAACATGGTGAAACCCCGTCTCTACTAAAAATACAAAAATTAGCCGGGCATGGTGGCGCATGCTTGTGATCCCTGCTACTTGGAAAGCTGAAGCAGGAGAATTGCTTGAACTCAGGAAGTGAATGCTGCAGTGAGCCGAGATTGTGCCACTGCACTCTAGCCTAGGTGACAGAGCGAGACTCTCTCTCAAAAAAAAAAAAAAAAATAGTAATTTCCTTCTGTTGGGAGGTTATGGTTTCACTACATGTTGCTGTGCAATTTCTGTTGTGAAGGGGAGCAGATAAGGAGGTTATCTACATACAGTAGAAGTTATCCCCTGCTCAAGAGATTGCTCGATTAGATTTTTTTTTTTTTTTTCTAGAACTTGTCTGAGTAAGTGTGGGCTATTTCCAAACCTCTGAAGTAGAACTATCTAGGTTGAAATTATTGGTTAAAGATTTAGGTAGCTTTCCCAGGAGTAATAGGGCTATTAGAAGGAAACATGAATTTAGAGGTCAGGTAAATATTAAGCAGGCACCATCTTGACCCAAAGGGATGTGAATCTTTTCTTTTGGAGGGAAAGGGCACCATTTGCCCCCATTACCCAAAAGGATTTGGAGGAGAGTTGCTCAGAGAAGATTAGCACACAGAGTAGGCAGCTTTTTTTTTTTTTTTTTCTGAGATAGAGTTTCACTCTTATTGCCCAGGCTGGAGTGCAATAGTGCAATCTCAGCTCATCAAACCTCTGCCTCCCAAGTTCAAGTGGTTCTCCGGTCTCAGCCTCCAGAGTAGCTGGGATTTCAGGCATGTGCCACTATGCCCAACTAATTTTTGTATTTTTAGTAGAGACGGGGTTTCGCCATGTTGGTCAGGCTGTTGTTGAACTCCTAACCTCAGGTGATCTGCCCACCTCGGCCTCCCAAAGTGCTGGGATTATAGGCGTGAGCCACCACACCTGGCCGTAGGCAGCTCTTGAACCCAAAAGAGAAATTTATCATTTTACTTGCTGCCTCCAGAGTTTCCCTTGGCTTTCTTTTTTTGATGGTAATGTCTGATTTGGAAGTCAGCCAGAGCAGAGAGCCCCTTCAGCTCAAGGTCATCAGGGGTTGGGATTCTGCCCCAGGGACTGTTTGGCCCTCAGGGCAGTCCTGTTTCCAGTGCCCGAGCTTGTAGCAGAGGGGGCAAGCCATGTGGGGTTTTTTTCCCATTTACCCCATTGGGGCAGTTTGCCTTCTAGTGCCTGGCTTCCTGCACCAATGGCAGTGACCTGGGAGGGTATTCTGAGGGCAGCCTGGAGGGGGCTGGAGAGCTTGTGAAGCAGCCAATAGTTGAGTCTACCTCTGGTCCCTCCTCTTTTTAGCCCTGTCCTCCTTGTTGGACATGTTTATAAAAACTGCGGAGGTAAACTTGAAGATTTCCTGCATAAGGGCATGGAGTTCTAAGGCTGACTTTTGTAATTTTCTCCCAGTCTATTTTTAGGCCAAACAGTATTCCAAAGGAAAATTAGTTGCTTTTTTTTTAATTTTAAGGTTTGGGGGAATCAAACTTTTCCTGGTTTTTGGGAATGCATCTGAGAGGCATGTCCTGTGATATGGAGATGTGACTACCCACCTGCAAAGAGAGAACAGAGGAGGAAAAAAGGAAAAAGAAGATGTCCCCTCTTATTTTCCTGTTATCCTGAATAATGTCACCTATTCATCCTTCGGGTTCTGGAATGAACCAGTCTTACCGTGTACTCTTAACCTTGGTCCCATCTCCTCACAATTACCCACTAGAGAACTGAGGAGATACTGAAGTGAACAGTGGGCCCCCTGTCCATCCTTGGGGTTCTGGAATGAAGCGGTCTTTCCGTGGATGCCTAACCTTGCCTTCATTTCTGTTCTAATGAAAATGCATTAGCGTGGGACCAACTTTCACCTCTGTCCTCTGGGTCTCTTGTGCCTGCAGCCTTGGGCCAACCTATATCGTTGTCTCCATGACCTTATAGTGGCTCTTGCTTGGAGCATTTTTGTAACAAAATGATTATCTCTGTCCTCAGATTCCCATCTCCCATGCTCATTAAGTAGACAAGCAGCCTGTTTTTCAGCTAACTGCCAAAGGGGACTGGACTTCTCTCCCTGCTTCCTTCTAATATGGCCTTGAAGGTGTTGATGCATGTTGGCAAGGGCATGGAAATGATTAGAGAAATGGATTCTACAGGAGGAAGTGGGAGGAAGCGAGAGGAATACTCATGGAAAGCCTTTGTAAAAGGAAAATAAATCTTGGGGCCTCAAAATCACTAAGCTAAAGTGAAAAGTCAAGATGGGAGCTACTTAGGGCAAACCTGCCTCCCATTCTATTTGAAGTCACCCCTCTGCTCACTGAGATAAATGCGTATCTGATTGACTCCTTTGGAAAGACTCATCAGAAACTCAAAAGGACTGGGTGCAATGGCTCACACCTATAATCCCAGCACTTTGAGAGTCTAAGGGAGGCAGATCACTTGAAGTCAGGAGTTCAAGACCAGCCTGGCCAACATGGCGAAACCCCATCTCTACTAAAAATACAAAAATTAGATGGCATGATGGCATGCACCTGTCATCCCAGCTACTCGGGAGGCTGAGGCAGGAGAATTGTTTGAACCTGGGAGGCAGAGGTTGCAGTGAGCCAAGATTGCACCACTGCACTTCAGACTGGGTAACAGTGTGACACTCTGTCAAAAAAAAGAAAGAGAGAGACGAAGGAAGGAAGGAAGGAAGGAAGGAAGGAAGGAAGGAGAGAAAGAAAGAAAAAAGAAAGAAAGAAGGAAGGGAGGGAGAGATGGAGGGGAGAGAAACTCAAAAGAATGCAACCATTTGTCTCTTACCTACCTATGACCTGGAAGCCCCCTCCCTGCTTTGAGTTGTCCTGTCTTTTCCAGACAGAACCAATGTTCATCTTACATCTGTTGACTGATATCTCATGTCTCCCTAAAATGTGTAAAATCAAACTGTGCTCTGACCACCTTGGGCACATGTGGTCAGGACCTCCTGAGGCTGTGTCACGTGCGTGCGTTCTCAACCTTGGCAAAATAAAGTTAACTGAGACCTGTCTTGGATTTTTCAGGGTTCACAATAATAATCTAACCTGTTATAGTGCTGTGTATGATTTTTTGTTCTTTTCCTGACTTCACACCCTAGCTTTCTCCTAATTCTCCCCATTTTGACACCTTGGTCTTCACTTGTACATTCATATAAAACTCTAATTTCACACTAAACTGGCTGCATGAACTCTTCAAAACATCTTGCAACAGATCAATCAACAAGTATTTATTGTGTGCATACCATGTACCCAGCAAGGTATTTAATCTTTTATAGGCAAGGACAGCTGCAGATTTGCTTATTTCCTGCACTGAGTGTTACTTAGTTGATAGGCCATCTGGCTTCAGTTTTTTGTTTTTTTATTTTTAGTTGCAGTGATTGAAAACAATGCTTTAAAATCTATATTCCAGCCAGACACAGTGGCACACACCTGTAATCCCAGCACTTTGGGAGGCCGAGGCAGGCAGATCACCTGAGCTGAGGAGTTCGAGACTAACCTGGCAAACATGGTGAAACCCCATCTCTACTAAAAATACAAAAAATTAGCCGGCCATGGAAGCACATACCTGTGATCCCAGCTACCTGGGAGGCTGAGGCACAAGAATCCCTTGAACCTGGGAGGTGGAGGTTGCAGTGAGCCGAGATTGCGCCACTGCACTCCAGCCTGGGTGACAGAGCAAAACTCTGACTCAAAAATATATATATATATATATATATAAATAAAATAAAATCTATATTCTTATCCAGATCTCTTGGTCCAGGAAAAAAGCAAAGTGTGGGAAAGAACAATAAATATTTGTGGAATGAATTATTATCATGTTTGATTTTCTAATTTATTTTATTTAGCATTATATATACTTTTGCTATATTTTGTACAAAGTACTTATGGAATCGTTGTCTAGAAGTCCAGTATGCATTAAAATGGTCACTAGAAATGTGGTTCTAAAGCCAAAAGATGGAGATTTCATTAGAATGTAGAAGAGGAAACATAAATTTAACTCAATTAGTAAATATTATTTTAGCTCATTCCTTATACTAGAAATTATAGCTGGCACTGGATATACAAAGATGAATATCACTGGCTTCATCAAGTTCAATCCCTTCTCACATTTTTTTTTTTTTTTTTTTTTGACACAGAGTCTCGCTCTGTAACCCAGGCTGGAGTGCAGTGGCGTAATCTTGGCTCACTGCAACCTCCGCCCCTCAGGTTTAAGCAATTCTCCTGCCTCAGCCTCCGGAGTAGCTGAGATTACAGGCACACACCACCATGCCCGACTAATTTTTGTATTTTTAGTAGAGATTGGGGTTTCACCATGTTGGCCAGGATGATCTCAAACTCCTGACCTCGTGATCCACCAGCCTCAGCCTCCCAAAGTGCTGGGATTACAGGCATGAGCCACCGTGCCTGTCCCCTTCTCACCTTTTCATCAGATTATTTCATTAGTCTCTTGACTACACTGCCTCCCTCCAGTCTTGTCCCTCTTTAAGCTAACCACCACCTCACCACAGTAGACTATCTAAAACCTAGTACTTTTTACTTTTTTTTTAGAGACAGGGTCTCGCTCTGTTGCCCAGGCTGAAATACAGTGGCACAATCATGGCTCACTTCTGCTTCAACCTCCTGGACTCAAGCCATCCTCCCTCCTCAGCCTCTGAGAGTACCCAGGACTACGGGCACATGCTACCACACCTGGTGTTTTGTTTTGTTTTGTTTTGCTTTGTTTTGTTTTGTTTTGTTTGAGATGGAGTTTTGCTCTTGTTGCTTGGACTGGAGTGCAGTGGCACGATCTCGCGTCACTGCAACCTCTGCCTCCCAGGTTCAAGCGATTCTCCTGCGTCAGCATCCCGAGTAGCTGGGATTATAGGCCTGAGCCACCATGCCCGGCTAATTTTTGTATTTTTAGTAGAGATGGAGTTTTGCCATGTTCTCCAGGCTGGTCACTCCTGGCCTCAGATGATCCACCTGCCTCAGCCTCCCAAAGTGCTGGGATTACAGGCGTGAGCCACCACGCCTGGCCACACCTGGCTAATTTTTAAAATGCTTTTGTAGAGACAGAGTCTTACTATGATTCCCAGGCTGAACTGGAACTCCTGGGCCCAAACAATCATCCTTTCTTGGCCTGTCAAAGTGCTGGGATTACAGGCATGAGCCACTAGACCTAGCATCTGAAGTATTTTTCTTTTTTTTTTTTTTTTTTTTTTTTTTTTGAGGTGGAGTATTGCTCTGTCACCCGGGCTGGGGTGCAGTGGTGCAGTCTCGGCTCACTGCAATCTCCATCTCCCAGCTTCAAGCCATTCTCCTGCCTCAACCTCCCAAGTAGCTGAGATTACAGGCATGCGCCACGACACCTGACTAATCTTCGTATTTTTAGTAGAGATGGGGCTTCACTATGTTGGCCAGGCTGGTCTCAAACTCCTGAGCTCAAGTGATCCTCCCACCTCGGCCTCCCCAAGTGCCAGGATTACAGGCATGAGCCACCGCACCTGGCCACCTGGCTTCTAAAATCTAAATCCAATTTTGCTTAAAACCAACCCCAGCAGAAAGTCCGGTTCTTTAGCATCCTAGATAAGACCATCGGGACATTCCTCCCTCTTTTTGTCTCCTATCACTCTCTCTGCCTTGACATTTATGTTCTAGTTCTATCTAATTTCTTAGGCTTTCTGCACACATACCATATTAATATGTATTATAGTGATATTCAGACCATATTAGTTTACACCTCTGAGCCTTTGCTCAGGACCTGAGCCCCTGCCAGCCTTGCATTTCTTAAGTGTCTTCATCCAGCCCAATTTTATTCTTTCTTCAAAGCTCAGCTCACTTCCTCCCTGAAGGCTTTCCTGAATTTGCTGGGTAAGTAATGTAAGTTCTTCCATATGTCTGAGCTTACCTCTAACATTGCACCTAGCATATTATATTAAAAGAACCTGTGGAAGTGTCTTTCCTCTCCCCACTGGCTCTTTTGAGGACAGAGACCATGTCCTTTTCATCTTTGTACTCCCAGTATCCATCAGGGTCCCTGGCCCATAGTTTATCCTTTTAACAATTTTTTATTGAATCGAATGAAACCGAATTGATTTTCTTTAAGACATTTACCCCTTCTTTGACTTTTATATTTGTCAAATGAAATTAAATTTTGCTAATACATTCTTATACTAACTAACACAACCTACCAAGTCTTGGAAAAGATGTGTCATTTTCATCTACTAATATTATTTTTTAATGTTGGCCAGATGCAGGTGGCTTATGCCTGTAATTCCAGCACTTTGGGAAGCTGAGAAGGAAGGATCACTTGAACTCAGGAGTTTGAGACCAGCCTGGGCAACATGTCAAGACCCTGTCTCTACAAAAAATACAAAAATTATAGGGGCATGGTGGTTCGCACCTGCAGTCCCAGCTACTTGTAAGACTGAGGATGGAGGATCGCTTGACCCCAGACGGTCAAGACTGTGGTGAGCTGAGATCATGCCACTGCACTCCAGCCTGGGCAATAGGGTGAGACTCTGTCTCAAAAACAAAAAGAAAAGAAAAAAAAATAGCAGGAACATGGTGAATTTGGGACAAATAACCCAAGGAGAAGGAGGGGAAGGATCAGGAGAGAGGAGGTGGGCCATCTAGCATTTTTGACATCATGAGTGGGTTTTTTTTTTTTTTTTGAGATGGAGTCTCTCTGTGTTGCCCAGGCTGGAGTACAGTGGTGCAGTCTCAGCTCACTGCAACCTCAACCTCCAGGGTTCAAGTGATTCTCCCACCTCAGCCTCCCGAGTAGCCGGGATTACAGGCACCCGCCACCATGCCTGACTAATTTTTGTATTTTTAGTAGAGACGAGGTTTCAACAAGGTTTCACTATGTTGGCCGGCCAGGCTGTTCTGGAGCTCCAGGCCTCAATTGATCTGCCCACCTCAGTCTTTCAAAGTGGATCCTTTTTAATTATCAAGAAATTAAATAGGTCAGGCACAGTGGCTCATGCCTGTGTAATCCCAGCACTTTGGGAGGCTGACGTGGGAGGATCATTTGAGCCCACAAGGTCGAGATTGCAGTGAGTCCTGAGATTGCACAACTGTACTCCAGCCTGGGTGACAGAGCAAGACCCTACCTCAAAAAAAAAAAAAAAGAAATGAAATAAATGACTATAATGACCAGAGAAGAAATAGAGACAATGAAAAGTTACCTTTACTGAACTTTATATATATGTATACTAGTATAAAAAGTAAAAATAAATATTATAGTACAAAAAAGGAAAACAGCAAACTGTTTATTCAAAAGATCTCATACCTACCTACTAGTTTGAACTTTGATCCATTGGTTACATACTGATACAATAATATTTTATGTAAATAATTGTCCAGTAACTAATAAACACGTTTGAATAAAAGCAAACCACCTGCAAAAGGTACAATTTAGGCAACTACTAAATTGTACCACTGATGTAACTTTGGATTTTCTTAACTCCTTTTCTAGATTTAAAGCTATTAAAAAATTTTAAATAATACTACATTTAATTGTAATGATATATTCAAATTTGGTAAAATACTTCATATATGAACTAACACTTGTACTTACCAAATCAAAATATCACAACTTGCAGTTTATATTCTATCTCACTGTTTTTTTTGTGGGATTTTTGGTGTGTGTTTTTTGGTATTTTTGAGACAGAATCTCACACTGTTGCCAGGCTGGAGTGCAGTGATGCAATCTCAGTTCACTGCGACTTCCACCTCCTGGGTTCAAGCGATTCTCCTGCTTCAGCCTCCAGAGTAAACAGGACTACAGTTGCGCACCACCACGCCCAGCTAATTTTTGTAATTTTAGTAGAAACGGGGTTTCAAGGCCGGGCGCGGTGGCTCAAGCCTGTAATCCCAGCACTTTGGGAGGCCGAGATGGGCGGATCACGAGGTCAGGAGATCGAGACCATCCTGGCTAACATGGTGAAACCCCGTCTCTACTAAAAAATACAAAAAACTAGCCGGGCGAGGTGGCGGGCGCCTGTAGTCCCAGCTACTCGGGAGGCTGAGGCAGGAGAATGGCGTGAACCCGGGAGGCGGAGCTTGCAGTGAGCTGAGATCCGGCCACTGCACTCCAGCCCGGCCACAGAGCGAGACTCCGTCTCAAAAAAAAAAAAAAAAAAAAAAGAAATGGGGTTTCGCCCCGTTGGTCAGGCTAGTCTCGACCTCCTGACCTCAGGTGATCTGCCTGCCTCAGCCTCCCAGAGTGCTGAGATTACAGGTGTGAGCCACCACACCTGGCCTCCTATCTCACTGTTTTAAATTTTAAACACAAATTTAAAAGTCAGGTGGTCATACAGAATGTCAGAAACGAAGTAATTCAAATTCTATTTCTTCTATACAAGAAACATCAGTGTGCTGTCATATCATATTACATATTACTATACTATCATTGTTTATATCAAATCTGCTAAAACTCAAACATATGTAATAGCACAAGGGTCGGAGACATGAACTATGCCCTAAGTGAGCCGAATCATTGTGAATCTTCATGAACTTATTCCTAAAATGAATGTGTATAGCTGAGTTCATGTGTGACAGGAACCAAGTGTTTACACTGGAGCTCTGCCAATTAACTTCCAATTAGAATACCATGTTTATTAAAAGATAACTAATAAAACTGTGTCAATTTGAAAGTATTAAAACTCTCAACAATCCAGGCACAGTGTCGTCGTACACTTGTAGTCCCAGCTACTCGGGCGGCTGAGGCAGGCGAATTGCTTGAGCCCGGGAGGTTGAATCCAGGCTGGGCAATACAGCAAGCCCTCATCTCTGAAAGATAAAACATTTAAAAAAAGAAAAAACACCTCTTATGATCTGGCACAGTGGCTCATGCTTGTAATCCCAGAACTTTGGGAGGTCGAGGTGGACAATCAAGGTGGGCGGATCACTTGAGCCCAGGAGTTCGAGGCTAGCCTGGGCAATATAGTGAGACCTTGTCTCTACCAAAAAAAAAAAAAAAAAAAAATTAGCTGGGCATGTTGGTGTGTGCCTGTAGTCTCAGCTACTCAGGAGGCTGAGGTAGGAGGATTGCTTGAACCCAGGATGCGGAGGTTACAGTGAGCCAAGATGGTGCCACTGCACTCCAGCCTGGGCAACAGAGCAAGATCCTGTCTCAAAACAAACAAACAAAAACACCTCTCAACAGTAACTGCAGACAGATTCTTTAGGCATGATTTTTTTTTTTTTATCATAGCTAAAAGGCTGAGAAGTGATTAGCAATTCTTTACAACTTAAAGTAACAAAATATTTTTTTCTAGAAGAGGAGAAGGTTATCGCTCAGATTAGTGTATTCATCCATTTTTTGTTGCTATCAAGGAATACCTGAGGCTAGGTAATTTATAAAGAGAAGAGGTTTGTTTGACTCATGGTTCTGCAGGCTGCATGAACAGCAGGTGCTGCCATCTGCTTCTGGTAAGGGCTTCAGAGAGCATCCAATCATAGCAGAAGAGGAAGGGGAGCTGGCATTCACATGGTGAGGGGGAAGCAAGAAAGAGGAGGGAGGCCGGGCACAATAGCTTACACCTGTAATCCCAGCACTTTGGGAGGCCGAGGCAGGTGGATCATCTGAGGTCAGGAGTTCAAGACCAGCCTGGTCAACATGGTGAAACCCCATCTCTACTAAAATTACAAAAATCAGCCAGGTGTGGTGGCATGTACCTGTAATCCTAGCTACTTGGGAGGCTGAGGCAGGAAAATTGCTTGAACCTGGGAGGTGGAAGTTGCAGTGAGCGGAGATCACTCCGCTGCACTCCAGCCTGGGCAACAGAGCAAGACTCTGTCTCAAAATAAACAAAAGAGGGAGGTGCCAGACTCTTTAATAACCAGATCTCCTAGAACTAATAGAGCAAGAGCTCACTCATTATTATGAGGTGGGGTGAGCACCAAGCCATTCATCAGGGATCTGCCCCCATGACCCAAACACCTCCAGTATTGGGGCTCACATTTCAACATGAGATTTGGAAAGGACAAACATCCACACTATATCAATTGGCTAAAATTTCCGGCACATAGTGATAATGAAAATCATACCAAATTTGTTTTATTTAGCCAATTTTTTTGCAAACAGAAGTAGAAGTAATAAAATTTTAACTTGTTTGTTCTGTTGTACATTTAAGCCTACTCACTACAAAACCTTTGCCAAAGATTTAAGAGCAACAGTTGGGAAATAGAGAGTACACATAGTTAGAGGGTCTACAGAATCTCTGAAGCGCACAGCACACACTTATCCAGCTCATCCTCTGCACCCATGGTGAGTTCCTCCTCTGCCCTGTGGAAACGGTGGCTACAGTCAAGGGGGCTATTTGGTCTGTGGCAAGGAGAGCAAGGACTTCTGGGACAGGAGATGGCTGTGGACCTGGTGAGATGGACTCTACTGAGGAGAGGGGCATGAGAGTAACTCCTATACTTCCGTGCCAGCTTTTCTTCACCCCCAATTTACAAACAGGTCTCTATGTGTGGGTACGCACACAGACCACATCTTGTCGTTTTACCATGCTCCAAGTCTCTTTGGAATTCATACTTTTGTTTTGTTTTTGTTTCTGTTGTCCAGGCCGGAGTGCAGTTGTGCAAACTCGGCTCATTGAAACCTGCACCTCTCAGGTTCAAGCGATTCTCTTGCCTCAGCCTCCTGAGTAGCTGGGATTACAGGCACGTGCCACCATGCCTGGCTAATTTTTGTATTTTTAGTAGAGACGGGGTTTCACCATGTTGGCCAGGCTGGTCTTGAACTCCTGACCTCACGTGATCATCCTGCCTCGGCCTCTCAAAGTGCTAGGAGTGAGACACTGCGCCTGGCCTGTTTTTGTTTTGAGATAGGGTCTCATTCTGTTGCCCAGGCTGGAGTTCAGTGGTGTGATCTCAGCTTACTGCAACCTCCACTTCCCGGGCTTAAGCAATCCTCTCACCTCAGGCTCCCCAGTAGCTGGGACTACTAGGCACTTGTCATCACACCAGCTAATTTTTTGTATTTTTTTTTTGTAGAGACAAGGTCTTGCCATGTTGCCCAGGCTGGTCTTGAACTCTTGGACTCAAGTGATCACTCGTCTTAGCCTTCTAAAGTGCTGGGATTACAGGCGTGAGCCACCATGCCCAGCCGAGACATTTTAAGTATATTTTAAAGTGAGTATCAGAAGAATGAAACAGGAGGCTTTAAAGAGAATAGCCATAAAAACAATCAGAAAAGGAGAGCAGAACAGAAAGAAAAGGGAGCAAATTAGAAGATGAGAAGAAATGTTGGCAGAAACACAGAGTAAATAGTGTAAATTCCCTACATTCACATCAATTGGCAACAGGAGAAGTGACTAAAGATTCAACATGGTCAAGAAAAATTCAACTAGAAATTTTTTTAAGTTACATTAATTTTCATTGGGAGAAGTTGAATAACTGGGAACTCAGTACTGTTTTTGCAAATTTTTGTGAGGCAAAGTATTTCAAAACGAAAAGTATATGCATATTGTCTTAGCCCATTTGTGCTGCTATAAAGGAATAACTGAGGCTAGGTAATTTATAAAGAAAAGAGGTTTTGGCCGGGGTGGTGGCTTGCACCTGTAACCCCAGCACTTTGGGAGGCTGAGGTGGGCAGATCACTTGAGCCCAGGAGTTGAAGCCCAGCCTGGGCAGCATAGCAAGACCTCGTCTCTAATTTAAAAAAAAATTAACCAGGCAGGGTGGCTCCCACCTGTAGTCCCAGCTACTCAGGAGGCTGAGGTAGGAGTGTCAATTGAGCCCAGGAGGTCAAGGCTGCAGTGAGCTGAGATCAAACCACTGCACTCCATCCAGCCTGGGTGACAGAGGAGACCCTGTCTCAGAAAAATAAGTAAATAAAAATAAAAATAAAAATGTTAAGTTAATTGTAAAACAGCCTGAGACAGGTCCTTCCGGAGTTTTTCCAGAAGAAGGCATTGTTACCATAGGAGATGAGAGTTCCATGTGTGTTATTTCCCTTGGAGACCGTCAAGTGGTATAAAATATGGAGGAGAAAGACAGTGATTTTGATTATTCAGACCCTGTGTAGGTCTAGACTAATGCATGTATTTGTGTCTTAGTTTTTAACAAAAAAGTTTAAAAAGAAAAAAAAATTTAATAGAACAAAGAATCAGGATATAAAGAATAAGGTAAGAAAAAAGGATAATAAGGATATAAAGAATAAGTTAATAAGGCTATAAAGAAAGAAAACAGTTTTTAGACAGCTGTATAATGTGTTTGTGTTGTACATAAGAGTTGTTAAAAACAAAAAGTTTTGTTGGCCAGGTGCAGTGGTTCACGCCTGTAATCCCAGCACTTTGTGAGGCCGAGGTGGGTAGATCATTTGAGTCAGGAGTTTGACACCAGCCTCGCCAACATGGTGAAACCCCATCTCTACTAAAAATAGAAAAATTAGCAGGGCAGGAGTGGCATGCGCCTGTAATCCCAGGTACTCAGGAGGCTGAAGCAGAATAGCTTGAGCCTGGGAGACGGAGGTGGCGGTGAGCCGAGATTGCACCACTGCACTCCAGTCTGGGCGACAGAGTGAGACCCTGCCTCAAAAAAAAAAAAAATTAGCTAGGCGTGGTGGCAGGCATCTGTAATCCCAGCTACTGGGGAAGCTGAGGCAGGAGAATGGCTTGAACCCGGGAGGCGGAGGTTGCAGTGAGCCGAGATCATGCCACTGCACTCCAGCCCAGGCAACAGAGGGAGTACTCTGTCTTAAAACAAAAGAGTCAAAAAGTTTTTTTTTTAATTAAAAACTTTATAAAGTCAAAAAGTTATAGTAAGCTAAGGGTAATTTATTATTGAAGAAAAAATATTATTTAATAAATTTAGTGTAAACTAAGCATACAGTGTGTATAAAATCTACAGAAGTAGAATGTCCTAGGCCTTCACATTCATCCACCACTCACTGACTCACGCAGAGCAACTTCCAGTCCTGCAAGCTCCATTCATGCTAAGTGCTCTACACAGGTGTACTGTATTTTATCTTTTACACTGTATTTGTACTGTACCTTTTCTATGTTTAGATATGTTTAGGGCCGGGTGTGGTGGCTCACACTTGTGATCCCAGCACTTTGGGAGGTTGAGGTGGGCAGATCACTTGAGCTCAGGAGTTCAAGACAAGCCTGGGCAACATGGTAAAACCCCATCTCTACAAAAAATACAAAAATTACTGAGCGTGGTAGCATGTGCCCATAGTTCCAGCTACTAGGAAGGCTGAGATGGGAGGATCGCTCGAGCCCAGGAGGCAGAGGTTGCAGTGAGCTGTGATCACACCACTACACTCCAGCCTGGGTGACAGAGCAAGACTGCCTTAAAAATAAAAGTAGACATATTAGATACACAAATGCTTACCACTGTGTTACAGTTGCCTGCAGTATTCAGTACAGTAACATGCTGCACAGGTTTGTAGTCTAGGAGCCATAGGCTCTGTGTAAATTTGTTTGTTTGTTTTTTTTTTTTTTTGAGAGGGAGTCTCGCTCTGTCGCCCAGGCTGGAGTGCAGTGGCAGATCTCAGCTCACTGCAAGCTCCGCCTCCCGGGTTTACGCCATTCTCCTGCCTCAGCCTCCCGAGTAGCTGGGACTACAGGCGCCTGCCACCTCGCCCGGCTAGTTTTTTGTATTTTTTAGTAGAGACGGGGTTTCACCGGGTTAGCCAGGATGGTCTCGATCTCCTGACCTCGTGATCCGCACGTCTCGGCCTCCCAAAGTGCTGGGATTACAGGCTTGAGCCACCGCGCCCAGCCGGTTCTATGTAAATTTGATGTTTGTACAATGACAAAATCACCTAATGACCATTTCTCAGAAAGTATCCCCATCGTTAAGCAAAGCATGACTGCATTTCTTTTCCTACAGAGCTGCCATTTCTGTTTTGGTTCATGTTTATCCATTTATTGATTAACATTGGCATCATTTGTAAATGCCCCAACTGTTAACTATGTTTTATTCACTGGAACCTATAATCTGTCTTTTATTCTTGTTCATTCTGCTTTCAAATTAAGGTGTTAACATTATTCTCACTTTTAGGACAGAATTCTTGAACCAAAAACAAAAGTCTCAAAGCTCTGTACTCTAGCGGTATAAAGAACTCCTCAAGAAGCGGCCTATGTAAAGGGCAGGGAGGGAGGACAGAATTGTAATTTGCAGATTACGCTACTGACTGTATGTGGCCACCAGGGGGAGGTTAAATTGTGAGGCTCTGTTTTAGAGGTGGAGCCCCCTGCAACATTTTTCTTCAGGTATAATCTTTGCCTTTGACCTGCTCCAAACCCAAATATGTATCCCAGTTAGAGGACCAAATTGGTTAGACAGTTCAGTGCTGTTTTCCTTATATAATGTAATGCCTGGGGCCTTTTTCCACTTATTTGTTGCTTCACCAAAGTGGTTAAGAGGCCAGTGTGACAAAGCAAGTGTTCTAAGCAGAAGTGAGGTCCTGAAGATCCCAATTCTGACCATTACTTTTATGCCCAGGAGCTCCAGTAGATCACATAGCAAAAAAAACAAATTGAACTCAGCTTTTCACAAAGATGTGTGCTTCTGTTACAATTCAAATAGATCACTCTCGGCCGGGCACAGTGGCTCACGCCTGTAATCCCAGCACTTTGGGACGCCAAGGCAGGCGGATCACTTGAGGTCAGGAGTTCGAGATCAGCCTGGCCAAGATGGCAAAACCCCATCTCTACTAAAAATACAAAAATTAGCCAGGCGTGGTGGCATGCACCCTGTAATCCCAGCTACTTGGGAGGCTGAGGCAGGAGAATTGTTTGAACCTGGGAGGCAGAGGTTGCAGTGAGCCAAGATCCCGCCACTGCACTCCAGCCTAGGCAACAGAGCAAGACTGTGTCTCAAACAAACAAACAAACGTAGATCACTCTCAAAGGTGGTTGACAAAAAAATTTGGGCATCCTGGATACTGAAAAGATAACAGGATCTCCACCATGACATAAGCTACACTACAACCATGAAGTAAGAAGTCCACCACAATCTGAGCACTACTTGTCCATTTCACAGATGAGAAATTGAGAGGATAATCTCATAAACAAAAGATCCAGTCAATATTGCAGTCATTTGTCACTGATAGGCAACAGGAATATTCCAGCGTTTATAATTTATAAGATACAGAAGTGGGTCGGGCACAGTGGCTCACACCTGTAATCCCAGCACTTTGGGAGGTCAAGGTGGGTGGGCCACCTGAGGTCAGGAGTTCAAGACCAGCCTGGCCAAGATGGTGAAACCTTGTCTCTATTAAAAATACAAAAATTAGCCGGGCACGGTGGCAGGTGCCTGTAACCCCAGCTACTCAGAGGCTGAGTCAGGAGAATCACTTGAACCCAGGGGGCGGAGGTTGTAGTGAGCCAAGATTGCGTCACTGCACTCCAGCCTGGGTGACAGAGTGAGACTCTGTCTCAAAAAAAAAAAAAATACAGAAATGATAGGTCCTTTTATAATGAGCAGGTAACCAATTTCATTGAAATTGCCTCTACTTCATATCTCTGTTGCTAAAATCACTCAAAGAAATGTGCCCAAATTTATCCACCAACTTAAAGAGTCAATTTGATTTAGTGATCTTCTTTTGCTTTTACCCAGGTCTTTGGATTCTCTTGTAATACTCCCAGGTAGAAGTAAAATTGTTTGGACATAGGTATTACTCAATAAATTCAGTTTATTGCCCTTTGTGTGCTATGAAAAATTTGGTCCTCTCAGTCCAAAAGGGACTCCATGAAAATATAGTTCTATAGAGTCAATTAAAAAATAGTTGTTTAGTAAGCAAGGTTATCCAAAAGCTATTCCATCCTTCCCATCCCTCTAACTTATCTTCACCCAAAATAAAACTCTGAAGAGTTTCATCCATTTCATTACTTGTCTGCTCCCTCTGCTTAAAAATACCATATACCTCTTAGGCCAGGCACGGTGGCACATGCGTGTAATCCCAGCACTTTGGGAGACTGAGGTGGGTGGACTGCTTGAGCCCAGAAGTTTGAGATGAGCCTGGGCAACATGGCTAAACCTCATCTCTACAAGGAATACAAAAATTAGTCGGGCATGGTGGCACTCACCTGTAGTGCCAGGTACTTTGGAGGGTAAGGTGGGAGAATCACTTGAGCCCAGGAGATTGAGGCTACAGTGAGCCATGATCATGCCACTGCACTCCAGCCTGGGTAACAGAGTAAGACCCTGTCTCAAAAATAAATAAACACCGGCACAGCAAACACCAGGACTCCAAGATGGCGTCAGTCGTACCAGTGAAGGACAAGAAACTTCTGGAGTTCAAACTAGGGGAGCTGCCAAGCTGGATCTTGATGTGGGACTTTAGCCCTAGTGGCACTGCCAGAACGTTTCAAAGAGGTTACTACCGGTACTACAAGTACATCAACGTGAAGACGGGATCATCTCGGGGGTTACCATGGTGCTGGCAGCCTACATGCTCTTCAGCTACTGACTTTCCTACAAGGAGCTCAAGCACCAGCGGCTACACAAGTACCACTGAAGAAAAGGGCACGCTCTGCACTCCCCCACATGACCTTCTTGGCCCGAGTCCCTCCGTAAGGAACACAACCTCGATCATTGCTGAATCCTTTCATATTCTAGTGGGAATTAACCTCTAAGTAAAAGATGACTGGTACATGGCCGGGCGCGGTGGCTCAAGCCTGCAATCCCAGCACTTTGGGAGGTCGAGACGGGTGGATCACAAGGTCAGGAGATAGAGACCATCCTGGCTAACACGGTGAAACCCCGTCTCTACTAAAAATACAAAAAACTAGCCGGGTGAGGTGGCGGGAGCCTGTAGTCCCAGCTGCTCGGGAGGCTGAGGCAGGAGAATGGCGTGAAACCGCGAGGCGGAGCTTGCAGTAGCTGAGATCCGGCCACTGCACTCCAGTCTGGGCGACAGAGCGAGACTCCGTCTCAAAAAAAAAAAAAAAAAAGATGACTGGTACATGAAAAATAAATAAATAAACAAACAAACAGATAAATAAATATGCAATACCATGTACCTGCTGTTGACCTGACTTTTCTATAACATTGCTCTCAACTTCATTCATTCATTCTTTAGGAAAGATTTACTTGGAAGATGTTCAATTTTGTGAAAGAGACAGATATGAAACAATAAGGCTATTTTTGTGGGTAAACACATAGAAATATCATTGTGGAAACTTTCTCAGAATTAAAAATCCAGTATAAATTCCAGATCCACCTTTTTTTTTTTTTTTTTTTTTTTTTTTTGAGATGGAGTCTCTGTTGCCCAGGCTGGAGTGCAGTGGCACAATCTAGGCTCACTGCAACCTCCAACTCCCAGGTTTGGTCAAGTAGTTCTCCTGTTTCCCCGAGTAGCTGGGATTACAGGCACGTACCACCATCACCAGCTAATTTTGTTGTATTTTTAGTAGAGACGGGGTTTCACCATGTTAGTCAGGCTGGTCTCAAACTCCTGAGCTCCAGTGATTCTCCCACCTCGGTCTTCCAAGGTGCTGGGATTACAGGCATGAGCCACTGTGCCCGGCCAGATCCACATTTTTAACAGACATCAGTTGCAAGTGCCACAATATATGTGTTATATCCAATGGCATTTAATATTTAAATCAAAATAATAATACATGATTATATGTATTTCTTTCTACACTTATAATAAAAATAATCATACTGTTGTCAATATATCACTCTTTTGCACTTCTCCTGTGTCTTGTGTTAGGTCAGTCTATTTCACAGTCATCACATTTGGGAAAGATCAGAAAAAAAGAGGAAAGGGGAAAACAAGTAATTTGGTGTTTCTTAGTCTGTCATACTAAGTAGCTAAATGGTAACTGCCAGTCTAGGGCAAAATAGAACAGATTATTATTAATTTCTCAATGTCCTGAATACCCAGTTTGGGAGTGTGTGTGTGTATATAAATTTATTATTTATTATATTTATATAATAAATTTATGTATACTAAATATATGTTTTTATATGTATACTAAATATGTTTATATATAGTATTTGTTTTTTGTTTTTTGGGGGGTTTTTTTTTGTTTTTTTGAGATAGTCTCACTCTGTTGCCCAGGTTGAAGTGCAATGGCACGATCTCAGCTCACTGCAATCTCTGCCTCCCAGGTTCAAGTGATTCTCCTGCCTCAGCCTCCCAAGTAGCTGGGATTACAGGCATGTGCCACCACGCCTAACTAATTTTTCTGTATTTTTAGTAGAGATGGGGTTTCACCATGTTGACCAGCCTGGTCTGGAACTCCTAACCTCATGTGATCCACCCACCTCCGCCTCCCAAAGTGCTGGGATTACAGGCGTGAGCCACCGTACCTGGCCAGACATCTGAATTTTTAAAAAGTCACAGAGATGGATTTGATTCATAGTCAGACCTGAGAAATAAGGATGTAATCTGTGCTGTAGACACACTGAACTTAAAATCCCTGAAAAACTTGATCTTCCCACCTCCTTGTGTCCGAGCCTAGCCCACTTCTTTCACTAAGCATTTCCAGCCTCCTGAATGGACTCATTCTAGCCCTGTGTTCCCATCTAATGTAGTTCCAGTCATTTGCCCTGCGCTATTGGGGTTATATACCCATATCACTTCTCTTAGTAGACTGAGAACCCTTTGGGAGCAGGGCTATAACTTCTTTATTTTTACACACTCTACAATATCCTGAAAGTATTAGATATTGTAAAAAATACTTAAGTGCAATGTGGTATCTTATGCTGGATCCTGGAACAGAAAAAAAGAGATTAGTAGAAAAACTAGTAAAACTCAAATAAAGTTTGCAGTTTAGGAACACACCAATATAAATCCCTTATTTTTGATAAATGTGTCATGGTTCTGTAAGATGTTAACATTAGAGGAAGCTGGGTGAAGGAGATAGAGAAACTCTCTGTACTATCTGTTGCAACTTTTAGAATTATAAAATCCTAATTTTATAATTCTAAAAGTATTATGAAATAAATTATTTAAAGCCAAAAAAAAACCTCTTGATAAAACAAATTTAACTCAATAATCAAAAGTTTTATCCAAATCTTCCTCACAAAAGTGGCCAGGCACAGTGGCTCATGCCTGTAATCCCAGCACTTTGGGAGCCAGAGGTGGGCAGGTCACTTGAGCCCAGAACTTGAGTTCAGGCTTGAGTCTCGAACTTGAGTTCGAGACCAGCCTGACCAACATGGTGAAACCACATCTTTATTAAAAATACAAATATTAGCCAGGCATGGTGGCGCGTACCTGTAGTCCCAGCTACTTGAGAAGCTGAGGCAGGAGAATCACTAGAAAGAATCGCTTGAACCCAGGAGGCGAGGGTTGCAGTGAGCTGAGATCACACCTCTGAACTCCAGGCTGGGCAACAAGAGCAAGACTCCATCTCAAAATAAAATAAATATAGCCTGTACGACAGAGTGAGACTCCATCTCAAAAAAAAAAAAAGTAATAAATGAATCTTTCCTAACAAAAGATATTTTAACGACAAATGATAAATTATTAAAGGAAGTCTTATATACATATATATTATATGTTATGTATTATATTATATGTAGAATTCATTGAAAGGATACACACCAAAATGTTAAAGTGATTTCTCTTCAGGTGATAGAATTATAGATTATAAGTGATGTTTATTTCCTGATGACCTTTATTTTCTAAATTTTCTATAATAAACAGGCGTTTTTTGGTAAAATATATATATATATATATATATTTTTTTTTTTTTTTTTTTTTTTTTTTTTGAGGCGGAGTCTTGCTCTGTTGCCCGGGCTGGAGTGCAGTGGCTGGATCTCAGCTCACTGCAAGCTCCGCCTCCCGGGTTTACGCCATTCTCCTGCCTCAGCCTCCCAAGTAGCTGGGACTACAGGCTCCCGCCACCTCGCCTGGCTAGTTTTTTGTATTTTTTTAGTAGAGACGGGGTTTCACTGTGTTAACCAGGATGGTCTTGATCTCCTGACCTCGTGATGCACTCGTCTCGGCCTCCCAAAGTGCTAGGATTACAGGCTTGAGCCACCGCGCCCGGCGGTAATATTTTTTTTAACTTAATGTTCTCCAATATGATAACTCTAGAAAGTGCCATGTCTTGAACAGTTACAATACACAGTTGTGGGCTTTCTCCAAGGTTCTGGCTCTTATAAAGTGGAGCGTTTCTAGGAACTGCTCTGCTTGACAGGAATTCCCATTTCAGGCAGAAGTCAGGGAAGACAGATTCAGTCTCCTGTGCATCCTAGAATTAGGGCAGACACAGAGCTGTTCAGAAAGCCCAAAGCTGGCTCTTGTCAGGAGACGCTCTATTTTATGTTTTTAGAGACAGGGCCTCACTCTGTCGTTCAGGCTGGAGTGCAGTGGTCAGTCACAGTTCACTGTAACTTTGAACTCCTGGGCTCGAGCCATCGTCCCACCTCAGCCTCTCGAGTAGCTAGAACTACAGGTGGGTGCCACCATGACTGGCTAATTTTTTTTTTTTTAATTATTTGTAGGCTAGGTGCAGTGGCCTGTAATCTCAGCACTTTGAGAGGCTGAGGTGGGAGGATCACTTGAAGCCAGGAGATGGAGACCAACCCGAGTAACAAAGTGAGATCCTGTCTACAAAAACTTGTTTAAAACTTACCCAGGCGAGGGCCGGGCGCGGTGGCTCAAGCCTGTAATCCCAGCACTTTGGGAGGCCAAGACGGGCGGATCACGAGGTCAGCAGATCGAGACCATCCTGGCTAACCTGGTGAAACCCCGTCTCTACTAAAAAAATACAAAAAACTAGCCGGGCGAGATGGCGGGCGCCTGTAGCCCCAGCTACTTGGGAGGCTGAGGCAGGAGAATGGCGTGAACCCGGGAGGCGGAGCTTGCAGTGAGCTGAGATCCGGCCACTGCACTCCAGCCTGAGCCGCAGAGCGAGACTCCGCCTCAAAAAAAAAAAAAAAAAAAAAAACAACTTACCCAGGCGAGACGGAGATTGCAGTGAGCTGAGATCATGCCACTGTCCTGCAGCCTGGGTGACAGAGCAAGACTTCATAAAAAAAAAAAAAAAAAAAAAAAAATTTGTGTAGAGATGAGGGTCTCACTATGTTGCCCAGCCTGGTCTCAAACTCCTGGCCTTAGTGATCCTCCTGCCTTGGGCTCCCAAAGCAATGGGATTACAGACGTGAGCTACCACATCTGACCAGAAGATACTTAAGTGGAACCAAGTCTGGGCTGGCAACAAACCACTTACATAGTGTGTGTGTGTGTGTGTGTGTGTGCGTGCACGTTAAAATAACACAACATAAAACTTATCCTTTGATCATTACCAAAAATTATTTTTCTTTTTACAACAACCTCTTGTCCAACAGACCTTTCAATCATTTTTAAATGTACAATTTAGTGACATAAGTAAGTACATTCACAATGTTGTACAACCAGTACCACTCTGCACTTTCAGAATTTTTCATGATTCCAAACAGAAATTCTGTATCCGTTAAACAGCAACTTCCCATATTTCCTGCCCCTGGTAATCACATTCTATTTTCTGTTTTTACGAATTTGACTACTCCAGGTACCTCACATAAGTGGAATCACACAATGTTTGTTCTTTTGTGTCTGGCTTCTTTCATTTAGTACAATGTTTCCAAGGTTCATCCATGTTGTAGCATGTACCAGAATTTCATTTTTTATGGCTGAATAATATTCTGTTGCATGCATATGCCACATTTTGTTTATCCCTTCATCTATAAATCGACATAGGCTGCTTTCACACTTTTGGCGATTATGAATAATGGTGCTATGAACATTGATGTACAAGTATCTGTTCAAGTCCCAGTGTTTAATTTTTTGTGGTATATACCTAGGAGTGAAGTTGCTGGTCACAAGGAAATTCTATGCTTAACTTTCTGAGGAGCCACCAAACTGTTCTTCATAGTCGCTGCGTCATTTTACATTCCTACTAGCAGTGCATGAGGGATCCATTTTTCTCTACATCCTTGTCAACACTTGCTATTTTTCTTTTTTAAAAAAATTAATAGTCATCCTGGCAAGGTGCAGTGGCTCACGCCTATAATCCCAACACGTTGGGAGGCCAGAGCAGGTGGATCACTTGAGGTTAGGAGTTCAAGACCAGCCTGGCCAATATGGTGAAACCCCATATATAAAAATTAGCCGAGCCTGGTTGTGGGTGCCTGTAATCCCAGCTACTCGGGAGACTGAGGCAGGAGAATCACTTGACCCCAGGAGGCAGAGGTTGCAGTGAGCCGAGATTGTGCCACTGCACTCCAGCTTGGGTGACAGAGTAAGACTCTGTCTCAAAAATAAATAAATAAATAAAATAGTCATCCTTATGGGTGTGAGAGTCACCCACATTTTATACATCCTCTGTATCCTTAGCAAGCACACTACAAACACTTGACTTGTTTGTTAAGATTTGCCACACTGGCCGGGTGCGGTGGCTCATGCCTGTAATCCCAGCACTTTGGGAGGCCGAGGCTGGCGGATCACCTGAGGCCGGGAGTTTGAGACCAACGTGGTCAACATGATGAAACCTCGACTCTACTAAAAATGCAAAAATTAGCCAGGCATGGTGGTGCGTGCCTATAATCCCAGCTACTTGGGAGGCTGAGGCAGGGAGAATCACTTGAAGCCAGGAGGCGGAGGTTGCAGTGAACCAAGATCATGCCATAGAACTCCAGTCTGGGTGACAGAGCGAGACTCCATCTCAAAAAATAAAATAAAATAAAATAAAATAAAATAAAATAAAGATTTGCCACACTAGTGAATATTTGACCCAGAGCAATTGGAATGCAAATTTGCTCTGTTTTCCTTTCCCAACCCAGGACACCTCCTAAATACTTTACATAGAAAAACAGGCGTGGAACTAGAGGGCCATGGGAAAGCATGACAGTGAGGGCAGAAAGAGTTCTGAGGGAGAGGCTGGGGAGGGCAAGCACAGAGTCCGAGGAAACCAAGCAGAGCCAAAGGACAGAAGAAAGAGATGAGGCCGGGCAGGGTGGCTCGTGCCTGTAATACCAACACTTGTAGAACACAAAAGCAAGGGGATTGCTTGTGCCCAGGAGTTCAAGACCAGTCTGGACAACATAGGGGGACCACCTCACCTCTACAAAAAAAAATTTAAGCAATAGCCAGACATGGTGGCATGTGCCTGCAGTCCCAGCTACTCAGGAGGCTGAGATGAGAGGATAGCTTAAGCAAGCCAGGTTGAGGCTGCAGTGTGCTGTGACAGAGTGAGATCCAGCCTGGATGACAGAGTGAAATTCTGTCAGGAAGGGAAGGGAAGGAAGGGAAGGAAGGAAGGGAAGGGAAGGGAAGGGAAGGGAAGGGAAGGGAGGGGAGGGGAGGGGAGGGGAGGGGGGGGAGGGGAGGGGAGGGGAGGTGACAGGATCTGCCGGAAAGGAAAGGAGGGGAGGAAAGGGAAGGAAGGAGAGGGAGAAAGGAAGGAAATAAAAGGAGAGAAAAAAATTAAAGAGTTAAGGGGTGGGAACAAGAGACCAGAAATTCAATGGACATTTTACCCAAATGGAAATACTGCCAACTGTCACTCATCCGAACAAAGCCTGCCAGAAAAGCCAGTTTGGCAGCTCAGAAGAAGGAGAGGGTAAAAGTCAAAGCTTCTGACTTGAGCCTTGAAAACATATCTGGACATGACTCTTACCTTTTGATCTTTTTGGGTTACTTTGCTAACCCTCACCTTGATTTAAGTGATTTCTGAAATTAACTTCAGCATTACATAATCACAAAATTATTCAGGCCTCTACGATGAAATGCCTTTCACTAGCTTTTGAAAATAGATGTCTGGGTGTGGGCAAGCAGGCAATTACCAAACTGGCATGTCTTGTATGCCATTCCGCCCCACAAAGCATTTTGTGGATCAACAACAGTCTTTAATTGTTAAAAGAAAAAAATTATTTCCATTTTTTAATTTTTGCTAGAATTGTTAGATTTTATCAAAAGACTTATATTTTAACTTTTTTTTTTTTTTTTTTTTTGAGACATGTCATCCAGGCTGAAGTGCAGTGGTGTGATGTAGGCTCACTGCAACCTCTGCCTCCCGGGCTCAGGCAATCCTCCTACCTCAGACTCCTGAACAGCTGGGACCACAGTTGCATGCTACCATGCCCACCTAATTTTTATTTTTTAATTTTTTTGTGGAGACAGTGTTTCACCATATTGCCCAGGCTGGTCTCAAACTCCTGACCTCAAGCCATCTGCCCTCCTCGGCCTCCAGAAGTGTGGGATTACAGCCCTGAACCACTTCACCTGGCCTTAACTGTTTTTTGTTGGTTTGTTTGTTTGTTTGTTTGTTTTGAGATGGAGTCTTGCGCTGTAGCCCAAGCTGGAGTGTACTGGCATGATCTCGGCTCACTGCAAGGGTTCGAGAGATTCAAGTGCTAGGATTACAGGCAGGAGCCACCGTGCCCAGCCCTGGCCTTAACTCTCAATAATTAACTTCTGGCCGGGCTCGGTGGCTCACGCCCATAATCCCAGCACTTTGTGAGGCCGAGGCGGGCGGATCACGAGGTCAGGAGATGGAGACCATCCTGGCGAACACAGTGAAACCCCATCTCTACTAAAAATACAAAAAAATTAGCCGGGCGTGGTGGTGGGCACCTGTAGTCCCAGTTACTCGGGAGGCTGAGGCAGGAGAATGGCGTGAACCCTGGAGGCGGAGCTTGCAGTGAGCGGAGATCGCGCCACTGCACTCCAGCCTGGGCAACAAAGCAAGACTCCATCGCAAAAAAATAAAATAAAATAATTAACTTCTAAGCTTCGAATTTAAAATTTTAAAAATTGTACTTTTTTTTTTTTTTTTTTTGCTTATTGTTGCTAACATTAACTCCTATTCCTAAAGATGCATTTCTTCAATTTCACATCTAGGCTTGGTGGTCTGAAAGATAAGACAAAATTAAAAAATAAAAACCTAAAAATTGAAAACAACCCTTGTGAAAAATATTAATATTCTTCCTAAGAAAAATATTTTAATTTCTCTTGAATTTTTTTTTTTTTTACAAAAATGAACATATTTTTAATAGAACTCTGATCCATTATGCCACTCTCCCAAACTCATTTCATTTCTGGGCATGACTAAATGGATGTCTTTGGAGACCTTCAGGGAAACCCTTGTGTGCTCAGAGACATAATACAGGTGACTAAGACAAGTGTTCGTCTGAGTCAGTGCTGAGGTGATATTGTTTATACAACATTTAAAATGACACACACTGCTGGGTGTGGTGGCTCACACCTTTAATCCCAGCATTTTGGGAGGCCATGGTGGGCAGATTATCTGAGGTTAGGAATTCGAGACCAGCCTGGCCAACATGGTGAAACCCTGTCTCTACTAAAAACACAAAAATTAGCTGGGCATTTTGGCACACGCCTGTAATCCCAGCTACTCAGGAGGCTGAGGCAGGAGAATGGTTTGACCCCAGGATACAGAGGTTGCAGTGAGCCAAATTGTGTCGTTGCATTCCAGCCTGGGCATCAACAGTGAAACTCTGTCTCAAAAAAAACTAAACAATAAAATAAAATAAAATGACATATATGACATAGCAGGAATTTCAGGCTGAAATTTTAAGGCTCCAGGTAGTCATTATCTCAACTGTTGCTGTACAACGTTTCAAGAATCTATTTACAAGCCATCTTCTCTCTCTTAATCTCTGCTGAGGCTCCTTACCTGTCAATTAATTTCTATATACCAGAGAGTCAACCAAATACTTATTGAGCCTCTTTTGTAAACACCACATGACAGGGATCGTGAAGGGTGGAGATGAGGTAGAGAATGACTCTTGGTGATTCTTGGTCTTTAGAGAAGTGACTTTTTTTTTTTTTCTTAGAGACAAGAGTCTTGCTATGTTTCACAAACTGGGGTACAATGTGCGAGCTGGGCTTACTGCAACCTCTGCCTCCCAGGCTCAGGTGATCCTCCCACCTTAGTGTTCTGAGTAGCTAGGACTACAGGCATGTGCCACCACGCCTGGCTAATTTAATTTTTTTTTCTAGAGACAAGGTCTTTCTATGTTGCCCAGGCTGATTTCAAACTCCTGGGCTCAAGATATCCTCCTGCATCAATCTCCCAAAGTACTGGGATTACAGGTGTAAAATCTTATTTAAACCAAAAAAAAGTCACTTCGTCAGGCTCAGTGGCTCATGCCACTGTTGGGATTACAATCCCAATGCTTTGGGAGGCCGAGGCATGAGGATTGCTTGAGCCCAGGAGTTTGAGACCAGCCTGGGCAACACAGTGAGACTTCGTGTCTACAAAAAAATTTTTTAATCACCTGAGTGTGATGGCACGTTACTGCATCCCAGCTACTCAGGAAGCTGAGGTGGGAGGATTGCTTGAGTCCAGGAGATCAAGGCTGCAGTGAGCCGTGATCAGGCCACTGTACCCCTGCCTGGGTGACAAAGCTGGACCCTGTCTAAAAAATTTCACCACATACCCTCCTTCTTAAAAAAGCTATGTTTATATACATATATATATACACACATATATAGCCCTGCATCATAATTAGTTATTTAAATGCCTGTCTCACTCAAAAGAAATGTATAAATACTGGAGGACAGGAATAAAAACTGTCCAGGAAGCAGGTTTTATTCTTCCATGATCTCTCACAGTGCAATACATATTTGTTGAAATATATAAACAGGAGGGCCACAAGAAGTATCATACATTTCTATAGTTTATTCATTTTCAAAACTCAGCACAAGATTTCCAATAGAAATTCTTTTAAATTAGTGGTTCTATTTTCAAACAAGTGGTCCAAACTGATAAAAATGGCAGTTTAATCACCAAACCCACAATACTGGAAGTTGAATTTTTAATGCTATATTGGTCTCTCTTCTAGAAAATGGGGTCTAGGAGAGCAGGAAGCATATGTATCTTGGTTTATCAGTAAGGATACTTTTGCTACAAGCAACAGGAATCAGCTCTGGGGAGCCTGATGTGTAGAGTTTGGTCAATGAAGCAGTATGACAGAGGAGCACAGGGCATAGTGTAGGAGCACAAGATGGGGAAGGGAGATAGAAGGTTTCAAAGAGATTGTTTCATTTAAGGTGAATCTTAGAGAACAAGCACATTTCCAGGCAGACAAGAAGAGAAAGAATCATTCAAATGGAAGTTGGAGCCCGTGCAACAAAGGCTGGGAAATGTGAGATGTCTTAGTCCACTTGGGCTGTTAAAACAAAACACACGGCCGGGCGCAGTGGCTCACGCCTGTAACCTCAGCACTTTGGGAGGCCGAGGCGGGCGGATCACAAGGTCAGGAGATCGAGACCATCCTGGCTAACACGGTGAAACCCCATCTCTACTAAAAATACAAAAAATTAGCTGGGCGTGGTGGCAGGCGCCTGTAGTCCCAGCTACTCAGGAGGCTGAGGCAGGAGAATGGCGTGAACCCGGGAGGCGGAGCTTGCAGTGAGCCGAGATGGCACCACTGCACTCTAGCCTGGGCGACAGAGCGACACTCCGTCTCAAAAAAAAAAAAAAAAAAAAAAAATACACTAGACCAGGTAATTTACAAACAACAGAATTGATTGCTGACAATTCTGGACGTTGGGAAGTCCAAGATCAAGACACTGGCAGATCTGGTATCTGTTGAGAGCCCATTCCTCATAGAAAACATCTTCTTGCTGTGTCGTCACATGGCAGAAGGGGCAAACAAGCTCTCTCTGACCTCTTTCATAAGAATATTCATCTCATTTATGAGAGTGAAGCCCTCATGACCTAATTACCTCCCAGTGACCCCATCCCTAATACTGTCACATTAGGGATTAAGTTTCAACATATGAATTTTGGGGAGAACAAACATTCAGCCCATAGGAAGAGGTTATTTGAGGCATCCAGTGAATGGTTATAGTTTAGTACAGCAGGAAATAAACATTTTGGGTATTCATTCATTGATTCACATGTTCAATATTTGTTGTTTGCTATGTAACCAGTATAGTAGTTGTTCTCGAAAAATTAATTGATTAATTAAAAATAATCGTTTTTGAGACAGTCTCACTCTGTTACCTAGGCTGGAGTACAGTAGCATGATCTCAGCTCACTGCAACCTCCACCTCCTGGGTTCAAGCAATTCTCCTGTAGCCTCCCGAGTAGCTAGGACTACAGGTATGTGCCACCATTCACAGCTAATTTTTGTATTTTTTGTAGAGATGGGGTTATGCCATGTTGGTCAGACTAGTCTCGAACTCCTGACCTCATATGATCCATCAGTCTTAGCCTCCCAAAGTGCTGGGATTACAGGCGTAAGCCACCGCACCCAACTAAAAATAATTTTAGGTAGCAGCATTATAGGACCTGATTTACATTTAGTTATATAACTGTAGACTATTGAAGACAAATGGAAGGGAGGGAGGGAGGGAGGGAGGGAGAGAGGGAGGAAGGAAGGAAGGAAGGAAGGAAGGAAGGAAGGAAGGAAGGAAGGAGAGAAAGAAAAGAAAGAAAGAAAGAGAAAAAGAAAGAAAGAAAAAGAAAGAAAGAGAGAAAGAAAGAAAGAAAGAAAGAAAGAAAGAAAGAAAGAAAGAAAGAAAGAAAGAAAAGAAAAGAAAGAGAGAAAAGAAGGAAGGAAGGAAGGAAAGAATTGTGAGGTGTGAGGAGGCGGTAAGGAGTGAAGAAGAGGAAAGCTTTAGACTGTAAGAAAGAAGACGCCAGGCTGGGCGCGGTGGCTCACACCTGTAATCCCAGCACTTTCGGAGGCCGAGGTGGGCGGATCACCTGGGGTCGGGTGTTTGAGACCAGCCTGACCAACATGGAGAAACCCTGTCTCTATTAAAAATACAAAATTAACCGGGCATGGTGGTGCATGCCTGTAATCCCAGCTACTCAGGAGGCTGAGACAGGAGAATCCCTTGAACCCGCAAGGCGGAGGTTGCTGTGAGCTGAGATTACGCCATTGCACTCCAGCCTGGGCAACAAGAACGAAACTACATCTCAAAAAAAAAAAAAAAAAAAAAAGAGAGAGAGAGAGAAAGAAAGAAAGGAAAGGAAAGGAAAAGAAAAGAAAAGAAAATGCCATAGAGGCCGGAGGTGGTGGCTCACGCCTGTAATCCCAGCACTTTGGAAGGTCGAGGTGGGCAGATCACCTGAGGTCAGGAGTTTGAGACCAGCCTGGCCAACATTGTGAAACCCCTTATCTACTAAAAATACAAAAATTAGCTGGGCATGGTGGCCCGCACCTGTAATCCCAGCTACTTGGGAGGCTGAGGCACAAGAATCACTTGAACCCAGGAGGTGGAGGTTGCAGTGAGCCAAGATCACACCACAGTACTCCAGCCTGGGTGACAGAGCAAGATTCGACCTAAGAAAAAAAGAAGAAGAAGAAGATATCACAGAAACAAACAAACAAAAAAGTTGTTTAGAAGAGAGATAATACAGGCATTAACTAACAACAACAACAAAAAATGCAGTTAGAGGGACTGATTCCAGAAATATTCAAAAGGTAATTGACAGACTTGAAATCTCTTGGCTATGGGAACTGAGGGAGAGGCAGCACAGTCTAGATAAGGGTTAAATCACTGGATAATTGGCATTATCTAAGGTGAGGGAAGGAGCAGGTTTGGGAAAAAATAATGGGGCACCTCCAGGAGGATATGTCTGCAGTCAGGTCTAGAGCTCAGGAGATATGGATGTAGGAGTCAGCCTGAGCCAGTAATTAAAGGAGTGGAAGCAGATGAAATTGTATGGGAGAATATGTAGAATGAGAAAGAAAGAAGAGAGTCTAAAAGAGAAGTTTGATGTTTAGCAAGTCTCCAATGAACCACACCTCCCACTATTTGTGCCATTCCCTTTCCCTCCCACATTGAGTCTGGGCTAGCAATGTTTTGTTGTTGTTGTTTTTTCTTCCTTCCTTCCCTCCCTCTCCCCTCCCTCCCTCCCTCCCTCCCTCCCTCCCTCCCTTCCTTCCTCCCTCTCTTCTTTCCTTCTTTCTTTCTTTCTTTCTTTCCTTCCTTCCTTCCTTCCTTCCTTCCTTCCTTCCTTCCTTCTTTCTTTCTTTCTTTCTTTCTCTTTCTTTCTTCTTTCTTCCTTTCTTTCTTTCCTGCTTTTTTTTTTAACAAGGTCTTGCTCTGTTGACTAGCCTAGAGTACAGTGGCATGATCACAGCTCACTGCAGCCTCAACCTCCAGGGCCCAAGAGATCCTTCCACCTCAATCACTAGAATAGCTGGGACCATGGGACCACAGATTTGTATCACCATGCCTGGTTAATATTTTTTAAAACTTTTTGTAAAGAAGAAGTCTCCCAGCCAGATGCAATGTCTCACACCTGTAATCCCAACAGTTTGGGAGTCCAAGGCGGGCGGATCACTTGAGGGAAGAAGTTCGAGACCAGCCTGAGCAACATGGTGCAACCCTTCCACTACTAAAAATACAAAAATTAGCCAGGTGTGGTGGCATGCCCCTGTAGTCCCAGCTACCCGGGAAGCTGAGGCAGAGAATTGCTTGAACCCAGGAGGCGGAGGTTGCAGTGAGCCAAGATGGAGCCACCACATTCCAGCCTGGGTGACAGAGCAAGACTCCATCTCAAGAAAAAGAAAAAAAGAAAAAAAAGAAGGGATCTCCCTATATGGCCCAGGCTGGTCTCAAACTCTTCAACTAAAGTGATCCTTCCACCTTGGCCTCTCAAAGTGCTGGGATTACAGTCATAAGCCACCATGCCAGGTTGGCTGGCAATGTTTTATATTTTTATTGTGATAATGATTACAAGACCACACACATTTACAAAATCTTAACAAATGGCACACCTAAAATGGTATATTTTATATGTCGAGTATACTTCAATAAACCTGAGTTTTATAACAATAAGGAGGAATAAAGCAAATGAGAAATTATGTGATATTCCCATTCTATTATCTCCAATGTCCTTGAGAATTAGAATGAAAGTATCAGTATGACTCAAGATGTACTTTATTAAAAAGAAAAAAGAGGCCGGGTGCAGTGGCTCATGCCTGTAATTCCAGCACTTTGGGAGGCCAAGGCAGATGGATGACTTGAAGTCAAGAATTCGAGACCAGCCTGGCCAAAATGGTGGAATCCTGTCTCTACTAAAAATACAAAAAATAGCTGGGCATGGTGGCGCATGCCTGTAGCTCCAGCTACTCAGGAGACTGAGGCTAGAAAATCAGTTGGACCTGGGGGGTGGAGGTTGCAGTTAGTCAAGATGATGCCACTGCACTCCAGCCTGGGTAACAGAGCAAGAGAAAGAAAGAAAGACAGACAGAAAGAAAGAAAGAAAGAAAAAAGAAAGAAAGAAAGAAAGAAGAAAGAAAGAAAGAAAGAAAGAGAGAGAAAGAAAGAGGAGGGAGGGAGGGAGGAGGGAGGGAAGGAAGGAGGAAGGAAGGAAGGAAGGAAGGAAGGAGGAAGGAAGGAGGGAGGGAGGGAGGAAGGAAGGAAGGAAAGAGAGAGAGAAAGGAAGGAAGGAAAGAGAGAGAGAAAGGAAGGAGAAAGGGAGAGAGAAAGAAAGAGGAGGGAGGGAGAGAGAGAGGAGGGAGGGAGAGAAAGGGAGAGAGAAAGAAAGAAAAGAAAAGAAAAGAAGAAACAATGACCAATCCAATAGCAATAAATAGCTCTAACATCCAAACAGTGGTCTTGGAAACCATAGAGTGGGAGAAAATCTTCACAACCTATACATCTGACAAAGGACTAATATCCAGAATCTACAGTGAACTCAAACAAATCAGCAAGAAAAAAACAAGCAATCACATCAAAAAAATGGGCTATCTTCTCAAAAGAAGATACACAAATGGCCAACAAACATAGGAAAAAATGCTCAACATCACTAATTATCAGGGAAATTCAGATCAAAACCACAATGCGATACCACCTCACTCCTGCAGGAATTGCCATAATCAAAAATAATAGATGATGAGGTGGATGCAGTGAACAGCGAGCTTCTACACTGCTGGTGGGAATGTAACTAGTACACCCACTATGGAAAACAGTGTGGAGATTCCTTAAAGAATTAAAGTAGAACTACCATTTGATCTAGCAGTCCCACTACTGGGTATCTACCCAGAGGAAAACAAGTCATACGAAAAAGATACTTGCACACACGTTTATAGCAGCACAATTAGCAATTGCAAAAATGTAGAACCAACCTAAATGCCCATCAATCAAGTGGATAAAGAAACTGTAATATATATATTATATATATAATATATATAAAATATATATATGATGGAAAACTACTCAGCCATATAAAGGAATGAATTAATGGCATTTGCAGCAATCTAGATGAGACTGGAGACTATTATTCTAAGTGACGCAACTCAGGAATGGAAAACCAAACATCATATATCATCATATGTTCTCACTTATAAGTAGGAGCTAAGCTGTGAGGATGCAAAGGCATGAGAATGACACAATGGACTTTGGGAACTCAGGGGGAAAGGGTGGGAAGGGATTAAGGGATAAAAGACTACAAACTGGGTGCAGTATATACTGTTCAGGTGATCGGTGCAACAAAATCTCACAAATCGCCTCTAAAGAACTTACTTATGCAACCAAACCTGTTCCCAAGTAACCCATGGAGTTAAAAAATTAAAAAACAAAACTGTGGTCTTGGAATACCATTTCCCTCTGAAAGAACACAAAACTTTTTTGGGGAAAAAAAAGGCTGGGGATCAAGGCAGGAATTGTATAAGATTAATCATGTCATACCAGAGAAGAGGAAAAAAATCTACCAAAAACTGATAGACGCTGGTTGTGATAGCTCACGCCTATAATCCCAGCACTTGGGGAGGCTGAGGCAGGAGGATCACTTGAGGCCAGGAGTTTGAGACAAGCCTGGTCAACATAGCAGGACTGTCTCATTAAAAAGAAACAAAACAAAAAATGGGTAAAATGATGTTGAAAGGATTTGGGATCAATGGTAGACTGAATAAAGAAAATGTGGTACATATACATCACGGACTACTATGCAGCCTTAAAAAATAATGAGATCATGTGCTTTGCAGCAATAGGATAGAGCTGGAGGCCATTATCTTAAGCAAACTAACATAGACACAGAAAACCAAACACCACCTGCTCTCATTCATAAGTGGTAGCTAAATAACAAGAACACATGGGTATTAGGAGGAGAACAACAGACACTCGGGCCTCTGGGAGGGTGGAGGGTGGGAGCAGGGAGAGGATCAGAAAAAATATCTATCGGGTACTATGCTTATTACCTGGGTGAAAAAATTATCTGTACATCAAACACCTGTGACATGCCGTTTACCTATATAATAAACCTGCACGTGTACCCCTGAACCTAAAATAAAACTTAAAAAAAAAAAGAAAAGGATTTGGGAGCTAATTCGAAGATGTTGCCGTTGGCCATTGATGAAACAACTTGACTGTCAATAAAAAGTAACATATGGCCAGGTGCAGTGGCTCACACCTGAACTCTCAGCATGGTGGGAGGCCGAGGCAGGCGGATCACTTGAGGTCAGGAGTTCAAGACCAGCCTGGCCAACGTAGTGAAACCCTATCTCTACTAAAAATCTAAAAATTGGCCAGGCGCAGTGGCTCAAGTCTGTAATCCCAGCAGTTTGGGAGGCCGAGACGGGCGGATCACGAGGTCAGGAGATCGAGATCATCCTGGCGAACATGGTGAAACCCCGTCTCTACTAAAAAATACAAAAAACTAGCCAGGCAAGGTGGCGGGCGACTATAGTCCCAGCTACTCGGGAGGCTGAGGCAGGAGAATGGCGTGAACCCGGGAGGCGGAGCTTGCAGTGAGCTGAGATCCAGCCACTGCACTCCAGCCTGGGGGACCAGAGCGAGACTCCGACTCAAAAAATAAAATAAAATAAAAATAAAAATCCAAAAATTAGTCAGATGTGGTGGTGGGCACCTGTAATCCCAGGTACTTGGGAGGCTGAGGCAGGAGAATTGCTTGAACCCGGGAGCTGGAGGTTGCAATGAGCCAAGCTTGAACCACTGCACTTCAGCCTGGGCTACAGAGAGAGACTCCGTATCAAAAAAAAAAAAAAAAAAAAACAAAGTTTAAGTTCATATGTTCATAATGATATCAAGGAAAAATTTGATCTTCATGGCAGGATGCTTGGAAATCAACTCTATATTTTGAAAACTGGTAAATGAAAGGAAAGACTCAATAATTTATCTTGCCGTTCCCATGAATATACCATGGAGTAGTCCAGTAACTGAGGGGAACTTTCTTCTTATGGAAGCATTCCAACAATAAATGAAGAAGGATTGATAGAATTTGGACTATCATCATTTTGCAACCTGTGACGAATTGCGCTACAATGGAGGCTAGCAACACAAAAAGAGAACCAGCCAGATATTACGTACTTCTCGATAAAGAAGACAACACCTATGCAGGAGTCTTCCTTTCAAAAAAAATCAAATCTGAATCTGATAGAACCTCTGGATTCCATTATCAATTTGCAGGAAGTACAGCAGGCAGAGAATAATGATAAACAAACTATATTAATAAGGTTGCAATCAAGCTGGGCACAGTGGTGCAGGCTTTAATCCCAGCACTTTGGGAGTTCAAGGCAGGTGGATCCTTTGAGCCCAGGAGTTTAAGACTAGCCTGGGCAACATGGGCGAAACCCTGTCTCTACTAAAAATAGAGAAAAAAAGTAGCCAGGCATGGTGGCGCACACCTGTAGTCTCAGCTACTCAGAAGCTGAGGTGGGAGGACAGCTGGTGTTGGGGAGATCAAGGCTGCAGTGAGACATGATCCTGCCATTGCACTCCAGTCTGGTCAGCAGAGCAAGATCCTGTCTCAAAAAAAAAAAGATTCAACCAACAAAATCATGACTCTGGGAAACTGTATAGGACAAATGGCCCAATTCCTTCAGTAAATAAATTGCAAAGGGGAAAAAGGGTGGAGGGAGAACCTATGAATTTACAGACCTAAAAATATATTTTATTTTTTTTTATTTTTTTTATTTTTATTTTTATTTTTATTTTTTTTTTGAGACGGAGTCTTGCTCTGCCGCCCAGGCTGGAGTGCAGTGGCCAGATCTCAGCTCACTGCAAGCTCCGCCTCCCGGGTTTGCGCCATTCTCCTGCCTCAGCCTCCCGAGTAGCTGGGACTACAGGCGCCCGCCTCGTCGCCCGGCTAGTTTTTTTTTGTATTTTTTAGTAGAGACGGGGTTTCACCGTATTAGCCAGGATGGTCTCGATCTCCTGACCTCGTGATCCGCCCGTCTCGGCCTCCCAAAGTGCTGGGATTACAGGCTTGAGCCACCGCGCCCGGCCTAAAAATATATTTTAAAAAACTCAAACCTATAGTAAGTAGGGATGCACAGTCGGAAAATAAAACTGCAAACTAAAAGAAAGAAGGGCCGGGAGCCATGGCTCATGCCTGTAATCCCAGCACTTTGGGAGGCCAAGGTGGGCGGATCACGAGGTCAGGAGATCGAGACCATCCTGGCTAACACAGTGAAACCTCGTCTCTACTAAAAATACAGAAAATTAGCCAGGCGTGATAGTGGGCGCCTGTAGTCCCAGCTACTCCGGAGGCTAAGGCAGGAGAATGGTGTGAACCCAGGAGGCGGAGCTTGCAGTGAGCCGAGATCGCACTACTGCACTGCAGCCTGGGCAAAAAGGGCGAAACTCTACCTCAAAAAATCCCAAAACCAAACAAAAAACAAACCCAAAACAAACAAAACCAGTTTAATATGTCTCCCAAAATGTAAAATGATACAACCACTTCAGAAAACTGGCAGTTTCTAATTAATTTAAATGTATACCCTATGATGCAACAATTCTACTCAAGTAATTTTCCAAAACAAAATAAGAGTTGTACATAAATGTTTATAGTAGCTTTATTCATAATAGCCTGAAAAAAATCTGGAAACAGTCTAAATGTCCATCCATATGAAAATGAATAAGCAAATTGTGGTATATTCATACTGTAGAATACTATTCATCAGTAAAAAGAACTATTACATGCAACCAGGTGGATAAATCTCAAAAATATGCTAAACAAAAGAAGCCAGACACAAAAAAACACATATTATATGATTCCATTTATATGAAGTTCAACATTAGGCAAATCTAATCGATGGTAATAGTACTCAGGATAGTGGTTAACTCTGGATGGCAAAAAATTTATACTTCCCACGAAGTTTGGGGGCTTGGAAAATTACATTATAAATCCCTTAGTTTGAGTCATTTTTATTAATAGAAAACTACTTTCTCTTCACCCTCACTAAGCAAATGTTGAACAAACACTGACAGTATAGTGTTAACTAGAAGGGGTATCAAATTTTCAATCTGGGGCCAGGCACCAGGGCTCACACCTGTAATCCCAACACTTTGGGAGGCCCAGGTGGCTGGATCACCTGAGGTCAGGAGTTTGAGACCAGCCTGGCCAACATGGTAGAATCCCATCTCTACTAGAACTACAAAACTTAGCTGGGTGTGGTGGTGGGCTCCTGTAATCCCAGTTACTTGGGAGGCTGAGGCAAGAGAATTGCTTGAACCCTGGAGGTGAAGGTTGCAGTGAGCTGGGGTCGTACCACTGCACTCCAGCCTGGGTGACAGAGTGAGACTCTGTCTCAAAAAAAAAAAAAAAAAAAAAATTCTATCTGTCCCTGGGATTATCTGTTGTGAACACAGGCTACGGAGAAAACAAAAGAACATACTGTTTGAGAAGGTGAGGTGGTGGAGAGTGTGTCTTGAACACAGAAATACCTTGCCTTCACCATGCCACAGTTCTCTTTCTAGCCAGTTCTCCCGAACTCCCTTGAGTTAAGAGACTGTTCACCATCTAAGTTCCTCCTGAAAGGGTAGCTGAGGAAGGAGGGAGCAGCTAGGGGAGTGCCGTCTTTCCAGTCAGAGATGTGTCTTTCTGTATTATTTAACTTAATTCATTAATTATAATTTTTATTATTATTATTATTATTATTATTATTTTGAGATGGAGTCTTGCTCTGTCACCCAGGCTGGAGTGCAGTGGCAACTTGGCTCACTGAAACCTCCACTCCTCAGGTTCAAGCCATTCTCCTGCCTCAGCCTCCCAAGTAGCTAAGAGTACAGGCATGCGCCACCATGCCTGGCTAATTTTGTATTTTTAGTAGAGACGGGGTTTCACCATATTGGCCAGGCTGGTCTCAAACTCCTAATCTCGTGATCCACCCGCCTCGGCCTCCCAAAGTGCTGGGATTACAGGCGTGAGCCACTGCGCACAGCAATTATTAATATTATTATTAGAGACAAAGCCTCACTGCAATTGTCCATTATGGAGTGCAGTGCCATGGTCTCAGCTCACTGCGGCGGCGACATTTCCAGTTCAAGCGATCCTTTGACCTCAGCCCCCCAAGTAGCTAGGACTACAGGCGCGCACCACCACACCCAGCGAATTTTTTAAACTTTTTGTCGAGATCAGGTTTCACCATGTTGCCCAGGCTGGTCTCGAACTCCTGGTCTCAAGTAATCCTTCAGTCTCCGCCTCCCAAATTGCTGGGATTACAGGCGTGAGCCACCACGACCGGCCATGTTTATTGTTATTATTTTTAGAGACATGGTCTCTCTCTGTGGTCCAGCCTGGAGTGCAGTGACGTAGTCACGCCCCGCTGCAGCCTCGAACTGCCGGGCTTAAGCGATCCTCTCGCCTCAGCCTCCGGAATAGCTGAGATGAAGGGCTCCCATCGCGGCTGATTCAGACACGTGCATTTCCAGTTTCAGCTACTAGAGGGCAGAAATGTGGCAGCAGCAACTGTGAAATGTTTCCAGAAATGGAGGTGCTAGAGGTTGAATTAGGCATCTCGCCAACTAAAAAGCAAAAAAAAATACGGGCCAGAAAAGGTACGGAAAGCAAGGGCTGGGCACAGCTGGTAGGCGGAATAAGGGTGTGGACAGACCGGGAGCATAGCGCTGAGGTGGCAGCAGGCTACTGAAAACTGCTGAGCTGCTGCATGAGACAAACTCAGCCCCTACTCCCACTTCCCCCACACCCTCCCCACTCCCGACCCTGACTTTGCCTCTGACAAGGATATCCAAGGTGTGGCTACTGCAAAATAGGATCTGTAAGCCTGGACATTTACACATCTCCTAGAGCCAAGTGAATGCACCCAGTGAAGAACAGTCTATGGAGGGATCCTCCCAGGAAAGTTGGAGGGAGCCCAGAAGCAAGTACAGACAGAAAATGGGCGTGGCCTATAGAAATGGAGGTATGATTTTTCAGGGAAGTGGTGGAGAAATTCTCCTCAGTCAGTAAATTAATATTTAAAATCTTACTAGCCTGTGCTTTCCTTACCTTAAAACTTTGATCCCAGTTAAAATGAAATGCCCAAGAAAAATGGAATACTGGCTGGGCACGGTGGGTCAGGCCTGTAATCCCAGCACTCTGGGAGGCTGAGTGGATCACCTAAGGTCAGGAGTTCAAGACCAGTCTGACCAACATGGGGAAACCCCGTCCCTACCAAAAATACAAAATTAGCCAGGTGTGGTGGCGCACACCTGTAATCCCAGCTACTCAGGAGGCTGAGGCAGGAGAATTGCTTGAAACTCGGGAGGCAGAGATTGCAGAGAGCCGAGATCATGCCATTGCACTCCAGCCTGAGCAACAAGAGCAAAACTCTGTCTGAGAAGAAGGGGGAGGGAAGGGAATGCCCAGAGCAAAACTCTGTCTGAGAAGAGAGGGGAGGGGAGGCGAGGGAAGGGAAACTGAATACTTGGAGTCATTTATTCTGTGGTGTGAATGAATGACTTATTAAATACATGTTAATAGAGCATGTGCTTTGTGGAGATGAGGTTTGATGCTAGTGGGGCTAGACCAGCAATAAACAAGCAAACAAATACATCAGTGAAAAATCTCAGATAGTGAAAGGGCAATGAAGAAAACAAATCAGGGAACAAGAGAGAGAGTCTTTCAGGTTGGTTGGAGGACTCTTCAGATTAGAAGCTCAGGAAAAGTCTCTCTCAGGAAGGGTGATGTTTGAGCCAAGGCTCAACAGCCTTGAAATGCCATGGAGTCTGCAATGCAATGATCTGTGGTAAGAGGGGACAGCACTGTGGGGGCTCAGAGATCATATTGTTTAGACTTTGTAGGCTTCAAAATAAGGGGCTGTGCTGAGCTGGGCGCAATGGCTCATGCCTGTAATCTCAGCACTTTGGGAGGCTGAGGCTGGAGGAGCGCTTGAGCCCAAGAACAGCCTGGGCAACATAGCAAGACCTTGTCTCTATGAAAATAATTTTTTTTGCCGGGCGCGGTGGCTCAAGCCTGTAATCCCAGCACTTTGGGAGGCCGAGACGGGCGGATCACGAGGTCAGGAGATCGAGACCATCCTGGCTAACACGGTGAAACCCCGTCTCTACTAAAAAATACAAAAAACTAGCCGGGCAAGGTGGCGGGCACCTGTAGTCCCAGCTACTCGGGAGGCTGAGGCAGGAGAATGGCGCGAACCCGGGAGGCGGAGCTTGCAGTGAGCTGAGATCCGGCCACTGCACTCCATCCCGGGCGACAGAGCGAGACTCCGTCTCAAAAAAAAAAAAAAAAAAAAGAAAGAAAATAATTTTTTTTAATTTAAAATAAAAAATAAAAAACAAAAACAAAATAAGGGCTGTATCTTATTCTATTTGCTATGAAAAGTCATTAGAGGGTTTTAAACAAGAGAGTGGTCTGACCTCATTTATATTTTTTTCCTTTTTTAAGAGACAGTGTGTTGCTCTGCCTACTCAGCCTGAAATGCAGTGGCACAATCATGGTTCACTGCAGCCTCCATCTCTCAGGCTCAAGCAATCCTCCTGTCTCAGCCTCCTGAGTGGTTAGGACTACAGATAGGTGCCACTACACCCTGCTAATTTTCTGTAGAGACAAGGTCTTGCGGCCGGGCGTGGTGGCTCAAGCCTGTAATCCCAGCACTTTGGGAGGCCGAGACGGGCGGATCACAAGGTCAGGAGATCGAGACCATCCTGGCAAACACGGTGAAACCCCGTCTCTACTAAAAAAAAAAATACAAAAAACTAGCCGGGCGAGGTGGCGGGCGCCTGTAGTCCCAGCTACTTGGGAGGCTGAGGCAGGAGAATGGCGTAAACCTGGGAGGTGGAGCTTGCAGTGAGCTGAGATCCAGCCACTGTACTCCAGCCTGGGCGACAGAGCGAGACTCCGTCTCAAAAAAAAAAGAGACAAGGTCTTGCTTTGTTGCCCAGGCTGGTTTGAACTCCTGACTTCAAGTGATCTCCCTCTTTGGCCTTCCAAAGGGCTAGGATTACAGGTAGGAACCACCACACCCAACCTACATTTTAAATAGTGCTCAGTGGAGCATCAGCTCTAAGGAGGCAAGAATGGAAGCAGAGAAACCGATTAGGGAACAATTGTAATAGTTTTAATGAAAGATGATGGTGGCATGGACATGAGAAGTAGCAGAAAGATGGTGAGAAGTGGAAGGAAGATAAGAATTACATTTTTCTCTTGAACAACTGCCTGGATGGTGGCGCTGTTCAATTAAATGAGGAAGACTGTAGAACCAGGCTGGTGGTGTCAATGGGGAAAACAAGAGTTCTATTTTTGGGCTGGGCCTGGTGCCTCATGCCTGTAATCCCAGCACTTTGGGAGGCCAAGGAGGGAGGATCGCTTGAGGCAATACCAGCCTGGGCAACATAGCAAAATCCTCTCTCTTAAAAAAATAAAATAAAATAAAAAATAAGTTATATTTTTTTGTTGTGGTTTTTTTGTTGTTGTCTTTTGTGTGTATGTGTGTCTTTTTTCTTGAGACAGGGTCTCACTCTGTCACCCTGGCCTGAGTGCAGTGGTGGGATTATGGTTGACTGCAGCCTTGACTTCCCAGGCGCAAGCAATCCTCCCACCTCAGCCTCCCACGTAACTGTGACTATAGGCACATGCCAACATGCCCGCTAATTTTGTTGGTTTTAGTAGAGACAGTGTTTTGCAATGTTGCCAAGGCTGGTCTGGAACTCCTGGGCTCAAGCAATCCATTTGCCTCAGTCTCCCAACATGCTACGATTATAGCACTTTGCCAGAAGCCACCATACCTGGCTAAGAGTTCTATTTTGAACTTGTTCCATTTGAAATGCCGAGTAGATATCCAAGGGAGACGTCAAGCAAACAGCTCTGGAAGAGGTAGAACTGTAAATGCTGTTAGCATATGGATAGTATTTAAAGCCAACTACCTAAACAGGAGCACCTAGGAACAGAGTGCAGACAAAGCAGAAGAGATCCCAGCCAAGGCTCCAGGATCCAGGACCCTGAAGAGTGAGACAGGGGAGGTAGGGCCAGTAAAGGAGCTGAGAAAAAAGAATTTGAGAGGTACAGAGTCTAACATTTCAGAAATAAGGGTTGAAGGCATTTCAGGTCAAGAGGATATGGTCAACACAGTCAAATGCTGCTGTGCTGTTAGGAGAGAGAGAAGTGATCATGACCTTGACAAGGGTAGTTCCAGGGGAGGAAGGAAGTTGAAAACCCAATGGAACTAGGTTTTGATAGAAAGGAAAACTTCCATAAGGACAGATTTTACAGGAAAGAGAAATACCCAGATATGTCAGGAGTTCATGAGGGTGCACTGAAGAAATATCTCAAATAGAAGTGTCCAACCTGGCCAACATCAGAATGACCTACTGAACTTAAAAAACAAAAACAAAAACAGTTTCCTGGTCCTATCCCAAACCTATTAAATTAGTAGGAGAGGAAATTGGAATCTATATTGGAATTCTGAGATAATTCTGGTTTGCCTGAATTTGAGTAGAAGATGAACCCATGAGGTAGAGGTTGCAGTGAGCCAAGATGACGCCACTGCACTCCAGCCTGAATGAGACCCAGTCTCAGAAAAAAAAGGAAGAACTAGGCAGAAACACTCCCACCAGTACCTTCTCCTTGTTTGAGAAAAGAAAAAAAAAAGTTAGTAAATAGAATTTTCTGATTTTAAGTTTATCTCCCCTAAATTTTTTCTTCAATCTTTAGAACTTATTATCACTTGTCTTCTAGTGAGCTCTAGTAGGACATAAAATGAATATTTACAGAAAAACTCAAAAACAGATAACCACATTTAGACATTCTGCTCTTTTTCACAGATATGTGTGTTTGTGAATGTGATTTTAGGCTGCACACACAGAATTAGAGGGATTTTTTTTTTTTTTTTTTTTTTTTGAGACGGAGTCTTGCTCTGCCACCCAGGCTGGAGTGCAGTGGCCGGATCTCAGCTCACTGCAAGCTCCGCCTCCCGGGTTTATGCCATTCTCCTGCCTCAGCCTCCCAAGTAGCTGGGACTACAGGCGCCCGCCTCGTCGCCCGGCTAGTTTTTTGTATTTTTAAGTAGAGACAGGGTTTCACCGTATTAGCCAGGATGGTCTCGATCTCCTGACCTCGTGATCCGCCCGTCTCGGCCTCCCAAAGTGCTGGGATTACAGGCTTGAGCCACCGCGCCCGGCCAGAATTTTGCCATATAAATTGGTTTTTTATGTAATAGTGAAGTTGTTTTGATCAATTTGGATGCTGTTGTGCAAATTGCACAGAGTATCCTGCAATCAGAATGGGTTTGAGAATAATTGAAAAGAGCCCTGAAAGCTTCATGCTTTCTCTCTCTATTTCTCCCTGCAGCAAGTAAGCAGTTTCCTCAAGGGAGGCCTGAAAGTCAAATCCCTATTCCCCTTCTGTTTAGCTGGCTGGAAGAAAATCCCAAAATGGGAGGAATTTGATATGTCTGGAAGAAGCATGGAAAACAAAATTTAAAACAGGCGCTTCCTTTATGGAAGGACTCATAATAAGGCCATTATCATAACATTCTACATGTGTAGTACACAGTTCACAACGCATCATTATGCTTAGCATCTCATTTGATCTTTATATCAATCCTGGGGAAAACTATACTATTGTCAATTTCCCATCGTTAAAACAACAACAACAGCCGGGTGCAATGACTCATGCCTGTAATCCCAGCACTTTGGGAGGCCGAGGCAGGTGGATCACTTGAGGTCAAGAGTTCCAGATCAGCCTGGCCAACATGGTGAAACTCTGTCTCTATTAAAAATACAAAAATTAGCCAGGTGTGGTGGTGTGCACCTGTAGTCTCAGCTACTTGGGAGGCTGAGGCAGGAGAATCACTTAAACCCAGGAGGTGGAGGTTTCAGTGAACCAAAATTGCACCACTGCACTCCAACCTGGGATACAGAATGAAACTCCATCTCAAAACAAAACAAAACAAAAAAACAACAAACAGATGAATAAATGGAGGCTTACGTGGGTTAAGGTAACTTCAAAGGCCCTACAAGTAGAAAAGCACAAACTCCAAAGGTAGTTGTTTACAATCACGGAATAAAAAAGTGAATGAGGGCTGGGCACTGTGGTTCACACCTGTAATCCCTACACTTTGGGAGGCTGAGGTAGGAAGATCATTTGAGCTCAAGAGCCCAGAGACCAGCCTGGGCAACATGGCAAAAACCCATCTCTACTAAAAATACAAAAATTAGCAGGGTGTGGTGACACACACTCATAGTCCCAGCTACTCACGGAGGGCTGAGGTGGGAGGATTGCTCCGGCCCAGGAGGATGAGGCTGCAGTGAGCTGTGATCGCACCACTGCACTCCAGCCTGGGCAACAGAGCTAGACCCTGTCTCAAAAAAAAAGCAAATGAACTTAGCAATGAAATGGAACAAGCTATCCATACATGTAGCAATTTGGATGACTCTCCAGGAAATTATGCTGAGTAGAAAAAGCCAATGCCAAAAGGTTCCATATGCTATGATTATTATATGTATATACAATTTTTGAAGTCACAAAATTTTAGAACTTGAATGAAGTTGTCAGGTGTTAGGTATGGTGGGAGGAGGTGGGGCAGGAGGGAGATTCGTATGGTTATAATAGGGCAGCACAAAGAATCTTTATGGTGATGGAACTGTTCAGTATCTGGACTTGATGGACACATGGACCTTCACTTGTGATAAAAAGTGCATAGATCTGAATAAACACATACATGCAAATGAGTGCATATAAAACTGGAGAAGCCTGAATAATGGATTATATCAATATTAATAGCCTGCTATGATTCGTACTACAGTTTTGCAAAATGTTACCACTGGGAAAACCTGGATAAAATGTACACTAGATTTCTTTGTATAACTTCTTACAACTGCATATGAATCTGTAATTATCTCAATAAAAAATTCTATTTAAAAAATGAATAAGTCAGGTTGTATCTCTGGCTCCTGGTTCTTGCTGTGCATTATAAACTTTTCCAAAGGTAATATGGTTTGGCTGTGTCCCCACACAAATCTCAACTTGAATTGTATCTCCCAGAATTCCCACATGTTGTGAGAGGGACACAGAGGGAGGTAATTGAATCCTGGAGACCGGTCTTTCCTGTGCTATTCTCGTGATAGTGAATAAGTCTCATGAGATCTGATGGGTTTATCAGGGGTTTCCGCTTTTGCTTCTTTCTCATTTTCTCTTGCCACTGCCATGTAAGAAGTGCCTTTTGCTGCCCACCAAGATTCTGAGACCTCCCCAGCCATGTGGAACTGTAAGTCCAATTAAACTTCTTTTACTTCCCAGTCTCGGGTTTGTACATCAGCAATGTGAAAGCAAACTAATACTAAAGGGTAATGAAAAAAGATCCAGCCTTGCTCTTACAGTCCCCAGGTTGACTCACTGTGCTTTGAGTGAGTGAGTTAGAAATGGAGTAAATCTATATTTGATCCTGGAAGGTTTAATTAAATCAGTCAAGTAACACATTCCCCAAAATAAAATCTCAAGAGTGTCTCCTACCTTGAGAGGCAGTAGAACCTAAATTCTACACTGAACATTGCAACATTTTTATATTTCTGAGCCAGCAATTCCAACACAGATTCACCCTGAGTTTTCCCTCACTCTTTTGGACTCAGCTATTGATGGGGGACAGTATTAAAGAGACGCAGGCTGGGCATAGTGGCTCACGCCTGTAATCCCAGCACCTTGGGAGGCTGAAGTGGGTGGATCACTTGAGGTCAGGAGTTCAAGACCAGCCTGGCCAACATGGTGAAACCCCATCTCTACTAAAAATACAAAAATTAGCTGGGCATGGTAGTGCATGCCTGTAATCCCAGCTACTCTGAAGGCTGAGGCAGGAGAATCGCTTGAACCAAGGAGGCTGCAGTGAGCCAAGATCATGTCACTGCACTCCAGCCTGGGTGACAGAGCAAGACTCCATCTCAACAAAAAAAAAAAAAAAAAGTGGGGGAAGAAAAGGAGTGAAGAGTACTAGTGCCTTAGGTCTATGGAGTGAGGCAATTGGGATTGATGGTAGGGATGGTGAGGTTCTCCACATGATTATGGCTGCGACGAACCAGATGGTAAGGGTGGCCTTTGACCAACAAGGCTGATACACATGCTTATGCATTCCATACCTCAGATTTTATTGCCCTTTTCCTTCCCTTTTCTTGTCACATACTTTTGGTTGCTTCTCTCCCCCACCTTCTTTTCTGTCCCTTTCTTTTGATTTTTCTTTTTTTTTTTAATTTTTTTAATTTTTATTTCTGAGACTGAGTCTTACTCTGTTGCCCAGGCTGAGTGCAGTGGCACTCTGCAACCTCCACCTCCCGGGCCCAAGGGATCCTCCCACCTAGGCCTCCCGAGTAGCTTGGGACTACAGGCACATGCCACCATGCCCAGCTAATTTTTGTATTTTGAGTAGAGATGACATTTTGCCATGTTGCCCGGATTGGTCTCTTACTCCTGAGCTCAAGAAATCCAGCTGCCTCAGCCTCCCAAAGTGCTGGGATTACAGGCATGAGCCACAATGCCCAGCCCTTTTTCTTTTCTGTATGTTCCTACTATGATCACATTTTAATTAATACACAATCTTTTTATTTTATTTTATTCTATTTTATTTATTTATTTATTTAGAGATGGAGTCTCACTCCGTCATCTAGGCTGGAGTGCAGTGCATCAATCTTGGCTCACAGCAACCTCCGTCTCCTGGGTTCAAGTGATTCTCCTGCCTCAGCCTCCTGAGCAGCAGGATTACAGGTGCGCACTACCACACTGCCCCTGGCTAATTTTTGTATTTGTTTGTTTGTTTTTGTTTTTTGTTTTTTTGAGATGGAGTCTCGCTCTATCACCCAGGCTGGAGCGCAGTGGCGCGACCTCAGCTCACTGCAACCTCCACTTCCTGGGTTCAAGCGATTCTCCTGCCTCAGCCTCCCAAGTAGCTGGGACTACAGGCGCATGCCACCATGCCTGGCTAATTTTTGTATTTTTAGTAGAGACAGGGTTTCACCATGTTGGCCAGGTTGGTCTTGAATTCCTGAGCTCAGGTGATCTGCCCACCTTGGCCTTCCAAAGTGCTGGGATTACAGGTGGGAGCCACTGCGCCCAGCCTGTTTTTGTAATTTTTAGTAGAAACGGAGTCTCAACATGTTGGCCAGGCTGGTCTCAAACTCCTGACCTCAAATGATCTGCCTGCCTTGGCCTCCCAAAGTGTTGGGATTATAGGCATGAGTCACTGCACCTGGACGATTTTATTTTATTTTATTTTATTTAAGAAATGAGGTCTCGGCTGGGCGCAGTAGCTCACAACTGTAATCCCAACACTTCAGGAGGCTGAGGCAGGCTGATCACCTGAGGTCAGGAGTTTGAGACCAACCTGACCAACATGGAGAAACCCTCCCTACTAAAAATACAAAATTAGCCAGGTGTGGTGGCGCATGCCTGTAATCCCAGCTACTGGGGAGGTTGAGGCAAGAGAATCGCTTGAACCTGGGAGGCAGAGGTTACGGTGAGCCGAGATCATGCCATTGCACTCCAGCCTGGGAAACAGGAGAGAAACTCCATCTCAAAAAAAAAAAGAAAAAAAGAAATGAGATCTCACTATGTTGTCCAGGCTCATCTAGAAAACCTGAGCTGAAGCAATCCAGCCACCCTAGCCTCCCAAAGTTCTGGGATCACAAGCATGAACTGCCACACTCAGGCCAATATGCAATTATTTTCTTAAATTATTTATTTATTTTTGAGACAGGGTCTCGCTCTGTTGCTCAGGCTGGAGTGCAGTGGTGTGATCTCAGCTCACTACAACCTCTGCCTCCTGGGTTCAAGCTGTTCTCCTGCCTCAGCCTCCCGAATAGCTGGAATTACAGGTGCCTACCACCATGCCCAGCTAATTTTTGTATTTTTAGCAGAGACGAGGTATCACCATTTTGATCAGGCTGGTCTCGAACCCCTGACCTGAAGTAATCTGCTCGCCTTGGCCTCCCAAAGTCCTGGGATGATTACAGGTGTGAGCCACTGTGCCTGGCCAATACACAATTTTTAAATATTAACAAAAATAGGCTAGGCATGGTGGCTTATGCCTGTAATTCCATCACTTTGGGAGGCTAAGGTGGGAGGATCACTGGGGCCCAGGAATTCTAGACCAGCCTGAACAACATAGGAAGACTGAGTCCCTAATAAAATAAAAAATGTATATATCAAGAAAGTCACTGAAGCCCAAAGAGATCCACAAGTTGAAGACTAAAATAGATCTTGCTGTAAGGTTCCATGGCCACTATACAAGACTGCAACTCTAGTCCAGGGGTGTCTCTACTGTGAAACAGCTTCCTGATGCAAGAGGGCTTTGTAGAAGGTAAGAAAACCTGTCTTATAGTCTGGGCTCCATCAGCAATTTGCCAGTTAACCTAGAGCTATTTGCTTCCTCATGTGCAAAACAAAAGGCATGGGTACAAAATTCCCTCTCTAGGCTGGCAGGGTGGCTCACACCTGTAATTCCAGCACTTTGGGAGACTGAGGCAGGTGGATTGCTTGAGGCCAGGAGTTTGGGACCAGCCTGGCCAACATGGTGAAACCCTGTCTCTACTAAAAAATACAAAAATTTGGCTGGGTGCTGTGGCCTGTAATCCCAGCACTTTGGGAGGCTGAGGCAGGTGGATCACCTGAGGTTGGGAGTTCAAGACCACTCTGACCAACATGGAGAAACCCTGTCTCTACTAAAAAAATACAAAATTAGCTTGGTATAGTGGCACATGCCTGTAATCCCAGCTACTCAGGAGGCTGAGGCAGGAGAATGGCTTGAACCCAGGAGGCGGAGGTTGCGGTGAGCCGGAGATCACACCATTGCACTCCAGCCTAGGCAGCAAGAGTGAAACTCTATCTCAAAAAAAAAAAAAAAAAAAAAAAAAACAGCCAGGCAGGCATGGTGGTGCCTGCCTGTAATCCCAGCTATTTGGGAGGCTGAGGCACAAGAATTACTTGAACCTGGGAGGTAGAGGTTGTAGTGAGCAGAGATTGCACAACTCTATTCGAGTCTCAAAAAAAAAAAATCCCTTTCTAAGTTCCTTTAAGTTTTGTCTGAGTCTGGAGAGACAAGCCTTTCTAGCCAGGAGTGGTAGGATGCTGAAAAAGAGGCTGGTTAATCTAGGTGGAGAATGAGAAGTTAGAGGGTCACTTCATTTGGACCCTTTCCTGCAGGGCAGGAGTTTATTTTTGAAACAGGGTCTCCAAAAACAAACAAACAAACGAACAAAAACCGTCCAGTAGACATAGTGATCATATGATCCAGGAGGTTATTACCACAACATCTGCCATTGACCTAAGACTGTGCAGGCCAACCCTGTAATTACGCTTAGGCCTTAAAGGTGGGCAAGACCTGTAGGTGATGGACCACAAGAGGGGGTGGTTAGTGAGGTGAGGAAGACAGATCTGACCTGTTCAGGAGAGGAGGAGCAGGGATTTGGCAGAATGACTGTCAAATTAGAAAAGGGAGGTGATTCATTTCATGCATCCAAGCAAAGGCTTGGGTGGGGCTGATTCAAACAGCAGCAGGGAGGGAAGGAAGCATTGGCTCTCACTAGGGACTGAATTAGGAATAGAAAATGGAAATAGAGTCAACTACTAGAAAACACTGATGCACAGAGAAGTGACTACTCCCAAGTTTCATTCTCACAGCAATCACCACCACCAACAACCCTTAGGCCCTAACAGGCTGGGCTACAGTGGGATTGGAATTTCTTGTTGGCTAGGGATATACAAACATTTATTGTGTGCTTAGTACATGCCAGACACTTCCATGGGTGTTATCTCATTTACTTTTCACAGCAATTCCACAAAGTAAGTATTGTTATCTTCATTTTATATCTGAGGAAACTGAGGCTCAAGAAGGGTAAGTCACAAAGGAGGGCCTTGGGCAGAGGCAGCAGTAAAGTCAAGTTTGTCTGAGTTTTGAGCCTGAGCTCTTCTACCAGGAGAGCTGAATGCTGCTTTTTTGCAAACCTCCTCTGAAGCTTCTGGGCTCACATTGCCACTGACTATTCTTGCTTATACCCTAATGATAGCTCTAAGATTCTGTATTATCTGACAGCAAGTGAGCTGTGGCCCAGACTTTGAGTCAGAAAATCTTGAATTTGAATCCTGGCTTTCCTAACTCAGTGCATACAGGCAAGATGCAAACGTTGCTAAACCTCAGTATTAATTTCGGTAGAATGGGAAGAATAATACCAAAGTCCTATATGGAAATGCAAATAAGGAAGTTCAACGTTTGGCACATTTTAAGTGCTTTATAAATAATAGCTATTAAATTACCTTAACTTGAGCCTAAGCAGTGGTTCTCTATCTTAGGTGCACATTGGAATCACCTGGAGCTCTCTGAAAAACACTGGGGCCTAGGCTCCACCCCAGATTTTGGTTTAATAGGTATGCCTGGAGGCTGGGCATGGGGAAAAAAATTTCAAAAACTCTCCAGGTGATTCTAATTTAGTTCTGCATACTTCTGAAGTCTTGAGAGTCATGCTTCAGAATCATCCAGAATGCTGGTTAAAACTCAATTCACTGCCGGGCATGGTGGCTCATTCCTGTAATCCCACACCCGGCTAATTTTTGTATTTTTAGTAGAGACAGGTTTTGTCATGCTGGCCAGGCTAGTCTCGAACTTCTGGCCTCAAGTGATTCCCCCAACCTTGGCCTCCCACAGCGTTGGGATTACAGGCGTGAGCCACTGCGCCCAGCAGAGGTAATTTTGTTTTCAGATTTGATGAAGAATTAATAGATAAGCTTAATAAGTCACCTAAGTTCACCTATCTAGTGGGTGGTAGAAACAGGATTGAAGCCCAGCCTCTGAACTAGAGGATCCTAGCACTGGGAAGACAGGTCTGTACTGATGACCAGGGGACTTGGAAGTCATCAACAAATGAAGCCAGACAGTGAACAAGAGAAAGATGGTGCAGTGAGATGGGCATTCACAGGAGGAGACACAGCAACAGCCACTACTAAAAAGGCCCAGCTTGAGAGGTAGAAAAAGAACCAGGACACATTGTTTCCTTAAAAACTGGCCGGGTGCGTTGGCTCACGCCTGTAATGCCAGCACTTTTGGAAGGCCAAGGCAGGCAGATCATTTTAAGCTCAGGAGTTCAAATCTTTTTTACCAGCCTGGACAGCATGGCGAAACCCCGTCTCCACAAAAAACGCAAAAATTAGCCAGCCGTCAGTGGCAGGCGCCTGTAATCCCAGCTACTGGGGAGGCTAAGGCAGAAAAATTGCTTGAACCCAGGAGGTGGAGGTTGCAGTGAACCAAGATTGTGCCACTGCATTCCAGCCTGGGCTACAGAGCAAGACTCCATCTCAAAAAGAAAAAGAAAAAATTCATGTTTAAACTTTCTTTAGTAAAAAACTATCTAAATTACACTTGCTGGGTCAAATGGTAGCCACAAAAACAAAATCTTGACATTTCTAAATGTTGCTCCAGAAAACTTCTACCTCTTTTCTTTTTATACATATTTTTATTATAAGACAATATATTCTTACTTGTTAAAAATAAATAGAGATGGGGGTCTCACTATGTTGACCAGGCTGGTCTCGAACTCCTGGCCTCAAGCGATCCTCCCATCTCAACCTCCCAAAGTGCTGGGATTACAGGCCTGAGTCACTGTGCCCTTCTTCCCCTTTCCACTTCCAGAAATAGTGAATAAAATGGTGGGTTGTTACTGTTGTTGTTCTATTACTCATTTGATAAGTACCTATTTCTCTCTCTCTTAGGTGTATCTTCATGGTTTCTCTCCAGCTGCCTTGAGTATAGTATCCTTACACTATTATAAGCAGTTATCCTCTTCCATTCCTTTAACATATAAGTTTATAGCTTAAAATAACATTTTGTCATTAAAATATGTTTGAGTTATGCTGGCTTTTCTCTGTCCATGATTTTGTTAATTTGAATTTTCCTTTTATTTTACTAAGCTAGTGATTTCTTATTTTTTTCCCAAGCCAGCTGTTGATTTGTTCATTAGTTATATAAGATAAAAACCAAAAATAGAATTGATAAGCAAACCAATGCAGTTCTTTAAAAATTAACAAAACTGACCACGTACAGTGGCTCATACCTGTAATCCCAGCACTTTGGGACCCCAAGGCGGGCAGAGCCCAGGATTTCCAGACCAGCCTGGGTAACATAGTGAGACGGCATGTCTCAAAAAAAATTAACAAAACTGATTTTTCAAGTCCCTAATTTTGCATGCAATGTGACAAAATTTTAAGACATGGCAAAACTGGAATAAGGAGATACTTTGTTTCTTTTTACAGTATTTAGAAAGATAATTCATTATGCTTTAACAAAACTTCTTATTACTACAAGCATCTAAGTGCAAGGAAATTTTCCTCTAGATAGTGATTTAACAGCATTTGATTTATATCTTATATTTTAATTTTTGTTATTCACAAAATTGATGATATGACCCAGATTCGCTTTATGATTTAGGTTTTAGGAGACTATATGTATATATACATATATATGCACCACACATACACATACATACGTATGCTTATTTATTTTTAAAGACATTGCATTGAAACACATTAAAATTTTTGTTTTGTTATAGTCTAAGAATGCCATATATAGAAATAATAACTTCAGGTATTAACTGTGTATATCTTTGTCCTATAATACAGGATGAAATTATGTGAATATTGCAACTGTACTTAGAATGTGTTCTCTACATTCTACGAATAAGATCTTTTCACATATAAATGCTACCATAAGTTTTCCACTTCCGTAATCTCTTAAATTCTTTCAGTGTTATAGAAGTGACATTAATGTTTCTTTTCTTTTTCTTTTTTTTTCTTTTAGATGGAGTTTCCCTCTTTTGCCTAGGCTGGAGTGAAGTGGCTCAATCTTGACTCACTGCAACCTCCAACCCCTGGGTTCGCAATTGTCCTGCCTCAGCCTCCTGAGTAGCTGGGAGTATAGGCGCCCACCACCACACCTGGCTAATTTGTTTGTATTTTTAGTAGAGACGGGGTTTCGCCATGTTAGCCAGGATAGTCTCGATCTCCTGACCTCGTGATCTACCCACCTCGGCCTCCCAAAGTGCTGGGATTATAGGCATGAGCCGCTGGGCCCGGCCAATGTTTCAAATATACCCTGTACTATTATGGCTCATTTTCATCTTTCATTTGGCCAAATTTGCAAATGAGTTTGGTGGCTTTGTGGTTGGCTCATCCGGGTAGTGGGAACATGTGTGCAAAGATAAAGAGATACCACACCACACACCAGGGGATAGCTGTGAGTGGTCTGGCATGGCAGGAGGATAGAGAGAGAAGGAAAGGTGACGGCTGAGAGACTGGAGAAAACAGAAGCCGAGGTTTGGAGGTCTTGGTAAGATCAGAGAACATTGCATTAGGAGAAAAAGAGGCCATACAGGGTCACAATTAAGAGGATGCTCTTAGGAGCCCAAACTGGCTCTTCCCATTTCTTGGCTGTGGGACCTGGAGCAAGTCATTTAACCTCCCTGTGCCTCAGATTCCTGATCTGTAAAATGAAGAAAATAATAATAAGGTTGTTATGAAGATTAAATGAGATACACCATCTGAAAAGCAGTTAGCATAATGTCCACTGCAAAAGTATTCAATAAAAATGTTATTTATTTTCATTAAGGAAACTGGAAAGCTTAGAGATTGAAAGATTTACAATTTCAGATGTAGAATTATAATGTTTACTACACTTAAGTACTTCCTCACCTTATTTTTTAGAAAAACTTCTACATCGTTAGAGTACTTGCCCATTATTAGATGTATTCATTGTTTTTTGTTTGTTTTGTTTTGTTTGAGACAGGGTCTCACTCTGCTGCCCAGTCTGGGGTACAGTGGCATGATCATGACTCACTGCAGCCTTGACCTCATGGGCTCAAGTGATCCTCCCACTTCAGCCTCCCAAGTAGCTGGGAGTACAGGCATGCACCACCAGGTCTAGCCAATTTTTTATTTTCTGTCAAGACAGGGTCTCACCATGTTGCCCAAGCTGGTCTCAAATACCAGGGCTCAAGTGATCCACCTACCTTGGCCTCCCAAAGTGCTAGGATTACGGGCATGAGTCAACATGCCCCCATTGGTTTTATTTTGTTGTGTGTGTGGTGTGGGTTTTTTTTGGGGGGAGGGGTGTTTTGTTTTATTTTTGAGATGGGTTCTTGCTCTCTCACCTAGGCTGGAGTGCACTGGCACCAACATGGCTCACTGCAGTCTCGACCTCTCCTGGGCTCAAGCCATCCTCCCACGTTAGCCCACACAGGCATTCTCTACCACACCTGGCTACTTTTTAATTTTTTGCAGAGACGGTTTCTCCCTATGATGCCCAGGTTGATCTCAAACTCCTGGGCTTAAGCAACATACATTGTATTTTAATTATTCGTTTTCCTAATGCAGGCTGGGAGCTCTGAAACCTGAGGTGAGCTTCTTTCTTGTTTATGTTCTGAGTGCACAACACATTCTGTAGGCCATTGATTCAACACCTGTTGAACTCAATTTGGAAATCATTCACACAGAGGCCCACAGCCGAGGTAAATGAGAAGGATCTCCAGGAGAGAGTTCTGGGTGACCCCCACCAGTCAGGAACTACATCTTTTGCTAAAAATTTGATTTGTGTTCTCATTAGCTGTGCACTTACAAGTCTCACAGAAACATATTTTCACAATGTCCCTATCTGCTGGGTTCATTACTTTGCTTCTTGATAGTTGCTTGTTTATTAAATTGATAATAAACACAGTGATGGCTTATTAAAAATTTAAAAAGAGCAAACCCAACAGTACTTTGCTGCCTTATTGTTTACACACAGACAGAGGCAGCTGCCCTCTAAGAAGTCAGACCTTCTGGTCTCCATAAGGGGTAACGGGAAAAGCAACCAATTAGAAGTTGCAGCTGGGTTCCCAAGCAAGCTTCGCTGTTTACCAGCTGTGTGAACTTGAAGGAATCATTTAAAGTATCCAAATCTCATTGGTCTCATCTGCAAAAAGAAGATAATACCTGCCCTCCCTTCTTTTTTTAAAATAGATTTGAGTATCAAATGGAATATTGCATGTGAAATCCTTGAATAGTTCTATTCAAATATGTGTTCTCACATGAAGTCCACTAGAGAGGGTTTTGAGGCTCTTTCTAAAACGATGCTACTAATAGCCAAATAGAAATGCCTCAACTCAACATTGACTACTATGAAATAGATCGACAGCAAAGTTGACTTATTTGCTGCCATATCCTGTGCCTTGCATAATCCCTGGCAAAAAGCAGATGCTCAACGAATGTTTGTTCAATGAATGAAAGAAGGAAGGACTCTGGGAAGGTAGGCACAAACAGCAGTTTTCCGGCTTTGAACTGTGTGAAATTAGGGCCAAGAAGCCGGGTGAATGGCACATGAGGATCACCATGGGCTTCTAGAGCAGGATGCCCTGGGGGGCCAGAGCTGGCCCGTCAGAGATGAAACTTTTACTCTTGTTTTGTTCCAGTTGGCACAATCTCACTTGTAGTTTTTTTTTTTTTTGAGATGGAGTCTCGCTCTGTTGCCCAGGTTGGAGTGTAGTGGCACAGTCTCGGCTCCCTGAACCTCCACCTCCCGGGTTCAAGTGATTCTCCTGCCTCAGCCTCCCAAGTAGCTGAGACTACAGGCACACACCACAACTTTGGCTAATTTTTGCATTTTTAGTAGAGATGAGGTTTCGCCATGTTGGCCATGCTGGTCTCAAACTCCCCACCTCAAGTAATCCACCTGCCTCGGCCTCCCAAAATTCTGGGATTACAGGTGTGAGCCACCGCACCCAGCCTCACTTGTAGCTTTTGATTACACTAAGGGGACAGGAAAAAGTGCAGGGGAAAGAGACTGAATCGTCATTTTCTCTGAAAATATTTTTAGTCAGCCAAACACTACGAATTAACAACATTTAACAACAATTAAATATGGAGCATATTTAGTAGGTAGTACAGCCCTTAATCCCTTATTTGTACTGCTTCATTCCCTGCTTCTCCTAGCCAATCAAGAACTGCTGGCTGCTCAAGCCTACTTTCCTTCCTTCTCTGTGCTCAGCCACTGTGTTTGCAGGGAATAATCTTCCCTTCCAACTGCCTGTTAATGTCTTAAACTTCTTTCAAAGATTAGATCAATGAATTAATTACTGGATCATCAAGTATTTATTGTGTTCATTGAGTATCTACCATGTGTAAGGATGAAGAAAGCTCATAGTCTAATTCTATTTTTTTGTTTTTTGTTTTTTCTTCTGTCATTCTTATTTTTATTCTTTTTTTGTCTCTTAATTTCTTTCTTGTATTTGCTGCCTGTCATGTAGTCTAATTCTAGTAGGAGGAAGAAATACATATAAAGACATAATTTTAATGCCATATGATAAGTTCTTTTTTATAACAGCTTTATTGACATATTATTCACACACCATAGAATTCATCCTCATCCTTTTACAGCTCAGTGGTTTTTAGTGTATCAGAGTTGTAAACTCAACATCACTATCTAATTTTAGAACATTTTATCACCCCAAAAAGAAACCCTGTATACATTAGCAGAAATTCCCCATTCTTCCTTTGCTTCTAGCCCCTGGCAACCATTAATCTACTTTCTGTCTCTATGGATTTGCCTATTCTGGACATTTCACATAAATTCAATTATGTGACATGTGGCCTTTGGGACTCCTTTCTTTCACTAAGCATAAAGTTTTCAAGGTTAATCCGGATTGTAGCATGTATCAGTACTTCTTTACTCTTTTATGGATGACTAATATTCCTTTTTTCTCATTTATTTATTTTTTATTGTACTTTAAGTTCTAGGGTATATGTGCACAACATGCAGGTTTGTTACATATGTATACATGTGCCATGTTGGTGTGTTGCACCCATTAACTCATCATTTACATTAGGTATATCTCCTAATGCTATCCCTCCCTCCTCTCCCAACCCCACGACAGGCCCCAGTGTGTGACGTTCCCCTTCTGTGTCCAAGTGTTCTCATTATTCGATTCCCACCTAGGAGAACATGCAATGTTTGGTTTTCTGTTCTTGCGATAGTTTGCTGAGAATGATGGTTTTCAGCTGCATCCATGTCCCTACAAAGGACGTGAACTCATCCTTTTTTATGGCTGCATACTATTCCATGATGTATATGTGCCACATTTTCTTAATCCAGTCTGTCATTGATGGACATTTGGGTTGGTTCCAAGTCTTTTTTATTGTGAATAGTGCCGCAATAAACATATGTGCACTGTATGTGTCTTTATAGCAGCATGATTTATAATCCTTTGGGTATATACCAGTAATGGGATGGTTGGGTCAAATGGTATTCTTTTTTTTTTTTTTTTTTTGAGGCGGAGTCTCGCTCTGTGGCCCAGGCTGGAGTGCAGTGGCCGGATCTCAGCTCACTGCAAGCTCCGCCTCCCGGGTTTACGCCATTCTCCTGCCTCAGCCTCCCGAGTAGCTGGGACTACAGGTGCCCGCCACCTCACCCGGCTAGTTTTTGTATTTTTAGTAGAGACGGGGTTTCACAGTGTTCGCCAGGATGGTCTCGATCTCCTGACCTCGTGATCCGCCCGTCTCGGCCTCCCAAAGTGCTGGGATTACAGGCTTGAGCCACCGCGCCCGGCCTCAAATGGTATTTCTAGTTCTAGATCCTTGAGGAATCGCCACACTGTCTTCCACAATGGTTGAACTAGTTTACAGTCCCACCAACAGTGTAAAAGTGTTCCTATTTCTCCACATCCTCTCCAGCAACTGTTGTTTCCTGACTTTCTAATGATTGTCATTCTAACTGGTGTGAGATGGTATCTCATTGTGGTTTTGATTTGCATTTCTCTGATGGTGAGTGATGATGAGCATTTTTTCATGTGTCTGTTGGCTGCATAAATGTCTTCTTTCGAGAAGTGTCTGTTCATATCCTTCACCCACTTTTTGATGGGATGGTTTGTTTTTTTCTTGTAAATTTGAGTTCTTTGTAGGTTCTGGATATTAGCCCTTTGTCAGATGAGTAGCTTGCAAAAATTTTCTCCCATTCTGTAGGTTGCCTGTTTACTCTGAAGGTAGTTTCTCTTGCTGTGCAGAAGCTCTTTAGTTTAATTAGATCCCATTTGTCAATTTTGGCTTTTGTTGCCGTTGCTTTTGGTGTTTTAGACATGAAGTCCTTGACCATGTCTATGTCCTGAATGGTATTGCCTAGGTTTTCTTCTAGGGTTTTTATGGTTTTAGGTCTAACATTTAAGTCTCTAATCCATCTTGAATTAATTTTTGTATAAGGCATAAGGAAGGGATCCAGTTTCAGCTTTCTACATATGGCTAGCCAGTTTTCCCAGCACCATTTATTAAATAGGGAAGATTTTCCCCATTTCTTCTTTTTGTCAGGTTTGTCAAAGATAAGATGGTTGTAGATGTGTGGTATTATTTCTGAGGGCTCTGTTCTGTTCCATTGGTCTATATCTCTGTTTTGGTACCAGTACCATGTTGTTTTGGTTACTGTAGCCTTGTAGTATAGTTTGAAGTCAGGTAGCGTGATGCCTCCAGTTTTGTTCTTTTGGCTTAGGATTGTCTTGGCAATGCAGGTTCTTTTTTGGTTCCATATGAACTTTAAAGTAGTTTTTTTCCAATTCTGTGAAGAAAGTCATTGGTAGCTTAATGGGGATGGCATTGAATGTTTAAATTACCTTGGGCAGTATGGTACCAGTACCATGTTGTTTTGGTTACTGTAGCCTTGTAGTATAGTTTGAAGTCAGGTAGCGTGATGCCTCCAGTTTTGTTCTTTTGGCTTAGGATTGTCTTGGCAATGCAGGTTCTTTTTTGGTTCCATATGAACTTTAAAGTAGTTTTTTTCCAATTCTGTGAAGAAAGTCATTGGTAGCTTAATGGGGATGGCATTGAATGTTTAAATTACCTTGGGCAGTATGGCCATTTTCACAATATTGATTCTTCCTATCCATGAGCATGGAGTGTTCTTCCATTTGTTTGTGTCCTCTTTTATTTCGTGGAGCAGTGATTTGTAGTTCTCCTTGAAGAGGTCCTTCATATCCCTTGTAAGTTGGATTCCTAGATATTTTATTCTAGCAAGGCCAGCGGACCCCACCCACCCCCCCTCGAGGGGACAGGGGCATGGGGGGCCTCCCACTTATTCTACACCTCTCATGTCTCTTCACCCTGCCCAGACTAGAGTTCAAGTTCAATAGGGTCTTCTTTCCCCGCTGATTCTGCCAAGCCAGTTCCCTTGGCTGTGGTTTTGCTGGATAGTAGATAGGGACAGTGGGAATCTCGTTTATCCATTCATGCGCATCACTAATTAGATGACGAGGCATTTGGCTACCTTAAGAGAGTCATAGTTACTCCTGCCACTTACCCTCATTTCATTGAATTTCTTCACTTTGACATTCAGAGCACTGGGCAGAAATCACATTGCATCAACACCCACTGCTGGCCTTCGTGAGACTAATATTCTTTTGTAGGGATGTGTTACATTTTGTTTAGCCTTTCATCAGTTGATGAACATTTGGATTGTTTCTACTTTCTGGCTAATTTTTGTTTTGTTTTTTGTGACAGGGTCTCACTATGTCGCCCAGGCTGGAGTGCAGTGCGGCCATCTTGGCTCACTGCAACCTCCACCTCCTGTGCTCAAGCGATCCTCTCCTTTTTGGCTATTATGAATAATACTGCTATGAACATTTGTGTACAAGATTTTCCATTCACAAAGGCTTCACATTTCTTGGGTATATACCTAGGACGGGAATTGCTGAGTCACATTGTAATTCTTTGTTTAACTTTTCAAGGAATTGTCGGGCTGTCTCCCAACGTGGCTATACCATTTTACAATCCCCCCAACAATGAATCAGGGTTCCGATTTCTTCATATATTGTCAACACTTTTTTTTTTTTAGCCAGTTTAGTGTAGATAAAAGTGGTATTTTCTTGTGGGCATTTTTTCATGTACTTATTATCCATTTGTGTGTGTGTGTGTGTGTATATATATATATATATATACACGCTTGTTCATTTGAGACAGGGTCTCACTCTGTTGCCCTGGCTGGAGTGCAGTGGCACCATCTCAGCTTACAGCAGCCTAGACCTCCTGAAGCCATCCTCCCACCTCAGCCTCCCAAGTAGCTGGGACCACAGCTGAGCACCACCACACCCAGCTAATTTTTGTAGAGATGGGTTTCGCCATGTTGCCCAGCCTGGTCCCAAAGTCCTGGACTCAAGCAATCCACCCACCTCGGCCTCCCAAAGTGCTGGGATTATAGGTGTGAGCCACTGCGACTGGTGTACATTTCTTAAAGAAATGTCCATTCAAATATTTTGCCCATTTTTTGATTGGGTGATTTGTCTTTTTTCTTTTCCCCCAAGCAAGTAGAACTTTCATTTTTTAGTTATAAAATTTTTTTGGCCAGGGCGCAGTGACTCACACCTTGTAATCCCAGCACTTTGGGAGGCTGAGGTGGGTGGATAACCTGAGGTCGGTAGTTCGAGACCAGCCTGACCAACATGGAGAAACCCCGTCTCTACTAAAAATACAAAATTAACTGGGCTTGGTGGCGCATACCTGTAATTCCAGCTACTCTGGAGGCTGAGGCAGGAGAATCGCTTGAACCCAGGAGGCGGAGGCTGTGGTGAGCTGAGATCATGCCACTGCATTCCAGCCTGGCAACAAGAGGGAAACTCCATCTCAAAAAAAAAAAAAAAAAAGTGTATATTCTGGATTCTAGACCCTTATCGGATATATGATTTAAAAATATTTTCTCCCATTCTGTGGGATGTCTTTTCATTTTCTTGATCATGTCCTTTGTATACTAAAGATTTTAATTTTGATGAATTTCAATTCATCCTTGTTTTTCTTTTGTTGCTTGTTCTTCTGAAGTCATATTTAAGAAGCCATTGCCTAATACAAAATCATGAAGATGTACTCCATTTTTCCCATTTTATAGATTTAACTCTTACTTTTTTTTTTTTTTTTTTTTGAGACGGAGTCTCGCTCTGTCACCCAGGTTGGAGTGCAGTGGCCGAATCTCAGCCCACTGCAAGCTCCGTCTCCTGGGTTTACGCCATTCTCCTGCCTCAGCCTCCCGAGTAGCTGGGACTACAGGCGCCCGCCACCTCACCCGGCTAGTTTTTTGTATTTTTTTAGTAGAGACGGGGTTTCACCATGTTAGCCAGGATGGTCTCGATCTCCTGACCTCGTGATCCGCCCGCCTCGGCCTCCCAAAGTGCTGGGATTACAGGCTTGAGCCACCGCGCCTGGCCAACTCTTACATTTTGGTCCATCATTTTATTTATTTTTTATTTTTATTTTATCAATAGCCTGGTTTGTAATGGACATTCATTTTTAATTCATTTTTCTGTGTGGTGTGAGGAAGAGGTTCAACTTCTTTTTTTTGAGACAGAGTTTGGCTCTGCCGCCCAGGCTAGAGATCAGTGGCACAATCTCAGCTCACTGCAACCTCTGCCTCCTGGGCTCAGGCATCCCCCCACCTCAGCTTCCTGAGTAGCTGGGATCACAGGTGAGTGCCACCAAGCCCTGTGAATTTTTGTACTTTTTTTTTTTTGAGACGGAGTCTGGCTCTGTCACCCAGGCTGGAGTACAGTTGTGCGATCTCAGCCAATTGCAAGCTCCGCCTCCCGAGTTCACGCCATTCTCCTGCCTCAGCCTCCCAAGTAGCTGGGACTACAGGCGCCCGCCACCACGCCCGGCTAATTTTTCTATTTTTAGTAGAGACGAGGTTTCACCGTGTTAGCCAGGATGGACCTTGTGATCCGCCCGCCTCGGCCTCCCAAAGTGCTGAGATTACAGGAGTGAGCCACCACGACCGGCCGAATTTTTGTACTTTTTTTTTTTGAGACGGAGTCTGGCTCTGTCACCCAGGCTGGAGTACAGTTGTGCGATCTCAGCCAATTGCAAGCTCCGCCTCCCGAGTTCACGCCATTCTCCTGCCTCAGCCTCCCAAGTAGCTGGGACTACAGGCGCCCGCCACCACGCCCGGCTAATTTTTCTATTTTTAGTAGAGACGAGGTTTCACCGTGTTAGCCAGGATGGACCTTGTGATCCGCCCGCCTCGGCCTCCCAAAGTGCTGAGATTACAGGAGTGAGCCACCACGACCGGCCGAATTTTTGTACTTTTTTATGGAGATGTTGTCTCACTATGTTGCCCAGTCTGGTCTTGCACTTCTTGAGCTCAAGCGATCCTCCGGCCTCAGCCTCCCAAAGTGTTGGGATTATAGGCATGTGCCACCTCACCCAGTGTCTTTGAATTTTTTTTTTGTTTTTAAGAATGTCTCAGCCAGGCACAGTGGCTCACACCTGTAATCACAGCACTTTGGGAGGTAGAGGTGGACAGATCACTTGAGGTCAGGAGTTTGAGACCAGCCTGGTTAATAAGGCAAAACCCCATTTCTACTAAAAATACAAAAATTAGCCGGGTATGGTAATTAGCCCAGGTCTGTAATTCCAGCTACTCAGGAGGCTGAGGCATGAGCATGCTTGAACTCGGGAGGCAGATGTTGCAGTAAGCTGAGATCACGCCATTGCACTCCAGCCTGGGTGATGGAGTGAGACTCTATCTCAAAGAAAAAAAAAAAAGTCTTGTCCAAATGCCACTCTCCACCTTCTACCCCTCTTCCGCAAACTCTTCTGAATTCTCATGTGCCGAGCTCCAAAATCGTAGTACTTCAGGGTGTCAAGAAGAGATATGTCAGCATCAGAATGGCCATCCAAGTCCCATTTCCATCACCTAAGCTGCAATGAACAAGATCTGTCAACCAAGAATATCCTTTCCTTGCCCAAGTAACTTTTTTTTTTGAGATGAGTTTTTTGCCCTTGTTGACCATGCTGGATTACAATTGCGTGATCTGGGCTAACTGTGACCTCTGCCTCCTGGGTTCAAATCATTCTCCTGCCTCAGCCTCCCCAGGAGCTGGGATTACAGGCACCCGCCACCATGCCTGGCTAATGTTTTTGTTTTTTTTTTTGTTTTTTTTGAGACGGAGTCTCGCTCAGTCGCCCAGGCTGGAGTGCAGTGGCACGATCTCGGCTCACTGCAAGCTCTGCCTCCCGGGTTCACGCCATTCTCCTGCCTCAGCCTCCCGAGTAGCTGGGACTACAGGCACCCGCCACCAGGTCTGGCTAATTTTTTGCATTTTTAGTAGAGACGGGGTTTCACCGTGTTAGCTAGGATGGTCTCGATCTCCTGACCTCGTGATCCGCCTGCCTCGGCCTCCCAAAATGCTGGGAATACAGGCGTGAGCCACTGCGCCGGCCTGTTTTTGTATTTTTAGTTGAGACAGGGTTTTACCATGTTGACCAGGCAGGTCTCGAACTCCTGTCCTCAAGTGGTCTGCCTGCCTCGGCCTCCCAAAGTGCTGGGATTACAAGCGTGAGCCACTGCGTGTGGCCCAAGATAACTACTGTTTTTTTTTTTTTTTTTTGAGACGGAGTCTTGCTCTGTCACCCAGGCTGGAGTGCAGTGGCACAATCTCGGCTCACTGCAACTTCTGCTTTCCGGGTTGAAGCGATTCTTCTGCCTCAGCCTCCCAAGTAGCTGGGACTACAGGCGAGCGCCACCATTCCCGACTAATTTTTGTGTGTGTGTATTTTTGGTAGTCATGGGGTTTCACCATATTGGCCAGGTTGGTCTTGAACCCCTGACCTCGTGATTCACCCACCTTGGCCTCCCAAAGTGCTGGGATTACAAGGGTGAGCCACTGCGCCTGGCCCAAGATAACTAATTTTAAGCAAAACCAGATACATTGACATCTCCACATCCCATGTAGAAAACAGCGTATTCCAGAGGGAGCACACTGTCTGGGTAGCCATGGACACAACAGGGAAAGAACATTGAATTGGGAGCCAGGGGACCTAAGCTTTGAGTACAGTCCTGCCACTAATTCACTGTGTCACCTTGGTTGGGCAAGTCACTTAACTTCTTTGGCTTCTTGTGAAATGAAGGAGTTGAAATAAAATACTAATTTCTTCCAAATATATATAAAAAAAGGCTTGATGACATATTTTAATATGTATTCTAACTAATGTGCTATGCGTAGTTATTATAGATTGTCACTTAATATGTTTCCAGTGTTCTTCATAATTCATGGCCATCTTATAAACAATCTGAGGGGATAACATGCAGGTTATAGAATTTCAGATGTGATCTCATTAAAACATTAGACTTATTATAGTTTCACTTTTGTGGCTTGTTATTGGTCATGTGCATGTGTTGTAGTCAAGATCTCATAGGGAAGTGTTTTACTTTGTCATAGTCTGCCTTATTTTTGTGTATAAGCAAGATTTTCCAAAATATATAAGGGGGTCATATTCAGCATGGCATGTTGGCTAAAAGCAGTCTCCGGAGTCAGACTCCCTAGCTAGGAATCCCAGTTCTGTTAGTAGCATCTATGCTACTTTTTTTTTTCTTTTCTTTTGCATTGGGGCCTCACCCTGTCGCCCAGGCTGGAGTGCAGTGGTGCAATCATGGCTCACTGCAGCCTCAAGTTTCTGGGCTCAAGTGATTCTTCTATCTCAACCTCCTGAATAGCTGGGACTACAGACATGCATCATCGTGCCTTGCTAAGTGTTTCTATTTTTGGTAGAGACTGAGTCTCACTATGTTGGCCAGGCTGACCAAGTTATTTTTAACTCTGATTTTCTCCGTCGTAAGTGAGGCAAAAAACAGTACCTCAACCTCATTTGGTTGTGAGAATTAAATGAGATAAGGGCTTAGAATGGTACTTGGTACACAGTGTCTGCTTAACAAATAAAAGCAATCTTATTGTTTATGATATATAAAGATCTCCTTCGCCTTTCTGCTGTCACTCCCATCAACTCCATGGCCTACTCCTCAGAGAGAATCAGTACTAATGGCTTTTTTCTTTTTCTTTTCTTTTTTTTGAGACAGAGTTTCACTCTGTTGCTAGGCTGGAGTGCAGCGGCGCGACCTTAGCTGACTGCAACCTCTGCCTCCTTGGTTCAAGTGATTCTCCTGCCTCAGCCTCCTGAGTAGCTGGGACTACAAGCATGCCCCACACCCAGCTAATTTTTGTATTTTTAGTAGAGACGGGATTTCACCATGTTGGCCAGGCTGGTCTTGAACTGACCTCAGGTGATCCGCCCGCCTTAGCCTCCCAAAGTGCTGAGATTACAGGCATGAGCCACCACACCTGGCCATTTCACACACTTCAAACAGACATAAAACAGGGTGACAACTATTTCCTGGTTTTTAGGTTACATTTTGCCAGAATAATAAAATTGGCCCTTTATCAGCCAAATGGATAGGTGAGTAGGCAGGCTACAGGGATGCACAGGGCCTTAGGAAAGAAAAGAAACAAAACTTCCTTTTTTTTTTTGAACATTCACCCTTGTCAACCCCACCTTGACTTAAAAGATAAGGTGTGCTGCTGTACTTTCCTCTCTCTGGGCTTTGGAAGAGGCAGGGACTTACTCCTGAGCAAGGGGCTCGGGGACAGGGGTAACTAATACCTTGATGGCAAAAGGCCAGGAGTAAGGAGGGAGGAATTCTCTTGGTGGCATCTCTTTTACCTGGACGCCCAGTTAAATGGGAACAGTTCTGTGATCTCCAAGGATCGGGGGATCTTATAAGCCATGCGCCACGAAGATTAACGGCGCATTTCCCTATCTGTATTTTTCTGTGTATTTCCCTGTGACACAGCAGTCAGTAAAGTCTTGCTCAAATGCCTCAATGGTGTCTTTTGTCTACATTAAGGCCAGAGAATCATCAGGCTTTGTGGTTGTCTTGAAAGAACCCTCCTCACTTGGAGATTCCTCTTCAGTAGTAACCTTCCTGATTCTCAGGTTTGTTTTCCTTAGGGAAGCTTTTCTATGCAAAATCTCTCTCCTTAAAACCTATGAAGTGTACATCATCAACATCCTCATTTTTACAGGTTGAAACTGAGTTCTTGTGAGGTTGAGGAACATGCCCAAGGCCACAAGGTAGCAAATGGCAGAGCCAACTATTAAACCCATACTTTTTCTCATGGTAATAATCGCTGTAATAAAGGTTCAGGCCAGTAATTTCTTTAAACGTGTAATGCACAGAGTAATGGAAAATTATAATTTATTTATCTTGACCATCACTTCTCCTTGCCTCTCCACTTCAGAGGCTAGACTTGTCCAGGGAGTATAAAATGTGATATCTTTTACAAATGCATCTAGTATGAATAACTAAGAATATCAGTGGCTTTTGGTAGCCTCAGAACACAGGTTTCTACTCTGATTTGTTTTTTAAAAACTGAAATATAATTCATATACCATAATATTAACCCTTTTAAAGTATACAATTCAGTGGATTTTAGTACATAAAAAGATTTATGCAAGCATTGCCGCTATACAATTTGAGAACATTTTCATACTTTGATTCACTGTAGAATATTTTGTTTTGTTTTGTTTTTTTGAGATGGAGTCTTGCTCTGTCGCCCAGACTGGAGTGCAGTGGCCTGATCTCAACTCACTGCAACCTCTGCCTCCCAGGTTCAAGCGATTATCATGCCTCAGCCTCCCGAGTAGCTGGAATTACAGGTGTCTGCAAACATGCCCGTCTAATTTTTGTATTTTTAGTAAAGATGGGGTTTCACCATGTTGGCCAGGCTGGTCTCCAACTCCTGACCTCAAGCAATCTGCCCGCCTCAGCATCCCAAAGTGCTGGGATTACAGGCATGAGCCACCAGGCCCTGCTTAGAAGATATTCTTATAAGTACAAGAGAGTAACTAAGTATGTGCAATTAAAACACTAAGAAAGATCTAGAGGGCCGGGCATGGTGGCCATGCCTGTAATCACAGCACTTTGGGAGGCTGAGGCAGGTGGATCACCTGAGGTCGGGAGTTCGAGATCAGCCTGACTAACACAGAGAAACCCTATCTCTACTAAAAATATAAAATTAGCGGGGCATGGTGGCGCATGCCTATAATCCCAGCTACTAGGGGGGCTGAGGCAGGAGAATCGCTTGAATCCGGGAGGCAGAGGTTGTGGTGAGCCCTGATTGTGCTACTGCACTCCATCCTGGGCAACAAGAATGAAACTCTGTCTCAAGAAAAAAAAAAAAAAAGATCTAGAGATCTCAAATGAACCTTGAGTCAGTAAATGTAGTGCTGCTACGTAGTCTTAAAAGGGGGATTGCATTGCAAATAAGATGATGACATATATATCGTGACAGAATTTTGCATGGTCCTATGGCCATCAGGATAAACACACGAGTAACAGAAGGCTCTGTTCTGGAAGTGTGAGTCTTATCATTCCATTACAGCTTGGTCCAATACTTAATAAAGAAAAGTACTAAATTATTAAATAAATTCCATTAAGAACTGCTCAAGAAAATTACAACTACTGGTTTCCTATTTTGTGTGTGTTGACATGATGGGAAAAAAAAACACTGCAGTTCAATAGATAATCACATATTAAGACAAGAAAACCGAAAAGCTAACGTAATCTTACAAATTAGGTGATGTATATAAAATCATTTTGGGAGTTCCAAAGGATATACAAACATGAGCTAGTGTTACCAGATAAACAAATTCAAAAGATATCGTAGCTATATAATAAGAGCTATTGACCACATACTTACTGATAATTTTATGGAAATAAAGATTTATAGTAGGCCGGGCGCGGTGGCTCAAGCCTGTAATCCCAGCACTTTGGGAGGCCGAGACGGGTGGATCACGAGGTCAGGAGATCGAGACCATCCTGGCTAACACGGTGAAACCCCGTCTCTACTTAAAAAATACAAAAACACTAGCCGGGCGATGTGGCGGGCGCCTGTAGTCCCAGCTACTCGGGAGGCTGAGGCAGGAGAATGGTGTAAACCCGGGAGGCGGAGCTTGCAGTGAGCTGAGATCTGGCCACTGCACTCCAGCCCGGGCTACAGAGTGAGACTCTGTCTCAAAAAAAAAAAAAAAAAAAAAGATTTATAGTAAAAATAGTTGCATTTATACAATATTTCTCATTCTTTTTAAAAAGTTATACATGTACAAGGAAAAAAGTTCAAATACCGCAATAGTATCACATGTGCAAAGTATTCTTTTTTATTTTTTTTTTTTGAGACTGAGTCTTGCTCTGTTGTCCAGGCTGGAGTGCAGTGGCACGATCTCAGCTCACTGCAAGCTCCGCCTCCCAGGTTCACGCCATTCTCCTGCCTCAGCCTCCCAAGTAGCTGGGACTACAGGGGCCTGCCACCACACCTGGCTAATTTTTTGTATTTTTAGTAGAGACAGGGTTTCACCGTGTTAGCCAGGATGGTTTCAATCTGACTTTGTGATCCGCCTGCCTCGGCGTCCTAAAGTGCTGGGATTACAGGCGTGAGCCACCGCACGGGGCCTAACTGTGCAAAGTATTGTTGACACACAGTCCCTCAATTCTTATCCTCAAAGGCAACCTGAGTTTCTAGTTTTGTTGTGTTTTTTGTTTTTTGAGACAGAGTCTTGCTCTGTCACCCAGGCTGGAGTGCAGTGGCGCGATCTCGGCTCACTGCAAGCTCCGCCTCCCGGGTTCACGCCATTCTCCTGCCTCAGCCTCCCGACTACCTGGGACTACAGGCGCCGGCCACCGCGCCCAGCCAATTTTTTGTATTTTTTTAGTAGAGACCGGGTTTCACCGTGATCTCGATTTCCTGACCTTGTGATCCGCCCGCCTCCGCCTCCCAAAGTGCTGGGATTACAGGCGTGAGCCACCGCGCCCGGCCCAGTTTCTAGTTTTTAACATATCCGTATGTCTTATGAATTTTATGTCAATATATCTATTCCCCCCCACCTTTTTTTTTTTTTTTGCGATGGATTCTCACCCTGTCACCAGGCTGGAGTGCAGTGGCATGATCTTGGCTCACTACAACCTCTACTTCCTGGGTTCAAGTGATTCTCCTGCCTCAGCCTCCCCGAGTAGCTGAGACTACAGGCCTGCACCACCATGCTCAGCTAATTTTTTTTCTATTTTTAGTAGAGATGAGGTTTTACCATGTTGGCCAGGCTGGTCTTGAACTCTTGACCTCAGGTGATCTGCCCGCCTTGGTCTCCCAAAGTGCTGGGATTACAGGTGTGAACCACTATGCCCGGCCTCACATTTTTACTTATATCTTTGGAATAAAAATAACTGAATCTCAAAAAAAATAAAAAAGATTATGACATATAGGTACCACTGCGTCAACAATGAGGCCCCAGCAGACACATTTGTATTCTGTCCAGCTCAAGAGCTGCTCTCTAAAAGTGATGAGAAAAAGGGTCAAGGGAGGGTAATGAAGATAATTAAAGAGTGGGAAAGTAAGATTCACAATGAAAACTTTGAAGAGTTTGCAGTTATTTAGTCTAGGAAAGGTGAGTTAAGAACAACCTTAAAGTATACGAAAAGATTACTATACAGAAAATGGTGACCTTTTCTTTCACCCTCTTTCATTCACTAAGGAAAAAACAAAGAAAATGGGTTTTACAGTACAAGTAGTTGGATTAACAGAAAAAAAAAAGTCATGACACAGAGCCTTGCCAACCACCAGCAAGGCGGTGACAGCAAAATGTCCCCTGATGCTTAAAAAAATTATTTTTGATTTGAAATTTTAGACTTACAGAAAAGTTACAAAGAATGGTTTAAAGAATTCCCTTATACAGATTCCCCAATGTTAACATTTTATTGCATTTGCTTTATCATTCCCTTTACATATATTTTGTCTGAACCTTTTGAGATTAAGTTACAGACATGATTCCTCTTTACCCCTAAATACTTCAGTAGATACTTCCACCAACAAAGACACTCTTTTGCCCAACCACAGTAATATTACAACAAATGGGAAATTAACATGGATATAATACTATTATTTAATCTACAGACCTTTTTATTTTTTTATTTTTTACTTTTTCTGGTTCAGGATCATATCTCTTAAACTCCTTTGATCTGCAAAAGTTTTTCTTCAGTCTTTGTCTTTGATGGCTTTAATGTATGTAAGAGTACAGGCCAGTTATTTTAAAGGCTGTTCCTCAACTTGGGTCTCTGGTGCTTAAAAACAACACAAAACAAAACAACAGAATCTCAGCGTTTTGAGAGTTTGAGATGTGGTCCTGCGCCAATACTTAAATAAGCCTCTCTCCTCAAGGTTCCTTCCAGCCACCTTACACAGATTATCCTTACTGAATTAGATTTATAGATGGTGGTGATAGACAGTAAAACATTTTTGTATTCAAAACTAATTGTCTTGAATTACATATATTCCAACCCCTCCACCACATTTTACAATTTTAATTTAACAAAAGTAAGTTTGTTGAAGAATTAGCACCTACTCTTTAAACATTTAAGTCTTAAATTACCTGTAGACTCCCATTTTGACAATCTCACCTCTGCAATGATGAACTATGCCCTAGGCTCAGAAGACAAAGAGCTGCAAAAATGGGTGTTACTCATTACAATCATTCAACAAATATTTGTTGAGTGCCTAGTATATATCAGGCACTGTTCCAAGCCCTGGGAATACATTTGAGAACAACAACAAAAAATTCTCATCCTTGAAAACCTAGTTGGAAAGATTAACCTTTTTTTTTTTTCTCAGACGGAGTCTTGCTTTGTCACCCAGTCTGGACTGCAATGGCCAGATCTTGGCTTACTGCAACCCCCACCTCCCAGGTTCAAGCGATTCTCCTGCCTCAGACTCCCGAGTAGCTGGGATTACAGGTGTGCACCACCCCTCCTAAGTTTTGTATTTTTAGTAGAGATGGAGTTTCACCATATTGGTCAGGCTGGTCTCGAACTCCTGACCTCGTGATCTGCCTCGGCCTCCCGAAGTGCTGGGATTACAGGCGTGAGCCACCGCACCCGGCCCGGAAAGATTAACTTTTAAATTACAAAAAAAAAAAAAAAGATTAACCTTTAAATTAAAAAAAAATCAGAAACCGAGATTAGACTTCCTTAAACCATTTACGCAGGAGGTTGCAAATTCTTTTTGTGAAAAAATCACACCTTGGCGATGACCTTGGGCAGTAGGATGTAAATAACTCCCACAAGCTTAGCGTTCCAATAACGGAACACAAGGCATAAACTAAACAGGAAGAAGGCAAGTCTGCGTGAATATAGTCAACTCCAAGACTCAAGATTCTAATGTGGATACTGCTGCGGAATTCCTGGTAAATGCACTGATTTAATAAAGTCTTCGGTTTATCCAAACGGGCTACACAAATGATTAATTCAAACTCCAAAGCCCTAGAAAGAACAGGCGGGGCCCAGTTTCCCGAAGTGTTCCAACCACTTTTTCAGCAACAGTCACCTGCTTGGCTACGAGCCTCCGGACCGCCGCGCGCTATCTGGTCCGCCCCACTGGGGCCACGCACCGGGTTCCGCGTCCCTGCGAGGCGGCACCTCCTGGGCCCGGCAGAGCTGAGCACCTGGGAACCGCGCACCGAGAGCCCGACGGGGAGGTGGTTAGCTGGAACCGGCTCCTCCAGGCGGCCTCGCCCACTGCAATGCAATCTGGGTGGTTTTTCCAGGTCCCTCCCTGCCTCGTTCCGCGCCCAGTCCCTGCCCCCGCGACGCCCGAGGGCCTGGACGGGTGGCTCTGAGTTACCGGGGCTAGGGAGAAGCGAGGCTACTGCAGCAAGCCTGCCGGAATCCATTTATGACTCCGCACTGCGAAGTCCAGGACAAGGAAGCACCCAACTCTGGAACTCAAGCAGCGGACGAGGGAGGTCTCGAGCGCCGTCGCAGCGCTGCGAGTGTGGGACGCTGGCCTTCGCCCGCTCTAAGGGGACGCGAGCTGCCACCTGCATCACGGGAGGCCCCGCCTCCGCCTGCACCTTCTCCTGCCAGGAAACGGCGCGGGCCTCGGGCTCCTCTCCCCCATCCCGGGAGCCTGAACACCCACTGGGAAAGCCAGGCCTCCAGCTTCCCTTGACACGCGTTCTGAAAGGATTTGTACCCGGAGTGGGTTCGGCAGGGCTAGGTGCATGGTTGCCCGTTTCACATCATGAATATGAACAGGGCTGGACACCTGGAGCCGAATTAGTAATACTTCAGACAGAATTCTGTTCCCAAGAACAAATCGCTTTGAGATGTATAACCCGAGAAAACTTCACCCGTAGCGCTTTTCTCTCTAAAATGTCAACAAGACCCAACAACAGACTGCCACAGATGTGGTGGCTGGGGGTGATGGTTGGGGGGCACGAGCCTCTGGGCAGACCAAGCTGAGGTAGAGCAAGGGAGGTTGTTTGGGAGCTTGGTCAACACACTCCAATACAATGCCAAACGCATGAGCAGAGGGAATGGGGTCAGGGCCCAGAACCTGGGAAAAAGCCTGCTTGGCCCGATTTAAGAAAACTTTTATTAGGCATGCGGATAGATGCTTTTCATTTGGGGCCCAAGGCAAATAAAAGAAAATGGGCCCCAGCCCTGGAGGGTGTTCCAGCTTCAAACTAGCAGGCTGGACCAAACCATACAGAGCATTTAGAGTTGAGAGAAAAAGGAACCGGCTCCATAGTGCCCGACTTTCCTTACGGGGTCCCCCAGCTGCTTTGCGCGCCGTGAGTAACTGCGTCCTGGGGCGTGACTAGGTGGCTGGGCGTCCTAGCGTCCCCGCTGTGCGCGGGGTTCCTCTCCGGAAGGTGGGCACCGCGGCGGGTTTGGGAAGAGCGTGCACCCGGGCTCCTGCCCGGAGAAGGGGAGGGCTGGCAGGATTTCTCCTGCTGTTTGCACTGAAAGGTGTGTTGGCTCGGGAGCGGCTTTTCCGGGGATCGGCAGTTGCCCCCGCCACCTCCTGGCTGCGGTTGGCAGGTCCCTCCCTCAGCGGTTCGTCCTCCACCGGTGCCGCGCCCTGGGCAGCTCCGCTCCCCGGGCCTCACCTCTGGCCTCCTTTCGCCTCCCTGTACCTGGCCTTTTCGCTTGACCCTTCAGAACCTTCGGCTTCGTTCCCCGGAGCAGGTATTCTCCGAGCCCCCCCACCGCCCGCACCTCTCAGTTACCTCCAGTGGGGACCCCTCCCCCCAGCTACTCCGCGCCCTTTACCTCTCTGAGCCCTTTTCCCGTCTGGCCTCGTCTACCCTCAGGATGGCAACCGCCTCTTCCCCGCCCCTCGCGTCTCCCCCTCCTCCTCTCTCGCCCTGGCCTCTCCATTCATCCAGCCATTGTCTCCCGCCCCTTCTTCCCCCTCCCCAAGCGGCCTCCTCCCCCACCGCTGCCACGTCGTGGTTTGAAGGAGCCAATGGGCGGGCGCCGCCAGGTGTCTCTTACCTGCACCACGTGGGGGAGGGGGAAGGGGCGGGCAGGTAGAGCCACATCCCAAAACAGAAAAGCTTTCAGCCATTGCGTGCCTCCCGGGGGTGCAGCATTGCTCCAGGCTTTTTGCATAGACGCCCGGGCAACTGAATACAAAAAGGGCAGGCCTCCTGCGCCCTCCTTCCCACCCCCCTTCCTGCCCTGGGCGTGGAGCACCGGCCAGGTGTGGGCTTGGGTGGTTGGTTACCGCCTTTTGCAGTAGCAGCAGCGAGGAGGGGGGGTGGGCGCTCTTTCTTTTTCTCTTAGAAGAGGGTTTAGCACAGGTTTTTTCGTTCTCACTTCCACCCCGCCTTACCTCCTCCCGACCCCCCCCTTCTCCCCCTCCCCACCTATCGTCATGACGGCCTCTCCGGATTACTTGGTGGTGCTTTTTGGGATCACTGCTGGGGCCACCGGGGCCAAGCTAGGCTCGGATGAGAAGGAGCTGATCCTGCTGTTCTGGAAAGTCGTGGATCTGGCCAACAAGAAGGTATTTCTTCACGTTTTCTTCTAAATGCAAGGAATGGGGCAAGAAGTTTGTGGTAGAGGTTTGGGCGGGGAGGGGGGTGGAGGTAGGTAAATGAGTGCTCCTGTTTGCCCGCTTGTGAGTTTGGACCCGCGGCCTAGGGAAGCTAGAGTAAAACCAAACTTGTTGGCCAACTGCCTTGGAGCCATTTCAGTCCTCCGCAACCTGGCTCAGGTGGGGAGGCCAGAGCTACCAAGCCTGGTTCTTTGCCCGTCGGGGGACGCCCCGCCGAGACGAGGTAGGGTCTCGGAGGCCCCGGGGTCCACTTCCAGGGCCTTTCCGACCTATCGGGTGGGGGGTGGGGCGGGGGACCGGAACGCACTGGAGCCGATGGCGAGTCAAGAGCTTTGATTCTGCGTCCGGACCCCTAGAGAGGCGCGGGTCCCCCCAGCAGGGGAGCAAGGGAGGAGGGTGCAGAAAGAAGTTCCGAAATTGAGGGAAATTGACCCCTGCTTCTCTACCTTCGGAGGTGGGACAGTTGCACGAAGTACTAGTTAGACCGGATCAGTTGGAACTGACGGAGGACTGCAAAGAAGAAACTAAAATAGACGTCGAAAGCCTGTCCTCGGCGTCGCAGCTGGACCAAGCCCTCCGACAGGTGACAGCCCCGGGTCACGCCGCCCACCCCAGCCTGGGCCCAACCCCACCGCACCCTACGCCCTCTCAGGGCGGCCCACGCGTGTTCCCGGAGCAGGGTGGCAAGACTCCCGCCCGGCCGCGTGGGTGGGAGCCCAGTCTGAGGGCCAGAGCGCACCGTTTGGGCGGGGGTCGCTGCTTCTCTTCACCTCCCGGCCCCCAGGGTTTGGGACCGACATTCACTAGTTTTCGAGTTGCTTCCAGAGTAGTTACTGGAGCTGGAGAGTCAGCTCCATTTTGCCAATTGATTGACGTGCGGAGTTTGAATCCTAGCGCCCCCATCTCCAGGTCCAGACCCTAGACGCGCCGCTCCCCTGCGGGGTTTGGGCCCACAGCCTTCGGGCAGGGGGCGCTGTGGCCTAGACGTGCAGGCGGGCCCGGTGGGTGTGCAAGAAGTAGCACAGTTTGGGTTGGAACCTGAAGGTGCCTGCCTGGTTTCAGGCTTCTGAACTCCCAACGACAGGCTCGGTCCGTCATTATTTCTTTAGTGGCCTTGGTCCCAGTGCCAGGGAGGTTTTTAAGGTCCGAACGTGCAAGGCTGCCCGTTGGGTCACTGCGGAACTGATGGAATCCCCTTATTAGGACTGAGGTGACCTAAAAACCGGCTGTTCCGGGGTGCTGACGGTGCCGGATCGGGTAGGGCGGGGCGCTAAACACCTGTGCACAGATGAATGCTCTGCGCTCTCCCGACCTCTGCCCTAGCACACGAGCCTCGAGTTATAGGAGAAAGCTATCCTTTCTGGGGTGTATTCATCCAAGACTTTTTTCCCAGATCTGTATACCCAGTACCCGTATTTGTTTATCAGAAGCTGGCATCTTAAGCCTGGCACATCCAAACATACAAAAAGTAACACTAGGAAATGATGTAATCTGAAGGCAACCTGCTGATGAAATGAGACATCTGACTTAAGTCTTGAGTGAATTTTTTTGTAAAAACAGAAGGGAGAATGCATTGACAAGTTTCTCCTGGGCGCGAACTGCGGATTGATTGGAAAGCTTCCCTACCTCGAGGAAGCAAGGAGGTTTGTGGGAAAGGAGTCTGTCTTTCCAAGGTTGCCCCAGCACCGGTGTCCCCCATCAAGGCCCTTATCTCAGTTTTCTCTGGCTATCGCCAAGGGGAGTTACTTTGCAGAGTTTGTAAATCGTGCATCAGTTGCATCCCTGTGTGTATCTTGTTCTTGCAGTTTAACCAGTCAGTGAGCAATGAACTGAATATTGGAGTAGGGACTTCTTTCTGTCTCTGTACTGATGGGCAGCTTCATGTCAGGCAAATCCTGCATCCTGAGGCTTCCAAGAAGGTAAGAGTGCTGGCTTCTGGAAAAAAAAATGGTTGGATCTTTGGGGTGACTGGAAGTTTTTAAAATTTTTTAGTTTATTCAAGTTTCTCTGTTTTTAAAAATATGCATATAGGGAGTTATTTTAATGAGTACAGAATTTCAGTTTGGGAAGATGAAAAAGCTCTGGAAATGGATGGTGGTTATGGTTGCAAAATACGTTAATGTACTTAATGTTTTACTGAACCATACTCTTAAAAATTATTAAAATGTAAATTTGGTGTTATGTATATACAAAGATACTCTTTGGTGACTTAAAATAGTCTCTTTGTTTATGTCCAATCTTCAAGATGCATGACACTCTCCCTTTCCCAAAGCTAATATGGAGTGTGAATTTTTGACATTTAAAATAACTATAGAGAGGAAAGAACTATTTTTATTATGTCATAATATACCCATTTGTATTGAAAATCCTAGAAAGGAAGGAAAAAAGAATTAAACCTTTAAAGTTGTGTTTCTAATCATTTCATTAAAAAGGCTACTTAAATAAGACAACCTTATATCTAGTGAAACCACAATCATAGCACTCTTCACTTTGTCTGATTTTAAGTAAATGTTCAAAACTGATTCTTGCATCAAAACAAAAGGGTCACCCTCATCTTTTACCTTTGCTCATTTTTCTGACATAGAGAGGATTACAGAGTGAGAGAAATACAGTCTTACTATAGGTAAAATGTGATTTCTCTCCCTGGATAAATACCAAGGGGCTGTGGGAAAAGGAACAGCAGAGGCAACCCACCCAGTGTAGCCAATCATTGCTAATACACTGTCTCTTAACAACTTAAATTAGTTTGAGCTGTAACTTTTTATTGTGGTAGGCAGGCACTGAGCTTGAAAAGATGGAAGTGGAATATATTTAGGTACCTGTATGAGGCAAGGCTTGCAATGAAAGATGTAGACTGACAAATGACCCAGGCAAGTAAGCACAGATTTTATTTCGTTTAATATATTATGACAATTTAAAAAGTTTGAAGGAGTAACTCAAGTTCTTATGTCTTCAGGAATTCACTCCTTTTATTTGAGTCTTAGTAATTATTTGATAAAAGGGGAAGAATTTTTTAAAAAAATTAAATGCTAGACTAGTTGCTACATCCTTACCAGAAATAGTGGTAAGTAAGGATTACTTTTTTCCTCCCAGACTCACATGACAGAAGGACAAGACTTAATCTTTTCTGTTGGGCCAGAGGAAAATAGCTGTTTTCATTATTTAGGTGGACGGCTTTGGGCATAGGAAAACATCTGGAGAAAAAGTAAGACTTTTTCCTCAGCCACTACTATTAGGATTTTGATTAAATACAGAAACTAAAACAATTTTATAGTGAAAGTAATTCTGTATATTCATTAAAGAAAAGGGAAAATGGCAAAACATGAAATAATCCTGCCACTCAATACATTAAAATGTTCTTCTCTAACATGAACGTATTTGGATATATTCTTCCAGAATTCTGTAGACAAGCATTATTTACAAAGAGCATTCATACTGCATAAGCCTTTTAGCCTACATTATTTAATAGGACATCAACATTGTTATAAGCACTAAATAAAATACTCAGTATTTTACACGGACACAACAACTTAAACTGATTATTGTTGAACATGTGAGTTACTGTCCTTACAAACAGCTTTTAAATGAGCATCTTTGTAGGTAATAGGGAGGTTTTGTGGTTCTTTTGGTTGTTAACTTTTTTAAAAGCTGTGACCATGATGCAGCAATACTGATTTCAGAATATAGCATGAATAGGTCACATCTAATAAAATCCAATAGAAGGAACTTGGAGAGGAGACATTTTGCATGAACATTTAACATTCAAAAGTCTTAATTTCCTTGATGTTCTAATGTAAAAATGGGTAAAAGTTCCCAGCAAATTAACACATTTTGAAATTTTAAGAAAAATCTAAATTGAGTTTTTAAAAGGATTGTCTTTAAAAGTTATTCAATGCTGAGTTATTTTGTTAAGAAAAAAACAAAAGAAACAATAGTGTAATATTTGTCCAGACAGCTGTGCTTTGCTTAATAGCCACAGTAGTGGTGCTAATAGCTAAGAATAGCAGGCAACAATTTCTCCTTTGCCTTTGGGATTTGTGAGTTTGTTTTTGTTTTTGTTTGAAGTCTAATTTGAGTTCAAAGGTACAGCTACAATATTGATCAAGAAGACTAATGTGGGACTATTATTTGGCACAAAAATAAGCCTTTTCAGTTAATCAGGAACTTACTATTCTAATCTCACTTATTACTGAAAATATGCATTATTAGAACCCAATAGTTAGAACTACCTAGTTTTACAATCTAATCCCGCATCTGTATGAAAACTGAAAGGGCTGCTAGTGCTGTCTGAAAATACAGATGTTCTAAAATGGTTATGGCTGGAAAAAAGAGTAGTATTAACAGCCAGAAAATATGAAGTATAACAGCCCAAATGTATCACAGCTTCAGAATTGTTTCGAATGGAATGCATACTGGAGCACAAACATGGTAATCCACTGCCTTAAAACAAGAATTTTTTTTCATGAGACTTGTACATAGGATCTAATATAGAAACAGGACCAACTTTTAAAAATAAAACGACTCTTACTTTAAAATTTAAATTTTTTCCATTGTAAAATATGCTTGTATTTCAATTTTTAGGTTCCTAATTGTAAGAGAAACATTGAACCAAATTCACCTAGTTAACAGTATCTACTTTGTCCTTCCTCAGAATGTACTATTACCTGAATGCTTCTATTCCTTTTTTGATCTTCGAAAAGAATTCAAGAAGTGTTGCCCTGGTTCACCTGATATTGACAAACTGGATGTTGCTGCAATGACAGAGTGTATCCTTTAAATCATTACTCAAGAATCATTTGAAAAGATAGTTCCAGGAAAAAAATGGTAATTCAAGAAACTTTCAAACATTTTTAATTTTGTCAGCATATGGATAAAATTGGCCTGTCCAAAACTTGTCTACTCTGCTGAGAAACTAACACAATTATAGACATCTTTGAAAGTAGTTTTAATTAATCAGATGGTTGGATGGATTTGCAGATGGATTTTTTGGTGAGGTGATCACATGTAGAATAGGATTCAGTTTCAGATTATGTAATGTGTGTGTGTGCTGGAGAAAGAACATGAAGACTTCAGTGCAGATTCTAAGGCCACTTTTTCTTGGTTACTGTGATTTTAGGGTTTATTTTGGCTTCTTTAGAATGAAGTCAAATAATTTTTTAAATTAGTGGATATATCCCCTTTACAAACTGCAGTTCACTGGTCCCTCTTTTAGCCTCCCCTGAGTTTTTCAAATACAAGATTATGCTAATTATAATAAGCCATCTTTGAAGATGATAAAATGGGGGTCTGGATTGTTCCCCACATTCTTTAGTTACCAAAATAATATATTTGATGCATGATATATTGTAAAAGTAATTTTACAATTACAAATCTATAATCACAAATGACCCATCATCTTACATTCATTAAGTCTTTAAAGTGCTAACTAATAAGCAGGCATGTGCTAATATATCAGATGTAAAGCTGAGTAATTGTTGCCTTGGGTGGCTTCCCAAAAGCCACTGTGAGAGTCATCATGAAGTTAAAACTAAGTTACCTTCAGTAACTTGTGGGTTGTAGATGCTTATTCCCAAACTTTCTCATTCATTTTCAGGAACTAAAGCCTGGTTTTTGTGTTACTTCAGGATTTTTTTTCCTGATTGAAGTTTGCTTGCATATATTTCATAACTACTTGTAAACAGGTCAAATCCATTTTCATTTGCCTTCTTCTTGGTGTCAGTTAGCTGGAATTTTGGCTTAGCATGACCACTAGTGTTGGGAAGAGGGTGGAATAAGTTCACTGTGATAGAATTCTTATAAGAATTTTGTTAAAAAGGTTGGTACAGCAGAAAAATTCTCACTGGTTGTTCTGTTGGTTTGAATGTTGTATTAGACAGCTCAAGCGTCCATAACAAATACCATAGACCAGGAAGCTTAAACAACAGAAATTTACTTTCTCACAGTTCTGGAGGCTGGGATGTCCAAAATCAGGGTGTCAGCATGGTCAGGTTCTGGTGACGGCTCTTCCTGGCTTGCAGGTAGCTAGCCACCTTTTCTGGGGGGATAGCAGAAGGAGTTATCTTCTTACAAGGTCACTGCCCTATCTAATTAGACCCCTCCACCCTTTGACCTCATTTAAACTTAACTCCTAAAGACCATCTCTCCAGATAGTTAAATTGGGGGTTGGACTTCAACATGGGGGAGGTGGGGAACACAATTCAGTTCTTAAGTATAAAACTTTTTGATGCAGATAGTTGGTCTTCTACAAAATAGCCAGAGTACCTAGAGAAAAATTAGAATACAGTGGATGAAAAATCTAATAAGCTATCTTAATTTAGAAAAAGACAACTTCTGGTTGGACGGTGTGGCTTACATCTGTAATACCAGCACTTTGGGAGGCTGAGGAGGGAGGATGGGTTGAGACCAGGAGTGCTGACACCAGCCTGGGCATTATTGCGAGAACCCATCTCTACAAAAAGTAAAATGAAATAAAAATATTTTTAAAAATGAAAAAAACAACTTCAGTAAGGAAAGGAAGTATATTAAGGATTATTGCGCCGGGGCACTATAGAGAAACACAACGTCAACAAAAAATAAAAAAAATTAGCTGGACATGGTTGCATAAGGCTGTAGTCCCAGCTCTACTTAGGAGGCTGAGGTGCAAGGATTGCTTGAACCCAGGAAGTCGAGGCTGCAGTGAGCTGTAATTGTGCCACTACACTCCAGCCTGGGTAACAGAGCAAGACCCTGTCTCAAAAAAAGTGGATTTTATTCTTAAATGTTTTAATATTTAATATCATACTTGTACATGTCTTTCTCATTTAACAAGTTAGAAATGCTAATAAGCTTTCTCAGCAACGGTTTTTGTGTTAAATTGCTGCTGTGGTCAGTTATCTTATGACTGCTATTCAGAGGAATACTTAATTTCCCTGACGAGGCTACCAGACCAATTTCTGAGGCTAAAAGCAATTATGTCCAATCTGAATATCAACTTGTGCTCATCTGTGCAAAGTATTTCTACAATGTCTGAAATGAAGAATTGTTCTGTTCTTTCAGAGCATTAAACATTTTCTTTGCCAATATGAAAGTGACACTGAATTGGGAGATCTATAGTCATTAAACATGGTTTTGCCAAGTGGACAGAAGGTCATTTACTCTTCAGGAATCACCTGTTTCACCTGGTAAACCAGTGGGGGAGGGAAAGGGGCTTCTGTAAACACCTGGAGAAGAGCAGATAAGAGAATGTGCAGGTTGAAGTGTTTAATTTTTTTGGTTGTGAAATACTTGTATTCGTGATTGGTTGTTTTAAATGAGGATACAGAAATATCAATTTGGACCCTCAGTGATGTCACAGTATTCTAAGTATTGGAAGCATGCTTTATTAACTTTATATCCAAGTAAATTTAAAATGTTTAATAATTCATTTTTGGCTGGGCAAGGTGGCTCATGCCTGTAATCATAGCACTTTGGGAGGCCAAGGTGGGTGGATCACTTGAGGTCAAGAGTTCAAGATCAGCCTTGCCAACATGGCGAAGTCCCCTCTCTACTAAAAATACAAAAAGTAGCCAGGCATGATGGCGCACATCTGTAATCCCAGCTACTTGGGAGGCTGAGGCAGGAGAATCACTTGAACCCAAGAGGCAGAGGTTGCAGTGAGCTGAGATCACACCATTATACTCCAGCCCAGGTGACATAGTGAGACAAAAAAATTTTTTTTTCATTTTTTAGAGATGGTTCCTCATATTTTGCCCTGGCTGTTCTCAAACTCCTGGCCTCAAGCCATCCTCCTGCCTTGGCCTCCCAAAATGCAGAGATTATAGCTGTTTGCCACCATATCCTGGCCTCATTTATTTTTTAATTAGTAGGCTTTATTTTTTTGAGATGTAGTCGTGCTATGTTACCCAGCCTTGTCTCAGACTCCTGAACTCAAGCAATTCTCCTGCCTCAGCCTCCTGAGAAATTCAGATTACAGGTGCATCTGCTGTACCTGTAATCTCAACTTTTTATTATTATTATTTTGAGACGGAGCCTCCCTCTGTTACCCAGGCTGGAGTGAAATGGCGCAATCTTAACCCACTGCAACCTTTGCCTCCCAGGTTCAAGCGATTCTCCTGCCTCAGCCTCCCAAGTAGCTGGGATTACAGGCGCCTGCCACTATGCCTGGCTAATTTTTGTATTATTAGTAGAGATGGGGTTTCACCATGTTAGCCAGGCTGGTCTCCAACTCCTGAGCTCAAGTTATCCACCCATCTCGGCTTCCCAAAATGCTGGGATTACAGGCGTGAGCCACTGCACCCGGCCCCAACTTTATTTTTTAGACCAGTTTTACGTTTAGAGCAAAATTGGGCAGAAAGTATAGAGTGTTCCTATATAACCCTTGTTACACACATACACACACACTCTCTCTCACTCACTGCCCCACTGTCAACATGCTGCACCGTTGAGCAGAAAGTATAGTGTTCTTATAGAACCTTTGTTATTCTCTCCCTCTTCCTCTCCTCCTCTCCACTTGCCCCATCACTGTCAAAGTGCTATACCAGAGTGGTACATTTGTTACACCTGATGAGCCTACATTGACACATCATTATTACCCAAAGCTCATAGTTTACACTGGGTTTCACTTTTGGTCTTGCACATTATATGGATTTTGACAAATGTATAATGACATCTATCTACCATTGTTGTATCAGAATACATTGTAGTAATAGCATGGTACAGAATAATGTTTTTTTGTTTAGTTTTGTGTTTTTACCTGCTACCTTAAAGTCTTTTATCCCTAATAGAGTAGTTTTATTGCCTTAAGACTCCTCTGTACTTTGGCCAATCATTCCTCCCTCTCCCTTAACCCCTGACAACCACCAATCTTTACTGTCTCTGTAGTCTTGCCTTTTCTGGGAGGTTATATAGTTGGAATCATGTAGTATGTAACCTTTTCAGATTGTCTTTTTAGCCAATAATACGCATTTAAGATTAGTCTATGTTTTTTCACGGCTTTATAGTTCCTTTTTAGCACTGAATTTCATTGTTTGGATGTATGGTTTGTTTATCCAAACATGGTTTGTTTATTCGCCTACAGAAGGCCATCTTGGTTGCTTTCAAGTTCTTGCAAATATGAATAGTGCTGTTATAAACATCACATGCAGGTTTTCATGTGGACATAGGTTTTTTTAATTCATTTTTATTTTTATTTTTTTTGAGACAGTCTTGCTCTGTCGCCCAGGCTGGAGTGCAGCGGCGGCGATCTCGGCTCTCTGCAAGCTCCACCTCCTGGGTTCATGCCATTTTCCTGCCTCAGCCTCCGGAGTAGCTGGGACTACAGGTGCCCACCACCACGCCCGGCTAATTTTTTGTAATTTTAATAGAGATGAGATTTCACCATGTTAGCCAGGATGGTCTCGATCTCCTGGCCTCTTGATCCGCCCTCCTCGGCCTCTCAAAGTGCTGGGATTACAAGCGTGAGCCATTGCGCCCGGCCTAGGATTTTTATTTATTTTGGTAAGTACCAAGGAGTGTGATTGCTGGATCATATGGGAAGGGAGTCATTTTTTATATCTCACTGCAATTTTTGTGTTTAAGGCAGACTTTTTTCCAGGGGGAATGGTGAGGGAAAGCAACCAGGCCTTGCATTTAAAAGAACAATAAGTGGAACTTGAATAATATGCAGTATTTCAAGGCATTTATGGAAGATGAAAGAAAATTACAGTGTGGTCACTTTTTTCTTTCCCCCTAAAGTCTCACTTTCGCTCAGGTTGGAGTGCATTGGTGCTGTAATGCTATCACGGTCATGGCTCACTGTAGCCTCAAACTCCTGTGCCCTAGGCTCAAGTAGTTGGGACTGCAGTCGTGCACCACTGTGCCAGGCCAATGTTGTGTATTTCTAATGGAAGAGGAGACTAAAACCCAAGTTGTAGAGTCACAAAGTCTGAGCTGAGTACACACTGCCACACAGCAGCTTTGCTTTCCTGGGAGTTACTAGTGTCTGCCGAGCCAAACTTTAATCTTGAGTATTCCAAAATGAAAGCTTTGTAAGTGAAGTGCTATGTAAATGAAAAAGTAGGACCATTTTGATAAAGAAAGGGTTTAGGAATTTTTTTCTTTTTTTTTTTTGGAGATAGAGTCTCACTCTGTCGCCCGGACTGGAGTACAGTGACGCAATCTTGGCTCACTGCAACTTCTACCTCCCGGATTCAAGCGATTTTCCTGCCTTAGCCTCCCAAGTAGCTGGGACTATAGGGGTCTTCCACCTCGCCTGGCTGATATTTGTATTTTTTGTAGACACACAGTATTTCACCATATTAGACAGGCTGGTCTTGAACTCCTGACCTCAGGTTATCCACCCACTTCAGCCTCCCAAAGTTCTGGTTTTACAGGCATGAGCCACCCCACCTGACCAGGAATTTCTTGAGTGTAGTTCTGGTTCTTATTTTTGGCACTTCTTTCCCTCTTTTGTCTTTGTATTTGTTCAAAAATACTTTTTTTTTTTTTTTTTTGAGACAGAGCCTCTGCCTTGCCCATGCTGGAGTACAGCGTGCAATCTCTGCGCACTGCAACCTTCGCCTTCTGAGTTCAAGCAGTTCTCCTGTCTCAGCCTCCCAAGTAGCTGAGATTACAGGCGTGCACCACCATGCCCAGCTAATTTTTGTATTTTTAGTAGATATGGGGTTTCACCATGTTGGCCAGGCTGGTCTGGAACTCTTGACCTCAGGTGATCTGCCCTCCTCGGCTTCCCAAAATGCTGGGATTACAGGCGTGAGCCACTGTGCCTGGTCCTAAAACACATTTCTGATGTTGATACTAGGCCTTTGAGTTATTCCGGTTGCATTGTTGACTGCTTTTGAATCATGTGATGCTAGCTGAGAGACCTTATCTAGCAGGTAAACTGTGGATTACATGTTGTAAGCTTTTTACTTAATCAAGTGTGGGTGTTGAGGGTGTGATAATAGGGGTTGGGGCTTTTTTTTTTTTTTAATTATCTTAGATCCCTTAGGGAAATTAATACTAGTTGTCTCCTGCTGAAAGGACATTTGTGTAAATGAATTCTTTTATTCATTTTTTTTTAAACTCATTTTTTCCCCCACTAATGTTGGATGGAATTACTTCCTCCTGATTTCTTAACCTGCTTTTTGTTAGCTGTTTGTCAGGAACTTACTTATTCTCACTAATCAAGACTTCTAATATTGTGTTTACTTCCCTTTGCCAAGCATTTATTAAGATTTTATTTTTCTGAAAGTATGGTAAGGAGGACAGGTGAAAAAAACTATCAATTGACTGCTTACTACATATGCCATGAACGGCTCAGTGGGGAGCTTTCATCCCCATTTTATCACTAGGGAAACTGAGGCTTAGAGGCTTTGTCTTTAAGTTAGATGCTCTAGCATCCAACAATATACAAGGTGAAATAGTTTAGAATGCATACAATCATTTGAGGCACGCTGGCTACCTCAAATAGGTTATCTCCCTTTTAAGTTAATATCCTGTGTTTGCTCAGCACATATCAAACCGTAAAGCAGTAGAGTTAATTTTGTAAAATATATATACTATGATAGGGTATTGCATTCATATGTGCTGTTTGACATGATTACGATTGCCATTTCACTAGGGCAAATTTTCATTATCAGGAAAAATCACTAAACTGCTCATGCCTGCCCATTCAAAGGTTAGTAGGGTGTATATGTTTCATCACTTCTTGGGGGGGTGTAAAGGATTTGGGTGTGTGTGCACATATGTGTGCTCTATTATCAGTGTGTGACATTAGCCTGTTTTTCCTATAGGTTACAATAGGGGATAATAGGATAGTAATTAAGAACATGAACACTGGGGGTAATTTATTTGACCCCTCAGCCTCAGTTTCCCCATCTTAAAATGGGTAAGACTATTGTATAAGGATTAATGAGATAGTGTGTGCTGCCACTTAGCTGGTGGTTAGCCTGCCCCACACTCTGCAATGTTGACTGATCCTGTGGACCCTACCCGGTTTTCGGGTGTCTCAGAACAGGAAAAACAGCTGGTAAGGGACTTTGGAAATTACTTCCTTATTGTTTTAAAACTTATATAAACTATTTTACACATATAATTTTTTTTTTAACCTTATGTTAGACTAGATGTAGACCTTTCAAAGTGTCAGCTACATGTTAGTACAGGTAAACTTGAAGGTTAGGAGTTCATTCTAACACTGAAATGAGCTGGGACTTTATAATTTTACAAACCTTCACTGTCTTGTAAAGGTGAAGGCTAACACCGAATCCTCCTTGGTACTTTTCTGTGTATAAAAGGGATTTTAATATATATATATATCAAGTATACAGATATATATATATAATATATATATAATATATATATTAATATATATATATATCAAGTATACAGATAAGCTGGGCCAGTAGTTGACCTTGTTAGCTGGAGGGGGAAGGAATTATCTCTGGCATCACATTAGCGTGACATGAGCCAAATCGGCAAGGACACTGGTCTGTCATCTGCAGTGAGTGAAGTGACTAGAAATACTGCATATTCCTTGCCAGCCCTCAGACTGGTGTTAATTAAGTGTGGTTTGTTTTAATTATAAAATATTTTGGCCTGGTACAGTGGGTAACGCCTGTAATTCCAGCACTTTGGGAGGCCGAAGCAGGTGGATAACCTGAGGTCAGGAGTTTGAGACCAGCCTGGCCAACATGGCAGAACCCTGTCTCTACTAAAAATACAAAAATCATCTGGGTGTGGTGGCAGGTACCTGTAATCTCAGCTACTCAGGAGGCTAAGGCATGAGAATTGCTTGAACCTCGGCGACAGGTTGCAGTGAGCCAAGATCGTGCCACTGTACTACAGCCTGGGTGACAGCGAGACTCCATCTCAAAAAAATAAAATATTTTACTTTTAAACTGGGAGTTTGGAAATTTCAAATTAATCCTTTTGTTTTAGAAAGCTTTGGAAGACTTATCAAGAAGTCTCTCTTTTTCCTAATTTGTTTATCCCATATAAGTATCTTTTTCCAAAGTAAAGTTTTTAATATCCTTTGTTGAATGAGACCCTACCTCCATCTTATTTCTTCTAGGGTATAATTGACTTACTAGGTTTGTTGGAAATCCTTCTGCATGACTCTTCAGTACAATAATATCTCCAAGAAGTAATGTTTGTTAGGTAGGGATCTTATTTTTTACCCTCTAAGAGCAAGAGGCTGAGTGCAGTGGCTCATGCCTGTAATCTCACCACTCTGTGACACTAAGGCAAGGGGACTGGAGCCCAGGAGTTCAAGACCAGCCTAAGCAACACAGGGAGATCCTGTCTCTACAAAAATAAATCTAAAAATTAGGTGTGGAAGCACACTCCTGTGGTCCCAGCTACTTGGGAGGCTGAAGTGGGAGGATCACTGGAGCCCAGGATGTCAAAGTTATATAGTGAGCCTTAATCACACCACTGCATTCAAGCGTGAAGATCCTGCCTCACCAAAAAAAAAAAAAAAAGCTGGGAAGTAAGGTTTAAAGCTAAGGTTGCATTAGCCTGAGAAAGCTGGTTGGGATATGACAAAAGTAGGGTTTTAAGTATGTGTGTATCTGTGTCTGAGGTGTTTTTTTTTTTTTTTTCCTGATATGGAGTCTCACTCTGTCACCCATGCTAGGATACAGTGTGCGATCTCAGCTCATTGCAACCTCCATCTCCCGGGTTTGAAGGATTCTCATACCTCAGCCTCCCAAGTAACTGCTGGGATTACAGATGTGCATCACCATGCCTGGCTAATTTTTTAACTTTACTTTTAGTAGAGATGGGGTTTCACCATGTTGGCCAGGCTGGTCTCAAACTCCTGGTGTCAAGTGATCCACCCACCTTGGCCTCCCAAAGTACTGGGATTACAGGGGTGAGCCACCACACCTGGCTTCTCTCTTTTTTTTTTTTTAATTTTATTTTTACGTTTTTCACTCCTCTCCGCTCATACCTAGGTTTTAGATTTTTCCCCCAGCATTTTATTGCTGGTGTTAAATAGTTTTGGTTGTTTTGACTTCTGGTTATATTTTCTTATGGTGACATTTTTTGTTTCCTTCAAAGCTCACTTTAAAATATATCGGATTATATGTAGAACTTAAATTTAAAATTATGCAACCAAACTGGGCACGGTGGCTCAGGCCTGTAATCCCAGCATTTTGGGAGGCTGAGGTGGGCAGATCACTTGAGCCCAGGAGTTTTCAGACCAGCCTGGCCATCGTGGTGAAACCCTCTCTCTACAAAAAATACAATTAGCCAGGCATGGCGGCATTTGTCTGTAATCCCAGCTACTTGGGATGTCAAGGCTGGACAATCATTTGAACCCGGGAAGTGGAGGTTGCAGTAAGCCGAGATCACGCCACTGCACTCCAGCTTGGGCAACAGAGTGAGACCCTGTCTCGAAAAAAATAAATAAATTAAGCAAACAGCTAGGTTTGGTGGCACACGCTTGTAATCCCAGCTACTCCAGAGGCTGAAGTGCGAGGGTCACTTGAACCCCAGCAGTTCTGGGCTGTAGTGCGGTATGCCCATCCAGTGTCCACAGTAAGTTCATCATCAATCTGGCGACCTCCGGGAGTGGAGTGGAGGGTTGCCTAAGGTGGAGTGAACTGTCCCAGAAGCAGAGCAGGTTAAAACTCATGAGCTGATCAGTAGTGGGATCACACCTATGAATAGCCACCGCGCTCCAGCCTAGGCAACATAACAGGACCCTAGTCTCAAAAAAAAAATTAAAAATAAAAAGGACAACTCTTTTTTTTTTTTGAGACGGAGTCTCACTGTCGCCCAGGCTGGAGTGCAGTGGCGCTATCTTGGCTCACTGCAAGCTCCACCTCCCGAGTTCACGCCATTCTCCTGCCTCAGCCTCCTGAGTAGCTGCGACTACAGGCCCCCGCTACCACGCCCGGCTAATTTTTTGTTTTTTTTGTTGTTGTTGTTTGTTTGTTTTTTTGAGACGGAGTCTTGCTCTGTCGCCCGGGCTGGAGTGCAGTGGCCGGATCTCAGCTCACTGCAAGCTCCGCCTCCCTGGTTTACGCCATTCTCCTGCCTCAGCCTCAGCCTCCTGAGTAGCTGGGACTACAGGCGCCCACCACCTCGCCCGGCTAGTTTTTTTTGTATTTTTTTAGTAGAGACGGGGTTTCACCATGTTAGCCAGGATGGTCTCGATCTCCTGACCTCGTGATCCGCCCGTCTCGGCCTCCCAAAGTGCTGGGATTACAAGCTTGAGCCCCGGCGCCCGGCCTAATTTTTTGTTTTTTTTTTAGTAGAAGCGAGGGTTTCACCATGTTAGCCAAGATGGTCTCGATCTCCTGACCTCGTGATCCGCCCCCTTCGGCCTCCCAAAGTGCTGGGATTACAGGCGTGAGCCACCGCGCCCGGCCCATAAAGGCAACTCTTTTAAGAGTAACATCTCTATCACATGATTTTAGAAAATTCAGTTTTTAGATGGAAGACTAATCAACTTGTCTTTTTTTTTGTTTTTTTTTTGAAAGGGAGTCTCGCTCTGTCACCCAGGCTGGAGTGCAGTGGCTGGATCTCAGTTCACTGCAAGCTCCGCTTCCCAGGTTCACGCTATTCTTCTACCTCAGCCTCCCCAGTAGCTGGGACTACAGGCGCCCGCCACCTCGCCCGGCTAGTTTTTTGTATTTTTTAGTAGAGACGGGGTTTCACCGTGTTAGGCAGGATGGTCTCGATCTCCTGACCTCGTGATCCACCCGTCTCGGCCTCCCAAAGTGCTGGGATTACGGGCTTGAGCCACCACGCCCGGCCCGACTTTTCTCTTTTTTTCTTGCTATGTTTTATCAGCTACTCCTTTGTTCATTAGCACAGGTATTATAAGCCTGTCGACATGAAATTGTGTTACTGTACAGTAAATGAAAGTAAACCATAGGAATGGACTTAACGTCTTGTGAGGGTTCTGTGGCAAGGGAAAACAGCTTTCAGATGAAACTTCGAATTGGAGTAATTATAAAATAGTTTAAACTTGTCTGAGTTAATGTATCACCTTATTAAAAACTTAGTTTGAAAAGATATTTACAAGTAAAAATAGGATGTTCTGAAACCAGATGTGACCAATTTTAGGTAGTTGGGAAGGATAACTTTTTTAAGTAGATAAGCTAATATTCATAAACTTCATAAAATTTCTCTCTGAATTATATCCTCAGCTAACGCAAGTGTGAATTAAATCCTCAAGCCTGTTTCACCAGTGGTGGTCATAAGGAAAGTGTCCCTCTTGTTAATATATAGACCAAGTCTCTCTAGATTCCTCTAACATGCATATGAAATTTTACTTGCTCAATTGCAGCCTGAAATGATGAGTTTTGTTCCCACCACCTCTGCCTGTACCCTTCCTCATTTCCTTGAGGCATTTCTCATTTGTAAAGCTGGCTAAGCCTGTTTGTACTGTTGTGGCTGCCTTGAGGGCAGAATGAGTAAGTTGCGTGAGGAGCTATAAATCAGGAGGCACAGACTCATCTTTCCTTCCCTCAAGATCAGACGTGCAGCAAGTAATTCAATATATACTTATAAATTGATAGGGGAAAGAATTACTACTAAAACTTGTTTTCTCATTCCTCTCTCTCGTTTTCAGTGATGCTAAGGATCATAGATTGAAGAAACTGGCCTACTGAGGCTATGTGTGTGTGTGTGTGTGTGTGTGTGTGTGTGTGTGTGTAAGGAGATGGCTTGGGCATTCAGGAGGTTGGGTGACTTACAAGTTGTTACACAGCTTAGCGCCGCTGATCCTGGTTGTGATGGCTCAAAGGGAGACGTGTTGGGACGTGTTATGTGGCACCAAGGTAGCCAAATGTAAAGAACATATTCTTAGTTAAAAAGTAGAATTCATTAAAATGATTCTTCATCTACAAGTGTATTTTTAACCAGGCAGAAGTGCTTTCCATTTTTACTTTTGATCTCTGTCTGCTTTCGTTGACTTTTATCTATGAATTTATAAAACTTCTCACACACTATTGCTCAATAGTCAAAATCATAGCTGTCGTGTAATCCCACCTCCATTACCCAGCAACCAGATGACTGGGTGAACTACTGAACATCACAATCCCAGTGGTTTGTTTGAGATGGAGTCTTGCTGTGTCACCCAGGCTGGAGTGCAGTGGCCATGATCTCAGTTCACTGCAACCTCTGCCTCCCGGGTTCAAGCGATTCTTGTGCCTCAGTCTCCTGCGTAGCTGGGATTGCAGGCATGCGCTACCACATCGAGCTAATTTTTGTATTTTTAGTGGAGACAGAGGTTCACCACGTTGGCCAGGCTGATCTCAAACTCCTGACCTCCAAGTGATCCACCCACCTCAGCCTCACAAAGTGCTGGGATTACAGGCGTGAGCCACCATGCCCAGCCTTAGTTAGTTTCTACAACTGTTTGGTTTTGCTATAATCTATCTGTCAGGGTTATTACGAGAATTGGAAGAAATAGGGAGTGGTTGGCACAAAATGGTGTCCAATAAATGCCACCGTTTAAGTCAGTAGATCCTTTGAAGCTATAGAGATGGTGATAGATGGAAAGAGATCAGAGGAAGATGGGGGCCTACACCCAGAAAATGTTAAGACGGTCAAGAAGATAGCATAACATTATAGGAATAGTATCTAATGAACTCTTAAATTGACGATTGTGGCCAAGAACAGTTTTGGTGGGTCATTTGTGGCCTAGTTTGGTTCGGGGATTAAGATAAGAGTGCTTTCCTTATAGGGTGGTACCTGAGCAATGCTGAGAAGGCTAGGTAATTCTGCCATTAATAGATGAGACGAAAGCTTAATTTGAATGGAATATACTTCTATACTCCTTTCAAATCTAAATTTTCCCCATATTCTGTTTTGAGATTGATTGACAAACATTCCTGTGGCATCCTTTTTATCTGGCCATCTTTTTGTAATCTCCATTCTTCTGTAATAGGTCAGAGGTCAATAACCTTTTGCTATAAAGGGCTAGAAAGTCACTGTTAGGTTTTGCAGGGCACATTAGTGTCTGCTCACACAGGTGCACCTTGTTTTAGTGTGCTTTACTTTATTGCACTTCACAGTTGTTGTATTTTGTCTTTTTTTTAATTTTTGAGACAGGATCTTGCTCTGTCACCCAGGCTGGAGTGCAGTGGTGTACTTCTTGACCTCCCGGGCTCAAGCGATCCTCCCACCTCAGCCTCCTGAGTAGCTGCAATGACAGGCCAATTTGTTACTTTGTAGAGATGAGGACTTGATATCTCAGGCTGGTCTTGAACTCCTGGGTTCAAGTGATCCTCCCACCTCGGCCTCCCAAAGTGCTGGGATCACAGGCGTGAGCCACCGTGTCTGCCCAGTTTTGTTTTGTTTAAAATAAAAAAGAAAATGGAAGGTTTGTAGCAACTCTGCATTCAGCAAGTCTATTGACACCATTTTTCCAACAACATTTGCTCACTTGTCTCTCTGTCACCTTTCAAACGTTGTCATTATTCTGTTGTGGCGATCTGTAATCACTGGTCTTTGTTACTGGTGTAATTGTTTTGGGGCCAGCAGAGCAGGGCCATATTAGGTGGCAAACTTAATTGGTCAATGTTGTGTGTGTTCGGCTGTTCCAACTGGTAGTTACCCCTTCTCTCTCCCTCTCCTTGGGACTCCCTATTCCCTGAAACACAATATTGAAATTAAGCCAATTAACCCTACAGTAGCATCTAAGCATTCAAGTGAAAGTAAGATTTGCATATCTCTCACTTTAAATCAAAAGCTAGACATGATTAAGCTTAGTCAGGAAGACACGTCAAAAGCTAAAGTAGGCCAAAAGCCAGGCCTTTTGTACCAGATGATTTGCCAAGTTGCATAAAGGAAAATTTCTTGAAGACTCCAGTGAATATATGAATGATAAGAAAGCAAAACATTATAGGGTATTAACCTGAGCAAAGAGGAGAAGGCTGGGTCCCACTTGTCATTTATAGAAGACAGGGAAGTGTAATTTGAATGGAATATACTTATTGCTATGATATGGAGAAAGTGTGAGTGGTCTGGATAGATCAAACTAGCTACAACATTCCCTTAAGCCAAAGTGCAATCTAGAGTAAGGCCCTAAGTCTCTTCAATTCTATGAAGGCTGAGAAAAGTGAGGAAGCTGCAAAAGAAAAGCTAGCAAAGATTGGTTTATAAGATTGAAGGAAATAAGTCATCTCTACGACATAATTCAAAGTGAAGCAGAAAATGCTTATGGAGAAGTTGCAGTGAGTTATCCAGAAGATTTAGCTAACTGATGAAGGTAGCTACACTAAACAGCAGATTTTCAATGTACCAGAAACAACCTTCTGTTAGAAGATGATGCCATCCTGGACTAACATAGCTAGAGAAGATAAATCAATGCCTTGCTTCAAAAGTTGATTCTCTTGTTATAGGCTAATGTAGCTGGTGACTTTAAGTTGAAGCTAACGCTCATTAGCCATTCTAAAAATCCTAGAGTTCTGAAGAATTATGCTAAATTGACCAGGTGTGGCAACTCATGTCTGTAATCCCAGCACTTTGGGAGACCCAGGTAGGTAGATCATTTGAAGCCAGGAGTTCAAGACCAGGCTGGCCAACATGGTGAAACCCCATCTCTACTGAAAAATACAAAAATGAGGCCGGGTGTAGTGGCTTATGCCTGTAATCCCATCACTTTGGGATGCTGAGGCAGGTGGATCAGCTGAGGTCAGAAGTTCGAGACCATCCTGGCCAACATGGTGAAACCCCATCTCTAAAAATACAAAAATTATCTGGGTATGGTGGCGCATGTCTGTAATCCCACCTGCTCGGGAGGCTGAGGTAGAGGTTGCAGTGAGCTGAGGTCGTGCCACTGCACTCCAGCCTGGGCGAGAGAGCAAGACTGTCAAAAAACAACAACAACAACAAAGAAAACCAAGAATTACACTAAGTCAACTCTGCCTGTGCCCTCAAACAGCATCACAGGCTACCAAGGAATCTTTGATGAAAGGAAGAGGCAATGGATGTGGCAAACTTCATCGTTGTCTTATTTTCAGAAATTGCCACAGCCACCCCAACGTTTAGCAACCATCACCCTGATCCATCAGCAGCCATCAACATCTAGGTAAGATCCTCCAGCAGCAAAAAGATTGACTCACTGAGGGCTCAGATGATTAACATGTTTAGCAACAAAGTTGTTATGTTGTTTTTTATTTTTGGAGACACAGTCTACCTCTCACCCAGGCGGGAGTGTAATGAGGTGTTCTCAGCTCACTACAACCGCCACCTCCTGGGTTTAAGCAATTCTCTTGCCTCAGCCTCGTGAGTAGCCGGGATTACAGGCATGCGCCACCACGCCTGGCTAATTTTTGTATTTTTAGTAGAGACGGGGTTTCACCATATTGGCCAGGCTTGGTCTGGAACTCCTGGTCTCGAGTGATCCTCCCACCTCAGCATCCCAAAGTACTGGGATTACAGGTGTGAGCCACTGTGCCCCTCTGCAACAAGGTATTTTTGAATTAAGGCATGTACATTTTTTAAAAGACATAATGCTATTGAATACTTAGTACAGTCAAAACATAACTTTTATATGTAGTGGGAAACCCACAAAATTGTGTGACTTGCTTTATTGTGATATTCACTTTAATACAGTGCTCTAGAACCAAGCCTACCATATTTTCAAGGTATGCCTCTGTTTGATGGAAACACATCCATATTTTAGAGAGATTCATAAAACTTCATGTGAATTCCTGGTTTCACCCTCAAACCAAGTTCGAGCAATGTGTTTTGAAGAGTATACTTTTGGTAAAGAAGCACATTGGCCTGTGTTGACTCTGAGTGCTTGAATTGTTTCCAAAATTTGCTGTCTAGAACTAGCATCTGCTGTCATCAAAGGTGGACTATCCTACAGGGCTCCAAAAGTGTTCTATAATGGAATTTCTAAGCAAAAGTGGCAATGTGGAAGTAATGTCACATCAGTAATCTGTGGTGTCCATCTCAAACATTAGGCCAAAAAAGTCATTTCATACCTTGTATTGATAATGTCACCATATCTTGAAATTGGCATGGTCATTGCCTTGTGTGTGCTTTACAGCTTCAGAGAATTAAATATTCTAATTAACTTTGTTGCATACTTTGATTCAAAATGAAATGAAAATGCTCAGTATTCATTTGCTACAACTGGATAGATAAAAGTCATATTCCTGGTAATATCTCAGGACTGGATTGATTTGGCTCTTTTACCCAAAAGGGCAGTTGGAGCCTAAGTTGAATGACTGACTGATGGGAGGCAGCCATTCTGAGATTTCTTTTTTTTTTTTTTTTTTTGAGATGGAGTCTCACTCTGTGGCCCAGGTTGGAGTGCAGTGGTGCGATCTCAGCTCACTGCAAACTCCGCCTCCTGGGTTCATGCCATTCTCCTGCCTCAGCCTCCGGAGTAGCTGGGACTACAGGCGCCCGCCACCTCGCCCGGCTAATTTTTTGTATTTTCGGTAGAGACGGGGTTTCACCGTGTTAGCCAGGATGATCTCGATCTCCTGACCTCGTGATCCACTGGCCTCGGCCTCCCAAAGTGCTGGGATTACAGGCCTGAGCCACCGCGCCCGGCCCATTTTTAGATTTCTAAAGGAAGCTCGGCTAGATCCATCTTCCCTCTCTTGGCTTGGTATAGGTTTAATTTTGATTTAGAAGTAACCTGATTTTACCTTTCCAAAGTGTTTCCTTAACTTAATCTCACAGATTTAAATTTTGAGAAGAATAGTTCAGTCTCTCGATATGGAGCCTCTCAAGTTGAAGATATGGGGAATATAATTTTAGCAATGATTTCAGAGCCTTATAGTAAGTATTGCTTTTATAGTAGTGCAGTCCCAGAATTCGTACTATTTTTCTCTTACCCATACTCAAATTTCCTCCTGCAACTTTGTCTCCCTAATCACTAAATGATGACTTCCATGTTCTCATTTTTAGATCACAGATTTTCAGATCCAGAGAGAGTGAATTACAAGTTTGAAAGTGGGACTTGGTAAGTGCTCGAGTACTATTTATTTGAGCGTTTAAACTTGTTTTTGTTTATTTCGTTTTGTTTTAGGACAGAGTCTCACTCTGTTGCCCAGGCTGGAGTGCAGTGGCATGATTTCGGCTCACTACAAGCTCCGCCTCCCAGGCTCACGCCATTCTGCCTCAGCCTCCGAGTAGCTGGGACTACGGGCACCAGCCACCACGCCCGGCTAATTTTTTGTATTTTTAGTAGAGACGGGGTTTCACTGTGTTAGTCAGGATGGTCTCGATCTCCTGACCTCGTGATCCACCTGCCTCGTCCTCATAAAGTGCTGGGATTACAGGTGTGAGCCACCGCGCCTGGCCTTTAACTTGTTTTTGTTCATATTGTGCCACTTAATTCTTGTCATATTTTAGAAACTTTACTAATCCTTTTAGCTATCCTTTCTCACTGTTAGGTCATCTGTAAAAGAAGGTTGTATTAGAGCTTGGATATTGGGAATATCCCAATATTCAAGCTCTTTATGTATGTAATGACTTAGTGGCATCTTTAGTCACCCTGACCTTAAGTATATTATATGCTCGTATCCGTGATTGTTATTTTGGTCTCCCCAAACTATCCAATCTTTCACTTAGAAAATTTCCAAAGGAGAAATTGTAGGCTTTAATAGAGTTCACAGTTTTTACTGAGATAAAATTTTACGTACCTTCTATAAGTACTTTATTTATTTATTTATTTTCGAGACACTGTTGCTCTGTTGCCCAGGCTGGAATATTGTGGTATGATCTCTGCTCACTGCAACCTCCGCCTCCCGGGTTCAAGCGATTCTCGTGCCTACTACTCCCCAGTAGCTGGGATTACATATGTGTGCCATCACACCTGGCTAAGTTTTGTATTTTTAGTAGAGAATGGGGTTTTGCCATGTTGACCAGGCTGGTCTCAAACTCCTGGCCTCATGTGATCCACCACCTTGACCTCCCAAAGTGCTGGGATTACAGGTGTGAGCCACTGTGCCTGCCTATATATGTTTCTACTTTAAAGCCAAGGAAATAGCTGGGGAGAAGTATGAAGTGGTATCTGTTAGTGATCGCAGGTAGACCTGTTTATAAATCACTCTAATGAATTGAGTGTTTGCTTGGTCTCTGGAGTGATTTTTGCTTGGTCTCTGGAGTGAACAGAAACTTCTGACAGCTTTGCCCATAGAGACTTTGAGGCCGATTTAGTTGTGAAGAAAGTGACTTATTAAGAAAATGTCCTGAGAGAACTGAAAATATGAACTTAGGAGGGATGAGACATCAAAAGGTGTCAAAATATATAATAAGTGATTTGCAAGTGAGTCATTAAGGTGTAGGAACTCACAGGCATTTCTATGGACATTCTCTGGGATGGCTCCCTGGTTTGATGTGGGGGATATTTTAATGGCAGACTTCCTACCATGCACACATATTCCTCTTGCGGGTTACTTGTCAGCTTTATTCTGATCCTAAATTCAGCTGCTAAACTGGATTTAAACCCCACATGTATACTGGCTAGATTTGAGAATGAATTCAAACCTATATTTTGGAGTTCTAGGAATTTTCAGGACATGAGGGTACCAAGCAAACATTTCTTCTTTTTTTTTTTTTTTGAGATGGAGTCTCACTCTATTGCCCAGGCTCGAGTGCAGTGGCACAATCTCAGCTCACTGCAGCCTCCACCTTCCAGGTTCAAGTGATTCTCCTGCCTCGGCCTCCCAAGTAGCTGGGATTGTAAGCGTACCCCACCATGCCCGGCTAATCTTCGTAATTTTAGTAGACATGGGATTTTACCATGTTGGCCAGGCTGGTCGTGAACTCCTGACCTTGGGTGATCCACCTACCTCAGCCTGCCAAAGTGGTGGGATTACAGGCATGAGCCACCACGCCTGGCCTTCCTCAGCTTTGATAGATAGATGGTTTGCTGAGTAAGCTAGCTGTGTTGGGCCTACACAGTCAGCCATCTTTTTATAATGAACCACCTAAACAGTACTTTGAGCTGTACCCACATAATTTTTGAGGTTATAAGGAAAATCGAGTAGTGTTGGTAGTCTGAACATCAAATAATACATCCTGTGTAACTAGGCAGTTGTCTTGCAGGGGGTAATAGGTGTCTGACTTGCTAGCATTTATCATGCAACCTGAAGTTTTGCTTCATCCACAGCAGCAAGATGGAACTTATTGATGATAACACCGTAGTCAGGGCACGAGGTTTACCATGGCAGTCTTCAGATCAAGATATTGCAAGATTCTTCAAAGGACTCAATATTGCCAAGTTGGTTTTCTTCAATATCTATTTTACTTAATCCCAAAGGGGTAATGGATTCTCTTTTTTTTTTCTCACTGTATTTTTTTTCTACTTGCTATCTGTTTTATCATTCTCAAAGGGGAGGTGCAGCACTTTGTCTGAATGCTCAGGGTCGCAGGAACGGAGAAGCTCTGGTTAGGTTTGTAAGTGAGGAGCACCGAGACCTAGCACTACAGAGGCACAAACATCACATGGGGACCCGGTATATTGAGGTATGTCCTCAAAACCTGAACCCCTGGACATCGCGAATGAGAATTAACATAGGCTCAGAAACACTAACTTCTCTGTCTTTTCTCAGGTTTACAAAGCAACAGGTGAAGATTTTCTTAAAATTGCCGGTGGTAAGTGCCTTTTATATAATGTGGCTTTAGTTAATAAGAATATAAAAATTTTGCATACTTAAATTTAGCAAGAGTGGATAAATAGGGTCATGAATGGTTTTTATTTTCTAATGGAACATGGGAATAGATTTTCTTCCCCAGAAGTAGAAGCTTCCAGTAATAACAGTGAGCTTAATGTATAACACTTGTCTTAAGGCTTGAGCCAACCTACTATAGTTAAATAGCCATTAAAAATAGTACTATATGAAGGTGAAAAGGTGATATGAAGTTGTATGCATATGGAAAGGCTAGGTTGTTTTGTTTTGTTTTTTTGGAAACAGAGTTTTGCTCTGTCACCCAGACTAGAGTGCAGTGGCACAATCTCAGCTCATTGCAACCTCCACCTCCCAGGCTCAAGCAGTTCTTGTGCCTCCGCCTCTAAACGTCTGGGCTTATAGGTGTGTGTCACCACGCCTGGCTAATTTTTTGTATTTTTAATAGAGACGGTGTTTCACCATGTTGGCCGAGCTGGTCTGGAACCCCTGGCTTCAAATTGATCCTCCTGCCTCAGCCTCCCAAAGTGCTGGGATTACAGGCCTGAGCCACTGTGCCCGGCCAGGAAATGATATTCTTGAAAAGAGTCAGAAAACTGCTTTCAAACAGCTATGCTGCAATAACTGGGATTGTTGCACATGTGCTTCTAATTTTTCTCTAAACTTAACACATGAGTCACCAGAAACATAGTAGTTTTGGGTCTCACAGTATTTTTGGATACATATTTACGGTAATATGGTTAAAAAGAGGGTGGAACAGATGTGGTTTTTATCCAGTTATTTAGTGATTAATAACTTTAAAGGAAGTAACAGATGCATACAACATTCACTGTGCTTCTTTTTTTTTTTTTTTTTTGAGACAGAGTCTCGCTCTGTCACCCAGGCTGGAGTGCAGTGGCTGGATCTCAGCTCACTGCAAGCTCCGCCTCCCAGGTTCACGCCATTCTCCTGCCTCAGCCTCCCGAGTAGCTGGGACTACAGGCGCCCGCCACCTCACTCGGCTAGTTTTTTGTATTTTTTAGTAGAGACGGGGTTTCACCGTGTTCGCCAGGATGATCTCGATCTCCTGACCTCGTGATCCGCCCGTCTCGGCCTCCCAAAGTGCTGGGATTACAGGCTTGAGCCACAGCGCCCAGCCTGTCTGATTTTTTTCTATACATGTATCTAATTTGTAAGTTTCTTTTGCTCGTTCATATTGTTTTATAATTTCCTTTTAATGTATTATGAACATCCTACATTACTCAATTTTCTTAAATGTTAATTGCTACGTAGTATTATATGTACCGTAATATTTTAAAACATCTCTGTTGGAGCTGGGCACATGGCTTGTGCCTGTAATTCCAGCTACTTGGGAGGCTGAGACAGGGAGGACTGCTTGAGCCTTGGTGTATTTTGAGAATGGCCTGAGCAACATAGCGAGATTCTATCTGTAATAAATAAAATATCCCTGTTGAGCATTTAGAACACATTTCCAACTTTTGACTTTAATATATTGTGGTAAGTATTTTTAAATCTCTGTGTGTACCACTCATTAGGATAAATCTCTAAAAGCAGGATAGCTGAATCAAAAAATTGTGGACTTTTTCAACAGCCATTTGACACCTATTGCCAAATTATATGAAGATGACTTTCACTGTGTAAAAGAACATTTGTATTCCTGCATTACATAGCCCAGGTGAAAATTTTGCAGCTATAGAACTTATAGGAGCAGCATCCTGTTAACACAATTTGCTGGTATATTTTTGCTCCAGTTCATCTTTAGATAAACTCTAAGGCTTCAAAATTCAGGACTTTAGGAGCATTTCCAGAGTTCCCAAGCAATGTTTGATATTGTTTGGGGCCAAATATATTTGGAGTTGCTGTGGTTTTACCTAAATCCTGACATTTTGTGATAGATGCATTGCAACTTGGAGATGGCAAACTCAATTAATGTTTATATCATTTCTGGGATTTCATTGTATATGGGCAATGCGATAAGAATTTGCTATTGGGGCTGGGCTTGGTGGCTCATGCTTTTAATCCCAGCTCTTTGGAAGGCCAAGGCAGGCAGATCACTTGAGGTCAAGAGTTCAAGGCCAACCTGGCCAATGTGGGGAAACCCCATCTCTACTAGTAATACAAAAATTATCCAGGAGAGGTGTAAGGGTGTGTGTGTGTGTGTAATCCCAGCTACTCCAGGAGGCTGAGGCAGGAGAATCACTTGAACCTGTGTGGTGGTGGTTGCAGTGAGCTGAGGCACTCTAGCCTAGGAGACAGAGTGAAACTGTGTCTCAAAAAAAAGAAGCGCAAAGAAGAGTTTGCTATTAGGGAAAATGTTACTAGTATACGAGTTTCAAAGATACACATTTAAGTATTTGCTATATGACAACACTGTACAAAATGTTTTATGTTTGGCAGAATGTTGATCAATACTGAAAGTAGGTACCCCATATAATCATTATACTATTGTTTTTACTCAAGAGTGTTTGAACTTTTCTTAATTAAAAAAAAAAAAAGTAATTGAGTTACTTGCAGATGGTTTTCTTGGAGGGGGAAAAGTAATCAGGAAAAGATTTTTGTTTTTAAAGCCAAAGTGCTTTATATCTGTTACCCTACTTAATTTTCATAATTTATGACATAGGCAATCTTACAGACAAGAAAAGGCACAGAATTGAACTGGACTAAGATTATGCCCTAGTAAGCAGTAAAACCAAGATTGGACCCAGGCATTCTGGCTCCAGGACCTGTGCCTTTAACTACCACAATGACTTACTAGTGATCGGCCCATGATTTTATTGTGTTGCCAGCTTCCTAAATTAAGAAGGATGTTTTATGAAGAAGGGGAGGAGTAGGAGAAAATTCTGATTTCTAGGATGCTATTTTGAATTCAATAGGAGTGTGTGTCTTCATTATGAACTCAAGACATTGGGAGGGCTTTTATCACTTTAAAATCGGTAAAGTTGATGTCTTAACTATTTCTCTCCCTGCTTCCTAATATTTGTTTTCCCTAGGTACTTCCAATGAGGTAGCCCAGTTTCTTTCCAAGGAAAATCAAGTCATTGTCCGCATGCGGGGGCTCCCTTTCACGGCCACAGCTGAAGAAGTGGTGGCCTTCTTTGGACAGCATTGCCCTATTACTGGGGGAAAGGAAGGCATCCTCTTTGTCACCTACCCAGATGGTAGGCCAACAGGGGATGCTTTTGTCCTCTTTGCTTGTGAGGAATATGCACAGAATGCATTAAGGAAGCATAAAGACTTGTTGGGTAAAAGATACATTGAACTCTTCAGGAGCACAGCAGCTGAAGTTCAGCAGGTTGGTTTTAAAAATGAGTATGTTGTACCTTTGCATTGATTTCTGTTCTTTATCTCTGAAAACAGTCCTACATTACTCATTATGTTAAAATAAAACTGGCAAAATACTGAAAGTGTAACTGCATGAAAATAGTCTTGATTCTATAACCAAGAGATAGCCACTGTTATCCTGTACACACACAGAAAACATACTGTGTGTTTTTACAGAAATGGGATACTGCTATAGCTGGAATTTTGTATTCTGGTTTAAAACTGTATCTTGAAAGTTGACCCATGTCTGAAAAGTTTCATCTTTGAATATCTCATGGAAGTGCATACTTTATCTAGAAATTCCTCTAGTGTACATTTAGATTGGTCTTTTTCTACTGTAAGAAATTTCTATGTAAAATGCTTGAACTGTCATCAGTTTGATTTCTGTAGCATTGGATATAGAGCGTGAGCTTTTAAGGTTTTTAAAAGTGTTGCCAAATGTTATTTCCCAAAAGGCTTCATCAGTTTCATACCCTGCTGGTGAGCTTTGTCCTGTTTTTACTAGCTTTCCGCATGTGAGTGTGAGTGTGTGACAGAGTCTCGCTCTGTCGCCCAGGCTGGAGTACAGTGGCACACTCTCGGCTTACCGAAACCTCTGCCTGCCCCAGTTCAAGCAATTGTCCTAGGCCGGGCGTGGTGGCTCAAGCCTGTAATCCCAGCACTTTGGGAGGCCGAGACGGGTGGATCACGAGGTCAGGAGATCGAGACCATCCTGGCCAAAACGGTGAAACCCCATCTCTACTAAAAAAATACAAAACCTAGCCGGGCGAGGTGGCGGGTGCCTATAGTCCCAGCTACTCGGGAGGTTGAGGCAGGAGAATGGCATGAATCCAGGAGGCGGAGCTTGCAGTGAGCTGAGATCCGGCCACTGCACTCCAGCCTGGGCAACAGAGCGAGACTCCGTCTCAAAAAAAAAAAAAAAAACAAGCAATTGTCCTGTCTCAGCCTCCTGAGTAGCTGGGATTACAGGTGCCTGCCACCACACCCAGCTAATTTTTGAATTTTTAATGGAGATGGGGTTTCGCTATGTTGGCCAGGCTATTCTTGAACTCCTGACCTCAGGTGATCTGCCCACCTCGGGCTCCCAAACTGCTGGACTTACAGGTGCAAGCCACCGCACCTGGCTACTTTCAGTGTTTTTGAGGCACAAAGTGAGGCAATCACTTCCTCAAAATGTACTGAGATCTAGGCATTAAACCATTTACAGAATCTCAAGCTTTTCAACTGTTCTTGACTTACCAGCCACCAGCTGAACATGTCTTCAGGGATCAGTTTTTCTTTGTAGCAGAAATGGTATAGACTGCTTTTCCAACTTGCTCTTTACATAGCTTTTCCAACTTGCTCTATTTGTGTCCCATAGTAGAATAGTGATTCAAATGATTCCACAGATCTGCTTTGTAAGTATTTAGGATACTTATTTATTTCTGTGAGTTCATCAGAGTTTTGTGTAGCTTCTGCATCCCATATTATGTTGTGATTTTAAATAATTGTGCAAAGTTAAGAACCTTTTTACCTACTAGAATACCAAAATGATTTTTGTACTTAGAATAAGTATAGGTGAAATTCTAAATTATTTTTGTGTTCCATTGTACTGGTGCTCTTGAACCCTAAACTAGCTACATTCTTAGTTTAAAATTTAAATCTGGCCAGGCGCAGTGGCTCATGCCTGTAATCCTAGCACTTTGGGAGGCCGAGGTGGGCGGATTGCCTGAGCTCAGGAGTTCAAAACTAGCTTGGGCAACAAGGTGAAATCCCATCTCTGCTGAAAATACAAAAAAAAAAAAAAATTAGCTGGGTGTGGCAGTGTGCACCTTTAGTCCCAGCTACTTGGGAGGCTGAGGCAGGAGAATCGCTTGAACCCGGGAGGCGGAGGTTGCAGTGAACCGAGATCACACTGCACTCCGGCCTGGGTGACCAAGCAAGACTTTGTCTCCCCCCACCAAAAAAAAAAAAAAAATTATACCTTTTTGAAAATGTCATAAGTGCTGAATCTCTAAAATGTGCTTGAGTTTTCAAACATGGCACACATTCTTCCCAAACCAGGAGAAAAAACTAGATAGAGATGTGGATTCAGATCTTTACTTGGAAGGAGAGTTTCTTTTATGAAATCATGGCCTAGAATAAGCTACTGCAGGTCCTGGGCTACTGTGTGTTGGTTTGGGAATAGAGTAGGCTGCCTCTCTATGATTCTACTATGAGTTGCTTTTGGGTGTGTGTTCTCTCTACTTCTCCATCCCTCCTGATGTATTTAATAAGTTTTGGACTAGTCATAGGTTCTTCCACTGTTTTTTCTTCATTACTAGTAATCATTTTATTCAGTAAATATTTGAGCACCTCTTAATTGTCAGGTATCATAAGATGCTTCACCATTTCCTGTCCTGAGTTTATCTATTACTACACTAATTTTCTATTTTTGTTCTTCTAATGTTTTTGCTGCATCTGGATTGTTATCATTTCTTTTTTCTTTTTCTTTTTCTTTTTTTTTTTTTTGAGACGGAGTCTTGCACTGTTGCTCAGGCTGGAGTGCGTGGCACGATCTCGGCTCACTGCAAGCTCTGCCTCCTGGGTTCACGCCATTCTCCTGCCTCAGCCTCTCGAGTAGCTGGGACTACAGGCGCCCGCCACCATGCCCAGCTAATTTTTCTGTACTTTCAGTAGAGTCGGGGTGTCACCATGTTAGCCAGGATGGTCTTGATGTCCTGACCTCGTGATCCGCCCGCCTCAGCCTCCCAAAGTGCTGGGATTACAGGTGTGAGCCACCGTGCCCGGCCCCTGTTTATATAATTTCTTATTAAAGTTTTCCTGTCTCTTTTTCATGCCATTTCTCTGGTGGTGCTGTTTGATTTTTGTCCCCTCTTACTCAGATAGCAACTGAGCAGGGTGTGAGTGGGGAAATTAGTGCATGTTTTGGGGAGGGGTTCATTGATTCTTCTGTATTGTCAGTTTATGGGATGTTAAAGGCTAGAGTGATTAAGTTGTTCAGAAAACCTGGAGATGCCACAGATGGCATTTGCCTGAGGACTTCTAGTATTATGAACTAGTTGGCATGCTCTGAGGCAAAGGTGGACAAGAGCCTTGTGATATGAGTGTTGCCTAAGGGCAGTCTTTTGTCTGAAATTCGCCTGACCTATCACCATCCATTTCCAAGATAGCTGAATTCCGTGAATCTAGAAGATATGCAAGATCTTTTGTCTTAACACTGTCTCAAATTCACAGGGAAACTAAATTACTATTCACCTTTATAGTCAAGAAATGATTCTTTTCAGTTCTTTATATCCACCCATTCTGTTTTGTGCTATTATTCATTATATTTTAATATAATCCAGAGTGATTTTTGGCCTGTGATTCTTTTACTGGGTCATTCTCTGTTTCTTGGGTTTGGAGGTGTGGAGTATGAAGGTAATGAGGGGAATAGTGTATACTTAGTGAAATGATATCTAATGCATTGCTCAAAAGTCCATATTTAGTGATATGTTCAGAATTGTATAAAAAGCGGCAGCTTTAGGGATAATAGTCCCTCATAGATAGTGATACATTGTTACAGGTAGACACTAAGTGTTTAAGTGTTTTGTGTTGTACACCTCACCGTGTATTTGACAAAATGAGTATCATGCTTTCCCTGCTGAAATGCATGAATCCCTTTCTCCATTACTTCTCAAACTTGCATGTACTTCTGAATCACTTGAAGATTTAGTTCAGATGAAGAGTCATATTGATTAGGTCTGGGGTGAAGCTGGATTCTGCATTTCTGACGAGCTTCCCAGTGATGCCATTGCTGATCTGCAGAAAGCGGGGGAGTAGCACAGCTCTAAATCACTTCTGTTTTGCTTTGAGTACAGGTGCTGAATCGATTCTCCTCGGCCCCTCTCATTCCACTTCCAACCCCTCCCATTATTCCAGTACTACCTCAGCAATTTGTGCCCCCCACAAATGTTAGAGACTGTATACGCCTTCGAGGTCTTCCCTATGCAGCCACAATTGAGGACATCCTGGATTTCCTGGGGGAGTTCGCCACAGATATTCGTACTCATGGGGTTCACATGGTTTTGAATCACCAGGTAAGAAAGATACTTAGTGGAAAACTTGTTTGCTTTTTCTCACTACATATGAGAATATCTAATACTAGATATTAGATAATCTATTAGAAATATCTAATATTAGATATTAGTCTTTGATAAATAAAATTAGTCTTAGATAAATTTAGGTAAAATTAGTCTTTGATAAATAAAATTAGTCTTAAATTACTTACATCTAATTAAAAAGTACATAGTCCTCAGTTACACACTAAGTCTTTAAGGAAAGACTTAACTGTAAATACAAGAAGTCTTTAGAATGAACTGAAAATAATGCTATCATTAGTATAATAATTCAAATTCAGTTTTGATTCCTTCATCATATATATCCATCACATTATCAATAGCATCAAGTAGGCACCACATACATTATCAGTCTTGACACAATTTTTCTTATTTTGGCTATTCAACCCTGCAACTCTGCTGTAGTGTTACAGCAATCATGGATGATGCTTATTTTAACAAATAAGCATACCTGTTCCAGAATATTTTGTATCCATAGACTATCTAGAAATGGCTTATTTCATATTTAATATATACATGTTAGACATCAAATTACATTCAATAGCAAGCAAACTCATTGAGGACTTGTATCCACACCACCTAGAAAGAACAGTATGTGTGAATCGTAACAGGCTCTCAAATGTATTAATGAATGAGTTGCTGAGAAGCCTGTATCAAAATCTAATGGAATTCTTCTGTATGCAAATGTAAAGTATTTCCTAGATTATTGTCATCTAATTTTTGGTTAAAGAAAATTATGTTTGCTGGAAAATTAACAGTATCTTGTGCTGTCATAAGCAGCATAAAATTCTACAAACCCACAAGACAGGTATTTCTAATTGAACCTTTGGAACTTTTTTTTTCTTTTTTTTGAGACAGAGTCTCACTCTGTCGCCCAGGCTGGAGTGCAATGGTGTGATCTTGCTCACTGCAACCTCTGCCTCCTGGGTTCAAGCATTTCTCCTGCCTCAGCCTCCCGAGTAGCTGGGATCACAGGTGTCCACCACCATTCCCGGCTAATTTTTGTATTTTTAGTAGAAACAGGGTTTCACCATGTTGGCCAGGCTGGTCTCAAACTCCTGACCTCAGGTGATCTACCCACCTCGGCCTCCCAAAGTGCTGAGATTACAGGCGTGAGCCGCTGCAACCAGCCTGAAACTCTTTATTAAATGCAAAGCTATATTAATTTTTGAAAATGTTTTCTGAGGATTAAGGATTGAATGTAGGCTTATATTGAAAATACTCAATTTTTTTCCCCTAAATTGCTAATTTCTCACCTTTTCACTTGGAGATTTGGTCACTTTCATAACTGTAATCTTGTCTCACTGGAAAGCACGTACCATTGGATACAAGGAATCAGAAAACCATCCTGAACCCTTGCCTTCTATACCAGTTTTCTGCATCAGCACATGCTCATTCTAAATCTTTAGTCAATATTAATAGTATACAACTTGTTATCTGACCCTCAGCATGCTTCACTGGTAGGAGTTTTTAATGAATAAAATTGCCCACATTTAAGCATCACCAGGGAATTATTTGGTTTCTTATTGAGTCACCACTTCTAATAACCCAGAGGCCATTACTCTTTGATTAACAACAGTATTTGTCTCTCTTTGACTCATGTGACCTATTGCGATTACATTTGGGGAAAGGTTCTTAGATGATGGGCAAACTCTTAGCTGCCTTAAAGATGTTAGGTTTCTACCTTGGACTGGGTTTGTTGCTAGTTTCCCTGGTATGGTAACTCTAATGGTAACTTGCATGGTAATAATTTCATAGTTCTTTGAGAAAACCATAAAATAAGAAAGTAGTCCTATAAGCTGATCATGTCTTTTTCTCCCCCATAAAACATTCATGCTCAATAAAACTAAGGCGTTCTACCTCTGTGGAACACAAATCTACAGTCTTGGTTTGAAATAGGGGATTTTAGCAAGCTATTACTAATAGAAAATATCTATTAGTAATACCTGTTTGACCAAGGTAGAGCTGTAAGGAGTGAGAGAAGGGCTCCCAAGCAAGGCTGATGATACATACAGCTCTCACCAATCATCACTGGGCCTTGTACCTCCCAAATTCCTTGCCCCCAAGCTACATTCCAACCTAGGCCTCAGGGATAAGGGAAGAGTGAAAGGGATGTGGCAGGTCAGTGATGAACTGAGAGCCAAAAAAGAACACCGGTTTGTTCATTTTCCTGTAGGAGAGTACCTAAAACTCCAGTGCTGGTTCTGTTACTAGCTTTTCTCAATTGAATGAGATTTAATCAAATTTCTCAGAAGAGAATAAAAACTAATATACGATCCTATATTTTGAAATCACAGTCATCACAAGGAGACCCTTTCAAAACCTTGTAAATCTGATACTAATTAACAGACGTGAAAAAGGCCCATTTTCAGCTATGAGCTCTCAAAACTGTTTCTTAAAGGTTTTGTTGGTCATTCTGGTGATCAGATGATGAAATGCAAGTCAGGTTCCAGCAGACCACACCATCACCCGGATTTTGTGGCTGAAATATCTGTATTATGGGTGATTGTCACTTTGCATGTTCTGTAAGCAACCATTTCCTTGTTGAAGGAGACAGTCTCCTTTTGTTTTTATTCTTCCCCCACACACTCAGGGCCGCCCGTCAGGAGATGCCTTTATCCAGATGAAGTCTGCGGACAGAGCATTTATGGCTGCACAGAAGTGTCATAAAAAAAACATGAAGGACAGATATGTTGAAGTCTTTCAGTGTTCAGCTGAGGAGATGAACTTTGTGTTAATGGGGGGCACTTTAAATCGAAATGGCTTATCCCCACCGCCATGTAAGTTACCATGTAAGTTTTTCTTGGGTCTTGGCGCTATTCTACGCTATATGCTGGTAGGTGCTTAAGCTGCTTTTGTAACTCTCTGTGCCCCTGGTTCTTTCTGAGGCAGGTGAGGTGGTTATATAAGGCTCTCCCATCTGTAATCGGTAGTATCTGGTAATCATTTAAGACCTTGGTTGTGGACACCCATAATTAGAGATGCTACAGATACCTCCTTTCAAATTATATTCCTGCTTTTCCAGTGATAAGCACTTGATTTCTGAAGCTTAGTGTGCTCCAGATAAGCACTGACTCTGGGAGGCAACCTGGCTATATAGATAATTTTAGTACGCATTTAAAGTCAAAATAAAAGTATGGCTGGATTGTTTTTCTTTTCTTTTTTAAAACATACTAACCTTTAAGAAGGTCGGTTTGATGCACATGTTGCGTTGAACTTTTTGAGCATCAAGTATTTTTTGAACATTTTTGAGCATTTCTATTGCTCTCCAGGCTATCTGGAATGAGCAAGTTAGCAAAAACAAAAAACAAAACAAAACAAAAACACATAGATTAATTAGCCAAAGTTTCCATTGGATCACAGGATCAGTGCTTAATTTCAAGCCATGCTCTTGCTCATTGGCACCTGGGTGCAAGCCATCTGGAATCCTGTTTGAGGGGAATAAGCCCTGTAGTCCATGAAGTTCTAGTTAGTGAATAAGGAACATATGGGGATCTGATGTTAAAATTTGAGTCTTTTTTTACACAATTTCCCCTGTAAGTAAGATGTACCTTCTTAGGCCTGTTGGATATGTTTAAAGAATATAGTATTTGCAGTACAGTTCAAAGATAACTAAGAAAGTAAACTGGATTGTGTGCTTGATTCCCATAAAGTGGGGGATTTGGGCACCTCACTTTCTAATAAGATGGACCTATACTAATAATCTTGTTTGGTAAAGTATTATTTGTAGAACATTCAGTGGGGCTTAATCCTTTTTATCTTTTGAATTTCTAAATGCTAATATTCCATTTACCTGCTGCTTGCTGTTGGTGAATATCTTAGAGTTGATCATTAATGAGTATGAAGTTTTGGAAATTTATAATTGGGTTAAGAGATCTTACAGTAATCTCAATTGTATGTCTTCAGTATATAAACCACCGGTAACGTCAGTAGCTTTTACGATATCCTTTAGTGATAATCTGTCAAACATTGTAGGATAAAGCCTCTTGTGTGACCCAAATTCTGCTTTTGGAATATCCTTTCACTTGTCCCTCCTCCTGGTCATTACAGATTTTTCATCTGAAGACTTTCATTTTTACCCATTTTTCCTCACAAACCCCCAAATAAAAAAGATTTAAAATCCATGTGTCAGCCAGGTACAATGGCTCACACCTGTAATCTCAGCACTTTGGGAGGCCAAGGTGGGAGGATCACTTGAGGCCAGGGGCTCAAGACCAACTTGAGCAACATAACGAGACCCCTATCTGTACAAAATGTTTTTAAAAGTTAGCCAGCCATGGTGGCACACACCTGTGGTTCCGTGGGGAGGCGGAGGTGGGAGAATATCTTGAGTCCAGGAGATTGAGGTTGCAGTGAGCCATGATCGTGCCACTGCACTGCAGCCTGGGCAACTGAGCAAGATCCTACCTTCAAAAGTTCCCATAAGAATATACCTTTAGGCCGGGCGCGGTGGCTCAAGCCTGTAATCCCAGCACTTTGGGAGGCCGAGACGGGCGGATCACGAGGTCAGGAGATCGAGACCATCGTGGCTAACACGGTGAAACCCCGTCTCTACTAAAAATACAAAAACTAGCCGGGCGAAGTGGCGGGCGCCTGTAGTCCCAGCTACTCGGGAGGCTGAGGCAGGAGAATGGCGTAAACCCGGGAGGCGGAGCTTGCAGTGAGCTGAGATCCGGCCACTGCACTCCAGTCCGGGCGACAGAGCGAGACTCCGCCTCAAAAAGAATATACCTTTAATACTTACTAGAAATGATGAAAACATTTAGCCATATTCTTTTTTTTTTTTTTTTTTTTTTTTTTTTTTTTTTTTTTTTGAGACAGAGTCTTGCTCTGTCGCCGGGGCTGGAGTGCAGTGGCCGGATCTCAGCTCACTGCAAGCTCCGCCTCCCGGGTTCACGCCATTCTCCTGCCTCAGCCTCCCGAGTAGCTGGGACTACAGGCGCCCGCCACCTCGCCCGGCTAGTTTTTTGTATTTTTTTAGTAGAGACGGGGTTTCACCGTGTTAGCCAGGATGGTCTCGATCTCCTGACCTCGTGATCCGCCCGTCTCGGCCTCCCAAAGTGCTGGGATTACAGGCTTGAGCCACCGCGCCCGGCCCTAGCCATATTTCTTTTTAGTGGAAGAGCTTAGTTTTTTTTTTTTTTTTGAGACGGAGTCTTGCTCTGTCGCCCGGACTGGAGTGCAGTGGCCGGATCTCAGCTCACTGCAAGCTCTGCCTCCCAGGTTCATGCCATTCTCCTGCCTCAGCCTCCCGAGTAGCTGGGACTACAGGCGCCCGCCACCTCGCCCAGCTAGTTTTTTGTATTTTTTTAGTAGAGACGGGGTTTCACCGTGTTAGCCAGGATGGTCTCGATCTCCTGACCTCGTGATCCGCCCGTCTCGGCCTCCCAAAGTGCTGGGATTACAGGCTTGAGCCACCGCGCCCGGCCAAGAGCTTAGTTTTTTAAAAACAAAATTCCAATTTTTATGTAACTAATACCTGTTCTACTGGACTTTTTTTTTTTTCTTGCCAACGCACTTTAGGTGGTTGCCTAGTTAGTTATACCATATCCACAAAACATACAGAAATTGCATATTTTTTAAAAATCTAATCTCAAGTACTAAAGCAGTTAAGTGGTTATCATTCCCCCACTGAAGAGTTTCTTGTTAAATTTGACAAATGTTGCCAAAGTCTTCTTGATATTTTAAAGTTTGTTACCTTACTTTATTAAGAAGGAATGTTTTATGGATAACTTCATTTTTATAGTCAGTGCATATACACTCCTTTAGATATAGAAGAGTAGCTATCCTAGGCTGGGCGTGGTAGCTTACACCTGTAATGCCAGCACTTTAGGAGGCTGAGGCAGGTGGCTCACCTAAGGTCAGGAGTGGCCAACATGGTGAAATCCCATCTCTACTGAAAACACAAAAAATTGCTGGGAGTGGTGGTGCACATCTATGATCCCAGCTGTTGAGGAAGGAGAATCGCTTGATCGCAGGAGGTGGAGGTTGCAGTGAGCTGAGATTGTGCCACTGTACTTCAGCCTGGGCAACAGAATGAGACTCAATATCAAAAAAAAAAAGCTATCCTTTTGCTTGAGGAATGCCCAAAACATCACAGCCCAATCTGTTTGGTTATCAAAAATTTCTACCTTTTTTTGAAACTGAATAGAATTACACCTACTATGTGTGTTTGTTTGTTTTGTGTATTTTGGAGATGGAGTCTTGCTCTTTTGCCAGGCTGGCATGCAGTGGCGCAATCTCGGCTCACAGTCTCGGCTCACTGCAACCTCTGACTCCCGGGTTCAAGTGATTCTCCTGCCTCAGCCTCCTGAGTAGCTGGGACTACAGGCATGCGCCACCATGCTTGGCTAATTTTTGTATTTTAGTAGAGATGGGGTTTCACCATGTTAGCCAGGATGGTCTTGATCTCCTGCCCTCGTGATCTGCCCGCCTTGGCCTCCAAAAGTGCTGGGATTACAGGTGTCAGCCACCATGCCCAGCCATGTATGTTTGTCTTATTGATGTGAGGCACTGTCCTGTAATGAACTGCTTGATAGTTTTGAAATCAGAATATGAACCAGGCATGGTGGCTCACGCCTGTAATTCCAGTGCTTTGGGAGGCCAAGGCGGGCAGATCACCTGAGGTCAGGAGTTTGAGAACAGCCTGACCAACATGGCAAAACCTTGTCTCTACTAAAAAAATAAAAGAAATCAGAATATGAGCACAGGCTGCTTAACTTTCTGTAAGACTTAGGTGCCTCAATTTGTATTGTTGGTCTTTCTCTTGCAAGGTTTTTGATGAGTGTGAAAGAGGCCCTCAAGTTAAATGTGAGATCAGTATGTTGATCATTGGTCTGTATGCCCATGTTTAGCTTGCTGTCTTATTCATCTCCATGGAAATGTAGAAACTCATAAGAACAAAAGACAATTTGAAGTCAGCCTGGAGATTTTTATGGGAAAAAGTTATCCCTTGGGCCTCTGCTGATTGCAAAATATGGTGGTTCTAGGTATGAAGCTTAAAGTCAGGCACCCCATATTAATTCAGCATGTCGTCTTAACTCTTCTGTTGGGTATAGATGGCCCGGATGGTTGTGTTCATTCTACAAGTGAAGGCTAGTGACCAGCCGCTGGTCTTCTGTTTCTAAACCTAGAAGATGTTGGATAACCAGAAGACAATGGAGTTTGGGCCCATTTTTAAATTTAATCGGAGTCAGCTTTTTATTAGTTGATTCCCAGGAAGATTTAGGCATCAATTCCTTCGGGACTATTTCCCAGGTTGGGTTTTTTTCTTTTTAAAGTTCTGAAAATATAAATGAGCTTCAAAGTCTATCATGTGGGTTGCCTTTAGGTGAGAATAATGCAGAGTTGATCTGCTCATTCCTTTTAGGTCAGTTCCTTCTGGCACAGTCTATGCTTTGACCTAATGTGTGGTAGTGGCCAAGAGAGGTTTATCATAACACTTCTCATTTGATGCTGTACTAATGGGTAGATAACAAGGGGGAGTAGAAGCATAACTTAAAATTTAAAATATTTTGTAGCCTCTAGTGTGAAACTTACACTAAATGTCAGTTCCATGTTTCTTTCCTCTGAGAGTTGGTTTATAGTAACTGGCACTCAGGAACATGAGGGGAAAAAATTACATATTTTGAAATGGTTGAGAAGACATGAAAATCCACTTGATGTTGGTGTTTCCGAATTTCAGGCTAAGAACTGTTTTTTAGGTTGACTGTGTGGAATTCAGATACTTCTATGTGTTAACTACATAATCAAAAGGAAATTGCTTGGGATAGGATAAAGAGCTATGGTCTCTTTCTTTAAAATGTGTAGATGGAGCAGTGACTTTATGGTTTTAGTGCTAGCACGTGCATGTCAGCTGTTACAAACATGTCTCAAAGAATCTCTCTTTGCGTATCTAGGCCTGTCTCCTCCCTCCTACACATTTCCAGCTCCTGCTGCAGTTATTCCTACAGAAGCTGCCATTTATCAGCCCTCTGTGATTTTGAATCCACGAGCACTGCAGCCCTCCACGGCGTACTACCCAGCAGGCACTCAGCTCTTCATGAACTACACAGCGTACTATCCCAGGTAAGGCTCTGACAGAAGTGGAAATGAGAGGCAGAAACAAAGGACTCCTTTGATAGCCAGTGGCCGAGCTCACAAAAGAATATTGTCTGCCATGTTGAAGGTTAGCGTGGCAGGCCACAGCCTCTGGTCATATCTCTGACCAAGAAGGTTGTTTCAAGACAAAGTGCAAGAAGTATAGCTTTTAACCATATACTGACAGCATGATCTTTTAGGTCAACTATGTCTACAGCTTTCCTTTTTAACCTCTCCTGTCATAGGACCCTAAGTGAGTAGTGATGTAATCACTGCAATCGGGTGGCAATAATAGATGAATGAATCATGAAACAGGAAAATTCATAACAGGAACAATGGTATTTTGAAGTAGTGTGAATTCATGTTATGGCACAGTGAATAAAAACTGTTGCTTTAAATATTCCAGGGCTTATATTCTTTTCCTCCTAAATCTTTAACCAAATCTATAAACCGATCCAGAATTAGATGATTCAGTGTTTTCTTAGAGTCTATATATTTTAAGTCTGGCTTTTTAGTTGTGTTCAGTTTCTGAGACATAGCATACTCGGGTATAATGGAGAGAATGTTGTCAGTCTGGGAGTTGGGAGACTGAATGTTAGCTTCTTTCCAGGCTATTTAGACAAAATATTTTGAGTACATACACAAGCATGTAAGTGAGGCTTATAATAAGTGTCTTGGACCTAACCTGTCTGATCCTACAGCTATGTTGCATTGTATTTTTCTTCACTGTCCAATGTACAGTTTTCCACTAGGAAATAAGAGTTGGGGGTCTCATAGTAACAGGCAAGTTTGTCGCCACTTTTAATTATGTTTTTTATTTTGTTAGGAGTTTTTAAAACATTAATACTATTGAAAATATTCTTTATTCCACTGGAGAAGAAAAATAAGAAAAAGGCTATGACAGTTGTCAGCTAGAAGGGTTGAAAAGGCTGAGAAGCATGAGTAATTGTTCATGATGGAATACTGTGCCAGGCACATAGCCCAGCCCCAGTCTGCCACCCTCTCTGGATGCTGTAGTAATTGCTTATGTCATCAGAATGTCAGGAATGGAATCCTTGGTGTCTCTGAATGTCTGCCAGAGTCCTCGTTCCTATAGCATAATTGTAGAATATCCACTTCATCACTACTTGCCACCTGAGTAGTGGTACAGGAAGGAGTTTCTTGGAAATGAGGCCATGAATCCTGAAGCCCCAAAGGCAGAAGGAACTGACATTTATGGCTTAATAGCTCCTGTAATTTTGGATCTGGGCCTGTAGGTCAATATATTTTTCTACCAGTGGTGTAAAAATTTGTAATGTGCTCATTATTAAGTCTGAATGTAGGAGTATATAGTGAGTAAAAATGAAGAGTCCCATTTTATACACCTCTGAGTCTAGAAGTAACCATTACTATCAGTTTGGTAATACACATGTATGCTTCCAAATAATGTGACATCTTAATGTGTACTGTCTAATAGTTTCTTGTTCCTTTTTTAAAAACTTGAAAATGTGTCAGTGACTTCTTTTTTGTATATTTACCTCATTCTTGTAATTTCCTCATAATGTCCAAAGAGTAAAAATATAATTTAAGTTTATTTGTAGATATTTGTACTTTTAATTTTTCTCTATTAAAGCTCATGTTGATCTTTAAACACTTGATTTTATCTCCCTCCCTCCCTCCCTCCCTCCCTCCCTCCCTCCCTCTCTCTCTCTCTCTCTCTCTCTCTCTCACTCTCTCTCACTCTCTCTCACTCTCTCTCACTCTCAAACTTTTTTTCCCCTACTAGAGATGGGGTTTTGCCATTTTGCCTAGGCTGGTCTCAAACTCAAGTGATCCACCTGCCTCAGCGTCCCGAAGTGCTGGGGTTACAGGGGACATGCGTATATTTCTGTAGGACAGTTTTACAGAAGTATAATTTTTAAAATGAAGGTTGGGTGCATTATATATAAGCTAATACTTCCAAATGAACCCCTAGAGTGTGATATTTTGTATTTCTCCACTTTTAGTGAAATTACCTACATAACAATATGAAAGCATTCAAGCATGGGAATATATGCTCTTATTTATGCTGTAAATCTGGTATGATTTAAGAAGCATATGCCAAAGATGTTTTATAATTTTGATAGAAAAACATTAATTTTTTTTTTTTCTTTTGAGTCGGAATTTTGCTCTTGTTGCCCAGGCTGGAGTGTAATGGCACGATCTCGGCTCACCACAACCTCCGCCTCCTGGGTTCAAGCGATTCTCCTGCCTCAGCCTCCCAAGTAGCTGAGATTACAGGCAGACACCACCACACCCAGCTAATTTTATATTTTTAGTAGAGAAGGGGCTTCTCCATGTTGGTCAGGCTGGTCTCAAACTTCCGACCTCAGATGATCCGCCTGCCTCGGCCTCCCAAAGTGCTGGGGGATTACAGGTGTGAGCCACCATGCCCAGCAAAAAACATTAATTTCTAACCTGGCATAAACTATTGGGCATTTGAGTCTATTAAAAAACTTTGTTACGTAAATACTCAAGTATGTTTTGGCCTCCACTCTGATAAGTGGGAAATCTGAAACAGCATATTCTAGGGATATTATTAATCAGAAGCTCTTGTGTTTTTCTTTATTTTTAAATTTCCTCCATTAAAAAAAAAAAAGCCACAAGTGGTAGGTTATGCCTGTAATCCCAGCACTTTGGGAGACTAAGGTGGGAGGATCACTGGAAGCCAGGAGTTAGACACCAGCCTGAGACTCAAAGTGAGACCCCATCTCTACTAAAAATAAAATACTGCCTTGGCATGGTGGCTCATGCCTGTAATCCCGGCACTTTAGGAGTTCGATACGGGCAAATCACTTGAGGTTAGGAGTTCGAGACCAGCCTGGCCAACATTGTGAAGCTCCATCTATTAAAAAATACAAAAATTAGCCAGGTGTAATGGTGGGTATCTGTAATCCCAGCTACTAGGGAGGCTGAGGCAGGAGAGTTGCTTGAACCCAGGAGACGGAGGGTGCAGTGAGCCAAGATCGTGCCACTGCACTCCAGCCTGGGCGTCACAGCGAGACTCTGTCTCAAAAAATAAATAAAAATAAATGGGCTGGGTGTGGTGGCTCACGCCTGTAATCCCAGCACTTTGGGAGGCCGAGGCAGGCAGATCACAAGGTCAGTAGTTTGAGACCAGACTGGCCAATATGGTGAAACCCTGTCTCTACTAATACCAAAATTAACCGGGCATGGTGGCGGGCACCTGTAGTTCCAGCTACTCGGGATGCCAAGGCAGAAAAATCGCTTGAATCTGGGAGGCGGAGGTTGCAGTGAGTCGAGATCGCGCCACTGCACTCCAGCCAGGGCAACAGAGCAAGACTCCATCTCAAAAAACAAAAATAAAAATAAATGAGGCGGTCATAACAGCATCTGGAAGAGCAGGTGAAATGAAAGCTTGTATGCCTCATGTGGTTTTGTTTTCTCTTTTTGGGCTTTTTACCCCCTTCTCTCCCTCAAAACAGGGTTTCAGTTATCCAGTGACTCATACCTTAGCATAGGGCAGAAAATAATTAGAAGGGCTTTCCATCTGGGTCCTCTCTGATTATCAATACAAAATCAGTTACATCACATCTTTTCTCTTTGATTACATCAAGCCCTACTTTTTCTTCTGACCTCGCATTTTTCTCAAAAGAATATTCTCCTTTGCATCAAAGTTGTTGCATAGGTGAGAGACAGGCTGATTCTTCAAAGAAGGAATGACATACATACCTTCTATGCATCTCTTGCCTTTCATATGACACTATAAATTACAAGTAATGTCATCTCTTTTGTTTTTGTTTTTCGAGATGTAGTCTGGCTCTGTCACCCAGGGCAGAGTGCGGTGGCACTACCATGGCTCACTGCAGCCTTGATCTCCCAGGGTTAAGTGATCCTCACATCTCAGCCTCCCAAGTAGCTGAGACTAAAGGCATGCACCACCTCACTCGGCTAATTTTTTGACTTTTTGTGGAGACAGGGTCTCACTTTGTTGCCCAGGCTGGTCTCAAAGTACTGAGCTCAAGCAATCTTCCCACCTCAGCCACGCAGTGTGCTGGGATTACAGGTGTGAGCACCCATACCCAGCCAAGTAACATTTTGAGCCATCAAAGGAAGCACAGGAAGTTTTACTTTTTTTAATGAGTGGTGTAGTCACAAATAAACTGTGCGTGCTTGTATAAAAGCTTTATGATGAGGAATAACCATTTTCTTTCTTGGGATAACCCTTTGTTGTAAAATCAGCTTTTGTTACGATTCAATGAATGAGTATGTATATTTAGTAATATGTATGTGTTTTTCTATCTTTGGTTTGTTGTATAGTGTTATTGTGTTCTATCCTGGAATTCTTTGTAGTTGAACCAGAAGAATACCAAGCCTCAGAGATGCTTATATTTCCTATTTTGAACTTGCCCTTCTCATTCCAGTTTACTATTTTAATCGAAATTTTTATTGAGATTCACATGCAGTTGTAAAAAATAATACACAGAGAACCCTTGTACACTTTGCCTAGTTTATGCCAATGGTAACATACAGGAATCAGTTTACTTCCTAACTCACTTGTTGTTGCCAAGTGTTCTCATAGGACCAAGAGAAAAGAGAATTCTTGATTTAAAAGTTTTCTTACAAGTTAAATATTTAGTATAACAAATGCAAACAAGAATTTAGCATCCAATGAAATGATGCTAGAAGTAATAGTAATAGTGATGCAATATGAAGCAATATTATAATACGAGAGAAGTGCCAGGTAATTTTTGTTGGTGGCCATGATTACGATGATCAGTTTTTTCAGTTTGGATTAGGTGTCTAAATGATGTAAAGAAGAACAACTGCTGTGGGCAACTCACTGTCTACTACCAGTCAGCGAGAGTTCAGTATGGCTTTCAGGGAGGAAATGACCCTTTGCTAATGTAAAAACCTTAATGCACCTTCTGAGAATAAAAATACAAATATGCTTAATTCTTTTTACCATTGCACAAAATTAGCAAATGTATTGGACCTCAAGGAAAAATTATCAGTCAAAACACCTAACAGACATTTGGTTTCAATTTAAAAAATTGTTTTTCCAAGGATTTTTTCTTATAAAATTCAAACCATATTAATCAAATATAACTTAAAATCCTTATTGTAGACATTTGCAAACAGAAGTTGAGAGATTATGTATCTACCACTAAGTTTCAACAATATCTTTATTTTTTTTTCTTTGAGATAGTCTCGCTCTGTTACCCAAGCTGGAGTGCAGTGGTGCATGGTCTCAGCTCACTGTAACTTCCGCCTCTTTGGTTCAAGCAATTCTCCTGCCTCAGCTCCCCGAGTAGCTGGGATTACAGGCACATGCCACCACCAGGGAAATGTTTAAAAGAGGGCAATATGAGGTGAAATAAGGTTACTGTGTTTATCAAGATTGTCTCCTGTAGTTTGGTTAAGTTCTGCTTTAAAGTCATTAATACTTTAAAGTACATAATTTAAAGGTATGTCTGATACAAATAGTTAACAGATTAAAAAAATGATCTCTAGGTTTTGTTCTTGGGGGCTGTGGGGGTGGTAGTAGGAAAAGCAATAGCAGTAGATGAAACAAGATTGGCAAACTGTTGATATTGTTGTGCAGGGCACGTTATCTCACGGCTGTAATCCCAGCACTTTGGGAGGCCAAGACAGGTGGATCATGTGAGGTCAGGAGGTCGAGACCATCCTGGCCAACTTGGGGAAACCCCATCTCTACTAAAAATACAAAAATTAGCCAGGCATGATGGCACATGCCTGTAATCCCAGCTACTTGGGAGGCTGAAATGGGAGAATCACTTGAACCTGGGAGGTGGAGGTTACAGTGAACAGAGATCGTGCTACTGCACTCCAGCCTGGGCAACAAAGTGAGACTCTGTCTCAAAAATAAATAAATAAATAAATGATAACCAAAAAAATCTTCAAAAATAATAACTTTTGTGAATGTGCCTATCTGGAAATTGCTTTCCATTACTTTGCCAATGTGCCCAAATGTCCATGGATCACAGTGGATTTTACTTGCTTTCTAACCTAGAATTTAAATAAAAATACTGCATTTTGAAATGTCATTTTTTCCTAAATCTATAAAAGGATCAGCTGTCTTATTTTGTACTTTCAGCTGAGCAAGAAGACTACTTTTAGCCGAGCACGGTGGCTCATGCCTGTAATCCCAGCACTTTGAGAGGCCGAGGAGGGCAGATCACCTGGCGTCAGGAGTTCGAGACCAGCCTGGCCAACATGGTGAAACCCCACCTCTACTAAAAATACAAAAATTAGCTGGGCGTGGTGGCGCACACCTGTAATTCCAGCTACTCAGGAGGCTGAGGCATGAGAATTGCTTGAACCTGGGAGGTGGAGGTTGCAGTGAGCCGAGATCGTGCCATTGCACTCCAGCCTGGGTGACAGTGAGATTCCATCTCGAAACAAACAGCTTTCAAAACAGTTTCTAATATAGGATTTTCTTTTTTTCTCAAACACTCTGAAGAGACCAAGTATAGGATTTAGTTTGAAAACTAGTGTGGGATTTATTTGAAAACTAAATTCTTTTAGGGGACTTTATCCAGTAATCTTGTTTTGTGTAAGCAGTCTCTCACTTTGCTGTGTGTTTGAAACAAATATTAAGTTAACTCTAGTATGGAGTTCCTTTTTCTGTAATCTTTGATACAACTGGGGTAAAATTTTTTTTTTTAATTTTGTTTTTTGAGACGGAGTTTTGCTCTTATTGCCCAGGCTGGAGTGCAATGGTGTGATCTCAGCTCACCACAACCTCCGCCTCCCAGGTTCAAGCAATTCTCTTGCCTCAGCCTCTCGAGTAGCTGGGATTACAGGCATGCGCCACCATGCCCAGCTAATTTTGTATTTTTAGTAGAGATGGGTTTTTTCCATTTGGTCAGGCCCATCTTGAACTTCCAGCCTGAGGTGCTCCACCCGCCTCAGCCTCCCTAAGTGCTGGGATTATAGGCGTGAGCCACTGCGCCTAGCCTTGGGGTAAATTTAAGTTTAGTTGCCAAATTTTTTTGGCAGCATATAAATTTGCCAGGTATTTGGGTAAAATAGATTCTTGGAAGATTTATTCATTTGTGCCAAAGTGTTTTCCTATTTATTTGGTTCCTTAGACTTTTCTCTGAGCGGTAGAAACACAGGCCCGTAGAAGCCTGTATGGACTTTTAGGAGCACTAACAGAAATCCAGGGTCCAGAGGTAGTCATCAGTCCATAGACTGCTGTAGTTATTAAATCCATGAAGAACCTTGAAAAGTTAACCTTGTTAATTTCAGATGAAATTTAAAGTCAGTTTAAAGGTTTCCTACGTGAAAATTGACTTTAGGTTTTACTCTGGCAAAGATTGAAACAGTATGTCTCCAGTTACTTCCAAATATGTGGTATTTATAACACTAGGGATGTTAATGTTGATAAAATGGTTCTGTGCAGTCATTTTGCAAAGCAGTGGAAATTAGATTTTTCTGCAGGGTTTCTCAAAAATATGAAACAATATGTAGCCCGTGATTCAGAGGGGAGAATGTAATTCTCTAATCTTCCCACTTAATCCATTTCTCTAACCATACATATGATACTTTGGCCTCTCTTTTTTTTTTTTTTTTTTTTTGACGTCGTCTCGCTCTGTCACCCTGGCTGGAGTACAGTGGCGTGGTCTCGGCTCACTGCAAGCTCTGCCTCCCGGGTTCATGCCATTCTCCTGCCTCAGCCTCCTGAGTAGCTGGGACTACAGGCGACTGCCATCACACCCGGCTAATTTTTTTTTTTTTTTTTTTTTTTTTTTTTTTTTGAGGCGGAGTCTCGCTCTGTCGCCCGGACTGGAGTGCAGTGGCCGAATCTCAGCTCACTGCAAGCTCCGCCTCCCGGGTTTACGCCATTCTCCTGCCTCAGCCTCCCGAGTAGCTGGGACTACAGGCGCCCGCCACTTCGCCCGGCTAGTTTTTTTGTATTTTTAGTAGAGACGGGGTTTCACCGTGTTAGCCAGGATGGTCTCGATCTCCTGACCTCGTGATCCGCCCGTCTCGGCCTCCCAAAGTGCTGGGATTACAGGCTTGAGCCACCGCGCCCGGCCCACCCGGCTAATTTTTTGTATTTTTAGTAGAGACAGGGTTTCACTGCATTAGCCAGGATGGTCTCAATCTCCTGACCTCGTGATCCACCCACCTCAGCCTCCCAAAGTGCTAGGATTATAGGTGTGAGCCGCCGCGCCCAGCCTGGCCTCTCTTTTTTAGAGAAATTATGGCAAGTCCGCAGGGCGTGGTGGCTCACGCCTGTAATCCCAGAAATTTAGGAGGCCAAGGTGGGAGGATCGTTTGAGCCCAGGAGTTAGAGACTATCCTGGGCATACGAAAAATTATTTTTTATGTTGGGATGGTGGCACCCACTTGCCCACTTGTAGTCCCAGCTACATGGGAGGCTGAGGCTAGAGGATTGCTTGAGCCTGGAGATTGAAGCTGCAATGAGCTGTAATCCTGCCACTGCTCTCCAGCCCTGGGAGACAGCACAAGCCTGTCTCTTAAAAAAAAAAAAAAAAGCCACATTATATATGGCAAATCCTCAAATTGTGAATATTAATACACTCATACTTCTGACTACCTTTATTTCAGAAAATCACCTGATAACATTAATTAGTATTACCAATGTTTGTACTTTGTAATTATTAAATGGAGGAAGAGTATTATAAGTCTTGTTATCGGCCGGGCGCGGTGGCTCAAGCCTGTAATCCCAGCACTTTGGGAGGCCAAGACGGGCGGATCACAAGGTCAGGAGATCGAGACCATCCTGGCGAACACAGTGAAACCCCGTCTCTACTAAAAATACAAAAAAAAAAAACTAGCCGGGCGAGGTGGCGGGCGCCTGTAGTCCCAGCTACTTGGGAGGCTGAGGCAGGAGAATGGCGGGAACCCGGGAGGCAGAGCTTGCAGTGAGCTGAGATCCGCCACTGCACTCCAGCCTGGGTGACAGAGCAAGACTCCGCCTCAAAAAAAAAAAAAAAGTCTTGTTATCAATATAGTATATGAGTATGTTGATGTGGTGGGCATCTTGGCATCCAGTATGTTCATATCTTGTTTTACATACAATTTTATATGATTTATTAGGCTACACTGTATATTATAAAACTAGACAATATATATATTAGGGTCTGGAAAATATAGAGTAGGGAGAAATTTGTGGATAACAGAATCTTGGCCAATTAAATTGATATTGGCATACCAATGGACTGTGCGGGAGCTTGAGACTGCAGGGAACTGTGATTGTGCCACTGCACTCTAGTCTAGTTGACAGTGAGACCCTGTCTCAGCAAAACAAAACAATAGGGTTGGGCATGATGGCTCTGTAATCCCAGCACTTTGGGAGGCTGAGGAGAGCAGATCACCTGAGGTTAGGAGTTCAAGACCATCCTGGCCAACGTGGCAAAACTCCATCTCTGAAAAAATTAAAAAATTAGCCAGGCATGGTGGCAGATGCCTGTAATCCCAGCTATTTGGGAGGCTGAGGCAGGAGAATGGCATGAATATGAAAGATGGAAGTTGCAGATCGTGCCACTGTACTCCAGCCTGGGTGACAGGGAGACAGAATCTCAAAAAAAAACCAACAAAAACAAAACAATGGGCTGGAAGCAGGTAGTCAAAGCAAAGGAAGATTGGTAAAATTCGTAATTTTAAAGGAAAAGATCATAACTTATCAGGGAAATGGAATTTTTATTTACATTGTGTTTGGAAAAACTTAATACCTATATATGTTGTTTTGTTTGAGACAGAGTCTCCCTTTGTCACCCAGGCTGGAGTGCAGTGTTGTGATCTCGGCTCACTGCAACCTCTGGCCCCTGGGTTCAACCGATTCTCCTGCCTCAGTCTCCTGCAGCACCCACTACCCTGGCTAATTTTTGTATTTTTAGTAGAGACAGGTTTTGCCATGTTGGCCAGACTGGCTTCGAACTCCTGACCTCAAGTGATCCACCCACCTCGGCCTCCCATATTGCTGGGATTACAGGCATGAGCCACCACGGCTGGCCTATGTTACCTATATATGTACAGAGGATATTACGTGCTGCAGTGGAGGAAGTCTTCGACAACTTTATAATATATTAACTCATGTATTTCATTCAGTAATTTCCTTTTTTTTTTTTTTTTTTTTTTTTGAGACGGAGTCTTGCTCTTGCCCAGGCTGGAGTGCAGTGGCTGGATCTTAGCTCACTGCAAGCTCCGCCTCCCGGGTTTACGCCATTCTCCTGCCTCAGCCTCCCAAGTAGCTGGGACTACAGGCGCCCGCCACCTCACCCGGCTAGTTTTTTTGTATTTTTTTAGTAGAGACGGGGTTTCACCATGTTAGCCAGGATGGTCTCGATCTCCTGACCTCGTGATCCACCCGTCTCGGCCTCCCAAAGTGCTGGGATTACAGGCTTGAGCCACCGCGCCCGGCCTCATTCAGTAATTTCCTAACATGATCTTGGTGCAGCTTACTGAAGGAGCCTTGGCTGTGATCCTAAGTAATTAATGTCTTTGCAACTATGATGCTCTAACAGTTTTCTGGATACAAGCCTTTAGAAAAGCCCCTCTAGTATTATTTTCTTTCCCTTCATTTCCTCACATCCCTTCAGCTCTTTGTTCAGGCAACCCTACGGTTGCTTATCCAGCTCAAGGACAGTCTCCTTGTTAGTTTATTTGATGTGGTATAGTCTCCAAAACTGTAGAACCTTTGAATACACTGCTACATTGACTTGGTCATTTGTCCCTAACCCTTCAGTTCCTCTGTCGTCCTGTCAATTTTTGAACTTTTATATCTTTTGAGTACAAGTTACGTTATTGACACCATGTATATATGATATTTAATAAATACTGGGCAATTGAGAATCTGAAATATAAAGGTATAATGGAGGTAACAATCTAAAACAGTGACATTATTGAACATAACTTTAGATGAGTTACTAATTGGCATAGCACTTTTTTATGAACTTTTTATTCTTACTTGTCGTGCAATTAGAAAATTTTGTGCTTAATCCTTATATTTCTCTAAACTAGTGCCATAAAGTCAATACACATGATTTTTATTACAGCTTTGAGGTAATTTGATAAAATTCACCTATTTTAAGTGTTCGGTCATTTTTAGTATATTTACAGAGTTCCAAAATTTACAATTGTAGAGTAATTTTACAATCTATAGGTAATCATGTAACAGTCTAATTTTAGAATATTACGTCATTCCAAAAAGAAACCTTATGCCCATTAGTTAGAAACTCCCATTTGCCTGTCCTCTATCTCTTCACTGACCCCTCTCCTCATCCCTAAACAACTATCAATCCATTTTCTATTTCTATAGATTTTCCTGTTCTAGATAATGTTTCAGTTTCATTCATATTGTAACATATATCATCCCTTTTATGGTGAAATAATCGTTGTAGAGCCATACCACATTTGGTTTATCCATTCATCAGTTGATAGCTATTTAGAGTAGTTTACACTTTTTGGCTATTAAGAATACTACTTCAAACATTTGCATTCATGTTTGTGTGTGGACATAGGTTCTCAGTTTTCTTGGGTATATGCTAGAAGTGGAATTGCTGGATAATACAGTAACTTTAGCTTTCAAGAAATTGCCAACCAGCTGGGTACTGTGGCTCATGCCTGTAATCCCAACACTTTGGGAGGCCAAGGCAGGCGAATCACGAGGTCAGGAGATTGAGAACCTCCTGGCTAACACGGTGAAACCCCGTCTCTACTGAAAATACAAAAAAATTAGCCGGGTGTGGTGGGGGGTCCAGCTACTCAGGAGGCTGAGGCAGGAGAATGGCATGAACTCAGGAGGCAGAGCTTGCAGTGAGCTGAGATTGCACCACTGCACTCCAGCCTGGGCAACAGAGTGAGACTCTGTCTCAAAAAAAAAAAAAAGTTTTCCAAAATGGCTTCACCATTTGACATTTCCACTAACAACATATGAAGGTTCTTTTTTTTTTTTTTTTTTTTTTTGGGACGGAGTCTTGCTCTGTTGCCCGGGCTGGAGTGTAGTGGCCGGATCTCAGCTCACTGCAAGCTCCGCCTCCCGGGTTTACGCCATTCTCCTGGCTCAGCCTCCCGAGTAGCTGGGACTACAGGTGCCCGCCACCTCACCCGGCTAGTTTTTTGTATTTTTTAGTAGAGACGGGATTTCACTGTGTTCGCCAGGATGGTCTCGATCTCCTGACCTCGTGATCCACCCGTCTCGGCCTCCCAAAGTACTGAGATTACAGGCTTGAGCCACCGTGCCCGGACCTTACTGTCTTTAATTTTACCCATTGTCTTGGGTGTGAGTTTGCTATCTCATGGTTTTGATTTGCATTTCCTTAATGAACATTGGTTTTGAGAATCTTTATATGTGAATCTTAGCTATTTGCACATCTTTGAAGAAATGTCTACTCAAATCCTTTGCACATTTTTAAGTTGGATTATTTTCACTTGTAAATTTTTTTCATATATTCTAAATATGAAATCTTTTTTTTTTTTTTTTTTTTGAGACGGAGTCTGGCTCTGTCCCCCAGGCTGGAGTGCAGTGGCCGGATCTCAGCTCACTGCAAGCTCCGCCTCCCGGGTTTACGCCATTCTCCTGCCTCAGCCTCCCGAATAGCTGGGACTACAGGTGCCTGCCACCTTGCCCGGCTAGTTTTTTGTATTTTTTTTAGTAGAGATGGGGTTTCACCGTGTTAGCCAGGATGGTCTCCATCTCCTGACCTCGTGATCCACCCGTCTTGGCCTCCCAAAGTGCTGGGATTACAGGCTTGAGCCACCGCGCCCAGCCAATATGAAATCTTATAAGACATCATTTACAAATATTTTCTCCGATTCTGTAGGTTGTCTTTTCATTTTCTTGATAGTGTCCTTTAAAGTCTAAAAGTTTTTAATTTTGATAGTTAAGTTGTTCTTTTTTCCCTTACACTTTTGGTGTGATATCTAACCCAAGGTCACAAAGATTTACTACTATGTTTTGTAAGTGTTTTGTAGTTTTAACTCTTAGGTTTAGGTATAATTCGATTTGAGTTAATTTTTTGTGTGGTGTGAGGTAGGGGTCTAAAATCATCCCTTTAGAAAAAAAGTCATCCTTTTATGTGTTGATAGTCCATTGTTCCAGCACCATTTATTGAAAACACCTCTTTCCACATCAATTTGTGTTCTAGTAACTCTTATCAAAAATCTATGACTAGCTCTTTTTGTGCCATCAGAATGGTGCACATGAATGTCCTGACCATTGCTCTTAAGAGCATCAACAATGTCAAAAAGAAAGGCAAACATCAGGTTCTTAGAAGGCTGTGCCCCAGTGTTATTGTCCAGTTTCTGACTGATGATGAAGCATGGTTACAATGGCGAATTTGAAGTCATTGAGATCAGAGCTGGGGAAATTGTTGTGAACCTCACAGGCAAGTTAAACAAGTGTGATCATCCTCCGATTTCATGTGCAACTCAAAGTTCTAGAAAAGTGACAGAATTATCTGCTTCCGTGTCATCAGTTTGGTTTCATTATACTGACAACTTGGGCTGGCATTACAGACCATGAAGAAGCACGATGAAAACATATGGGAGAAAAAACCCTGGGATTCATCTTCTTGGGGATATAATATAAACAAATAAAATTCCTCAACAGCCAGGTGTGGTGGCTCACGCCTGTAATCCTGGCACTTTGGGAGGCCGAGACGGGCAGATGGTGAGGTCAGGAGATCGAGACCATCCTGGCTAACATGGTGAAACTCCCCCCCTCCTCAAAAAAAAATCCCTCAACAGACAAAAACAAAACCAATTGATAATAAGTGTAAAGGTTTATTTCTGTTCTCTCAATTGCATTCCGTGGGTCTATATGCCTCTCCTTATGCTAGTACTATACTATTGTGATTGCTGTAGCTTTGTAGTACGTTTTGAATTTGTGAAGAAAAAGTCCTAATTTTTCTTTGTTGACTATTCTGGATCCTTTTTATTTCCATATACATTTTAGGTTCAGTTTTGTCAATTTCTGTACGAAAGACAGCTGGAATTTTGATAGTTATTTCATTGCATCTGTAGGTCAATTTGGTGGTATGGCCATTTTAACAATATTAAGTCTTGCCCAGGCATGGTGGCTCATGCCTGTAATCCCAGTACTTTGGGAGGCTGAGGTGGGCAGATCACTTGAAGCCACCAGTAGTTTGAGACCAGCCTGGCCAACATGGGAAACCCTGTCTCTACTGAAAATACAAAAATTAGCCGGATGTGATGGCACATGCTTGTAATCCCAGGTACTTGGAAGGCTGAGGCATGAGAATTGCTTGAACCCGGGAGGCGGATATTGTAGTGAGCTAAGATCGAACCACTGCACTCCAGCCTGGGTGACAGCAAGACTCAGTCTCAAAAAAAAATTATATTTATGAACATGGGCTGCCTTTCCATTTATTTAGATGATTTTTTGTTTTAACAATGTTTTGTAATTTTCAGTGTGCAAGTCTTGAACTTTTAAATGCTTTTCTATTTTTGATGCTATAGTGAATAGAATTGTTTGATTTTTGGTGGTTGTAGTGTATAGAAATGCAGTTGATTTATTTTCTGTATTGATCTTATGTAACCTTGCTGAACTGGCTTACTCGACCTAGTAGTTTTTTAGTAAATTCTTTATTTTTCTACATATAAGTTCATATTTGTCTTTATCTTGTCATTTTTATAATGTAAATTATTGCTGATTCTTATTTCAGTAATCTACAAAAGACCTTAAAATCTAGAATTTAGGGGTTTTTTGTTTTGAAACAGAGTCTCACTTTGTTGCCCAGGCTGGAGTGCAGCAAATCTTGGCTCACTACAACCTCTGCCTCCTGGGTTCAAGTGTGCCTCAGCCTCCCAAGCAGCTGGAATCACAGGCATGTGCTACCATGCCTGGCTAATTTTTTTTTTTTTTTTTGAGATGGAGTCTCACTCTGTCGCCCAGGCTGGAGTGCAGTGGCACAATCTCAGCTCACTGAAAGCTCTGACTCCCAGGTTCACGCCATTGTCCTGCCTCAGCCTCCTGAGTAGCTGGGACTACGGTCACCCGCCACCATGCCTGGCTAAATTTTGTATTTTTTAGTAGAGACGGGGTTTCACTGTGTTAACTGGGATGTTCTTGATCTCCTGACCTCGTGATCCACCCACCTTGCCCTCCCAAAGTGCTGGGATTACGGGCACGAACCACTACACCCGACCTAATTTTTTTTGTTGTTTTAATTAGAGACAGGATTTTACCATGTTGGCCAGGCTGGTCTCAAATTCCTGGCCTCAAATGATCACCTGCTTTCGCTTCCCTGAGCTACCATCCCTGGCTAATTTTCTCTTTTTTTTTTTTTTTTTTGTATTTTTAGTGGAGATGGGATTTCACCATGTCGGCTAGGCTGGTCTCGAACTCCTGGCCTCAAGTGATCTGCCCGCCTTGGCCTCCCAAAGTGCTGGGATCACAGGTATGAGCCACTCTGCCCCGCCTAGGATTTAGGCTGATGAAAAATTCTTACTCTCATGCCCTGTCAGGTAGATATGACTTTTTAAATTTTTCTTATGGTTCCTTGTATACAGCAGGTTATCATAGTTGTGAAAAATAAGGGTAAAATCCAAATTGTGTTGTATTTAAGCCTCATCAGAATAGATGGTACTTTAGATGTGGAATATAATTGTCATTTATAACTTTAAATTTCTAGTTGTGCAACATTTACTTTGGCTGGTTTTATCTTGATTATATTTTGAGAGTACTAGAGACCTCAGACTTAATTTATAGAAGAAGATCTTAAACTCTTAGCTTCTGTTTCTGCCTCTGTGAAAATGAAGAGGTATGGCTGAATAGTGGCTAATGTCCTACTCAGACCAAAAGTTTAGCATTTCTTCTTTCTCTAGTCTCATAGTTGCCCATAAATTGACTTAAAATCTCACATTATGATCACTTAGTAGCCTTTAAAATATATTTATATCAATATCTGGGTTTTGCTCTCTTGAGTTTCTAGGTTTTTTGTTTGTTTGTTTGTTTTTTGAGACTCCGAGTCTCGCTCTGTCGCCCAGGCTGGAGCGCAGTGGCCGGATCTCAGCTCACTGCAAGCTCTGCCTCCCAGGTTTATGCCATTCTCCTGCCTTAGCCTCCCGAGTAGCTGGGACTACAGGCGCCCACCACCTCGCCCGGCTAGTTTTTTGTATTTTTTAGTAGAGACGGGGTTTCACCGTGTTAGCCAGGATGGTCTTGATCTCCTGACCTCGTGATCCGCCCGTCTCGGCCTCCCAAAGTGCTGGGATTACAGGCTTAAGCCACCGCGCCCGGCCGAGTTTCTAGTTTTTAATTTGTTGGGGTAGTATCTCATAACAGAGAGTTGTTTAAAAAACAACCCAAAAACTCCCCTGGTGATTTTTTTTTTTTAAATTAATTAATTAATTAATTAATTTTTTTATTATACTTTAAGTTCTAGGGTACATGTGCATAACGTGCAGGTTTGTTACATATGTATACTTATGCCATGTTGGTGTGCTGCACCCATCAACTCGACAGCACCCATCAATTCATCATTTATATCATGTATAACTCCCAATGCAATCCCTCCCCCCTCCCCCCTCCCCATGATAGGCCCCAGTGTGTGATGTTCCCCTTCCGGAGTCCAAGTGATCTCGTTCAGTTCCCACCTATGAGTGAGAACATGTGGTGTTTGGTTTTCTGTTCTTGTGATAGTTTGCTAAGAATGATGGTTTCCAGCTGCATCCATGTCCCTACAAAGGACGCAAACTCATCCTTTTTTATGGCTGCATAGTATCCCATGGTGTATATGTGCCACATTTTCTTAATCCAGTCTGTCACAGATGGACATTTGGGATGATTCCAAGTCTTTGCTATTGTGAATAGTGCCGCAATCAAGATACGTGTGCATGTGTCTTTATAGCAGCATGATTTATAATCCTTTGGGTATATACCCAGTAGTGGGATGGCTGGGTCATATGGTACATCTAGTTCTAGATCCTTGAGGAATCACCATACTGTTTTCCATAATGGTTGAACTAGTTTACAATCCCACCAACAGTGTAAAAGTGTTCCTATTTCTCCACATCCTCTCCAACACCTGTTGTTTCCTGACTTTTTAATGATTGCCATTCTAACTGGTGTGAGATGGTATCTCATTGTGGTTTTGATTTGCATTTCTCTGATGGCGAGTGATGATGAGCATTTTTTCATGTGTCTGTTAGCTGTATGAATGTCTTCTTTTGAGAAATGTCTGTTCATATCCTTTGCCCACTTTTTGATGGGGTTTTTTTTTCTTGTATATTTGTTTGAGTTCTTTGTAGATTCTGGATATTAGTCCTTTGTCAGATGAGTAGATTGCAAAAATTTTCTCCCATTCTGTAGGTTGCCTGTTCACTCTGATGGTAGTTTCTTTTGCTGTGCAGAAGCTCTTTAGTTTAATTAGATCCCATTTATCAATTTTGGCTTTTGCTGCCGTTGCTTTTGGTGTTTTAGACATGAAGTCCTTGCCCATGCCTATGTCCTGAATGGTACTACCTAGGTTTTCTTCTAGGGTTTTTATGGTATTAGGTCTAACATTTACAGCCATCTGATCTTTGACAAACCTGAGAGAAACAAGAAATGGGGAAAGGATTCCCTATTTAATAAATGGTGCTGGGAAAATTGGCTAGCCATAAGTAGAAAGCTGAAACTGGATCCTTTCCTTACTCCTTATACGAAGATTAATTCAAGATGGATTAGGAGATCGAGACCATCCTGGCTAACACAGTGAAACCCCGTCTCTACTAAAAAAATACAAAAAACTAGCCGGGCGCGGTGGCGGGCGCCTGTAGTCCCAGCTACTCGGGAGGCTGAGGCAGGAGAATGGCGTGAACCCGGGAGGCGGAGCTTGCAGTGAGCTGAGATCTGGCCACTGCACTCCAGCCTGGGCGACAGAGCGAGACTCCGTCTCAAAAAAAAAAAAAAAAAAAAAGATGGATTAGAGCCCTGGTGATTCTTACTTGCAAATTAGTTAAAGACCTCTGCTTTAGCAACATAATAGGTTAAGGGCAGCTTAATGTCAAGTAATAGTTTCAGGCTCCCATTGTTTTTAAAATAATTAAATATGGTGATGATGAAAATAGCAAGAATGAAGTAATGTTACAGCATTAATTGTTTATGAAGTAATTTGATATGTTAAGTCACTGAAGCTGAAGAGCAGTTCTGTGAAACTAGGAAAGTGCTGATCACCCCCCAGTTAGCAAATGAAGAATTTAAGTGACTTACTCAAGGTAGCTGTGCTAATTAGAGACAGAGTCTGGGACTGGAGGCACAACTGACTCCATTCTCATTAAGCCATCTGGTAGGATTAGGTATGCTAGATAATCTCAAAGACTTTTAGTCCTTTCTGTTATGTGTTTATCTTTGAAATGGGACAATTACCAACCCAGAAAGATGAATAAAGGTTAATAATCCTAAGTTGTGAGTCTATATTACTCTTTAGGCTAATGACTTTTTTAAAATTCCGTATATATTTTCAATTATGAGTTTTAATTATATTAAACTGCATATGTGATATGAATTGTGTAATAAAAATAATTTTTTAATGGCCACCAATTTAGGTAGAAAACAGACTGGGTGGGAACAGGGTGAAACTAATTGCATAATATGGTAATGACTCGAGATGTCACATAAAGTTGAGTGTTCACTTGGCTGGTGTTCCTTGGAGGTTATGGTTGTAGATATACCTGAAGACCCATTGATCAATTTTCTCCCTTGTGTTAATGGTGATTGATTTAATTTTTTATGTATCCCTTCCAACTTCCCCACCCCTATTTTTAAAAAGGCAAGAAAATATAACTAATGGGCACTCTAGTACTTTGATTTGCTGTAGTATTGCTGTGCTATTCCTCATGCTCATATGGGTAGAACAGTCTATTCTTTGGTGCAATCACTTTGGATACTTTTGGTCTCCGTGGCTGTGGTTCCCATTAGTTCTTTGTTTGCGTGCCTCTTCATGCCTTAGTGTTCCTGGTAGCTAGCCTGTGAATCATCAGAGAGCTGGGCCTCGGAAGTGGTGCTTTGTGGTGGAGTTAACATGAGGCTTACTTCTGTCCTTCCTCGCCTCTTAAGAATCTCAGGGATGTGAAGAAGCCCTGTATGTAATTCTGCACTAAGCTCTAATCTCACTGCCTTTCAACTTTTGGCTTTCGTGGTAATGTGAGACAGAACTGCTGTGGTGTTTTCACCTGTCTTAGGAAAGACAGCTCTGAGAAGTATAAGAAAGGTTGCCTTGAGAAATTCTGTTTCCTTAAGTAACTAATGTTTTTATAGTAAGTATTCAACATTGTCTATTCCTATTGGTTCACTGTGCTTTCTCTTCCTTTAGCCCCCCAGGTTCGCCTAATAGTCTTGGCTACTTCCCTACAGCTGCTAATCTTAGCGGTGTCCCTCCACAGCCTGGCACGGTGGTCAGAATGCAGGGCCTGGCCTACAATACTGGAGTTAAGGAAATTCTTAACTTCTTCCAAGGTTACCAGGTCAGTAGCTTGAAGGAGAATAATTCTCAGTGCCCTTATTAAGTTGAATTGCCTAAAGAATGCAGCCAGGAAAGAAACAGATTCTATGAAACTCGCGTGTGTATATATGCTAATGAATTTGCTTATGGAAACAAATAGATCTGGAGTCACTGTGGGGACCAACTTCAGACTCATCCCCTTGTCAAAAATTAAGGCTTTTCCATGCTGTCTTAAGTCTTCCAACTTAATCTTTTAGTTATTTTTTGAAAAGTGAGCTACTTTGGGAAAGCTCTTGAGGGCATGCAGCAGTATGAGTGTTTACATCTAGAATAGGATTGGCTAAGGGGTTTTATTCAAAGTCAAGTGTCAAATCCTTGACTAAACCAATAAGTACTTAAACATGGATTTTAAAGGTGAGTATTTAAACATGGTCAGAGGCCTCTGGATAACCTGAAGAAAAAAAAAATTGCCTAACTCCTAGGAGACTCATGAGTCTTTAAGTGGTAACACCTCAGAATGAGCTCTCAGGTGTTTGGCGAGCCTTTCATATTTATTCTTGTGATGCTAATGTTTGCTCTTGGCAGTTTTTTCTACCTCAGTCTGTGTCCATCAGCTGTTTTCTCAAATATGCTAAAGAATGAGATGACTTTTAGTTAAGAGTTCTTTAACAGTAAACATTGTCATCCCATCTAAGCAGATACCTTTCTTTCCTCAAGTCATGTAATTACCTAAGTCTTGAATTCCTTCTTTCCTGCCATGTCTAAAAACTAAGTGACTTACAGTCTTTTTATTGTGTCAATAGCAAAAATTGTCCTCTTTTCTCCTGGATCTGAACTTTGCTTGAGTCTTTAGAGTTGAGAAGCTGTTTTCGGAATAATAGTCACATTCTAAAGTAGCCCGTGAGCATTTTCAGTACAGCATTACAAGGGTTGTGTCTGTAGAGGCTAATTGATGATTACAATGGGTTTACGAGCTTGGCATCTATGAGTCATGGAGGACTGTGATCTCAGCTAAAATTATCTCAGGGGTGATGCTACCGACCCAAACCTACCAAGTGGCTATCATTTTCTCAGGGGCTTTTAAACATACAAAGGACACTTTCTGACAAAGAAAATCTATGGCTCATAGTGAAAAGCTGAAGGAAAGTGGGGGTCAGTAGATACTCCTCCCTTAGCAATTTTGCTGCCTTTAGAAGACTTTGAAAGGGATTAAAAAGTTACTTTTTCGGCTGGTTGTGGTAGCTCATGCCTGTAATCCCAGCACTTTGGGAGGCTGAGGCAGGTGGATCACGAGGTCATTAAATCGAGGCCATCCTGGCTAATAAAACGCTGTCTCTACTAAAAATAATACAAAAAAATTAGCCAGGCATGGTAGCAGGTACCTGTAGTTCTAGCTGCTTGGGAGGCTGAGGCAGGACAATGGCGTGAACCTAGGAGGCAGAGCTTGCAGTGAGCTGAGATTGCGCAACTGCACTCCAGCCTGGGTGACAGAGCGAGACTCTGTCTCAAAAAAAAAAAAAAGATTACTTTTTAAACTTCCTGTCTGATTCATTAGATTATGAAAGGAAGATTTTACTGAAAACTTATTGAAAAGATTGCTTATTATGGAGAAAACATTTTGACATGTATTTTATTTTTTCCATTGTTTTCCTAGTAAAGAAAGTTCAAAGAAAGTTTCAGGTTTTAGTACTCAGCTGAATTAGTTTCTTTTTCACTTGTTAGACTAACAAACTTTTACATTCACACTGAATAGAATTAGGTTGCCTTACATATAAATTAGTAATGAGATGAAGCAAAATTGCTCTTTATTATTAAGAGTGTCGGCTGGGCATGGTGGCTTGCACCTGTAATCCCAGCACTTTGGGAGACTGAGGCAGGTGGATCACTTGAAGTCAGGAGTTCGAGAACAGCCTGACCAACATGAAACCCTGTCTCTACTAAAAATACAAAAACTAGCCGAGCATGGTGGCATTCGCCTGTAGTCCCAGCTACTCAGGAGGCTGAGGCAGGAGAATCGCTTCAACCCAGGAGGCTGAGGTTACAGTGAGCCAAGATCACGCCATTGCACTCCAGCCTGAGTGACAGAGCGAGACTCCATCTCAGAAAAAAAGTGTCATGGCTGGCATTTGTGGGTGTTTATTTTACCACAACCATGCAATAGGGATTATTTCTATGTTTATGACTAAAAGATTCACATTCTTCAAAACTGAGATAACGTAACTTCAATCTGTAGCAGTTTTTCTTTTTAGTAACTTCTTAGAACCATTCAAAGTTGGAATAGAGTTGTCCAGTATAACCAGAAACATAACAATTATGCAATATTATTTCATCTCAAGGCATTTGGCCTTCATTTCTGAAGTGCTTGGAATTTATGAACTGGAACAGTGAGTTGGGATTACATAGGAACTTCAGTTATCTAATTCAACCTATCAGATTATTCTGATATCTTCAGTAATCTGAGCTTTGAGGCAGTCATAATGCATGCACTCAAAAATCTTTACACCTAAACCAATTTTGTATCATTCTTACATAAAACGCGTATTTTCTACTATCTTGAAGAGTCCATGCCTTCTTGTTTCGTGTTCTCAGTTAAATTCACTATGGGGTTCCATCTTCTTTAGATTTGGCAATCAAGATGATAAAATCAGTGGATGACATTTTTTAAAAACTGTTCACTGAAGTGTAATGTGTGTTTACCTAGAGTGCATATATTGCTGTTGCTGGCTTAATGGGAGGTTTTAATTTTATTTCTAGTTATTTTATATAATTATATAATAACTATATAACTAAGCAAATATCCAGGCAATAATTGGTTGAGTAAATAAAATTTCTTTTTTTCTCTCTCTCTCTTTTTTTTTTTTTTTTTTGAGACGGAGTCTTGCTCTGTCACCCAGGCTGGAGTGCAGTGGCGCAATCTCGGCTCACTGCAACCTCCGCCTCCTGGGTTCAAGCAATTCTCCTGCCTCAGCCTCTCAAGTAGCTGGGATTACACGCGTGCCACCATGCCCAGCTAATATTTTGTATTTTTTTAGTAGAGACAGGGTTTCACCATGCTGGCCAGGCTGGTCTTGAACTCCTGACCTCGTGACCTGCCTGCCTCAGCATCCCAAAGTGCTCGGATTACAGGCATGAGCCACCGCACCTGGCCTGTTTTTCTCTTTTCTATGTATTCTGAAGCTGAAGAAATTTGATGGTCTCTCTGTCTCTTAAAAATACATATCTTGATGTAATAATGGCATATATAATTTTATAAATTATCTTTAAATATAATTTTTTATGTATTTTCCTCCAACCTTTAACAAAATTTCTTACATAAAACTACTCTAGGCCAGGCGCAGGGGCCCAGGAGGTCAAGGCTGCAGTGAGCCATGATTGCACCACTGCACTCCAGCCTGGATAACAAAGAGCAAGACCCTGTCTCAAAACAAAATTTCTTACATAAAACTACTCTAGGCCTGGGATTACACCTGTAATCCCAGCACATTGGGAGGCCGAGGCGGGTGGATCACCTGAGGCCAGGAGTTCAAGACCAGCCCAGCCAACATGGTGAAACCCTGTCTCTACTAAAAATACAAAAAGCCACGCATGGTGGTGCACCCCTGTAGTCCCAGCTACTCAGGAGGCTGAGGCAGGAGAAGTGATTGAACCCAGAAGGTAGAAGTTGCACTGAGCTGAGAATGCGACATTGCACTCCAGCCTGGGTGACAGAGCAAGACCCCGATTAAAAAAAAAAATGTTAAGAGGGCCAGGTGCGGTTGCTCCTGGCAACCTGGTTGCTCCAGAGCAAGACTCTGTCTCAAAACAAACAAACAAAAAACTACTCTTTGTGTCTTCCATACTTCACCTGGGGTGGAGGTAAAGCCAGAAAGACCAAGGATTTACAAACATTCTGGTCCATAAAAGAAACGTGTGTATATTTTAGATAATACTTTTTCATACTGAATGGACTCTCAGGTATCCTTACACAAGTCCTTTAACATTTTCATTTGCTCTTTGTACTACTCTTTACCATCAATGCCTTTTACATTTTCAATAGATGCGAGTTTTTGTTTCTCTTCAAGTACTGATGGTTTCTTTGGACCTCTCACTCCTAGCAGTTTTACTTGCTGCCCTACTGGGAGGATAAGACTGATATTACAAATATATCTAATGCTATCTAAAATTCACTGCATTGTTTGGAGATACTGGGTACTGGGCTTATTGTACAATGCCTTGCAAATAACTAGTGCTCAAATATTTGATATTTAATCATACTTGCAGTAGTGTGAAAACAGTACTATGCAAGATCTGAAGAAATTGGTCTCCTGGCCGGGTGCGGTGGCTCAAGCCTGTAATCCCAGCACTTTGGGAGGCCGAGACGGGTGGATCACGAGGTCAGGAGATCGAGACCATCCTGGCTAACACGGTGAAACCCTGTCTCTACTTAAAAATACAAAAAACTAGCCGGGCCACAAGGCGGGCGCCTGTAGTCCCAGCTACTCGGGAGGCTGAGGCAGGAGAATGATGTAAACCCGGGAGGCGGAGCTTGCAGTGAGCTGAGATCCGGCCACTGCACTCCAGCCTGGGTGGCAGAGCGAGACTCCGTCTCAAAAAAAAAAAAAAAAAAAAAAAAGAAATTGGTCTCCTAAGAGACCAATGTATGTGTGTGTGTGTGTGTGTAATCCATGTTTTCAATCTAATGTCCCGTGTGTGTGTGTGTGTAATCCATGTTTTCAATCTAATATCCATCCTAGAAGGGATTCTTATGGTATTTAAACATGTTAATAAATAAAGATTTGGGTTAGTAGATATGTATATGGCTTATACCTGTGTTTGTTTCCTCCTATCTAAATGTCCTATACTTTCATTGGTAGATCTGTTTAGTTGAAATATTATCCATAGTGACAGTTTGTCCGTCTTTTGATCCTGTTTGTTTTAACTTGCGTTTTAGTATGCAACCGAGGATGGACTTATACACACAAATGACCAGGCCAGGACTCTACCCAAAGAATGGGTTTGTATTTAAGGGCCCCAGCAGTTAGAACATCCTCAGAAAAGAAGGTAAGGCTTTATGATGTGCAAGTTAAATTATAAAGGGCCAAACAAATAGAGATTAAGATTCTGAAGGCATTTAGAAATCAACTGAGAGAATCCTTCTTTTCTTCAGTGTAATGTAAAATATCAGATATCCTGGAAGGAATGGAGACTAGAATTAAGTTTGTCATCTAGGCACATAGAATCTAAGCAACATTAATGGATCAGAGTTGTTATTGTGGGGCAAGGGAAGACTTTTGCCTTTGGACATTCATTTACTATCTCCCATGTGGAGTACGAGTTGGGTATTCTTTTTTTTAATTCAGGTAAAAATTACATAACATAAAATTAACCATTTTAAACTCATTTACAACTCAGTGGTTTTTAGTACATTCACTAAATTGTGCAACTACTACCTCAATTTAGTTCTAAAACATTTTTGTCACTGCCTGTTTTCTCTCCCAATAGCTCCTGGCAACTAATCTGCTTTCTGTCTCTGTGGATTTGTCTATTCTGGATATTTCATATAAATGGAATCATACATGTGACCTTTTCTGTGTTTGTCTGTTTAGGTTCACCCTTGTAGCACGTGTTAATGCTTCATTTGTTTTTATGACTGAATAATATTTCATTTATGGACATATGACATTTTATTTATCCACTGATGGACATTTTAATTGTTTGCACTTTCTGGCTATTGTGAATGGTGCTGATGTGAGCACTCACGTATAATTATTTGAATATCTGTTTTTAATTATCTTTGGTGTGTACCCAGGAGTATAATCACTGAGTCATGAAGTGATTCTTTTGGATTGGGTATATTTTTCCTGTTTCCTCTTTTAAAAAGATTGTTGTAGAATATACACAACAAAACAATAATTTTAAAGTGTCCAGTAGCATTAAGTGTACATTTACATTGTCATGCAACCAGGTACCGCCATCCACCTCCAGAACTTTCTCATTTTCTCAAACTAACATTCTGTACCCATGAAACAAGAATTCTCCATTGCTCCTTCTCCCCAGCCTATGGTAACTACCATTCTACTTTGTTTCTATGAATGTGACTATTCTAGGTAGTCCTAAGCAGATTGATTTGTCCTTAGGTAACTGGCTTATTTATTTCACTTAGCATTATGTGTTTAAGTAGATTTGGGCATACGTTTACATGTGCTTTAATCCAAAATGATTGGAAGGTTTTTTGTTGCATGTCTTTTTCCTTTTCTAGAACTAAATGTAGACAACAGGAACCCTGATAAGTTTCTTTGAAAATAGTCTTCTAGATTAATGTTTTGAGTCCAGTTTCTCCTCAACCCCCATTAATCCACAATCTTTTCTTAAAGGATACTGGCATTCTTGGAGGCTTCTTGGGAGATGTAGTTGTAGGGATGTGTTCAGGAATTGATACTGGTTTTTATTCATTTTTGATTGTTGAGTTTTCTGAAGTTGGCCTGCTGGCATGCCCGATTCTGTTAATATTTTCATGGCTGAGGACCCTGTGGGCTTTAACCATGTGGTTTCTAAACTGGAAATGAGGTTGCCAATACTTTATCATCATTGAGAAATAAGAATTTGCATCTTAGCCCTTTGCTCTGAAGTATGGAAACCCCAGTTCTAAGTTGGAAGTGAAGATTTTTTTCAGATCTGTCATTTTCGGTGAGGTTTCAGGATACTTGGTCCTACCAAGGAGTGTCACGTACGAATGCTTTGCAGTGGTAATGGGTGTTCTCTTGTCTTTGTCTCAGTGGTGAGAACACATTGTTCTAGCCTGTTGATATGCATTTTGGTCCGTATTTTCTTTTCATGTGTTCATTGTTGAACACAATGTTGTCTATGAATTTGATTAACACACAGTCTATGTTTTTAAATGAGTATACTGAATAAGAAATGACTAGAAATGGAAGCTTTTGACATTACTCCAGAAATGTCTTAAACTGACTACGAACCATTACTCACCACCTCTAGTTTTCTACCCTATATTTATATATTTGGAGTCATGACAGAATAATAGATTGGGTGCTGTGTTCAAATCCAGATGTCTGCATCTTTTCATCATAATAAAGTCAGGTGCCTTTATATTACAAATTTTTAAAAATACAGATCAGGCTAAGAGCAGTGGCTCATTCCTGTAATCACAGCACCTTAGGAGAATGAGGTGGGCAGATCACTTAAGCTCTAGAAATTTGAGACCAGCCTGGGCAACACGGTGAAACCCTGTCACTACAAAAAAATACAAAAAATTACCGAGGTGTGGTGACATTTCCCTGTAGTCCCAGCCACTCTGGAGGCTGAGGTAGGAGTGTCAGTTGAGCCCAGGAGGTCAAGGCTGCAGTGAGCCATGATTGCACCACTGCACTCCAGCCTGGGTGACAAAGAGCAAGACCCTGTCTCAAAACAAAAAAAAGGATAGATCACTGTGTGAAATACTTGGCATAATTTATCTCATTTAATTATCTTACCAACTCTAGGAGATAGGATTATAAAAGTATTGGGTGCTCATTGCAAAGAATTTGGAACAGAGAGACAGGTATAAAGAAGTCACTAATAATCCCACCATCCAGAAACAAGCATAATAAATACTTTCTTTCATCGTCTCATACCCTCATGCAATTTTGGACCTTGTTTCTTTCCCCTTAACCTTGTATTGTTTTATATATATATATATTTACCACCTCCTTATCAGTATCAAATTCATCATCATAACCGAGCGGCTCATGCTTTTGTAAGTACTTACATCCACAGTTTCATTTGAGACACAGCATAACCCTGCAAGAAGGCATCATGGGCCCATTTGACAGATGAGGAAATGAAACCCAGAGAGGTTAGGCAACTTCCGCAAGTCATACAGCTAATGATGAAGCTGACAAAAAGATCCAGGCCTTCTGCCTTCGTTCTGAGGACTCTTTCCTGTTAACCAAACAGTAGCATGGCAAAGTGCTTCCAGTGGACTGCATGGTGAACACCGAGATATATCCACGTCCTGATCCCTGGAACCTGCGACTATTACCTTCTATGGAAAAAGCTGTAATGAGGTTCTTAAGAGGACAAGTAGATCTGAATTATCTGGCTGGTCCCTAGATACAATCACTTGTGTAAGAAAGAGGCAGAGGGAAATCAGAGACACATACAGAAGAGGAGGCAGCAGTGTGACCAGGGAGGCAGAGATGAGAGAGCCATTGACACAGCTCAGGAGTGTTCCCAGCTACCAGCAGCTGGAAGAGGCAAGGACCTGAGTGCTCCCTGGAGCCTCCAGAGGATGCGCAGCCCCACCGACACAATTTCTCACTCCTGGCCTCCAGAATTGTTAGAAAATGAATACCTCTTATTTTATGCCACCCAATTTATGGTAACAGCAGTGACAGGAAACTAACAATATTTTTAAAAATATATTTAAAGGGCCGGGCGCAGTAGCTCACGCCTGTAATCCCAGCACTTTGGGAGGCCAAGGCGGGTGGATCACGAGGTCAGGAGATGGAGACCATTCTGGCTAACACGGTGAAACCCATCTCTACTAAAAATACAAAAAATTAGCCGGGCATGGTGGTGGGCGCCTGTAGTCCCAGCTGCTCAGGAGGCTGAGTCAGGAGAATGGCGTGAACCTAGGAGGCAGAGCTTGCAGTGAGCTGAGATCGCGCCACTGCTCTCCAGTCTGGGTGACAGAGCAAGACTCCGACTCAAAAAAAAATATGTTAAGAGAGCCAGGTGCGGTTGCTCATGTCTGTAATCCCAGCACTTTGGTAGGCTGAAGGAGGCGGACCATCTGAGGTCAGGAGTTCGAGACCAGTTTGGCCAACATGGTGAAACCCTATCTCTACTAAAAATAGAAAAAAATTAGCTGGGTGTGGTGGCATGTGCCTGTAAACCCAGCTACTTGGGAGGCTGAGGCAGGGGAATTGCTTGAACCAGGGAGGTGGAGGTTGCAGTAAGCCGAGATCATGCCACTATACTCCAGCCTGGGTGACAGAGTGAGACGCCGTCTCAAAAAAATAAAAAATTTGAGAGAACGATCTCATGGCTGTCTATAGGATCAGGTAAACATAGCTGACACTCACAAGGAGGTCTGGTAAAGAAGTCACACTATTCTGTCTTCTCTTGCCTTGTCCCATCCACCCAGCCAACATGTGTTGACTGTCCCCCTGAATCACTGGAGATGTTGGAGATATGCCTCATTTAGCCATTCAAGATGCCCACAAACCTTTCTGGGAAAGACACTGGGTGTCTGGCTGGAAGAAATACTTCCTCAGATGGCCAGAAAGGGTGTTTTTCTCTACTTACTGTTATATTCCAAGGTTTTTTGTTTTTTGTTTTTTGTTTTGAGACAGGGTTATCCAGGCTGGAGTGCAGGGGCAGGATCATGGATCACTGCAGCCTCAACCTACTGAGCTCAAGTAATCCTCCTACCACAGCCCCTGAGGACCTGGGTCTACAGGTGTAGGCTGCCATGCCTGGCTTTTTTTTTTTTTTTTGGTCCCTGTAGAGACAGGGTCTCACTATGTTGCTCCAGTCTGGTCTTGAACTTCTGGGTTCAAGTGATCTGCCTGCCTCAGCCTCTCAAAGTGCTGGATACAGGCATGAGCCACTGTGCCTGGCCAAGTTCCAAGGTTTGTATTTGTTAGGTCTCAAAGGCAATATCAGCCCCCAGATTTAAATCTATTCATGATGTTTTGGCTAGTACATGGTAGCTCATGCCTGTGCATGGAGGATTGCTTGAGCCTAGAAGTTCAAGAGTAGCCTGGGCAATGTGGTGAGACCTCGTCTCTACAAAAGATTAAAGATAGGTGTTGTCATGCACACCTATAGTCCAAGTTACTCTGGAGGCTGAGGTGGGAGGATGGCTTGAGCCCAGGTGGTCGAGGCTGCGGTGAGCTGTCATCGTGCCACTGCACTCCAGCCTGGACGACAGAGCGTGAGTTAACGAATGAAAACAAGTTTTACAAACTAAAGTTTCATATTAATACATAACTTCTGCTGTTGTGATTACAATAATCATAGGGACATAGGGTTTATTTTTGGGTTTGTTTTTTTTTGAGATGGAATCTCACTCTGTCGCCCAGGCTGGAGTGCAGTACTTTGATCAGTGTTATCTTTCTCATTTTTGTTATTGGACTGTCAGCCTTGAGCAACAGGGCTTTGCTTTTTTGATGAGCGTGTTTTCTATGCCTTCCATAGGATCTGTTCTAAAGAGGTCAGATTACATAAACTTTCTAAATAACAAGAGAAATTCCTACTGAGAAATTTTATGCAAAAATAACACAGTATTTACCTCTGTCTGGAGGGTTATCAGTTAATTACATGAAAATATAAAAGCTGTGTATTTGATCATTTTGTAACTTTATGTTGCAAGTTCTTGTGTAAGATGATTAAAAAGAACAAACTTTTTATGAGATCTTAGTTTTTCCATTTAGATAATCTGAGTCCAGAATAACACGAAAAACACACAGGAAGTACTTATAGTTTCCCGAGTAGCTGGGACTACAGGCGCCCGCTACCACGCCCGGCTAATTTTTTCTATTTTTAGTAGAGACGGGGTTTCACCATGTTAGCCAGGATGGTCTCGATCTCCTGACCTCGTGATCTGCCCGCCTCAGCCTCCCAAAGTGCTAGGATTACAGGCATGAGCCACTGCACCCAGCCTTCAAGTGAGCCTTTCACCTCAACCTCCCTGGTAGCTGAGATTACAGGTGTTCTCCACCATGTCTGGCTGCAGAATTGCAAGGTTTTTAAGGGATTATAGGCTCATTCTGTAGCATATAGCACCAGTGGTGAAATCAAGATATCTTTAAAGACATCTTTGTTGTAATACTTTAATGACAGTGTATTACAAAATAAAAACGTTTTAACACAGATCTTATTTGAAAGGGAAATCACATTTGTCTGCAGTTGTAATTCTCAACTATCTTTAAGTGTTTGCTATAGCTAAAGGGGAAGAGGAAACATTTTATCTCCTTCTGAGATCAATTTTTTTTTTTTTGCTAGCAGTTAGGAGTCTGCAGTTTCTTGTTGTTGTCGCTGTTGTTGTTTTGAGATGGAGTCTTGCTCTGTTGCCCAGGCTGGAGTACAGTGGCGCGATCTTGGCTCACTGCAACCTCCACCTCCCGGGTTCAAGCGATTCTCCTGCCTCAGCCTCCCGAGTAGCTGGGACTACAGGTGCACACCACCACTCCCAGCTGATTTTTATGTTTTTAGTAGAGACAGGGTTTCACCATGTTGGCCAGGATGGTCTCCATCTCAACCTCATAATCTGCCTGCCTCATCCTCCCAAAGTGCTGGGATTACAGGTGTAAACCACTGCGCCCAGCCTCAGTTTCACTGTTACACAGTCAAACTCCCCTGGATACCACTGGGATTAAAAAGTGTTTTGAGAAGGCTAAATGTTTACCTTTAACTTTTCCCGGCATTTCCACATTTTATCAGAATACAAAGGCTTAATTTTCAGCATCTACAAAGATGCTATTTCTTAGTATAAATGTGCTAGGAATGAAGAAGGTGGTACTCATTGATTCTAATAACTGAGAGTCCCAGGGTTGACTGATACAGCTGGATCCAAGGTTTTTTTTGTTTTGTTTTGTTTTGAGACGGAGTCTCACTCTGTCGCCCAGGCTGGAGTGCAGTGGCCCCATCTCAGCTCACTGCAAGCTCCGCCTCCCGGGTTTACACCATTCTCCTGCCTCAGCCTCCTGAGCAGCTGGGACTACAGGTGCCCGCCACCTCGCCCGGCTAGTTTTTTTTAGTATTTTTTTAGTAGAGACAGGGTTTCACCATGTTCGCCAGGATGGCCTCGATCTCCTGACCTCGTGATCCACCCGTCTCGGCCTCCCAAAGTGCTGGGATTACAGGCTTGAGCCACCGTGCCCGGCCCTGGATCCAAGGGTTTGTTCATCCAAGCTCACTCTCTGAGATACTCCTAGAACACTTGGCCTTCACTGGCCTGGCTTACATCCATCCCTGAAACCACAACGACCTGGGATATGCAGGGCTCTAACTGGCCATGCCTGGGCCACTTGTTTGGCTCAGTGGTAAAACTGCCTCTTAGGGGCTTGAGATTAGGTGATGGGCAGTTTTAAATTCAGGTGCTACTGCCAAAAGAGGGGTAAAATAGATATTGATCAATAGTGTTGGGTCATTGATTTTCTTATCTGAGTTTAGTATCAAAGGAGAAGCATTTCAGTGTGTGGTATTTTAAACTGAATGCCAAATTGTGGTCACTTTGGAAACCACATTTAAAAGATGCATCCTAACCAGTATTTCTGTGTTTTTTAAATACCCGATTTTACATTTGTACCATTTGTAGAATCTGTGTTATTAAAGCAAATTTAATCTTGAATTAAATTAATCTTCATGTCCTTCTGAGACTGACTTTTTTTTTTTTTTTTTTTTTGCTAGCGGTTAGGAGTCTTCAGTTTCATTGTTAAGCAGTAAAACTCCATTAGATATTTCATACTGGCCATATGAAATAAGACTGCAGTCTAAAACATTCATGTTTTTCATTTACATGTCAAAGTATGCATAACGGCCGTGTGTAGTGGTTCACACATGTAATCTCAGCACTTTATTATGCCAGGCAAGAACACTTGAGGCTGAGTTTGAGACTAGCCTGGATGACATAGGGAGACCCCATCTCTCATATATATATATATATATTTTTTTTTTTCAATTTAGTCTAGGACCAGGTGCTGTGGCTCACACCTGTAATCTCAGCTCTTTGAGAGGTCAAGGCAGGAGGATTGCTCGAGGCCTAGAGTTTGAGACTAGACTGGTTAGGATGGTGAGAATCTGTCTTTATAAACAATTTGAAAATTAGCTGGATATAGTGGTGTGCTTGTGGTCCCAGCTGTTCAGGAGGTTGAGGTGGAGGCTACCTTGAACCCAGGAATTTGAGGTAGCAACAAGCTCTGATCGCACCACTGTACTCCAGCCTGGGTGACAAAGCGAGGCCCCATCTCTTTTTGGGGAAAAAAAAAAAAAATCTGCAGTGAGCTGTGATTGGACCGTATCACTCCATACTCTATCCTGGGTGATGGAGCTAGATTCAAAAAAGTATATAATGCCTACTAAAAGTTCTTATATTTATTCTTATTTTAAGGTTGTATGGTATATAAGTAAATCTGTATTGGTTTAAATCCTGCATCTGCCCATTACTCACTTAATCATTCTTTGCTTCAGTTTTTCCTTCTCTAAAATGGGGATAACATGGTAATCTAGGTTGTATGTGGGGATGAAATAAACTTATCCATGATTCATATAAAGGTGCTAATTATCAACTAGTCATAGGCACATAGAGCCTATATGTCATGCCTTATTGCTTTTTTTTTTTTTTGAGATGGAGTCTTGCTCTGTTGCCTAGGCTGGAGTGCAGTGGCATGACCTTGGCTCACTGCAACCTCCGCCTCCTGAGTTCAATCAGTTCTCCTGCTTCAGCCTCCCAAGTAGCTGGGAATACAGGCATGCACCACCACCCCCAGCTAATTTTTGTATTTTTAGTAGAGATTGGGTTTCACCATGTTGGCCAGGCTGGTCTCAGACTCCTGACTTCAGGTGATCTGCCTGCCTCGGCCTCCCAAAGTGCTGGGATTACAGGCATGAGCCACCACACCTGGCCCCTTACTGCTTCTTATTAAGTGTCTTAGAAATTATTTGGAATTTCTTTTTTTTTTTTTTTTTTTTTTGAGGCGGAGTCTCGCTCTGTCGCCCGGACTGGAGTGCAGTGGCCAGATCTCAGCTCACTGCAAGCTCCGCCTCCCGGGTTTACACCATTCTCCTGCCTCAGCCTCCCGAGTAGCTGGGACTACAGGCGCCCACCACCTTGCCCGGCTAGTTTTTGTATTTTTATTAGAGACGGGGTTTCACCGTGTTAACTTTAAAATTTTGTCTAAATGGTTTTGTTTATTTTGGTAATGATATTGAACCTCTAAGGAATGAATGAGTCTCTCCAGAAAGGAGCTGAGCTGAGCAGGGAGTTGGAAACCATACATGTTAAAATAAAAACATGATACTACAAAGGGTAGGAGTGGTTCAGAATGCCAACTACTGTGTAAACCATGGAAACTTCCTTGACTAGTGCTCTACTCCCAAAGCCCTTGCCATGTAAATGCCAACTATATCTGTGTGAAATAATAACTTGGACCATCTTAAAGCTTTTTTGTCCTTGTGGAATTTGAAATCATTTTTGTGGCTGCTGAGAATGACATTTAGAGACTATAACGTTTCCTTTTATCACTTTTTTTTTTTTTTTTTCAGTGTTTGAAAGATGTATGGTGATCTTGAAACCGTCAGACACAAGAAAACTTCTAGCAAATTCAGGGGAGGTTTGTCTACACTCAGGCTGCAGTATTTTCAGCAAACTTGGTTGGACAAATGGGCCTGTGCCTTATCTTTTGGTGGAGTGAAAACATTTGAGCCAGTGAAGCCAAATCCTTATAGCAAGCAGCATGCAGCATACCTGGCTCTTTGCTGACTGCAAATAGGCATTTAAAATGTGAATTTGGAATCAGATGTCTCCATTACTTCCAGTTAAAGTGGCATCATAGGTGTTTCCTAAGTTTTAGGTCTTGGATAAAAACTCCACCAGCGTCTACCATCTCCACCATGAACTCTGTTAAGGAAATTTCATTTTTGTATATTCCTGCTCTTTTCTCTTCATTTTCCTGTCTTCTGCATAATCATGCCTTCTTGCTAAGTAATTCAAGCGTAAGGTCTTAGAATAATAAAATCACAATCTTAGGAGAATGAATAAAATTGTTATTTTCCCAGTCTCTTGGCCATGATGATATCTAATAATTAAAAACAAATTAAAATAAATTTTTAAACTCCTGAAGATAAATAGAAGAAATTGTGCACCTTCCACAAAACATACAAAGTGTAAAAGTTTGGATCTTTTTCTCAGCAGGTATCAGTTGTAAATAATGAACTAGGGGCCAAAATGCAAAACCAAAAATGAAGCAGCTACCTGTAGTTAGTAATTTCTAGTTTGAACTGTAATTGAATATTGTGGCTTCATATGTATTATTTTATATTGTACTTTTTTCATTATTGATGGTTTGGACTTTAATAAGAGAAATTCCATAGTTTTTAATCTCCCAGAAGTGAGACAATTTGAACAGTGTATTCTAGAAAACGATATACTAACTGAACAGAAGTGAATGCTTGTATATATTATGATAGCCTTAAACCTTTTTCTCTAATGCCTTAACTGTCAAATAATTATAACCTTTTAAAGCATAGGACTATAGTCAGCATGCTAGACTGAGAGGTAAACACTGATGCAGTTAGAACAGATACTGATGCTGTCAGTGTTTAACACTGTGTTTAGCTGTGTTTATGCTATAAAAGTGCAATATTGGACACTAGCTAGTACTGCTGCCTCATGTAACTCCAAGGAAAACAGGATTTCATTAAGTGCATTGAATGTGGATATTTCTTTAAGTTACTCATATTGTCCTTTGCTTGAATGCAATGCCGTGCAGATTTATGTGGCTGCTATTTTTATTTTCTGTGCATTACTTTAACACCTTAAAGGGAGAAGCAAACATTTCCTTCTTCAGCTGACCGGAAATGGCCCTTTAACTGCAATAGGAAGAAAAAACAAAAAGGTTTTTGTGAAAATTGGTGATAACTGGCACTTAAGATCGAAAAGAAATTTCTGTATACTTGATGCCTTAAGATGCTATCTGCCCAAAGTTCTGAAAGACTTTAAGATAGGCAGTAATGCTTACTACAATACTACTGAGTTTTTGTAGAGTTAACATTTGATAATAAAACTTGCCTGTTTAATCTCAATGTTTGCTATTATTTTATTTTGTTTTGTTATTAGAAGAATTATGGTACTGATGGAAGTACATAGATAAGCCATCTCTTCCTAAGGTGGTGATAAAGTTTTTCTCTAAACTTATGTATAAAAGCTATCAGTGATAAAAGTACTCAAGATGGCCTGGCACAGTGGCTCAGGCCTGTAATCCCAGCACTTTGGGAGGCAAGGTGGGTGGATCACGAGGTCAGGAGTTTGAGACCAGCCTGGCCAAAGATGGTGAAACCCTGTCTCTACTAAAACTACAAAAATTAGCCGGGTGCGGTGGTAGGTGCCTGTAGTCCCAGCTACTTGGGAGGCTGAGGCAGGAGAATCGCTTGAACCCGGGAGGCGGAGGTTTCAATGAGCTGAGATCATGACACTGCACTCTATCCTGGGTGATAGAGCGAGACTCCATCTCAAAAAAAACAGGCTAAGTCTAGCCTGACTTCTAACATTTTATAGCAAGATATATTATCAGTATCACTTGACATGCAAACTCTGTTGTTAATGTGTTTCGGTTCTGAAATTAGGTTATAACCCCCAAGGGCAGGGATTATGTTGTACCTACATTTCCCTCAATGTCTAGCACTTTTTTTACTTCGTAACATTTACATCAAATGTCTATATTTCTATTCACCCAGTATGTTCTTCATAAGCATTCATTGAGTGTAGCTTAGTTAACCCAGGACAGTTTTCAGCCCTAGTCCTTGCCAACATCACCTTACAAGAATGAAGCCATTTTTTATTAATACTTTTGGTGTTTGCCATCACGTATGGTAAAGTTCTCCAGACAAGCGAGAGTCCTCACCCAAGTTTTCCTTGCTGTAATATCTCTGGTAGGCATTTAATGTTCAGGCTGTTACCTACCTTCAGTAGAATCAGAGTTGCCTGGGCAAAGCTAGTGTTACTCATCTTGGTACAGCACCTGGTACAGCTGCTGTCTTCATGCAGGAAAAAAAAAAATTGGCAGAAGGAAGTGGAGTAAGGGTGATGCGAAAGAAAGGGAGAATGAGGGAAAAGTGGACCGGGATATGTGGAAGAACCTTAAAGTTCCACCTCTTATGTGTATAGTCTTCTCCCTGCATTCTCCAGCTCTCGGGGAAGACAAAAGCTTAACAAAAGTAGAATGAACATCCATGTATTTTTTTTTTTTTTTAAGCAATCCAGAGGTCCCACTTTTTTTTTTTTTTTTTTTTGAGACGGAGTCTCGCTCTGTCACTCAGGCTGGAGTGCAGTGGTGTGGTCTTGGCTCACTGCAAGCTCCGCCTACCAGGTTCTCGCCATTCTCCTGCCTCAGCCTCGGAGTAGCTGGGAGTACAGGCGCCCGCCACCACGCCCGGCTAATTTTTTGTATTTTTAGTAGAAATAGGGTTTCACCGTATTAGCCAGGATGGTTTCTATCTCCTGACCTTGTGATCCACCCGCTTCGGCCTCCCAAAATGCTGGGATTACAGGCGTGAGCCACCACACCCGTCCGAGGTCCCCCTTTTTTACATCTATTACTATTATGCCATGAATTCATAGGTTCCAGGAGCCCAGGCTTTTTTCCATTGGTTCCCACACAGTGTGCTGCTCTGGGTGGAGTGGGTTAGTGCTTCGGTTGAACCCAGGGACCTTTCTCTTTGGCTTCCTTCCTTTTCTGATCATTTTCCTTCACGCATTTTGGGAGGCTATCTCAGCTCTTAGAGTGGTTAATATGCTCAAAACACACATTGATTCTATTGTCAAGAATCTTATCCTTGTTTACAACAATGCCAACAGGATGTTGGGTAACATTAGAGACTCATCCAATTTTACCATGGTAGCTTTTGTGTGGCATTCCTTTTTTGTTTGGTTGGTTGGTTTGGAAAGGGTTGCTCTGTTGCCCAGGCTAAAGTACAGTGGCACAATAGTGGTTCACTGTAGCCTCAATTTCCCAGGCTCAGATGATTCTCCCACCTCAGCATCCCAAGTAACTGGGAGACTACAGGCACGTGCCACCTTCCCAGCTAGTTTTTGTATTTATTTTTTTAAGACATCGGGTTTTGCCATGTTTCCCAGGGTCTTGAACTTCTGAGTTCCAGCAATCTTCCCACCTCAGCCTCCCAAAGGGCTGAGATTACAGACATGAGCCACCTTGCCCAGCCCCACACTCTTAACCAGATCTCAAATGAACTGAGAACTCACTTAGTACCAAGGGGATGGTGCTAAGTCATTCAGGAGGCATCTGCTCCCATGATCCAATCACCTCCCACCAGGCCCTACCTTCAACATTGGGAATCACATTTCAACGTGACGTCTGGAAGGACAAACATCCACACAGGCTGGGTGCGGTGGCTCACGCCTGTAATCCCAACACTTTGGGGGGCTGAGGCAGGTGGATCACCTGAGGTCAGGAGTTCAAGACCAGCCTGACCAACATGGTGAAACCCCGTCTCGACTAAAAATATAAAAATTAGCCAGGCGTGGTGGCGTGCCCCTGTAGTCCCAGCTACTCAGGAGGCTGAGGCAGGAGAATCGTTTGAACCCAGGAGGTGGAGGTTGCAGTGACTGAGCCGAGATCACGCCACTGCACTCCAGCCTGGGCGACAGAGCGAGACTCTATCTAAAAAAAAAAAAAAAACATGAAAGAGGGGATCTGGAAGAGAAAGTAAGACTTGAAGACTGGTCGATGTAGTTAATACTCCCCTAGTTGCTCCTTCATCTACTCTGGCTCTTTGCCTAATATTACATAAATACAGCTCATTTGCTTACAGCATCACAGAGTAGGGCTTCTAGTGCTCCTTTGGTCTGCCTTTTTACTTTATATCCAGCTTGCCATTAATTTGGCAGCTACTTTATATTGTTGCCATTCTAAAAGTGAATGCTGATATATGGATAATAAATCTGCTAGTTTTACACTTGAATTTGAGCTAGTGTCTTATAACTGAAACCCTTTCGAAACTTAGCAGAGTTAACGCTACAAACACATTTTTAAAGATCAGTGTCAAATACTCAACTTGTTCTGGTTCTCAGCCTCCTTTGTGATTCATTCTTTCCCACGTGATTGGTGTTAATCATGGTTCTCTCCTCAGTCATCTTCATCTATTCATTCTCTCTGGGCAAATTCATTCATTTATTTCCACACTCCTCTGTGGATCTATAGATCCTCTACCCAGCACTGTAATGGACATTTCCATTTGGATGTGTCCCACGCATTTCAAACCCAGCATGCTTAAAATGGAACTTATCTTGCCACATTCAAAATCCTGCTGCTTTCTGGGTTCTTTTTACTTCACTAACCAGCATCATATACTGCCAGGTCTTAAGGAGGTCATTCTTTTTTTATTTTATTTTATTTTATTTTTTTGAGACGGAGTCTCCATCTGTCGCCCAGGCTATAGTACAGTGCTGTGATCTTGCCTCACCACACCCTCTGCCTACCAGGTTCAAGTGATTCTCCTGCCTCAGCCTCCAGAGTAGCTGGGATTACAGGTGCATGCCACCACGTCTGGCTAATTTTTGTATTTTTAGTAGAGACAGGGTTTCACCATGTTGGCCAGGCTGGTCTCAAACTCCTGACCATAGGTGAGGTGATTCATCTGCCTCAGCCTCCCAAAGTGCTGAGATTACAGGCATGAACCACTGCACCCGGCCCAGGAGGTCATTCTTTTTTGTTATTTTTATTTTTATTTTTTTTTGAGACGGAGTCTCGCTCTGTCACCCAGGTTGGAGTGCAGTGGGGCAATCTTAGCTCACTGCAACCTCCACCTCCTGGGTTCAAGTGATTCTCCTGCCTCAGCCTCCTGAGTAGCTGGGATTACAGGTGCCTACCACCACACTAGGCTGGTTTTTGTATTTTTAGTAGAGACGAGGTTTCACCATGTTGGCCAGGCTGGTCTTGAACTCCTTACTTCAGGCGATTCACCCCCCTCGGCCTCCCAAAGTGCCGGGATTACAGGCGTGAGCCACCGCGCCCAACGCAGGAGGTCATTCTTAACCTCCTCTCCTTCATCATCCTAGACAATAGTATCTCACCCATTTTTTGCCTCAATGTTGAACTCGATGCATCAAATTTTGTTCCTCTCTATTGGCAGTATGTTTTAAATAATTTTTAAAATTAAAAACGCAGATCTGATTGTGTGCTCTTGAAATCTTTTAATAGCTTCCCATTTGCTGTGGGAAAAATCCATATATGTACAACCTGCATGACATTGCATAAGCTGATTCCAGCCTTCCTCTGTTGCTTTCTTGCAAGGCACTTTTTCCCCTCATGCTCTATATTCTGTGATACATTTTCCAATTGTTTGTGTGGGAGTGATAAATTTTTGTCTGTTTCCTCTACCTGAAACATCTTTTTTTCTGCTATCTGTCTCTTAACTGATGCCCACTTAGAAATCTTATCTTCCTGGGCAGGCGCGGTGGCTCATCCCTGTAATCCCAGCACTTCGGGAGACTGAGACCAGAGGATCACTTGAGGTCAGGAGTTCAAGACCAGGCTGGCCAAATAGTGAAACCTTGTCTCTACTAAAAATACAAAAATTAGCTGTGCGTGGTGGTGGGCGCCTGTAATTCCAGCTACCCTGGAGGTTGAGGCCGGAGAATTTCTTGAACCCAGGAGCTGGAGGTTGCAGTGAACCAAAATCATGCCACTGCACTCCAGCCTGGGCAAAGAGCAAGACTCTGTCTCAAAACAAAACAAAACAAAACAAAAACCAAACAAACAAAAAAAGAAATCTTCCTAAGGAAGACCTTTCCTGATGAAATAGGCTCACAGTAAGATCTTCCTGTAACCAGTTTCCCATATTGTTAATGGCAGTGTGTTTCTTGTTCCTCACTAGTGACTAGTCAGTGCTTAAGATATATACAATATTTGCTGAATGAATAAATTTATATTTATTCCTGCATGTGGAAACTAATGTGATTATATATACATACATATATATATATATATTTTTTTTTTTTTTTTTTTTTGGACGGAGTCTAAAGTTTTTTAGACGGAGTCTCACTCTGTTGCCCAGGCTGGAGTGCAGTGGCCTGATCTTGGCTCGCTGCAACCTCCACCTCCTGTGTTAGATTCTCCTTGCCTCAGCCTCCCAGGTAGCTGGAACTACAGGCGCACGCCACCACGGCCAGCTAATTTTTGTATTTTTAGTAGAGACAGGGTTTCACTGTCTCTTGTTGGCCAGGCTAGTCTCATACTCCTGACCTTGTGATCCATTCACCCAAAGTGCTGGGATTACAGGTGTGAGCCACCATGCCCGGCTGATTCTATATATGTATATATATATTTTAAGAATTTTTATAAATGCAAATATTGCTAAATAGCAAATACTATGTTTCTTTCTGTTTTTTGTTTTTTTTTTTTTTTTGAGAGGGAGTTTCATTCCTGTTGCCCAGGCTGGAGTACAGTGGCAAGATCTCAGCTCACTACAACCTCAGCCTCCCAGCTTCAAGAAATTCTGCCTCAGCCTCTGGAGTAGCTGGGGTTACAGGCACCCACCACCATGCCTGGCTAATTTTTTTGTACTCTTAGTAGAGACAGGGTTTTACTATGTTGGCCAGGCTGGTCTCAAACTCCTGACCTCAGGTGATCTACCTGCCTTAGCCTCCCAAAGTGATGAGATTACAGGCATGAGCCACCGCACCCAGCCAATATTATGTTTCTTTGGCACCATTTTGTGAATTTTTAAAATGTTAATGTTAATCTAATTATTAATGGTATGCTTTTACATGGGAATATCAATTCAAAGAGTCACTTTTTTTTTTTTTTTTTTTTGAGACGGAGTCTCGCTCTGTCGCCCAGGCTGGAGTGCAGTGGCCGGATCTCAGCTCACTGCAAGCTCCGCCTCCTGGGTTCACGCCATTCTCCTGCCTCAGCCTCCCACGTAGCTGGGACTACAGGCGCCCGCCACATCGCCCGGCTAGTTTTTTGTATTTTTTAGTAGAGACGGGGTTTCACCGTGTTAGCCAGGATGGACTCGATCTCCTGACCTCGTGATCCGCCCTTCTCGGCCTCCCAAAGTGCTGGGATTACAGGCTTGAGCCACCGCGCCCGGCCAAAGAGTCACTTTTTCACTGAAGTGCACACAGAAGACAGTTGGGTATGAAATGTACCTTTATATTATGATTCTGGCTGCGTCTGCCATCTACTGGACACGTCATGTTGTTAGCTTTTAAGGTTTCTATTCTCAGCCAAGGTGCTCATCCAGGATTCTAACAGGATTTAATTTTTTTCTATTTTTAAATCATACTATAATTGATGGAAAATTGATTTTTTTTAACTGTATTTGTTTTAGACTGGTCAAGTGAAGCAGTGTGAATGGAGAAGAAGCAAATCTGTAACTGGTTGTGATCAATTAGTTGTGAACACCACGGCACTTGGGCCAGCCTTTACTGTATTTAAAAAAAGAAAAAGAAATGTCATAGCAGTTTCCATGTTACACATACTTTTTTTTTTAACTTTTTTTTTTTTTTTTTTTTTTGAGACGGAGTCTTGCTCTGCCGCCCAGGCTGGAGTGCAGTGGCCGGCTCTCAGCTCACTGCAAGCTCCGCCTCCTGGGTTCACGCCATTCTCCTGTCTCAGCCTCCCGAGTAGCTGGGACTACAGGCGCCCGCCTCGTCGCCCGGCTCGTTTTTTGTATTTTTTAGTAGAGACGGGGTTTCACCGTATTAGCCAGGATGGTCTCGATCTCCTGACCTCTTGATCCGCCCGTCTCGGCCTCCCAAAGTGCTGGGATTACAGGCTTGAGCCACCGCGCCCGGCCCTTTTTTTAAACTTTTAAGTTCAGGGGTACAAGTGCAGGTTTGTAACACAGGCAAACTTGTGTCATGGGGGTTTGTTGTACAGATTATTTCATCACCCAGGTATTTATCTTAGTACCCATTAGTTATTTTTCCTGATCCTCTCCCTCCTCCCACCCTCCGCCCTCTGAAAGGCCCCAGTGTGTGTTGTTCCCCTCTATACACATACATTTTTATAGTGATGTCACAAATTTGGTAGACAACTTTTTTTTGCCCAAATATCATTGTGCTCCTTTGCTTTTAAGATACCTACAATTTGGAATGTGATGCATCCTGTGCCTACAGGATCACATGTGATGTAGGTGGAAAAACAGCAGAAACAACTTCATCTGTCAGGGCTTTAGGAATAGCAGATTTTTTTCTGAATTAACTGAATTGAGGTACTCAGAGGCCACCTGCTATCCAATTGCATCCCTTTGATCAAAATAAGAAAGAATTTAATCTGCCATTTACATGTACCAAGAAGGCCTAAGTGCAATTAATAGCAGGTGTCTTCTAATGTGGCAGTCTCAATCCCTATAAATAGGGTTGAGTTAGCAAAAACAAACAAAATACCAAACCAAAACAAAACCCAGAATATTCAAGTACATAGAAATTTCAGATAAATAACAAATCATTTTTGGTGTAAGCATGTCCCAAATATTGCATGGGATGTGCTCATACTAAAGTGTCCTGAATTGTATCTGGAAACCCTAATATAATTCACAAATATTTAAAGGGCTTACTATCTGAAAGAAGAGAGGCAAGAGTCTTGGCACAAAGTCAGCAACCTATATTTTCTAGCATAGAAGCTTTGCCTGGGACAATCTTGATAATAGGCCACGTAGTTCCAATAATGTTTTGCTTTATGAGTATTGTTTCATATGACCAACTTGATCAAAAATCTCTACCTAGAGTAGTTTTAACTCTGGGAAAATTTGTTTTTTAATAAAACACCCTAGCCAGGTGCAGTGGCTCACGCCTGTAATTCCAGCACTTTGGGAGGCCAAGAAGGGCGGATTGCTTGAGCTCAAGAGTTCAAGACCAGCCTGGGCAACATAGTGAAACCATGTTTCTACAAAAAAATATATATATATATATGTATATATGTATTTACATATGTATATTTTATATATACACACAGAATATACCCATATTCAGAAAATATATATATATATACACACACACACATACAGAAAAATTAGCCGGGCCTGGTGGCGTGTGTCTGTAGTCACAGCTACTTGGGAGGCTGAGGTGGGAGGAACACCTGAGCCTGGGAGGTCGAGGCTACAGTGAGCCATGATTGCGCCTGTGCACTCCAGCTGTCAACAAAGTGAGACCTTATTTCAAAAAAAAAAGAAAGAAAGAAAGAAAATGTCCTAAGACATCTAATATATCCAATTCAAGAATATTTAAATAGAATGCTTTTTTTTTTTTTTTGAGATGGATTCTTGCTCTGTCACCCAGGATAGAGTGCAGTGGTATATTTTGGCTCACTGCAACCTCTGTCTCCCAGGTTCAACTGATTCTCCTGCCTCAGTCTCCTGAGCAGCAGGGACTACAGGCACTTGCATCATGCCCAGGTAATTCTTGTGTTTTTTTATAGAGACGGGGTTTCACCATGTTGGCCAGGCTGGTCTTGAACTCCTGACCTCAGGTGATCCACCCACCTCAGCCTCCCATAGTTCTGGGATTACAGGTGTGAGCCACCACTCTTGGCTCTTTTTTTTTTTTTTTTTTTTGAGATGGAGTCTCACTCTATCAGCCAGGCTGGAGTGCAGTGGTGCGAGTTTGGCTCACTGAAGCCTCCGCCTCCTGGGTTCAAGCGATTCTCCTGCCTCAGCCTCCTGAGTAGCTGGGACTACAGGCACCTGCCACCACGCCCAGCTAATTTTTTTATTTTTAGTAGGGACGGGGTTTCACCATGTTGGTTCGGCTGGTCTTGAACTCCTGACCTCAGGTGATCCACCCGCCTCGGCCTCCCAAAATGCTGGAATTACAGGCATGAGCCACTGGTATTACAGGCATGAGCCACTTGGGAGGCCAAGGCGGGCGAATCACCTGAGGTCAGGAGTTCCAGACAAGCCTGGCCAACATGGTGAACCCTATCTCTACTAAAAATAGAAAAAAACTTAGCTGGGCGTGGTGGCAGGCGCCTGTAGTCCCAGCTACTCAGGAGGCTGAGACAGGAGAACTGCTTGAACCCAGGAGGCGGAGGTTGCAGTGAGCCGAGATCGAACCATTGTGCTCCAGCCTAGGTGACAGAGCCAGACTCTGTCTCAAAAAAAAAAAAAAAAAAAATTAATGAATGGATAATTAATATTTTACTACAGAATAAAGATGAAACACAATTCCATATCTTTTATAGAAGAAAAGCTGTACCGACAGAAGGATTTCTAACTAATTATGTTCTTTTACTACTAATGAGGTGAAGCATGTGCCAGAATAATGTTTCTTGTTTTTTGTTTTTTTGCTGCTGTTGTTTTTCTGACAAGGTCTCATTCTCAGCCAGGCTTGAGTGCAGTGGCTTGATCACAGCTCACTGCAACCTCAACCTCTTGGGCTCAGGTGATCCTCCCACCTCAGCCTCCCAAGTAGCTGGGACTACAAGTGCACGCCACCACGCCCAGATATTTTTCGTGTTTTTTAGTAGAGGTGGAGTTTCGCCATGTTGCCCTGGCTGGTCTTGAACTCCTGGGAGCAAGCAGTCTGCCGGCCTTGGCCTCCCCCCAAAAAGCTGGAATTACAGGCATGAGCTACCTAGACCAGCCTCAGAAGAATGTTTTAAAAATAGACTGCCTGTATTTTTTTGGTTTCAAGTAGAGAAGTTTTAAGGCCTTTTGTTTTATATTCTTATTGGCAGCACTTTTTCCTGGGCACACAGAAAGCACATGATTAATTTCAAGATGGAAACATCAGAAATCATGTTCGACTCATCATTTATCACATCCAATTTGTCATCACACCCTGTAGATTTCATTTCCAACATCTTTTTTTTTTTTTTGAGACGGAGTCTGGCTCTGTCGCCCAGGCTGGAGTGCAGTGGCCGGATCTCAGCTCACTGCAAGCTCCGCCTCCCGGGTTTACACCATTCTCCTGCCTCAGCCTCCCGAGTAGCTGGGACTACAGGCGCCTGCCACCTCGCCCGGCTAGTTTTTTGTATTTTTTAGTAGAGACGGGGTTTCACCGGGTTAGCCAGGATGGTTTCGATCTCCTGACCTCGTGATCCGCCCGTCTCGGCCTCCCAAAGCGCTGGGATTACAGGCTTGAGCCACCGCGCCCGGCCTTCCAACATCTTTTTGAATTCATTCTCTTTGAACATTTTTATTTTCATTGCCTCATACCAGGCCTTTATTTTCTTACTCAGTTTACTATAAAAGCACAAGTTTCTTTCTTGTAACGGTCAAGTGGTCTACTAAACCAAAGCGCCAACGGAGTAGCTGGAATTACACGCAGTTCTGCCTCTGTCTGGCTTTGTGACTTCCACCACATTAGATCTGTTTCCTCCGTGTAAAATGGGGCGGGAATAGAGGCTGGACCTGGGAGGTGTCGCTGATGATCGTCTCCGACTCGCTAAGTCGCGGAGTCACAAACGTGGCGGAAAGCATGTCCCCACTTTTTGGGAGGAGTAGGACGAGGGGCGGGGCTGCAGCGAGACCCACTAGTTTCGCTTTCCAGGGGAGGCAGCGGCCGGTAGCTGCTGCTGTGGGCGGCGCCCCCGGCGTGGAGTCTCCTTCCTGCCCTCTCAGGCTCCGGCGCCGCAGCGAAACGCTCCGACCGCTCCCCTCTCCCAACACTGTGGTTCCCTGGCCGCCTGCGGGGACGCGGTTGGCGGCGACACCGGAGGGGGGTGGGTCAGGAAGTGGGGGCGCGGCGGCCAGGAGCGGGCCCCGGGTGGCCGAGGGGTTCGGCGACGCGGAGGAGAGGGACACTCCGGGCCGCGCTGGAGTCGGAGGGCGCCCCGGCCTCCGCAGAGACGATGGCGGAGGAAGAAGGTGACTGCCGCGGGGTCCAGCGCGCCAACGGCTGCCTGTGGTCTCGGGAAGGAGGGGCGGGGGCGCTGGAGGTGTGGGCTGGAGCTGCCGGTGGCCGCCGTGGCGGCTGCACTGGGAGGGCGGGAAGGAGCTCGGCGCCCAGGAGAGGGCTGCGGAGAAATTCAGGAGAGCGGAGCGAATGGCTCGAAGTTTTGTCGGCCGAATTGGGAAGCAAAGGCGGAGTTGAAAGTTGGGAATCCGTAGCAGAAGAGAAAGCTGTGCTAGGAGTGGTTGGGAGGGAGGGAGGATCCTGAGCAGATTCTTGGTGAAGTCGGGGGCGCAGTTTGGTTTCGAAGATGCAGGTTTAGGTACTGAGTGCATATTTGAATGTGGTCGTTGTTTCACTCAAGGCCCCTCATTCGGAGGGCGATTTTTAAAGGGTTGTGGGTATTGACAAATCCAGAGGCACAGGGGGTGAGGGGACATTCACTACGGGAATAAAGAGGCAGGGGTTTGGGATAAACATGGCATGATGAATGGGGAATGAGTGAACACGCAGAAACTGAAGAAAGCCAAGTTCACTTAGGTTTAGAGGAAAATGGTAAAGGGCAGAGCCATCTAAGTACTATAGTTTTGGGAGATGATTAGGCCAGGAGACCTTTGAAAGTCAAAGTGGGTGAGTAGAGACGGGGTTTCTCCATGTTGGTCAGGCCGGTCTCGAACTCCGGACCTTAGGTGATCCGCCCACCTCGGCCTCCCAGAGTGCTGGGATTACAGGCGTGAGCCACTGCGCTCGGTCGACTCAAGCCTTTTTGAACCAAGAGTACAGGGAAGGAGTTTAAAGAATTTAGCGGAAAGCAGTTTTTAAAAATTAAGCACAAGAAGTGTTTACTGATCTGTGACTTGCTGACCTGTCCCTATGCAGGCTTGGTTCATATTTGCTTCCTCTTGAGTTTTCAGAGTGTTAAAGCTGGTCTGAATTTAAGACATTCTAACTAAAAACAGCTTCAAAACCAAAGCTATTTGTCGTTGGTGAGAAAGAATGTAATTCCACTTGTTCCTTGGTTCTGTCTGTGGTTACAGTATATTATCATTTGAAATATTTCTTGATGTATTTTTCTTTTCTAATTGCAAATTTATGGGGATAGGTTGATACACTAGCTTGCATATTCCTATGAGTACATTCATGCTTAACTTAAAGCATTCAAAAAGTTAACACTGCATAAAAAAATCAATACTACAATACTGAAAGTCTTTAATACATCATGCAAAATGAAAAATTATTTTAGACTATGGTTGTACTTAAATAGATCTGTGGAGCCAATATTAAAAGATTGTACCATTTTGTAAATTTTACTTACGTGATACAAAATGATAAATGGGCTGGGCATGGTGGCTCATGCCTGTAGTCCCAGCACTTTGGGAGGCCAGGGTGAGTGGATCACTTGAAGTCAGGAGTTCAAGACCAACCTGGCTAACACAGTGAAACCCCATCTCTACTAAAAATACAAAAATTAGCCGAGTGGAGTGGCGAACGTCTGTAGTTCCAGCTACTCGGGAGGCTGAGGCAGGAGAATCATTTGAACCCAGGAGGCTGAGGTTGCAGTGAACCGAGATTGCACCATTGCACTCCAGCCTGGGTGACAGAGCGAGACTCCATCTCAAAAAAAAACAAAATTAAGACTGGGCACGGTGGCTTACACCTGTAATCCTAACACTTTGGGAGGCCAAGGCGGGTGGATCACGAGGTCAGGAGTTCGAGACCAGTCTGGCCAATATGGTGAAACCCTGTCTCTACTAAAAAATACAAAAATTAGCCCGGCGTGGTGGCGCACGCCCATAGTCCCAGCTACCTGGGAGGCTGAGACAAGAGAATTGCTGGAACCCAGGAGGCTGAGGTTGCATTGAGCCGAGATCGCCCCTCTGCACTCCAGCCTGGGTGACAGAGTGAGACTCCCTCTCAAAAATAAAATAAATAAAATAAAGAATGATTTTTGGTTGTAGAATTACATATAATTCAAAAACAGTTAAATACATCTTATATGGGACAATTAATGGGTTGCAGTTTATTAAAATATTGCTTTATTCAACACATTTTTAATTCCATAAATATTTGTGTTCATACTCTATTAGATGCAAGGATATAATAGCAATGAATGAGTAATTAAACTTTCATGTATTATAATGCTAGTAATAATAATATATATAGCACGCCTGTCTATGTGCCAGGCATTCTGAGTGTTTTGTGTTTATTTGTCACTCTATAGTTTTTTCCCCAAAAATTCATATTATCTTTTATTTGCTGTGTTAAATTAGACTAAATAGTCTGTATATTTTACTTGTATCCAGGTGTTCTCCATGTCCCATCTTACTGACAATTCACATTCGCTTGGATCCTCTTCATTGTCCAAGTAAATACTCTGGGAATCTGATTTTTAAAAAAATGTCTTCCTTGATGCAGTAGAGGGCCAGGGTGTTTATATTTATGCTTTCTGAAAGCAGTGTTAGAGCAAAGAAAGAAGTGACAACCTTGAGTAGAGCAGTATTAACATTTCATTTGGAAACTGCTGTGTCTAGCCTGTGTGGACATTTGAAAGCCTGTTTGTAGCCCTACTATTTCATATAAAGATGACTGGACTGAAGTCTGAAATAGCAGGTTACTTTTGTGGATGTGTAATCATCTTCATTTAGTTTGACTTTTTCTTTACAATGCTAAAAATATAAGATAGTGAAAAGGAGTGGCTGGATGTCGTGGCTCACGCCTGTAATCCCAGCACTTTGGGAGGCTGAGGCAGGCGAATCACGAGGTCAGGAGTTCGAGGCCAGCCTGGCCAACATGGTGAAACCACCGTCTCTACTCAAAATACAAAAAATTAGCTGGGCGTAGTGGCAGACGCCTGTAATCCCAGCTACTTGGGAGGCTGAGGCAGGAGAATTGCCTGAACCCGGGAGGCGGAGGTTGCAGTGAGCCGGCATGGCGCCACTGCACTGCAGCCTGGGCAAAAAGAGTGAAACTCTGTCTCAAAAAAAAAAAAAAAAAAGATAGTAAAAAGGAAGCTTGAATTACATCGTAGAGCTTTCCTGTCAGAACTGATAATCTCATTTGTCCATTGCTTTGGCCTTTGCTTTTTTCCACCTAAAGATGTATGGCTTTGTTTTTCCATTATGAAATTATATGGAAAGTTAGCTTTAGGGATAAGGTTGAAGAGATGAGCTAAAATGAATACTGTATTTATCAAGTCATAATTTTCGCTCTTACAGTTTAATGCCACTAAAATTGGTATGTCTTAAAATCAGTATATGCATTCAGTATGACAGTGTGTTTTTTTTTCCCCCCTTGAAAACCTATTGAGTGGTATCTTCAAATATATGGCATCTTTTTTTTTTTTTGAGATGGAGTCTGGCTCTGTCGCCCAGGCTGGAGTGCGGTGGCCGGATCTCAGCTCACTGCAAGCTCCACCTCCCAGGTTCACGCCATTCTCCTGCTTCCGCCTCCCAAGTAGCTGGGACTACAGGCGCCCGCCTCGTCGCCCGGCTAGTTTTTTGTATTCTTTAGTAGAGACGGGGTTTCACCATATTAGCCAGGGTGGTCTTGATCTCCTGACCTTGTGATCCGCCCGTCTCGGCCTCCCAAAGTGCTGGGATTACAGGCTTGAGCCACCGCGCCCGGCCTATATGGCATCTTAGAATCAGGAAAATATAATATTATAGATCTTTTATAGATTACGTATTTGTATGGTCCTTGATCATTGCTAATATAAATTCTTGAGAGGTGACTGTTGAGAGTTGTATACTTCAGAAATTACTTGAAAATCTATGCAAAATTTTTGTGTGAGTTCTACTTTTATAAACAAAATTCATTTATGGGCACAAAGAGAACATGTTTAATTAAAGTCCTGTAAAGCGATTTATTTGATACAGAACATTTTTAAAAAGGAAAATGATAGTTTTTTGTAAGAACACGTTTTATGTGACTATTCCCCTCCCAATTTATCACTAAGTGTGTATTTTTAGACTCTAATGGAAAAGACCCACTTACCTAGCCCATTGGTCACTTATAATATATCTGTTGACTATCTCAATAGATTTGTTAATTTGATTTCTGAAATTATCCAATTAAATGTTTTAAAGTCCAGTGCAGGCCGGGCGCGGTGGCTCAAGCCTGTAATCCCAGCACTTTGGGAGGCCGAGACGGGCGGATCACGAGGTCAGGAGATCGAGACCATCCTGGCTAACACGGTGAAACCCCGTCTCTACTAAAAAAAAAAAAATACAAAAAATTAGCCGGGCGAGATGGCGGGCGCCTGTAGTCCCAGCTACTCGGGAGGCTGAGGCGAGAGAATGGCGTAAACCCGGGAGGCGGAGCTTGCAGTGAGCTGAGATCCGGCCACTGCACTCCAGCCTGGGCGACAGAGCGAGACTCCGTCTCAACAAAAAAAAAAAAATAAAAAATAAAGTCCAGTGCTGTTATGTGATTAATCATGCAGGTGTACCTACAAAGGAAGGTTCTTGTGGTTATATTTTCCCCTTGTATTCTTTTATTTTTTTATTTTTTTATTTTTTATTTTTTTGAGACGGAGTCTTGCTCTTTCGCCCGGGCTGGAGTGCAGTGGCCGGATCTCAGCTCACTGCAAGCTCCACCTCCCGGGTTTTACGCCATTCTCCTGCCTCAGCCTCCTGAGTAGCTGGGACTACAGGCGCCCGCCACATCGCCCGGCTAGTTTTTTGTATTTTTAGTAGAGACGGGGTTTCACCGTGTTAGCCAGGATGGTCTCGATCTCCTGACCTCGTGATCCGCCCGTCTCGGCCTCCCAAAGTGCTGGGATTACAGGCTTGAGCCACCGCGCCCGGCCGTGTATTCTTTTAAAATAAAATTAAAAACAATAATTTGCTTTTGAAGACTTTATTTGATTTTGCATAAATATTCGTTCTTGATGACTGCTTCTAACTTTTACTTTAACCTAGAGCAGGGGAATATTAAAGAGGCATAATGAGGAAGAAATATAGTGATATTTACTAATTGACCTAGATTTATATGTATAAATACTCAAAGTCTGGGTTACATTTTTCTAATAATGCCATTTTTTGTTGTTTTGTTTTCTTTCATTTTGTTTTTGAGACGGAGTCTCCCTCTGTCACCCAGGCTAGAGTGCAGTGGCGCGATCTCGGGTCACTGCAACTCCACCTACTGGGTTCAAGTGATTCTCCTGCCTCAGCCTCCTGAGTAGCTGGGATTACAGGAGCGCACCACCACGCCCGGCTAATTTTTGTATTTTTAGTAGAGACGGGGTTTCACCATGTTGACTAGGCTGGTCTTGAACTCCTGACCTCAGGTGATCCACCCACCTTGGCCTCCCAAAGTGTTGGGATTACAGGCGTGAGCCACCATGTCCGGCCTAATAATGTCATTTTAAAATATTTTCATTGATTTCACTACTTAACGTGACTACAGAATAAATGGTAGTATAGAAATGAGTAAACATTAGATTCATCAGTATGAATCCATTAAATGTACAGCTTTTTTTCTCACTATGCCAGTGTTTAAAGATATTTTAGTGAGCATGTAAGTTTGCTATGAAGCTATTTTAAAATATGTTTATTTTATTCATTTTCCACAGTAAAGCTAAGAACATACATCTGATCAGCAGCAACTGATTCATTTCTCCTTCTTTGACTTCTATGTTTATTTTCACATTTCATAGCCTGAAGTTATTACTAAGAGAAAGGAAAAAACTGTCTTCCACTTCCATGAGAAAGATAAATTATTGTACCACTTTATAACTTGGCAGGAACACTCTGTACTTATAGTATCGTAATCTATCCCACAAGATGATTAATTCTAGGGAGGAAAAGTATAAATTGTACATAGTACATTCCTGTTTAACTTGGAGTTTAGTTTACTAGTTTGGAGGTAACTTCTGCATCACATTTTCTAAAACTGGAGCTAGAAGAGGAAGCTAGTCTAATCCTGGGAAATTATTTTGAGACCTTCTCATATATAAGTATCTTTGTAGGTTCAGCCTATTTTCTAATCCCTAAATCTAAAAGATTGTACAATGCTAATGATAATACAGCACTGAAATTCTGCAGAGCTTTCAGGGTTATTTAAACAAAGAAGTGTAGTTTATGATAATGTGTTATGTTTTGATTTTTACAAAACACTTAAACCATGAGTTATGCATTTGATACTTTAAGGTAACTAGAATTATGAGCTGAATAACACCTTGACTCTAATTTGGAAAAGAGCTTACTTATTTTGGGATGTTTTGAAAATTGCATCATCGGGAGAAGAGCGCATTGGTTTACTACTAGGATTGTCAAAACACAAATTGGGGAGTGGAATTTAAAATTGTCTTTTTTTTGGACAAAAGAAAATTTTGCAGGGGTGCCAAAATAATTATGAAAAGGTTATCTTTGATGCTAATAGGTTTTAATGGTACTTTTGCTTTAGAATAATAAAGGTTAATTGGCTCAGGATACAGATCAAAATAATTTTATACACACATTGCAATAATGTCTTAAATATTTTAAGGACCACCTGTAGAGCTGCGCCAAAGAAAAAAGCCAAAGTCTTCAGAAAATAAGGAATCTGCCAAAGAAGAGAAAATCAGTGACATTCCAGCTCCTGAAAGAGTTCCAAAACGTAAGTTAGTCTTGGAATTTGTGCTACTACAAAAATAGTTTACGTTAGAGAGTATATTAATATTTTAAATATACATATTTTGAGATTAAGTATATGCTCAGCTTTCACTAGGTTTTGAACAACCCCCAAATCTCACTGGCTTATGACAAACATTTATTTCTAATTAATATTACATGTTGTGGCTGTAGTTTGGCTGTCATAATTTTATGTGTTGTGAAGGGGAATAGTCCCTATTTGGAAAAGATTTTTCTTGTGACATAGGAAAAGAGGAGGCAGAATCATGCAATGCCTCTTAAAGTTTCTGCTGACCTAGCACACTATCACTTGTACGCACCTTTTATTGACCCAAGCAAGTCATATAATCAGTTTAGACGATGAGATGTGAAGTATATTTTCATTACAGGGAAGTGTTCCAGGTCCACATGGTAGTGGGAAGGGATATATAATCTTTTTACTGGGAAGGAGAAAATAGTTGTGAATGATAATATAGTTTACCACATCCTGTCCTTGTGATTTATTTCCCTCCCTCAGACAAAATACACTTACTTTTTCCCACACCCTAAGACTCTGCCTTATCTAGTCACAGCCTTCATACTGGGCTTATCCACATCAGGGCCAGCTATGACTCGTTCTAATCCAGAGATCTATGAACTAAACAGACAGGTTATCTGTTTTGTGTCAGGGGCTCCCAAGACCACCCCCATGTTTGGTTATTAGCTGGAAGGACTCACAAGTTTCAGAATGAAGTTGTATTTACAGCTATGATTGATTGATTGATTGATTGATTTTTGAGACAGAGTCTCGCTCTGTCACTCAGGCTGGAGTTCAGTGGCATGATCTCAGCTCACTGCAACCTCCGCCTTCTGGGTTCAAGCAATTCTCCTGCCTCGGCCTCCTGAGTAGCTCACACCACCATGCCTGGCTAATTTTTGTTTTTTTGGTAGAGACAGGGTTTCCCCATGTTGGCCAGTCTGGTCTCGAACTCCTGACCTCAAGTGATCCACCTACCTCAGCCTCTCAAAGTGCTGAGATTATAGGCATGAGCCACTGTGCCCAGCCTACGGCTATGATTTATTATAGCAAATAATATAAAACAAAATCAGCAAAGTGAAAAGACCTATTGTGGTGAAATCTGCAAGAAACCAGGCATAGGCTTCCAAATTTCCACTGCAGTAGAGTCACACAGGATGGGCCTGATTCTTTCAGCATCAAATTGTGACATTTGTAAAGTTTTATCTACCAGGGAAGCTCATTAGTGATTCAGTGCTCAGGGTTTTTATTAGGGGCTAGTCATGTAGGTATCCTCTGCCTACCATGTACCAAAATTCTTGACTCCCAGAAAGAAATCATAAACTACATTATTTGTACAAAGAGGATAGGCACTGTTATCAGTTAGAGAATGGTGGGAACTCTCCTGAAATTGAAGTTCCTAGATGCCAGCCAAGAGAGCCTACCTTGCAAGCAGGGCTTTCTTTTTTTCTTTTTTCTTTTTTTTTTTTCTTTCTTGAGACAGAGTCTCATCCTGCCACCCAGGCAGGAGTGCCATGGTGCAGTCTCTGCTTACTGCAACCTCCACCTTCTGGGTTCAAGCAATTCTTGTGCCTCAGCCTCCCAAGTAGCTGGAATTATAGGCATGTGCCACCACACTTGGTTAATTTTTGTGTTTTTAGTAGAAACATGGTTTCACCATGTTGGCCAGGCTGGTCACCTCCTGACCTCAGGTGATCCGCCTGCAAGCAGGCCTTTCTCAGGAAAGTGTTCTCAGACCTGCTGTGTTAACTCTTTTCTGCACATCCCCCCGCTCAGTATACATTGTTGGACAGGGACAGGATATCCCCTTACTCTGGGAGAAGGAATCTGTTGTGTTTATGCCCCAGTTGTGTTCCTGGGGAATTGTTTCCCAATTCATTGTTCTCCATGGTCCTTGATTTTACACTCTGGAGATCTTTTCTCTTCCATTTTCTTCTATAACCATATCTAAAGATGGGTTTGGAGAATGTATCATCCTTAAGGGCTAAACAGCTTTCTCATACTGCTTCCTCTGCACTGAAAGTTGAGGCCTGTATATAAATTTGCTCAAGATAAAGGCTGTGGGTAATAGTTGAGGGGCTGGCTACAAGAAAACTATATTTGGGAGCTGGAAAAATGAAGATCTATATTACATCATGACAAAACATTTGATAATACTGTTTCCTGTGAATAGTTGACAATACTATTTTTTTCTATCATTTTAGGTAATGAGATTGCAAAACAGAATGTTACTAGAGTGCCTTTGGTATTAACAGCTGCATTTGACTACAGGAAAGAGATCTGAGTTTAGAATGGAATTGGTCTATTTGTAAGTGGGAATGAAGAAGAAAATAGAGAATTCCAAAATTCTGGGACTTGTAATGTTGAAGTGAGAACAGTTTATAAACCAGGCAAGGTGGCTCAAGCCAGTAATCCCAGCACTTTGGGAAGCTGAGGCAGAGGATTGCTTGAGATTAGAAGTTCAGGACCATCCTGGACAACATAGTGAGACCCTGTCTTTATTAAAAAAGAAAAGAAAAGAAAAGAAAAAACCATTTGTCTTTTTCAACCAATAAAAGTTAAAATCACGAAATGGGAGGCCGGGCACGGTGGGTCAAGCCTGTAATAACAGCACTTTGGGAGGCTGAGGCGGGCGAATCACGAGGTCAGGAGATTGAGACCATCCGGCTAACATGGTGAAACCCCGTCTCTACTAAATAAATAAAAAAATTAGCCGGGCATGGTGGCGGGCGCCTGTAGTCCCAGCTTCTTGGGAGGCTGAGACAGGAGAATCGCTTGAACCTGGGAGGTGGAGGTTGCAACGAGCCGAGATTGTGCCACTGCACTCCAGCCTGAGTGACAGAGCGAGACTCCATCACAAAAAAAAAAAAAAAAAAAGAGAGAGAGAGAAATGCTTTGAGTAACAAAGGCTGATTAAGATGAGTCCTTAATGCAAAGGTCAAATCAAGGGCATAGCTATTGTATAATTTGTTAAAATGTGTGAATAAATTAAGGTAGTTCCTACTAAATCTTGTTGGACACAGGACTTAGACAAAAAGAACTAAAGCTGTTGGCCCACAAAAGTTTAATAAACTCAAACTATGTATAATGAAGCCTTTGAGAAGGCATATCTAGAAAAGATGTGTAATTTAGCCTTTGAGCGTGGCATATCTAGAATAATTTGTACCTATAGTTACTGGAACATGGAGCTGACTGAAATCAAGTAGGTAAATCAATAAAACTTTTCTTTGCAAAATGAGTGATTTAATTGTTTAAAAGTGAAGTATAATTAACATGCAATTAAATGCACAGATTCTTAGTTGTTTAATTAAATGCATTTTGACATGTGAATGCAGGCAAAACACACTATAGAACATTACCATTATCTCTGAAAGTTTCCTTGTACCTCATTCCTATTGTTTTGATAGTTATCACTACTGAATAATTTCATATGTTCTAGAACTTCATTATAAATGGAATCATACATGCTTCAGTGTCCAAATTCTTTGATTCAGCTCAGTATGTTATCTTTGAAAAATGTAATATTTTGTGGCTGGGTGCGTTGGCTCACGCTTGTTAGCCATGTGTGTAATCCTAGCATGTTGGGAGGCCGAGGCAGGAGGTTTGCTTGAGTGCAGGAGTTTGAGACCAGCCTGAGCAACAAGGCGAAACCCCATCTCTACAAAAAATATAAAAATTTGCCAGGCATGGTGGCACGTGCTTGTAGTTTCAGCTACTTGGGAGGCTGAGGCGGGAGGATCACTTAAGCCCATGAGATTGAGGCTCTGGTGAGCCATGATGATGCCACTGCACTCTAGTCTGGGTGACTGAATGACACCCTATTTCATAAAAATAAAAAATAAAAATATAATCATTTTGAAATTCATCCATGTTGTGTATCTCAATAGTTCATTCCCCTTTATTGTTAAGTATATTCCAGTGTTTGAATATATAGTCATGTGTTGCTTAATGACAGGGATATGTTCTGAGAAATGCACCATTAGGTGATTTTGTCATATTCACACAAACTAGATGGTACAGCTTATTACACACCTAGGCTATGTAGTATAGCCTATTCCTCCCAGGCTACAAACCTGTACAGTATGTTACTGTACTGAATACTGTAGGCAGTTGTAACACAATGGTAAGCATTTGTGTATCTAAATATATCTAAACTCAAAAGGTACAGTAAAAATATGGTATTACAATCTTATAGGGCCACCATCATATATGCAGTCCATTGTTGATTGAAATGTCATTGTGCAGGGCATGACTGTACCATAATTGTTTATCCTTGTTCCTCTTGTTGGACATTTAGGTTGTTTCTAGTATTTAGTTGTTATGAATAAGAATGCTATGAACATTCCTATACTGGTTTCCTTGAACATATGTTTTCATTTCTGTTAGGTAAATACATAGAAGAATTGCTAGTTAAGCTTTTGAGAGAGCGTACTGTTGAACTGCCAGCCTAGATTCAAAATAACTCTTAACTCTTCAGGTCTTGAAATAAATGACATTTGAGCCCCTAACTACAGATTGAGTAAACTGCTCTCAGGTTCTCTCCTGAGAAGGAGTGAGTATGTTTTGCTTAGGAGAGAAATGACTATCGTGTATTAAAAATATTTTGGCTAGGACCGGTGGCTCACACCAGTAATCCCAGCACTTTGGGAGGCCGAGACAGGCGTATCACTTGAGGTCAGGAGTTTGAGACCAGCCTGGCCAACATGGCGAAACCCTGTCTCTACTAAAAAAAAAAAAAATGCCACATGTGGCAGTGCATGCCTGTAGTTCTAGCTACTTGGGAGGCTGAGGCATGAGAATCACTTGAACCTGGGAGGTGGAGGTTGCAGTGAGCCAAGATTGTGCCACTGCACTCCAGCCTGGGTGACAGAGGAGACTCCATCACAAAAAAACAAACAAAAAATGTAAGCTTAGGCAATATAGTGAGACTTCATCTCTACAAAAAATAAAAAAATAAAAAAATTAGCCAATCATGGTGGTGCACACCTGTGGTCCCAGCTTCTTGGGAGGCTGAGACACAAGAATTGCTTAAATCCAGGAGGTGGAGATTGCAGTGAACCGAGAATGTGCCACTGCACGCCAGCCTGGGCAACAGATGAGACTCCAAAAAAAAAAAAAAATTAAAGCCTAGGCAATATAGTGAGACCTCATTTCCACAAAAAAATTTAAAAAAAAAATTAGCTGAGAATGTGGTGGTGCATGCCTATAATCCCAGCTACTTGGGAGGCTGAGGTAGGAGGATTGCTTAAGCCTGAGAAGTGGTGTTTGCAGTGAACTGAGATTGCGCCACTGCACTCCAGCCTGGGCAATGCAGCAAGACTCTGTCTCAAAAAAAAAAAAAATTTTTTAAATTTGAAAAATACAATGTAAGAAAGAAAATTAAATAAGTCTAGAAATATCGACTACAAAATAGTATTTCCTCCCCAACTACAAAAATATATTTTCAGGGTAGAAAATGTGGAAAGTAAGGCCGGGCGCGGTGGCTCAAGCCTGTAATCCCAGCACTTTGGGAGGCCGAGACGGGTGGATCACGAGGTCAGGAGATCGAGACCATCCTGGCTAACACGGTGAAACCCCGTCTCTACTAAAAAATATGAAAAAACTAGCCGGGCGAGGTGGCGGGCGCCTGTAGTCCCAGCTACTCGGGAGGCTGAGACAGGAGAATGGCGTGAACCCAGGAGGCGGAGCTTGCAGTGAGCCGAGATCCAGCCACTGCACTCCAGCCTGGGCAACAGAGCGAGACTCCGTCTCAAAAAAAAAAAAAAAAAGAAAGAAAATGTGGAAAGTAGAGGAAAAAAAAAAACTACATCCATAATTTCAGTAGATATAAATACTCTTTTTTTTTTTTTTTTTTTGAGACGGAGTCTTGCTCTTTCGCCCGGGCTGGAGTGCAGTGGCCGGATCTCAGCTCACTGCAAGCTCCGCCTCCCGGGTTTTACGCCATTCTCCTGCCTCAGCCTCCGGAGTAGCTGGGACTACAGGCGCCTGCCACCTCGCCCGGCTAGTTTTTTGTATTTTTAATAGAGAGGGGGTTTCACCGTGTTAGCCAGGATGGTCTCGATCTCCTGACCTCGTGATCCGCCCGTCTCGGCCTCCCAAAGTGCTGGGATTACAGGCTTGAGCCACCGCGCCCGGCCATAAATACTCTTAAATTTTGGCATAAGTATGGCTTTTTTTCTATGTACTTATAGTTTTTTTTCCACTTTTTGTGAAATTGAACCCTGCATTTTTTTCTCAACGTATCATTGGCTTTTTTATGTGCGTTAAATATTACTTAACTGTGTTCTGTATTACTGATAGTGACATTTTATAACTGTTTTTAATTTTGTGTGCCTGATCACCATTTTACAAATGAAGGGACTGATGCACATAGAAGTTAACTGATTAGTCTGGTTTGTGACTAACAGCTTAAAGTCAGATCCTTTTAGATTTTCAAACTAAAATGGTTATATTTTAAGACAATTTCTAGGACCCAGAGCTCCTTATTTTCTCTAAAATACATGTACTTATGCCAAACACTGAAAGCTTGATGTCTACTCCATCTTTGACTCCTTACAAAAGTAAAATATTTATTATTGCCAGACGTGGTGGCTCATGCCTGTAATCCCAGCACTTTGGGAAGCCGAGGTGAGCGGATCACCTGAAGTCTGGAGTTCAAGACCAGCCTGACCAACATGGAGAAACTCCGTCTCTACTCAGAATACAAAATTAGCCAGGTGTGCTGGCTCATGCCTGTAATCCCAGCTACTCGGGAGGCTGAGGCAGGAGAATCGCTTGAACCCAGTAGGCGGAGGTTGCAGTGAGTCGAGATCATGCCATTGCACTCCAGCCTGGGCAACAACAGCGAAACTCTGTCTCAAAAAAAAAAAAAAGTAGTATTAAGGTTAGGCATTTATATATAGAAATTGATTGAATATACTTTTTATAATAGTTCCTGATAAGTAGGATTAATTTGCCATTGTCTAAGCCTTAATGAAAAAAAAAAACCCAGGAAATCCATTTAGAAATTTCTAAGTGCTTTTGCCAAACTGCCACCCTAGATTACTTTTCTTACTAGTTTTTATTGTTCGTTCATATTGTCTCAACATTGCTTTAATGATTTCATATATTTTTTCAGGTATGCTTGTGTGGCACAATAATGATAGCCAATATTTGCTGAGCTCTTACTGTATATCAGGAACCATGCCAGATGCTTTACACATGCTACTGGAAATTTTATTTTATTTTGAGATGGAGTTTCGCTCTTGTGGCCCAGGCTGGAGTGCACTGGTGTGATAGCTCACTGCAACCTCCACCTCCTGGGTTCAAACAATTCTCCTGCCTCAGCCTCTCAGTAGCTGGGATTACAGGCATGCACCACCACACCCAGCTAGTTTTGTATTTTTAGTAGAGATGGGATTTTACTATGTTGGCTGTAGTTGGTCTCAAACTCCTGACCTCAGGTGATCCGCCCACCTCAGCCTCCCAAAGAGCTGGGATTACAGGCGTGAGCCACCACACTGGTGAAACAAATTTTAAAACACTTGTATCACATTGATGCTAATATTGGATTTATTGCAGAGTGTTTTTCAAACATTTAGAATATGATTATTAATTTATCGATATTTAATTACTCTATACTAGTTTGCATAACACAATTGCAACATGCTATGCAAACTATTATGTTTTAATAATGTTATAAAAATAACTAAAATTTTAGTTTAGCTAAAAAAAAATCAAGTTGATTTTTACTGTCAGTCATTCGGTAACAGAACACTGGGTTTTAGGCCTTTAGTCCCTTATTTTATTTATTATGCTTATTATACTCAATGGCTGTAGCAGGACTGAATCATCTTTTGTATACAAAATCCAAATGTGTCTTACGTTATTTCATTAAGAAGCAGTTACAGGCTGGATGCAGTGGCTCATGCCCGTAATTCAGCACTTTAGGAGGCCAAAGTGGAAGGATCTCTTGAGACCAAGGTTTGAGACTAGCCTGGGCAACATGGCAAGAATCCTGTCTCTACAAAAATAAAATTTAAAAAAGAAGTAGTTTGTGTCCATATATAACAGTTGTATGTGATCTTTTAAACCATGATAATCAAAACTTACTGAGTTGAACATTTTACATGGGTTTAGGTTTATAGTGAGTTATTCTTCAATGAAAAAAAAAATCCTGAAAGGAAAAAAAATAATTTCTGAATGAGCCTGTACTTTTTTTAGATATTGGGTCTTACATTCCTTTGGATTACTTTTTGATATTCATAGACTAATTTTTGTACCATCTTACCCTTTCTTTCTTTCTTTTTTTTTCTTTTTTTTTGAGACAAGATCTGGCTGTGTTGCCCAGGCTGGAATGCAGTGGTGCCATCTCGGTTCACTACAACCTCTGCCTCCTGGGCTAAAGCAATTTTCCTGCTTCAGCCTCCCAAGTAGCTGGGATTACAAGCACTCGCCACCACACAGGCTAATTTTTTGAAGAGACATGCTTTCACCATGTTACCCAGTCTGGTTTCGAACTCATGAGCTCAAGCAATCTGCCTGCCTCTGGAAGTGTTGGGGTTACAGGCATAAGCCACCACATTTAGCTTCATCTTAACCACTTTTTTTTTTTTTTTTAACAGAGTCTCGCTCTGTCACCCAGGCTGGAGCGCAGTGGCGTGATCTCTGCTCACTGCAAGCTCCGCCTCCAGGTTCACTGTGTTCTCCTACCTCAGCCTCCCGAATAGCTGGGACTACAGGCGCTTGCCACCACGCCCGGCTAATTTTTTGTATTTTTTAGTAGAGATGGGGTTTCACCGTGTTAGCCAGGATGGTCTCAATCTTCTGACCTCGTGATCTGCCCGCCTCGGCCTCCCAAAGTGCTGGGATTACAGGCATGAGCCACTGTGCCTGGCCCATCTTAACCATTTTTAAGTGTAGTGTTCTATTGTGTGAAGTATATTTATGTTGTGACACAGATCTTTGAACTTTTTCCTCTTGCAGAATATAGATTTTAAATTTTTTTTTTTTTTTTTTTTTTTTTTTTTTTTTTTTTGTTGAGACGGAGTCTCGCTCTGTCACCCAGGCTGGAGTGCGGTGGCCGATCTCAGCTCACTGCAAGCTCCGCCTCCCGGGTTTACGCCATTCTCTCGCCTCAGCCTCCCAAGTAGCTGGGACTACAGGCGCCCGCCATCTCGCCCGGCTAATTTTTTGTATTTTTTTAGTAGAGACGGGGTTTCACCGTGTAGCCAGGATGGTCTCGATCTCCTGACCTCGTGATCCGCCCGTCTCGCCTCCCAAAGTGCTGGGATTACAGGCTGAGCCACCGCGCCCGGCCCATAGATTTTAATTTTTTTTTTTTTTTTTTTTTTTTTTTTTTTTTTTTTTTGAGACGGAGTCTCGCTCTGTCACCCAGGCTGGAGTGCGGTGGCCGATCTCAGCTCACTGCAAGCTCCGCCTCCCGGGTTTACGCCATTCTCTCGCCTCAGCCTCCCAAGTAGCTGGGACTACAGGCGCCCGCCATCTCGCCCGCTAATTTTTTGTATTTTTTTTAGTAGAGACGGGGTTTCACCGTGTAGCCAGGATGGTCTCGATCTCCTGACTCGTGATCCGCCCGTCTCGGCCTCCCAAAGTGCTGGGATTACAGGCTTGAGCCACCGCGCCCGGCCCATAGATTTTAAATTTTATCTTATTTTATTTTTTTATTTTATTATTTTTTTGAGACAGAGTCTTGCTCTGTCGCCCAGGCTGGAGTACAGTGGCGCAATCTATGCTCACTGCAACCTCCGCCTCCCAGGTTCAAGTGATTCTCCTGCCTCAGCCTCCTGAGTAGCTGAGATTACAGGCACCCGCCACCACACCCAGCTAATTTTTGTATTTTTAGTAGAGACAAGGTTTCACCAGGTTGGCCAGGCTGGTCTCGAACTCCTGACTTCAGGTGATCCACCTGCCTTGGCCTCCCAAAGTGTTGGGATTACAGACATGAGCCATGGCGCCCGGCCTATACTTTAATTTTTAAAACAATTTTAGATTTGCAGAAGAATTGAGCAGATACAGTTCCTATATTACACTCCCACATATGGAGTTTCCTTATTAAAATTTTACGTTGGTATGGTACATTTGTTAGAATTAATGAAGCAATACTGATACATTATTATTAATTTAGGATCATGTGTTATTCAGAATTCAGATTTCCTTATTTTTTTTTTTTTTTTTTGTATTTTGTATTTTTAGTAGAGACGGGGTTTCACCGTATTAGCCAGGATGGTCTCGATCTCCTGACCTCGTGATCCGCCCGTCTCGGCCTCCCAAAGTGCTGGGATTACAGGCTTGAGCCACCGCGCCCGGCCAGATTTCCTTATTTTTTACCTTATGTATATATATATATTTTTTGAGACGGAGTCTTGCTCTGTTGCCCAGGCTGGAGTGCAGTGGCGTGATCTCGGCCCACTGCAAGCTCTGCCTCCCAGGTTCACAGCATTCTCCTGCCTCAGCCTCCCGAGTAGCTGGGACTACAGGCGCCCGCCACCACACCCGGCTAATTTTTTGTATTTTTAGTAGAGACGGGGTTTCGCCATGTTAATCAGGATGGTCTCGATCTCCTGATCTCGTGATCTGCCCGTCTCAGCCTCCCAAAGTGCTGGGATTACAGTCGTGAGCCAATGCGCCCAGCCTTTTTTTTTTTTCTTATTTTTGAGATGGAATCTCGCTCTGTCACTCAGGCCGGAGTGCAGTGGCGTGATCTCGGCGTGCTGCAACCTCCACCTCCTAGATTCAATGATTCTTGTGCCTCAGCCTCCCGTGTAGCTGGGATTACAAGTGTGCGCCACCACACCCAGCTAATTTTTGTGTTTTAGTTTCACCATGTTGGCCAGGCTGGTCTCAAACTCCTGACCTCAAGTGATCTGCCCGCCTTGGCCTCCCAAAGTGCCACAGTTTCCGACCCGTAATGTCTTTTTTCTGTCCCAGTAGCCCATCCGTGATACCACGTGACACTTATGTCTGTTAAGCTTCTCTTGGCTTTGATACTTTCTCAAGCTCTTGTTCTTGATGACCTTGACGGTTTGAGAGATATATTTATAGGATGCCCCTCTATTGGAATTTATCTGATGCTTTTCTCACAATTAGACTCGAGTTGTGGGTTTTGGGGACAAAGACCATAGAGATAGAATGCCATTTTTAATCACATCATATCAAGGGTACATATTACCTTTTGATTACTTTTAATATGCTTTTCAGATGTATTATTTCAACGCTTTGCAAAGATTTTCATTGGCTGTCTTGCAGCGGTTACTAGTGGTATGATGTATGCTCTCTACTTATCAGCATACCATGAACGGAAATTCTGGTTTTCCAACAGGCAGGTAAGAAGAAAGAATTTTGAGCACATGAAACTTTTTTCCCAGGGAACCAGAATATATGTATGATAAGTATGACAAGTGCTGTCTTATTTATGGCTATTAGGAACAAAGTGCTCCAGAAGCTGTTTTGAGAATATAGTTATAGTATCAACCTTAAAACACTTAATAGTGTATTTTATAGAATAAAACTATGAGGGTGCAATTAACTTATCAGGGACTTTTGATGACAGTGAAATGTTAGGGAGTTTAGCCAGCCTTTTCATAGTTTTGGTAGGTAGTTCACATTTCAGAAACAATCTGTGGAAGTTTTAGTATTAAAATCTTTTAATTTTTAGATCACATGATTAGAATGTTTTTGAGGGAGTTGAAAGGGATTAACAGGCATCACATAGTATTAAGATTTTGCCTCATTACTGTGTTTAGTGTTTGGTTTTCAATCATGTATATTTCCACAGATTCTTCAGTTGCTATAGTTGTATTTATAATTTCATAGTTTGACTTTTGAATAAGTTTGTTTGCAGAGTCCTCTTGGCTTTGTAGAGTTTTTAAATTTTTGAGCCCAAACTGGGTTTTTTGTTCTTATTTTTTAGTCAAGCTGACCAAGTATTTTAAAGCAATTGGTTTAATTAACACCATCAAGACATTTAACTAATGACTATGTCTGTCTTGATTTAGCTATTACTGTAGCATGTATTATTTCCCTGGAAATGTTACGCAGATTAACTGCAGTTCTCAACAGTGGATGTATGACAGAATCATCTAGGGAGCTTTCAAAGATAACCTCCCTCTCAGATTCTTAGGTAGAGGCAGTGGGACATGCTGTGATCAGTATGTCGATGAATATTTTTAGGTGATTATGTTGTATAGGCAGAACTGAGAATAACCAAAGCTTTGAAAATTAGAAGGCCTTCATTAAGAACTTTGTTTTACAAAGCTTTGTGTATGGGTCAGGAGCATTGGCAGAATCTGGGAGCTTTTTCAGAATCATAGACTCTCAGACTCCACTTTTTTTTTTTTTTTTTTTTGAGACGGAGTCTCGCTCTGTCGCCCAGGCTGGGGTGCAGTGGCCAGATCTCAGCTCGCTGCAAGCTCTGCCTCCCGGGTTTACACCATTCTCCTGCCTCAGCCTCCCGAGTAGCTGGGACTACAGGCGCCCACCACCTCGCCTGGCTAGTTCTTTGTATTTTTTTAGTAAAGACGGGGTTTCACCGTGTTAGCCAGGATGGTCTCGATCTCCTGACCTCGTGATCCGCCCGTCTCGGCCTCCCAAAGTGCTGGGATTACAGGCTTGAGCCACTGCGCCCGGCCCAGACTCCACTTTAAAATCAGAATCTGCAGTTGAATAAGGTCTTCAGGTATTTCATATGCCCAGTAGACTTGAGAAGCACTGATTGAGAGTTTACATCTTTGAAATCTTAGAAACAAATGTTTGCATTCATAAAAAAAAATTTAAAGTAATTTATTTAGGTCAGTAAGCTCTTAGTTCATTCAGACTGCTATAACAAAGTACCATAAGCTTATAAACAACAGAATGGCTAATAAACAGCAGAAATTTATTTCTTACAGTTCTGGATGCTGAGAAGTCCTAGATAAGGCATGGGCAGATTTGATGTCTGGTGAGGGCTTGCTTCCTGGTTTATAACAGGGATCATCTTGCTGCATCCTCACATGGTGGAAGGAGCAAGGGATCTCTGTGGGGCCTCTTTTATAAGGACATTAATCCCATTCATGAAGGAACTGCCCTCATGACCTAATCACCTCCCAGATATCCCACTTCCAAATATCTTCTCATTGGGTGTTAGGTTTCAGCATATGTATTTTAGGAGGACACATATATTCAGACCATAGCAAACTCAAGATGGGGAAAAATAGATCTGAAAAGACTTCCTCTTGGAGAGTCACAATATATAAGATATACTGAAACTCTGAAAAGCCTTATAATAAAGCTATTTAACTTTGTTTAATCTAGTCTTTCTCAGAATTTATTTAACTACAGAATTCTTTTTTGGTAACATCCGTTAACATTTTAGGAAGTTCTGTTGATCAAACTTTGTGAAAAGTGCTCTAATATCTTTTGTTTTTGTATTAATTGATACATATTATGCATAAAAATAATTCATTTGATTTTAAAAGATTATAGATTCATAAAATTTTGATTCAGTCTAAAAAGCACAAAGCCTCCTAATGTTATTTTTACTATTATATTCTTAGTTCTAATTAGCCTGATTGTAGGAATTTTAAGATTTGCTGTACCTCTGGAAGTTCATGTGTAGAGTACTGATTAAGTATCTGTTGCTCTTGCAAAGTACTAATTCAAGACTTGCTGTTCTGGATACATAGAGATGTGGAACAGTAATAGAAAATATGACTTTCCCCTTAAACTTGTCTTTTTATTGTGGAGTCTAACACTTCAACTATCTTTCGTTATTGCCTGTCTTACTATTCTTGCTATTCTTAGGGGATGTCTTGTGGTTTTCCTTCTAGATTTTCCTGATATATATTATATATAACAAGTGATGACTTGTGATTTACAATTCATTTTAAACCTTAATGTTTCATTAAAATTATTGCCAGATTACTAAAAAGTTAAGTTCCTCATTAATGGAGTCACAAGTAATTAAAGAAAATTCATGTCTTTGAATAAAAGGATAAATATTATTAATATGTTAATTTGGAAGGTGAGAATTTAGAAGGTGAGAAGGAAGACAGAAGATTGAGGCTGAAATTTATTTTATTTTATTATTATTGTTATTATTTTTGGAGACAGAGTCTCGCTCTGTGTCCCAGGCTGCAGTGTGGTGGTGTGATCTCAGCTCACTGCAACCTCTGCCTCCTGAGTTCAAGCGATTCTCCCGCCTCCCGAGTAGCTGGGGTTACAGGCACACACCACGACGCCTGGCTAACTTTTGTATTTTTAGTAGAGACAGGGTTTCACCATGTTAACCAGGCTAGTCTCAAACTCCTGACCTCAAGTGATCCACCCGTTTCGGCCTCCGAAAGTGCTGGGATTACAGGCGTTAGCCACCACGCTGGGCCAGAGGCTGAAATTGAAAACTTCAGAAAATCCAGCCTAGACAACATTGTGAGACCCCCTTGTTTACAAAACAAAACAAAACAAAACAAAAAAAACGTCGGCCATGTGCCTGTAGTCCTAGCTACTGGGTAGGCTGAGGTGGGAGGATCATTTGAGGTTTCAGTGAGCCATGATTGTGCCTCTGCACACCAGCCTGGGTAACAGGGAGAGACTCCATCTCTTGAAAAGCAAAAAAAACTAAATCTTAGGGCCGGGCGTGGTAGCTCATACCTGTAATCCCGGCACTTTGGGAGGCCAAGATGGGCGGATCATGAGGTCCGGAGATCGAGACCATCCTGACTAACACAGTGAAACCCTGTCTCTACTGAAAATACAAAAAAATAGCCGGGCGTGGTGGCGGGCGCCTGTGGTCCCAGCTACTCTGAGGCTGAGGCAGGAGAAGGGTGTGAACCCAGGAGGCGGAGCTTGCAGTGAGCCGAGATTGCACCACTGCACTCCAGCCTGGGCGACAGAGCAAGACTCTGTCTCAAAAAAAAAAAGAAAAAAAATCAATTTTAAATAACTATTTCATTTTCTTTTAGGAGCTTGAACGGGAAATCACGTTTCAGGGTGACAGTGCCATTTATTATTCCTATTATAAAGATATGTTAAAGGCACCTTCATTTGAAAGAGGTATGATAACCACAGTTACATTTTTAATAACAATATTTTCCTTTTTCTTTTCTTTTCTTTTTTTTTTTTTCCCCAAGATGGAGTCTTGCTTTGTCACCCAGGCTGGAGTGCAGTGGTGCGATCTCGGCTCACTGCAGCCTCCACCTCCCGGGTTCAAGCAATTCTCCTGCCTCAGCCTCCCGAGTAGCTGGGATTAAAGGCACACGCCACCACGCCCGGCTAATTTTTGTGTACTTAGTAGAGACGGGGTTTCACCATGTTGGCCAGGCTGATCTCGATCTCCTGACCTCATGATCCGCCTGCCTTGGCCTCCCAAAGTGCTGGGATTACAGGCGTGAGCCACCGCTCCTGGCCATAATGTCAACATTTTTCTTAAATAAAACATTGTTCTTCTATTTTAGAACCTTTCCTCCTCCTTTTATTTTTACTCGACATGTAGTAATTGTGCATATTTATGGGGAGTGATATTTTCATATTATACACAATGTATAATCATCAAATCAGGGTAGTTAGCATATCCATCACATTGGACATATATCACTTCCTTGTGTTATGAATATCCAAAATCGACTCTCAGCTTTTTGAAAATATACACTAAATTGTTGTTAACCATATTCATTCTATAGTACTACAGAATACTAGAAGTTATTTTTCCTATCTAGCTGTAATTTTGTATCCATTAACCAATCTCTCCCTATCCTCCCCTCCCCTCTGCTCTTCCCAGCCTCTAATAATCTCTGTTCTACTATATTGGGACCTTTCATGTGGGGATTTGTCTCAGAATATAGATATTTCTCTTTATTGTGCTAAATTTTTAAAAATTGGAAAATGCAACATGGAGTATTCTATTTGGGATCTTTCTTGATAACAATATTAAATATTTAAGGACTATTGAATGACATGTTTAATTACTGTGAAGCAGAATAAATAATCTGGAGAAAAATCTTTCTGTCTTTAGGTGTTTATGAACTGACACACAATAACAAAACTGTATCTCTGAAGACTATAAATGCAGTGCAGCAAATGTCTCTATATCCGGAACTTATTGCTAGCGTTTTATACCAAGCCACTGGTAGCAATGTATGTATTTTTCTTTGGACCCTATTATTTATTTTCTCATGTAGTCATGAATCCTCGAATTATTTAATGCATGCTATTATCTTGTTCTGTTTCTGTTTTTTCCACATAGGAGATTATTGAGCCAGTGTATTTCTATATTGGCATTGTTTTTGGATTGCAAGGAATATATGTTACTGCTTTATTTGTTACAAGTTGGCTTATGAGTGGAACGTGGCTAGCAGGAATGCTTACTGTTGCATGGTTCATTATTAACAGGTAAGAAAGCTGTTTTAATTGATTTTTAAAAACTTTCTGTGCCTATAGTAGTCAGAGTTCTGAAAATGCCTCCCCTCCCCAACATTCCTCACTCTAATTCTCAGAACCTGTGAATATGATGAGATGCCATTCCCATGATTATGATACTTTATATAGCACGTTAGACAGACTGGAAAGATTACCCTGTGGGCCTGGTCTAATCACGTGAGCCCTTAAAACCAAAGTGCTTTCTCCAGCCTGTGTAGAAAGAGAGGTCAGAGAGATTTGAGGTATGAGAAGGATTTTCTGCACCACTACAGGTATGAAGCAAGGAGGAAATGAATTCTGCTAGTAGCCAATGAGATTGTAAGAGGACTACAAGCCCCTGATGAAAACTTTAGCCCTGGCTGATGCCTTGATTTTAGCTTAGGGATGCTAAGCAGAGCATCCAGCCATACTCTGCTGGCCTTTGTGAGATAATAAATTTGTGTTGTTTTATGCCACTACATGCAAAAATTGAGACATAATATACCAGCATATTCTTTTGGATCTTTTTCTTTTTTTTAATTCATCCTAATCCTTAGAATCTGAATTTTGGGTCATCTTCTAGGTGAATGTGTGTGTATATTCATCTATGTATTTGTATATGTATTTTTTACTAAAATCAGTAAATTACCAAAAAAAAATAGTTTTTTTTGTTTTGTTTTGTTTTGTTTTTTTGAGAAGGAGTCTTGCTCTGTCACCCAGGCTGGAGTGCAGTGGCGCGATCTCAGCTCACTGCAAGCTCCACCTCCCGGGTTCCCGCCATTCTCCTGCCTCAGCCTCCAGAGTAGCTGGGACTACAGGCGCCCGCCACCATGCCTGGCTAATTTTTTTGTATTTTTAGTAGAGATGGGGTTTCACCATCTTGGCTAGGATGGTCTCGATCTCCTGACCTCGTGATCCACCCACCTTGGCCTCCCAGAGTACTGGGATTACCAGTGTGAGCCACTGCGCCTGGCTGCAATACTTTTTTTTTTTAATGCTGCTTTCTCTGTTCAACTGTCACTGCCTTTACATTTCAGTAACATTTTATCTAATACCCAACCTTATTACAGTTTCCCTGGTTGACCCTAAAATACTCTATATAGCTGATTTATGCAAATCAGGATTTAATCCAGGACTCCATAGTGCATCTGGTTGTTCTGTTCCTTGATACTCTAAATCTAACATAGTCCCCCTTTTTATGTTGAAGAGACTAAGTCTTGTTGCATCCTGTGGTGTCATTTAGCTTTTACCTTTATCTCCTGTGTTTCTGTAATCTGGAAATTATATGTAAAGGCTTGATGGGTTCAAAATAAACAGTTCTGGTTGAAATATATGCTAGATTATATATTTTTCTTTTTTTTTTTTTTTTTTTTTTTTTTTTTTTTTTTTTGAGACGGAGTCTTGCTCTGCCGCCCAGGCTGGAGTGCAGTGGCCGGGTCTCAGCTCACTGCAAGCTCCGCCTCCCGGGTTTACGCCATTCTCCTGCCTCAGCCTCCTGAGCAGCTGGGACTACAGGCGCCCGCCACATCGCCCGGCTAGTTTTTTTTGTATTTTTTAGTAGAGACGGGGTTTCACCATGTTAGCCAGGATGGTCTCGATCTCCTGACCTCGTGATCCGCCCGTCTCGGCCTCCCAAAGTGCTGGGATTACAGGCTTGAGCCACCGCGCCCGGCCAGATTATATATTTTTCATATTCCATGACAGTAGAAGTTATATTTAATTGATCAACCCCTAGTGAAGCTGAGATTGACTGCTGGTTTGGGGGAATGGCAGTCTGATCTCTCCATTGAATAGTTATGTTTTTCTCTAATAACTGGAGAATAATCTGTGTGGTGTGTTTTAGCACCAAATGAATGTCCTTTTTGCCATTAAGCATTTACCTAATAGTTGTAACACCAGTTTATAACCTTTGCCTTAAAGTAATAATTTTATCAGGGTTTATAAAATTATATTTTTCTATTTTCATTAGCTACATTCTTCATTCTTCAAAAGTAGAATTTTTCTTCATTAACCAGGGCTTTTTGGTTACTTTAAAATTTTTTTTTTTTCCCTTTGAGATGGAGTCTTGCTCTGTAGCCCAGGCTGGAGTGCAGTGGCGTGATCTTGGCTCACTGCAAGCTCCGCCTCCCGGGTTCACGCCATTCTCCTGCCTCAGCCTCCTGAGTAGCTGGGACTACAGGCGCCGCCACCATGCCCAGCTAATTTTTTGTATTTTTAGTAGAGACGAGGTTTCACCGTGGTCTCAATCTCCTGACCTCGTGATCCACCTGCCTCGGCCTCCCAAAGTGCTGGGATTACAAGCGTGAGCCACTGCACCCGGCCGGTTACCTTCAAATTTAGTCACTGTTAGAAAGTGAGGACAAATGCTTAATTTCAATTTACCAAGTTCTAAATAAGAGATTAATTTAATAGCTTTCCCAGATAGTGACAAAAACCTTTGATTCTGGTGTTCTGTTTTCTAAGCATCTTTCTGTACTTATGGGTTTTTATTGATTCAGTGATTCATTTTAATTCATTTCATTGATTCAGTCCATTATGATCAATGTTCTTCTGTTGCTCAAATTGTCACAACCTTGGTTAATAGGAGTACCTTTCAGGCTGGCTCCTGAGTTCTTTTGACACAACTTAGTTAATCCTTGAAAGCTTTCTTGTTTTCTGGCTCAACAAGGTGAGTAGGTTTGCACTTTTGCTACAGAAGATTTGTAAACAGCCATTTCTCGTTGGAGCTTTGGTTCCTTTTAGTGTAGAAAATCCAGTCCGGCAACTAGGAGAACAAGATGATGTTTTGTTATGTCAGAAAGTGCCTGGTAGAGGACATTTTGAGTTGCTGTGTACTTTTCTAAAATTCTATTAGGATTTATTTTTAGAAAGAAAGTTATAATAATACTCATAGACTAGGTTTAGGAAGTCTTATATTTTATGGCTGGGCACAGTGGCTCTCGCTTGTAATCCCAGCACTTTGGGAGGCCGAGGTGGGCGGATCACGAGGTCAGGAGATTGAGACCATTCTGGCTAACATGGTGAAACCCCGTCTCTACTAAAAATACAAAAAATTAGCCGGGTGTGGTGGCGGGTGCCTGTAGTCCCAGCTACTCAGGAGGCTGAGGCAGGAGAATGGCAGAGCTTGCAGCAAGCCGAGATCTCCCCACGCACTCCAGCCTGGGCGACAGAGCAAGACTCCGTCTCAAAAAAAAAAAAAAAAGGAAAGTCTTGTTTTTTATTTTTTTTTTTTTGCTTTTATTTTGAGACAGAGTCTATATTTTATTCATTTTTTTACTTTTATTTTGAGACAGAGTCTCATTCTGTTGCTCAGGCTTGGAGTGCAATGGCACGATCGTGGCTCACTGCACCCTCTGGCTTATGGATGCAGTGATTCTCCCACTTCAGCCTCCCCAGTAGCTGGGACTATGGGCACATGCCACCATGCCTGGCTAATTTTTTTTTTTTTTTTTTGAGATAGAGTCTTTCTGTTGCCCAGGCTGGAGTGCAGTGGCGCCATCTCGGCTCACTGCAACCTCCGCCTCCCAGGTTCAAGCAATTCTCCTGCCTCAGCCTTCCAAGTAGCTGGGATTACAGGCACATACCACAATACCCGGCTAATTTTTTTGTATTTTTAGTAGAGATGGGGTTTCACCATATTGGCCAGGCTGTTCTTGAACTTCTGACCTCAACTGATCCGCCACCTCGGCCTCCTAAAGTGCTGGATTACAGCCGTGAGCCACTGCGCCCAGCTAATGCCTGACTAATTTTTATATTTTTTTGGTAAAGTCACGGTTTCACCATGTTTCCCAGGCTGGTCTCAAACTCCTGACCTCAGGTGATCCGCCCGCCTTGGCCTCCCAAAGTGCTGAGATTACAGGCATGAGCCACCATGCCCCACCAAAAGTCTTTTATTTTATTTAGTTATGTTTTGAGATGGATTCTTGCTCTTGTCGCCCAGGCTGGAGTCCAGTGGCACGATCTCGGCTTACTGCAACCTCTGCCCCCCAGGTTCAAGTGACTCTCCTGCCTCAGCCTCCTGAGTAGCTGGGATTACAGGTGCCCGCCACCACACCCAGCTAACTTTTGTATTTTTAGTAGAGATGGGGTTTCGCCGTGTTGGCCAGGCTGGTCTTGAACTCCTGACCTCAAGTGATCCACCCGCCTCAGCCTCCCAAAGTGCTGGGATTACAGATGTGAGCCACTCTGCCTGGCCAATTCTTGTATTTGAAAGTGAAGTGGGGCCAGGTGCAGTGGCTCACATCTATAATTCTAGCACTTTGGGAGACCCAGGTAGGAGGATCACATGAGACCTGAAGTTTGAGATCGGTCTGGGCAACATAGTGAGACCTCATCATCTCCACTTAAAAAAAAATAGCCAGGCTTGGTAGTGTTTGCTTGCAATCCCAGCTACTTGGAAAGCTGAGGCAGTAGGATCACTTAAGCCTGAGGCTGCAGTGAGCTATTGACTGTGCCACTACACTTCAGCCTGTGTGACAAAGAGAGACCCTGTCTCAAAACTAAATGAATGAATGAAGTGGTATTGAATACAAATGATTATTGTATTATTTAAAATACAGACTTTCTAGCCTGGCATGGTGGCTCACGCCTGTAATCCCAGCACTTTGGGAGGCCGAGACAGGTGGATCACAAGGTCAGGAGATCAAGACCATCCTGGCTAACATGGTGAAACCCCGTCTCTACCAAAAATACAAAAAATTAGCCAGGCGTGGTGGCATACACCTGTAGTCCCAGCTACTCAGGAGGCTGAGGCAGGAGAATAGCATGAACCTGGGAGGCGGAGCTTGCAGTGAGCCGAAGTCATGCCACTGCGCTCCAACCTGGGTGACAGAGCAAGACTCTGTCTCAAGAAAAATAAATAATTAAAAAATAAAAAATAAAATAAGAAAATATAGACTTTTTAAAAGGATTGCTTTCTTGGCTGGGTGCAGTGGCTCATGCCTGTATTCCCAGCCCTTAGGGAGGTTGAGGCGGATGGATCACTTGAGGCTGGGAGTTCAAGACCAGCCTTGCCAACAAGGTGAAACCCCATCTCCACTAAAAATACAAAAATTAGCCAGATGTGGTGGCGAGTGGTTGTAGTCCCAGCTACTCAGGAGTCTGAGGCAGGAGAAATGCTTTAACTTGAGAGGCGGAGGCTGCAGTGAGCTGAGATCACGCCACTGCACGCCAGCCAGGGTGACAGAGTGAGAGTCTGTTTCAAAATAAATAAAAATAAAAGGAGGCCGGGCGCGGTGGCTCAAGCCTGTAATCCCAGCACTTTGGGAGGCCGAGACGGGCGGATCACGAGGTCAGGAGATCGAGACCATCCTGGCTAACACAGTGAAACCTCGTCTCTACTAAAAATACAAAAAACTAGCCAGGCGAGGTGGCGGGCGCCTGTAGTCCCAGCTACTCGGGAGGCTGAGGCAGGAGAATGGCGTGAACCCGGGAGGCGGAGCTTGCAGTGAGCTGAGATCCGGCCACTGTACTCCAGCCCGGGCGACAGAGCCAGACTCCGTCTCAAAAATAAATAAATAAATAAAAATAAAAATAAAAAAATAATAAAAGGATTGCTTTTTTGATTGTGTGATGTATTAGTTATTGCTGCATAACAGATCACCCGAAATTTAACAGCTTAAAACAACAAACATCTCACATATTTCTGTGGGTCAGGAATCCCAAGAGGTTTAGATCGGTGGTTCTAGCTCAGGGTCTCTCATGAGATTTCGGTTATGATGTTGGCTTGTACTGTGTGGTCTGAAGGCCTGGCTGGGCTGAAGCATCTGCTTCCAAGCTCACTCGTGGCCATTTACCAGAGGCCCAGTACCGTACTGGCTTTTGGCCAGGGAGGCCTTAGTTTCTTACATATGGGCCTCTCTATAGGGCAGCATGAAACTTGGCAGCTGGTCTCCCTTACAGTGAATAATCCAAGAGAGTATGAGAGTGTGCCACAATGGAAGCCAGGTATCTGTTATAACCTCATCTTAGAAATGATATAACATCACTATGCCATATTTTGTCAGTCACGCAGACCCCTGGTACAGTGTGGGAGGTGACAACACAGGGTATTAATACCAGGAGGCAGGAATCATTGGGATCGTCTTGGAGGCTGGCTACCACATTCAATTAACCTTGCTATTAATTTAATTTAATCCCTACATCTGTCTTCATATTTGAAGAGGAAAAGATACTTTCTCATGTAAACATAATGGTCTTAAAGAGTAAGACTCTCTTATGCAACAAAAGAATAAGACTGTCTTTAGAGATCTTAGTGAGAATTGTAAGAAATAAACAGAAGTGCCGGGCGCGGTGGCTCAAGCCTGTAATCCCAGCACTTTGGGAGGCCGAGATGGGCGGATCACGAGGTCAGGAGATCGAGACCATCCTGGCTAACACGGTGAAACCTCGTCTCTACTAAAAAAAAGCTACAAAAAACTAGCCGGGCGAGGTGGCGGGCGCCTATAGTCCCAGCTACCCGGGAGGCTGAGGCAGGAGAATGGCATGAACCCGGGAGGCGGAGCTTGCAGTGAGCTGAGATCTGGCCACAGCACTCCAGCCTGGGTGACAAAGGGAGACTTCGTCTCAAAAAAAAAAAAAAGAAATAAACAGAAGTCTGACTGCCTTATTTGATGTCACTGATGTATGCTGTATTGCTGGAGTAGAAGTTAAATAGAAAAATTGACCTGGTATATTCTACCGAAATGTGTCTTTTGACAATTGAAATGTTCTTAATAGCTAAGTTTTAAAAAATGTGTTTGTTTGCTTTTTGTTTATATTTTATTGGTATGTATCTTATACTGCAAAATACATTTTAATGCCATGAAAGAATATGCTGTCTCTTTATTCATCAGCTTTATAGCTTATGTTTATGTATGACTTCTTAGAAAAGTATACAAAGATACTAAAGTCATTCCGTTATATTAGGATTATTTGTGTTCTTAATGGTATTTTATGTTACTTGTTCATTAACACTGGAAGGGGAAAGCAGGGTTATAAAATAGTTCCTGTTTGTTCAAACTAAAAGATGTAGGTATACTAGAAAATTTAAAGAGATTTCAGGAAACGGGCATTGTACAGATAGTAGAGGGGGGGAAAAATCAGAGGCGAATGACTCCCTTTGAAGACTTGCCACCAAAATGGACTAACAGAGTCCAGGCTCCACATACAAGCAATGTGGAAATGTAGATGATCTTCTCATATACAAATACATACCTAGGTTTCACTTTCAGGGGGAACATCTTTATATTTGAGGAGCACTGAAAATATATTTGATTAAAAGTCTGTATTTAATCTTTGGCAAAAAAGCAACTGTACATTGTAACACTGTACAGTTGTACAACGGTAACAATAAAGGAATAAGGTGCAAGGAAATGTACATATCATATGTATATATGATATATAGATATAATTGATATGATATATAGATATATATCTTATATAACATATATCATATATAGGTATTATATATAGTGTATATATAGATATAATTGGCAGACAATAATGGAACACATGATACTGATTCTGTTGCGATGATGTTGGTATACTCAGGCTGCTGGTAGAGGTATACGTTTTTTCAATTTTAGGGAGCAGTTTCTCCCAGGAATTCTGTTTTATTCCAAGGAAGTAATTCAAAAGGAAGGAAAGAGTTTGTTACTTCGATTTATGTATTGTATTACTGTTTGTAACAATTTTTTTTTTTTTTTTTTTTGAGACGAAATTTCACTCTTGTTTCCCAGGCTAGAGTGCAGTGACGCGATCTCAGCTCACCGCAACCTCAGCCTCCCAGGTTCAAGTGATTCTCCTGCCTCAGCCTTCTGAGTAGCTGGGACTACAGGCATGCACTACCACGCCCACCTAATTTTGTGTTTTTAGTAGAGACACAGTTCCTCCATGTTGGTCAGGCTGGTCTCGAACTCCGGACCTCAGGTGATCTGCCTGCCTCAGCGTCCCAAAGTGCTGGGATTACAGGTGTGAGCCACCGTGCCTGGCCTTTTTTTTTTTTTTTTAGATGGAGTCTGGCTCTGTTGCCCAGGCTAAAGTGCAGGGGCGCAATCTCGGCTCACTGCAATGTCTGCCTCCTGGGTTCAAGTCATTCTCCTGCTTTAGCCTCCTGAGTAGCTGGGATTACAGGCACCCACCACCATGCCCAGCTAATTTTTGTATTTTTAGTAGAGACAGGGTTTCACCATGTTGGCCAGGCTGATCTCGAACTCCTGACCTCGGGTGATCCACCTGCCTTGGCCTCCCAAAGTGCTGGGATTACAGGCATGAGCCACTGTGCCCAGCCTGTTTGTAATAATTGAAAAAACAATACAGTTATAATTTATAATAGTAATATAGTCATTTGTAATAATATAAAAATTCAGAGGAGAATGGTTAGGTAAATTGTAATACATTAGTACAAGGGAATGTGCAGCCATTGTATTGACATTGTATAGGTGGTTTTCAGCTTTCACATATTATACATTGACATGCCCAACTTAGACATATGTCATCTAACTCCATGTTTCTCAAACTTTAGTTATAAATATTTAAAACTTAAGTTATTCTCATGGATTCATGTGTTGACTTAAGTAATTTGAATTATAAGGCTACCTAAATATAAAACATAAACTAGGTAAAGCTCCTTATACTTAAATGCACTATAAAATTGAAACTAATTTACCAATAAAATAATAACCAGTAAAATATTACTTGAAAATACTAATTTATGTAAAAGTGATATTTTACTGAAACCAAATTGCACACCCTCAGTGTAAATGTGATACCAGTGCAGCAACGGGTTCGTTTGTTTCTCTTCTTTCTTCTCTTTAGAGTCAAGGTTAGCAGGTTCTTGCAACTGTGACACACCTGTACAACTGGGTGCTGTGAATGACTCAGTTCTCATGATTTTGGCTCTGTTCAGTCTACTACAAACAAATTTTTTTTTTTTTTTTACCATAGTGATCAAAACATTGGTTTTTTTGTTGCTGTTGTTTCGGGTTTTTTGAGACAGGGTCTCACTCCCATCACCCAGGCTCAAGTGCAGTGATGTGATCACAGCTCACTGCGCCATCAACCTCCCTAGACGCAGGTAATCCTCCCACCTCAGCTTCCCTAGTAGCTGGGATGACAGGTATACACCACCACACCCTGCTTTTTTTAGTAAAGGTGGAGTCTTGCCATGTTGCCCAGGCTGGTCTCGAACTCCTGGGCTCAAGCAATCTGCCTACCTCAGCCTCCCAAAGTGTTGGGATTACAGACATGAGCCACTGTGCCTGGGTGATTGTTTTATTTGGCAATGTATCATTTATTATTAAGACTATGTCATTTTTTTCTGATTAGCTCAAACCAATTAAAGTGGTACCGCATTGCCAACTAGATGTTAACACCACACAAAAGTGAGCACTGAAGTCCTTTGGCAATAGTGAGTTCCATGGGGATCATCCATGTGATGCATAGTGTTTATTCTGTGATGTTTCTAAACATCATTAAAATGAAAACATGAAATTAAACTCAAAAAGAAGTTGCAGATCTCTGTGAATGTATCAGCAGGTCTGTGTACTCCAAAATTGATCTAATTACTGTTTTGAGCTGTTAGTTTGTGCTACAATGTGCCGGACTCTGCCACTGCAGGAAAGAGGTGGGTCTTATTTGATTTTGTTACCTCCTGCTGTTAGCCTTCTGGTTCTTACTCCCACCACACATTTTGATGGGAAAAGAATGAGTAGCGTAGGTGTCGAGGGAGGTGGTAAAGGGGAGGCTTGTCCAGGATGTCACTTGTGCATGGAATGGCTGGCAGAGATCCTACGCAGTTTGTGCAGCAGACACTGGAGAAGGATTCTCCCATCTGTATTCCAGACACCTACTTTGTGTTTCTGGTGCAGAGTTTTAAAGATTTGACTGCACTAATATATGGTTAGGTAAACCTTTGGGAAGGGAACTACTGAGTTCAGCTTCCTGGTGCTGGGCTGATGGAGTGGTTGCTGGGGTCCTTCTGCCCCACCTCCTACCTTATGATATGTGAATTTCTTATTTGTCTTTTAGAAAGTTAACTTTCCAAAAAAAATTTTAGGGATAATATTATATGAAAATAGGTGATCTTTAGAACAGGGATTCCCAACTCCCAGGCCACAGACCAGTACCCATCAGTGGCCTGTTAGGAACCTGGCCTCACAGCAGGAGGTGAGTGGCAGCAGCAGCAGTGACAACGATGATGATGACGATAATGATGATGATGACAACTGAAGATTTATCTGTATTTACTGCCACTCCCCATTGCTTGCATTACCACCTGAGTTCTGCCTCCTGTCAGATCAGCAGAGGCATTATATTCTCATAGGAGCACGAACCCTATTGTGAACTGCACATGTGAGGAATCTAGGTTGTGTGCTCCTTATGAGAAGCTAATGCCTGATGATCTGAGGTGGAACAATTTCATCCCCAAACCATCCCCCGCCAGCCCCCCTGTATTAGTCTGTTTTCACACTGCTGGTAAAGAAATACCCAAGACTGGGAAATTTACAAAAGAAAAAGGTTTAATGGACTCAGTTCCATGTGGCTGGAGAGGCCTCACAATCATGGCAGAAGGTGAAAGGCACATCTCACATGGTAGCAGACAAGAGAAGAGAGCTTATGCAGAGAAACTCCTCTTTATAAAACCATCAGATCTTGTGAGACTTATTCACTATCATGAGAATAGCATGGGAAAGACTTGCCCCCATGATTCAGTTACCTCCCACCAACTCCCTCTCACAACACTTGGGAGCTGTGGGAGCTACATTCAAGATGAGATTTGGGTGGGAAAATAGCAAAACCATATCACCCCACATCCATGGATTGTCTTCCACAAAACCAGTCCCTGGTGCCAAAAACATTGAGGGCTGCTGCTTTAGAAGATGTTGGGCATGGGAGTTTGATATTGCAAAGAAATCAACACCAAGACGGAGGATCCCTCAGCAAGACTAGTTTACTTTCTGCAGAAAGGGTGCACTCATCAGCAGTCCAACCACGAGAGCACGCTGAACAAAGGAGTCGAGGACATTTACAACTTTTACATCCTGATGCAACTCCCTAGAGCTGTGTCCCATTTCCATTGGCTGGGATGGGACCTCACACTCTAAACTTAACTCTATTGGCTAATAATTCAGAACTTTCCTAAATAGGGAGAAGGGAAAGAGGACAAAGAAAAGAGGAAGTTAGTGATAAGAGGTCAGAGGGGTTTCCAAAAAAGCAATGGCAAGCATCCTAATCCCGGACTCATTTAGCCTTATCTCAACCTACCAGAACAAGTTGGATCAGCCTCGGAATATACACATACAAACATTTAACCAGGGAATGATAAACCCTTTATGGATTAAGAAACTTTGAAGAACTTCTCTATTCCCTACAGAAGACATGATGTTCATTAAAAGGTATTGAGACAACCAAATCTGGAAAATAAATGCTTATTGCACACATATTAAGATAAATTTCAGATGGATTAATGAGCTTAAACAATGAAATCAGTAATTACTATATAAAAATACTGGTTCATGCTTTTTGTTTTTTTGTTTTTGACCAAGTCTTGCTCTATCACCCAGGCTGTAGTGCAGTGGTGCAATCTCAGCTCACTGCAGCCTCCACCTAGTGGGTTCAAGTGATTCTCGTGCCTCAGCCTCTTGAGTAGCTGGGACTACAGGTGTGCACTACTACAGCCAGCAAATATTTGTATTTTTAATAGAGATGGGGTTTTGTCATGTTGGCCGGGCTGGTCTTGGACTCCTGGCCTCAAGTGATCCACCTGCCTTGGCCTCCCATAGTCACTGTGCCTGGCCTGGTTCATGTTTTAAAAAATTATTTGTAATAGACAAAGTTGGAAACAAAGTGTATAACAATAGGAAATTTATAGTAGATCTACACAATGGTGTGTCATGGTCATTAAATGTTCTTGAATTATGTTTATTGACATGGATATCTTGGAGAGATGTTCATAATATATTGTTAAGTAAAAAGTAGGGAATTAGGAAAGAGCTGAGATTTACTATAATACTGAATGTTTACTAGGTTCTAGGCACTGCTAACTTCCTTGCAGCTTTTGTTTCATTTGACTGTCACATGTGATCCTGTTTTTGCATATATATGTGTATCTGTGTGTGGCTGTGTGTATAAATATATGCAAACCTATCTTCTATGAATGTGTATGTGAATAAGTATTTTAATGCTTTTTAACAGCTTTATTGAGGTATAATTGACATAGAGTGAACCAGACATACTTAAAGTATTCAATTTGATCAATTTAGGCATTTAAATATACCCACAAAATCATCAACACAATCAATATAATGAACATATCCATCACTACCCAAAGTTTCCTCTTTTTTTTTTTTTTTGAGACAGGATCTCACTCTGTCACCCAGGCTGGAGTGCAGTGGTGCAGTCTAGGCTCACTGCAACCTCCATCTCCCAGGTTCCAGCAATTCTCCTGCCTCAGCCTCCTGAGTAGCTGGGGTTATAGACATGTGCCACAATGCCTGGCTAATTTTTATATTTTGAGTAGAGGATGGGTTTCACCATGTTGGCCAGGCTGGTCTCAAATTCCTGACCTCAAGTGATCTGCCCACTTCAGCCTCCCAAAGTGCTGGGATTACAGGCATGAGCCACTATGCCCAGTCTCCAAAATTTCCTTTCTAATACCTCCCTCTTTTCTTACCCAACCACCACTACTATGCTGCTGTCCCCAGGAAATCTGTGTCTGCTTTCTTTTTTTTTTTCTTTTTTTTTCTTTTTTGAGACTGAGTCTCACTCTGTTGCCCAAGCTGGAGTGCAGTGGCACGATCTCGGCTTGCTGCAGCCTCTGCCTCCTGGGTTCAAGCAATTCCTGCCTCAGCCTCCCAAGTAGCTGGGATTACAGGTGCGCACCACCACGGCCAGCTGATTTTTGCGTTTTTAGTAGAGATGGGGTTTCACCATGTTGCCCAGGCTGATCTCAAACTCCTGGGCTCAAACGATTCACACGCCTCAGCCTCCCAAAGTGCTGTGATTACAGGCGTGAGTGAGCACGCCCAGCATGATTTGCTTTCAGTCTCTATAGATTGTGTTTTCTAGAATTATATATTAATGGAGTCATACAGCACATACTTTTTGGTGGTGGGGCTCCAGCTTTTTTTACTCAGTGTTATTTTGGTATTCATGTATGTTGGCTATATTAATAGTTCATTATTTTTTATCACTAAGTTCTATTACATAGTATGGATATATCATAATTCATTTATTCAGATACTGATGGACATTTGGGTAGTTTCCAGTTTTGTGTGGACATATGCTTTCATTTCTTTTGGGTAGAATGGCTAGGTCGTATGGTAGGTGTATATTTAACTTTTAAGATACTGCCAAACTTTTCTAAAGTGATGGTACCATTCTGTTTTTCTACAGAATTGTATAAGAGTTCCATGTGGTCTATATTCTTGTATTTCCCTGATGATTAATGATATTGGGTACCTTTTCATGTGTTTGTTGGTCATTCATGTATTTTGTGAAATGTCTAAGTATTTTGCCCATTTTAAAAGCTTAGACTGCCAGGCGCAGGGTCTCACACCTGTAATCCCACACTTTGGGAGGCTGAAGCAGGAAGATCATGAGATTAAGAGATCTAGGAGACCATCCTGGCCAACATGAGGAAACCCCCCCCTACTAAAAATACAAAAAATAGCTGGACAGGGTGGCACGTGCCTGTAGTCCCACCTACTCAGGAGGCTGAGGCAGGAGAATGGCTTGAACCTGGGAGGCGGAGGTTGCAGTGAGCCGAGATTGTGCCACTGCACTTTAGCCTGGGTGACAGAGTGAGACTCGGTCTCAAAAAAAAAAAAAAGCTTAGATTTATCTTTTAATTGTTTATTTGTCAGAGTTCTTTATTATTGTAGATAACAGTCTTTGGTCTGATCTGTGTACTGTGAATATTTTTTCATAGGCTGTGGCTTGCTGTTTCTTTTAAGATTAGTACTTATAGTATCCTGTCCAAGAAATCTTTCTTTTTTTTTCTTTGTCTTTTTCTTTTTTTTTTTGAGACAGGCTGGAGTGCAGTGATGTGGTCTTGGCTCACTGCAGTCTTGACCTCCCAGGCTCAATGGATCCTGTCACCTCAGCCTTCCAAGTAGCTGGGACTACATGCACGTGCCACCGTGCCTTGCTAATTTTTCTATTTTTTGTAGAAGCGTAGTCTCATTATGTTGCCTAGGCTGGTCTCAAACTCCTAGGCTCAAGTGATCCTTTCACTTCAGCCTCCCAAAGTGCTGGGATTACAGGCATGAGTGAGCCACCATGCCCAGCCTCAATAAATCTTTCTTCACTGGAAATATACTGTAATGTTTTCCTATGTTTTCATCAAGAAATGTTATGGTTTCGGTTTTTAGGTTTAGGTATATGATCTATTTCAAATTAATTTTTATGTACGATGTGAGATAATGGTTGAGATTATTTTCTTTTTCATATAGTTGTCTAGTTGTTACAGCATGATTTTTAAAAAGACTTTCTTTTTACTAGTGTTTTGACTTAGCACTTCGAGTAAAAATGAACTATGTATGTGTGGGTTTATTTCTAGACTGGTCTTTTTTGTCCTATTGATTTGTATATTCTAATTCCAATACCATACTGTATGGATAACTGTTGCTTTTTTATAAGTCAAAATTAGATTGTTTAAGCCTCTAAATGTGTTCTTCTTTGTCCAGATTATTTTGGCTATTGCAGATCCTTAGTACTTCCATATAAATTTTAGCATCAGCTTTTAAATTTCCTTTTTAAAAGCTTGCTCAGATTTTGATAAAGATGTCATGGATCCATCAATTCAACTGGGGAGAACGGACATGTTAACAATATTGAGTCTTCCATTCTGTGGTATATAAAACATGATACATCTGACATATCACTTCATTTATTTAGGGTTTCTTTCTCTCAGCATTTTTGTGGGTTTTCTTCCTTTTTCTTTTTTTGAGACAGGGTCTCTCTCTGTCACCCAGGCTGGAGTGGGAGTGCAGTGGCACAATCTTGGCTCACTGCAGCCTCGACCTGGGTTCAAGCGATCTTCTTGCTTCACTCTACCATGTAAGTGGGACCATGGAAGTCACACCCGGCTAATTTTTATATTTTTGGTAGAGATGGGATTTTGCCATGTTGACCAGGTTGGTCTTGAACTCCTGGGCTCAAGCAGTCATCTGTCTGTGCCTCCCAAAGTGTCAGGTGTGAGCCACTGCACCCAGCCCAATTTTCTTGTTTTTAGTGTAGAGATCTTACCCATCTTTTTAAAGATTCATTCATAGAGATTTTATCTTTTTGATATTGTTATTAATAGTAATTGTAGGCTGGGCGCAGTGGCTGATGCCTGTAATCCCAACACTTTGGGAGGCCGAGGTGGGCGGATCACTAGAGTTTGGGAGTTTGAGACCAGCCTGACCCATATGGAGAAACTCCATCTCTACTAAAAATACAAAATTTGCTGGGCGTGGTGGCGCATGCCTGTAATGCCAACTACTCAGGAGGCTGAGGCAGGAGACTCGCTTGAACCTGGAGGCAGAGGTTGAGGTGAGCCAAGATCACGCCATTGCACTCCAGCCTGGGCAATAAGAGCGAAACTCCGTCTCAAAAAAAAAAAAAAAAAAAAAAAAAACTAATGTTAGTGTTCGTTGATAGTTTATAGAAAAACAATTGATTTGTGTCTATTAACCTTATATCCCACAGCTGGCTGGGTGTGGTGGCTCATGCTTGTAATCCCAGCACTTTGAGAGGCCAAGGTGGGTGGATCACCTAAGGTCAGGAGTTTGAGACCAGCCTGACCAACATGGTGAAACCCCGTCTCTACAAAAAATACAAAATTCGCCTGTTGTAGTGGTGCGTGCCTGTAATCCCAGCTGCTGGGAAGGCTGAGGCAGGAGAATCACTTAAACTTGGGAGGCGGAGGTTGCAGTGAGCCGAGATCGCACCATTGGACTCCAGCCTGGGCAACAAGAGGGAAATTATCTCAAAACAGCAAAAACAGGGCGAGCACGGTGGCTCACGCCTGTAGTCCCAGGATTTTGGGAGGCCGAGGCCAGCGGATCACGAGGTCAGGAGATCGAGATCGTTCTGGCTAACACAGTGAAACCCCGTCTCTACTAAAAATACAAAAAAAATAAGCCGGGTGCAATATCACATACCTGTAGTCCCAGCTACTCAGGAGGCTGAGGCAGGAGAATCGCTTGAACCCGGGAGGCGGAGGTGGCAGTGAGCCGAGATCACGCCATTGCACTCCAGCCTGGGTGACAGAGTGAGACTCCATCTCAAAAAAAAAATAGAAACCTTGTAGCCCACAGCCTCACTAAATTCATTTATTCGTTTTGGTATTTTTTTGAGATTTTTTTTTTTTTTGAGACGGAGTCTCACTCTGTCGCCCGGGCTGGAGTGCAGTGAGGCGATCTCAGCTCACTGCAAGCTCTGCCTTTTGGGTTCACGCCATTCTCCTGCCTCAGCCTCCCGAGTAGCTGGGACTACAGGCGCCCGCCACCGTGCCCGGCTAATTTTTTGGTATTTTTAGTAGAGACGGGGTTTCACTGTGTTAGCCAGGATGGTCTCGATCTCCTGACCTCGTGATCCGCCCACCTCGGCCTCCCAAAATGCTGGAATTACAGGCATGAACCACCGCGCCCAGCTTTTTAAGATTCTTTAGGGTTTTCTATGTACACAGTATCTTCTGCAAAAAAAAAACCCGACAGTTTTACTTTCCTTTGCAACTTGATTCCTTGTGTTTCTTTTCCTCATCGTACTGTACTGGCTAAGCTATGGCAGAAGATTTAACAATGTTAGCCTCTGAATGAGTGAGATTATAGGTGTTTTAAGATTTTTCTTCTTTTTGTTGGTATACGTTTTCTAGTATTTCTTTAACAAACATATACTGCTTTTACAATAAAATATTTTTCAAAAAAGAGTAAGTATGAAGAAAGGAAAACATGCAGAATACATTTAAGTTTAAAAAGTAGAATATAAATTCATTGAAGAGTTTTGATCCTGTAAAATATTTATATAAGGGACAACTACTTGAATGGATTATAGGGCAGTGGAAATCCTTGATTTTTTATAATAGTGATTAGTATTATTACAGATATTGACAGGAACAAAAATATTTAAGTGTAATTATTTTTTACCCTGTTTTTATCTCTTTCTTCCTAGGAAATTCTTTTGTCTTGTTTTGCTTAGCTACTGAACTATTGTGCTAAACAGAAAATGGTCAAAATATTATTTTGAAGCATCACAGAGAGGGCTGCAGATGACTTAAGAAAGTACGGTGGCTCACGCCTGTAATCCCAGCACTTTGGGAGGCCGAGGCAGGTGGATCATGAGGTCAGGAGTTCCAGACCAGCTGGCCGTCATAGTGAAACCTCTTCTCTACTAAAAATACAAAAAATTAGCCGTGCGTGGTGGTGGGCACCTGTAGTCCCAGCTACTCAGGAGGCTGAGGCAGGACAATCGCTTGAACCTGGGAGGCAGAGATTGTAGTGAGCCGAGATTGCACCATTGCACTCCAGCCTGGGTGACAGAGCAAGACTCCGTCTCAAAAAAAAAAAAAAGAAAAAGAAAAAGGAAGTACATTGTGCTACTGGGCATGGTAGCTCACACCTGTTATCCCAGCACTTTGGGAAGCAAAGGCAGGCAGATTGTTTGAACCCAGAAGTTTGAGACCAGCCTGGGCAACGTATCATAATGCTGGCTTTACTAAAAATACAAAAAATTAGGTGGGCGTGGTGGCATGTGCCTGTAATCCCAGCTACTTGGGGATACTGAGGTGGGGTGATCCTCTGAGCCTGGGAGGTCAAGGCTGCAGTGAGCCATGATCGTGTCACTGCACTCCAGCAATTGGGGAGGGAATAGGAAGAAAGTTATTAGTACTTAGAGGTCTGAGACTAGGAAAAGAGATGAGTAAAAATGATTTTTAGGATTTATTATATATGCTGCTATTATGAATAGGAAAAAAGTTATTAGTGCTTAGAGGTCTGAGACTAGGAAAAGAAATGAGTAAAAATGATTTTTAGGATTTATTATATATGCTGCTATTATGGAAGGAGAAAACTGCTTTCTCAAAAATGTTTTTGTTCCTTTGTTTTCATGGCATTTTGAAGTATGTGTTTGTTTCTTTTGACTGTGATAACATGCTGAGCCTGGTTGGATTTATTGCTGTTGCAACTTTATCTTCTTGGTCTGTGAGGCTGTGACATTTGTAATTTTGATTATTTGCAAACAATTCAGTGGTTCATGATTGGTGTAATTGGAAATATAATTACCAACTCTGATACCAGTATGCAGAAGTGTGTCACTTGGCCATTGAGGGAACTAAGTTAACATGCAAGCATGTTAATCATTATTACTTAGGCAAGTTAGGCAGCAATTTTCAAAAAAACAATAGCACCTTTATTTTTGTGTAGAAAATAGCTATTGAGTGTAAGAGAGCCAAATTCTATGATTGCTGGAGAGGTATGAAGTATTGTGGTATGAGGATATGCACAGGACACAACAAGCTCTCAATGAAAATTGATTGAGGAGTCTTGCTGTGTCACCCAGGCTGGAGTACAGTGGCGTGATCTCTGCTGTCCGCAACCTCCGCCTCTTGGGTTCAAGCAATTCTGCCTCAGCCTAACAAGTAGCTGGTACTACAAGCACACACCACCACACCAGGCTAATTTTTGTGTTATTAATAAAGACAAGTTTTCACCATGTTGGCCAGGCTGGTCTGGAACTCCTGAGCTTAGGTGATCCACCTGCCTCAGCCTCCCAAATTGCTAGGATTACAGGCATAAGCCATTGTCCCCGGCCTGACATTCCTATATTTCTGATTCTGGGAATTTTCAAGTCTCTAAGTATATCACATGAAAGACTGTGATATTAATTCTGGGGAACCTGCTGACTGAAAAGATTATTGAATTAGATATCAAAAGATGAGCATTTTAATCCCAGTTATGCCACCTACTAGCCAGATGGCCTTGATTAAATTACTTTACATTTCTGAACTTCATACTCCTTTTGTAAAGGGGAATAAGAACTTTGGATCTGGGCCGGGCGCGGTGGCTCAAGCCTGTAATCCCAGCACTTTGGGAGGCCGAGACGGGTGGATCGCGAGGTCAGGAGATCGAGACCATCCTGGCTAACACGGCGAAACCCCGTCTCTACTAAAAAATAGAAAAAACTAGCCGGGCGAGTTGGCGGGCGCCTGTAGTCCCAGCTACTCGGGAGACTGAGGCAGAAGAATGGCGTAAACCCGGGAGGCGGAGCTTGCAGTGAGCTGAGATCCGGCCACTGCACTCCAGCCTGGGCGACTGCGAGACTCCGTCTCAAAAAAAAAAAAAAAAAAAAGAACTTTGGATCTGCCAGGCTGCTAATTATATGGTGCAGATTGTACTCTAGTGAAGGGTAGCCATCTGGTTAAGGGAAGGGAGGGTGGGGCTGAAATCCAGGGCACTCTGTGCAACAAGCTGTGTACCTTAGCATGGGGTGTGCCTAGAGAAGGCATGCCTTTTTCAATCTCTCACAGAGGCCCATCTGTTCACCCAGTAGTGCACAGTAGCTCTGCAGCTTCTTGGGGGCGACGGGGGCCGGGGTGAGACCCTATTTGCTCAAAGATGCTGTATAGACAATGGTGGATCTGGGCTGGGCACGGTGGCTCATGCCTGTAATCCCAGCACTTTGGGAGGTCGAGGCGGGTAGATCACCTGAGGTCAGGAGTTTGAGACAACATGGTGAAACCCGGTCTCTATTGAAAATATAAAAATTAGCCAGATGTGGTGATTCGCGCCTGTAATCCCAGCTACGCAGGAGGCTGAGGTTCACTTGAACCCTGGAGGCACAGGTTGCAGTGAGTCAAGATCGTGCCACTGCACTGCAGCCTGGGCGACAGAGATAGACTCCATCTCAAAAAAAAAAAAAGACAATGGTGGATCTGGCTATGCCTGCCTCACAGGATTGTTATGGAGAACAATGAGATTTGTGTTAAAGTACTTTGAAAAGTATAGTGTAACACAAATATAATGTCTTATTTACTGTTCATCTGTGGTTTATTTTAGGGTAGATACAACAAGAATTGAATACTCCATTCCTTTAAGAGAAAACTGGGCACTACCATATTTTGCATGCCAAATTGCTGCACTTACAGGCTATTTAAAAAGCAACTTAAATACTTATGGAGAGGTAAGATACAAATCTGTTTTATCCATTGCAGCTAATTCTGATGTATTGCAAATGTGGTACATAATAGCAAATAAATTTTAGTCCTAGTAAGAATTAAATCATATTTAATGAAGCCTGGTTACTACATATTAAAAGGTATAGTTAGGTAGTTTTCTTACAACACTGTTACTCTGTAATCTGATTAACAGTAAACAAGGAGAAAGGAGATGTTTTATTATTTTAATATAGTTAACTTGACAAATATATGAAGAATCTCTTATTTTGAAAATCTGTTCCACTGTTATTTTATCGCTTCTCGGACTTCTGGAACATTGATGGCCTTCAATCGCCATGATTTAAAGATATATTAAACAAGATGTAGAGTGACCACAAATGACAGCAGTGTTAACTTGGATGGCAGCCCTGCATATTCTGTTTCTTCTCATGTTTTCTGTGACTGAGGTATAGGTAGGTTGGTAAAAATTTCAGGAGACTTTCCCCAGTAGTTTAGATTCTTACATTGTTATTGTTATTGTTGTTGCCACAGCCCTTTTGGCAGTTGGAAAAAGCCTGCAGAGTCTGTCTCAGGATAATGATTTTAGGTCAGACGCTGTGGCTCATGCCTATAATCCCAGCACTGTGGGAGGCTGAGGTGGGCGGATCACTTGAGGTCAGGAGTTTGTGACGAGCCTGGCCAACATGGTGAAACCTCGTCTCTAATAAAAATTCAAAAATTAGCCAGGTGTGATGGCACACACCTGTAATCCCAGCTACCTGGGAGGCTGAGGTGGGAGGATCGCTTGAACCTGGGAGGCAGAGGTTGCAGTGAGCTGAGATCGCACCACTGCCTTCTAGCCTGGGCAACAGAGTGAGACCCTGTCTCCAGAAAGAAAAAGAATAATTATTTAAAATGCATAAAATGATTATAGAGGCAACGAGTTATATTGAAATTGACTGAATTGTTAACAGTCCTTTGATAGTCTTCTTATTTGGGGTTAAGAATTCCTGGCTAGAAAAAGAGAGCAGAGATTATTAAACCTGGTTGTCCAGGAAACAGGATGTACTTATGAGTCCTTTATAAAAATCTCTGAAAAAATGTACTATTGTTTTCTCCTTTCAGTGGTGACAAATGTCCTGAGCATAGCAAACTTTATTATTTCATTTTTATAACTAGCATTTCCTTTTTTGTGTGTAAAATAACATGAACACATTTCAGCTTTGTGATCTTCCTTTATGTTGTATTTGTATAAAGATCTTTCTGCACAAGAGTATATTTTCTTTTTTTTTTCAGACAGAGTCTTACTATCTGTCGCCCAGGCTGGAGTGTAATGGCGTGATCTCTGCTCACTGCAACCTCTGCCTCCCAGGCTCAAGCGTTTCTCCTGCCTTAGCCTCCTGTGTAGCTGGGATTACAGGTGCCCAGCACCATGCCCAGCTAATTTTTGTATTTTTAATAGAGACAGGGTTTCACTATGTTGGCCAGGCTGGCCTCAAACTCCTGACCTCAAACGATCTGCCCGCCTTGGCCTCCCAAAGTGCTGGGACTATAGCTATGAGCCACTGCGCCTGGCCAAGAGTATATTTTCTTTAATAGTCAGAGAGTCTATGATTGAATATTTTCCTGTTTGATTGTACAGCTGTCTCTTAGAGAATAGTGCTTCAATTGTTAAGTAAAAAAGTTTAGTATAGGCCGGGTATGGTGGCTCATGCCTATAATATTACCCAGCACTTTGGGAGGCTGAGGCAGGCAGATCACCTGAGGTCAGGAGTTCGAGACCAGCCTGGCCAACATGGCAAAACCTGTCTCTATTAAAAATACAAAAATTAGCTGGGTGTGGTGGTGCACAGCTATACTCCCAGCTAGTTGGGAGGCTGAGATGGGAGAATCGCTTGAACCCAGAGGTGGGGGTTGCAGTGAGCTGAGATCATGCCACTGCACTCCAACCTGGGCAACAGAGTAAGACTCCATCTCTAAAAAAAAAAAAGAGTTTGGTATAGCAGAATGAACTGCCTAAGTTTCTTTATATTTACCTTTTTGTTTGTTTGTTTGAGACATGGACTAGCTCTGTCACCCAGGCTGGAGTGCAGTGGCATGATCTAGGCTTACTACATTTTTGACCCATCACCCATCTTCCCCCAATAATATCTTGTATGACCTTGATACCTTGTCAAAGTCAAGAAATTGACATTGATATAATACTGTTAATTCAGGCACTGACTTTCTTCCCATTTTACCAGGTTTTACATGTACTGCTTTTGTGGAAAGTGGGTGTATAGTCATATTAGTTGTTATCACATGTATACATTTGAGTAACCGTCATCATAATCAAGACATAGAACTCTTCTCTCACCACTAAGAAACTCTTGTGTACGTTAATAATCACATCCTTCCCCTAACCCAAACCTCTGGCAACCACTGATCTCTTCTCTATCACTATAGTTTTGTCACCTTGAAAGGTTATATAAATGGAATCAAATCATGTAGTATGTAACCTTTTAAGATTAGCTTTTTTCACTCAGCCTAATAATCCCCTTGACATCCATGTGAGTTATTATGTGTGAATACTTTGCTCCTTGCCATCACTGAGCAGTATTTTAGCAACATGTATTTTTTTTTTTTTTTTTTTTTGAGAGGGGGAGTCTCTTGCTCTGTTGCCCAGGCTGGAGTACAGTGGGACAATCTCAGCTCACTGCAACCTCCGCCTCCTGGGTTCAAGCAATTATCATGCATCAGCCCCCCTAGCAGCTGGGACTACAGATGCACATCACCACACCCAGCTAATTTTTGTATTTTTAGTAGAGACGGAGTTTCACCATGTTGGCCAGGCTGGTCTCAAACTCCTGGCCTCAAGTGATCCACCTGCCTTGACCTCACAGAGTGTGTCCAGAGTTGGTTCTTTCCAGTGGGTTCGTGGTCTCGCTGACTTCAAGAATGAAGCTGCGGACCCTCGGGGTGAGTGTTACAGCTTTTAAAGATGGCACAGACCCAAAGAGTGAGTGGTAGCAAGGTTTATTGTGAAGAGCGAAAAAGAACAAAGCTTCCACAGCATGGAAGGGGACCCAAGCCAGTTGCCACTGCTGACTGGGGTGGCCAGCTTTTATTCCCTTATTTGTCCCCTGTCATGTTCCGTTTTTGTCCTATCAGAGTGCCCATTTTTCAATCCCCCCTGCGATTGGCTACTTTTAGAATCCTACTGATTGGTGCATTTTACAGAGCGCTGATTGGTGCATTTTACGAGCACGGATTGGTGTGTTTTACAGAGCATTGATTGGTGCATTTTACAATCCTCTTGCTAGCTACAGAGCACTGATTGGTGCAGTTTTACAGAGTGCTGATTGGTGCATTTTACAGTCCTAGCTACAGAGTGCTGATTGGTGTATTTTACAATCCTCTTGTAAGACAGAAAAGTTCTCCAAGTCCCCACTGGACCCAGGAAGTCCAGCTGGCTTCACCTCTCAAAAGTGCTGAGACTATTGGTGTGAGCCACTGTGCTCAGCTTACACGTATTTTCTTTCTTTCTTTTTTTTTTTTTGAGACGGAGTTTTGCTCTTGTTGCCCAGGCTGGAGTGCAGTGGTGCGATCTCGGCTCAACACAACCTCTGCCTCCCTGGTTCCAGCAATTCTCCTGCCTTAGCCTCCCAAGTAGCTGGTATTACTGGCCTGCTCCACCATGCTCAGCTAATTTTGTATTTTTAGTAGAGACGGGGTTTCTCCATGTTGGTCAGGTTGGTCTCGAACTCCCGACCTCAGGTGATCTACCTGCCTCAGCCTCCCAAAGTACTGGGATTACAGGTGTGAGTCACCGTGCCCAGCCCATGTACTTTTAAAAAATCACATATTTTGTATTTTGCTTCCCATTGTTGAGGCTAAGTTTCGTCGTCCCAGTTGCCTCAGGATAGCCAAGTTCAGTTCAATCTTTTGTGCAGTTATCTGGAGTCATTAAGAAACATTTGTGGTTGATTATTGAAACCTGTTTGATGTATCACATAAATCCTATGTGTAAAAAGTTCACACTACAGGCACAGTGAAAGTGAAGCCCTGTGAGACACTGCAAGCAAGGTCAGGGGTAGGCAAGACTGCACAGAACCTTGAAAATGCTCAGGGAAAGGAATAACTTTGCTAACTCTACAGATTGTATTTGATACATAGTTCTCTCTTTAAGACATTTTTACTGTGTGCTCTTAGAGTAGTTTGAGAGTCAACCCTTGGAATTAACAATTTGTTTTAGTATGTTGTAGCTTTCCCCCAGAATCTCAGAAGTAATCTCCAAATGCCCAGTACGTTAATTAGGCTGGGTCTAGATTTGAGCCTTCATTGCTTTCTGGAATTGGTTTCTCTGGGGATGATGATGTCAGGTCTGGTTATTACACTTCTGGTTGTTCCACATTAGAAGGCTTCCAGAACCCTTGCCCTGCGCATAGCTATGGTGACAGGAAGAGCAGAAGCTTATGTTAGAGCCCTTCTGTGCTTTGCAGTTGGTGTTATTTGCCCAACAGGTGGAAGTTTGTCATTTCTTACATTTGGTTCTCTGATCTTAATCTAATTCAGGATGCTGGAAAATTATTTTATCTGCTGAAGGCTGAGGTATTTCTGACTCTGGAATTTATCCTTGAGTATAGTCAGCTGAGTATGAAAGACAGTTTTAGAGAGCACAGTTCTTAGGTTTCTTGACTGACCTTTATTGTCCTTCTTCACTGTTCTTATCTGAACAAGGTCATTTGACACTACAGCCAGTGGAGGGATCCAGAGTTTAAAAGCAGGTCCATGGAAGAAGGAGAGGCTGTTGTTGAATATGTTATGGGATTTGTGACAGACTTGGTAACTTGCTAAGGGATCACATGGGAGATGACATTTTGAAGGACAGAATTGACCTAGGCAGATTTTCGGCAAGGGCAGTGACATCCCTTGTGTTTAGTATTTAGCAGAAGAAAAGAGCTGAAAGTTTAATATGACTGACAGTACAGGCATTGGGGAAAGATAACACTTCTGTTGACAGGAAATGAAAAACGCAAAGACATGGGCCGTGGAATAGGCTGAGATGTAAACAGACTATTTAAATGAAGTTCTTAACAAAATAAGTTTGAACCATGATGAATACCAACATTTAAGTTATTTGGACAGAGAAAAGTTAACATAAATTGTTAACCAAGTATAAAGTCATTAACTTGCTAAATGAAAGGGTAATAAGAGCCTGAAAGTTTCATAGAGATCACAACTACAGAAAGCAGCTACCACCACTAGGACTGAGGGAACAAAGGGAAAATTAGGAAATTATTAAAACTTGAAGCACCATGGAAGTGAAATATTATTTTCACAGCAAAAGGAGTTGCTTCCACAATAACAAAAGCTCACCAGCCAGGTCTAGTAAACGCCACCACTTTCTTATATTTATTGCTTTACTTCTTTTGGGATGAAAGAAAATTATATTGAATTTTCTTTTTCTTCCCCTTTGTCTTCCTGAAATTCTCAATGTGATGTTGAACATTGAAGGACAAGTGGTTGATTTCTCTCAAGTGCCTTATTTGAGCTCTTGTTGTTTTTGTAAGGATTTAATAATAATTATGTGATTTAAAAACAAAGTTTCAATAATTATATAGCTTAAAGTTGAATGAGTAACAGAGCTGCAACTTTGAGGTAACAGTCTCACAGGCTTTTATCGTAATAAAGCTATTGATATTTAGTTTCTTTCATTTGTTTTCCCTAGAGGTTTTGCTACTTGTTGATGAGTGCTTCAACTTACACATTTATGATGATGTGGGAGTATAGCCATTATCTCCTGTTTCTTCAAGCAATATCTCTATTCCTGCTAGATATCTTTTCACTGAAGCAAAATGACAAGGTATTATGGCATTTTGAAATGATGGTTTTAAATCCAGAGAATGAATGTATTTATAGCATTGTATCTTAAAACCTCTCTTTTCTTCATCCATACACTCATATGGTTCAGAACCCCAATGCGTACAACATTTAAGTTATTTGGACAAAGAGAAGTTAACATAAATTGTTAACCAAGTATAAAGTCATTAACTTGCTAAATGAAAGGTTAATAAGAGCCTGAAAGTTTCATAGAGATCGCAACGCAGAAAGCAGTTAACTGCTAGGGAAAAATATGAAATTATTAAAACGTAGAAATATAGAACAGGACCTCACAGAGCTGATACTCAGACTTTTGAGCTCAGAAATACCAGCTTTGCTCAAAAGTAGGGCCCTTCAGAATTGGGACCCAGGCCTCTGAGGATGTGGCTGTGTCTGACTGGTCTTGGGTTTCTTGGGCTGGAAGATGTGATGAAGTTGGTTCTTGAAGTGTTGGAAAAACTGCAGCTGCATTCAGTGCTTCCATAGGAAGTAATTGCTCTGTTGGGTTGAAGAAGCATCCTTGAGGTGAGGTCACAGGACCCTCAAGCCATCAGGAAGCAAGAGGAAGGAGCAGGCTCCTTCCTCCTCCAGGCTTGCACTTTCCCTCTAGCATTTCCTATTGGCAGAGCTTCATAGGGAACCAACAGGAAAAGCAGAAATGTAGATTGCAGAGTCCTAGGCCCGGCATTGCCAGGCAAAGGATAGAAAGGGGAGTTTGGAGCTAAGAGAGTTATTTGGTAACTGGCACACTTCTGTAGAACCAGAACCCAAATCAAAAATAGAACACAAGCCTGGTGTGGTGGCACATGCCTGTAGTCCCAGCTACTCGGGAGGCCAAGGCAGGAGGATTGCTTAAGCCCAGGAATTCAAATCCAGCCTAGGCAACACAGTGAGACCCTATCTGTACAAAAAAAATTTTAAAAATTAACGGTGTGAGGTGGGGGCTGAGGCGGGAGGATCACTTGACCAGCCTGAGCAACATGGTGAGACCCCACCTCTAAAAACATTAAAAAAGGGAATAGATCATTACCAACACCCAGAAGTCTCCATCATGCTCTCTCTCCCAGTCATTACTTCAACCCCCAAGGGTAACTACTGTTCTGACTTGTAACAGTGAGGTATCTTTTTGGTTTTTTTTGAGACGGAGTCTCACTCTGTCGTCCATGCTAGAGTGCGGTGGCTCAATCTCAGCTCACTACAACCTCCACCTCCTGGCTTCAAGCAATTCTCCTGCCTTAGCCTCCCAAGTAGCTGGGATTACAGGCACCTGCCACCACACCCAGCTAGCTTTTGTATTTTTAGTAGAGATGGGATTTCACCATGTTAGCCAAATTGGTGTCGAACTCGACCTTGTGATCCACCCGCCTCAGCCTCCCAAAGTGTTGGAATTACAGGCATGAGCTACCGCACCTGACCGAGGTATCTTTTTTTTTTTTTTTTAAGTGGCTCTGGCTATTGACTGATTTTTTTTCTTTTTGTTTTTTATTTTATTTTTATTTATTTATTTTTACTTTTTTGGAGACAGGGTCTCACTCTGTCACCCAGGCTGAAGTGCAGTGGCTCAATCATGGCTCACTGCAACCTCTGCCTCCCAGGCTGCAGTGATCCTTCCACCTCAGCCTCCTGAGTAGCTGAGACTACAAGTGCGTGCCACCATGCCCGTCTGATTTTTCTTTTTTCTTTCTCCTTTTTTCTTTTTTTGAGACAGAGTCTTGCTCCGTCACCCAGGCTGGAGTGCAGTGGTGCGATTTTGGCTCACTGCAACTTCCACCTGCCAGGTTAAGCGATTCTCTTGCCTCAGCCTCCCGAGTAGCTGGGATTACAGGCTCTCGCCACCATGCCCAGCTATTTTTTTTTTTTTTTTTTTTTGAGACGGAGTCTTGCTCTGCCACCCAGGCTGGAGTGCAGTGGCCGGATCTCAGCTCACTGCAAGCTCCCCCTCCCGGGTTTACGCCATTCTCCTGCCTCAGCCTCCCGAGTAGCTGGGACTACAGGCGCCCGCCTTGTCGCCCGGCTAGTTTTTTGTATTTTTAAGTAGAGACAGGGTTTCACCGTATTAGCCAGGATGGTCTCGATCTCCTGACCTCGTGATCCGCCCGTCTCGGCCTCCCAAAGTGCTGGGATTACAGGCTTGAGCCACCGCGCCCGGCCTATTTTTTGTTTTTAATAGAGTTGGGTTTCACAACGTTGGCCAGACTTGTCTTGAACTCCTGACCTCAAGTGATCCACCCACCTTGGCCCCCCAAAGTGCTAGGATTTCAGATGTGAGCCACCATGCCCGGCCAACATTAAAAATATTGACTGAGCATTTGCATAATACTTTCCTAAATTATAGTAGAGCATTTACTGTATAATATAGTTAAATCTAAAAACAAATGAAAACATGTATGATAAAATATAACTTATTCTCACTTATTTTATTTTTGTCGCAACAGGTTTATGAAGTTTATAAAATCTACATATTTTCCCTCTTTCTGGGATATTTACTGCAATTTGAGAATCCAGCTTTGTTGGTATCTCCTTTACTAAGTTTAGTAGCAGCCTTAATGCTTGCTAAGTGCCTTCAGGTAATTAGAATTGTCTTTTTATTGTTCTTATTTTGATTTTTTTTTTTTTTGAGATGGAGTCTCGCTCTGTTGCCCAGGCTGTAGTACATCTCAGCTCACTGCAACCTCTGCCTCCTGGGTTCAAGTGATTCTCCTGCCTCAGCCTCCCAAGTAGCTGGGATTACAAGCATGTGCCACCACACCCAGCTAATTTTTGTATTTTTAGTAGAGACTGGATTTCACCATGTTGGCCAGGCTGGTGTCAAACTCCTGACCTCAAGTGATCCCCCGTCCTTGGCCTCCCAAAGTGCTGAGATTACAGGCTTGAGCCACCGTGCTCGGCCATTCTTATGATTAATTTTTAAATTGTTAATTTTTTAACACCTTACTTCTTTGTTCATATGCTTTTTCCTCCACAGCTGAATGTGAAGAAAGGAAGTTTTGTAGCTAAAATAATAAAAGTGATTAATTTTTACTTGGTGTGTACTCTGACAATAACATTGAATATTATAATGAAGGTAAGTAACTCTCTGGGATTCATATAGTAAAACAAAATGAATAATGAAGTATATTGGACTAAATTTTAATGAGAATAATGAGATAGCACAGTAATAGAGTTTGAACAGTATAATTTTGAGTTAAGCAATAATCATAACTAGCATATTGGGTGAGAAAGTAGGATTCTGATTCTTTTCTGTATATAGTTAAAAAGAAAAAGGGAATGCATATTTTTCATTAAGTTAAAAATGTCACCATATGGAATAAAGTGAGACAAATGAAAAGTGTTTAGAAGAGTGGGTGAGTTACTTGAGCCTGGTGGGATAAGGTTGAAATGTTCTTGATCACCTGAGGTTAGGAGTTTGAGACCAGGTTGGCCAACATGGTGAAACCCCATCTCTACTAAAAATACAAAAAATTAGCTGGGCGTGGTGGTACGCGTCTGTAATCTCAGCTACTCGGGACGCTGAGGCAGGAGAATGGCTTGAATGGCTTGAACCTGGGAGGCAGAGGTTGCGGTGAGCCAAGATCATGCCATTGCACTCCAGCCTGGGCAACAAGAATGAAACTCTTGTCTCAAAAAAAAAAAAAAAAAAAGAAAAAAAGAAATGTTCTTACTACCCCATTGTAGTTTATGATTCAACATAAAGTCATGGGATTGATTTATGTCAGTAAATCTCCTTGCTTCATAGTCGTACTATATATTATTTATTCATATTTTTGTTTTGTAGTCTTGTTGTGTTTTCTGTCTGTAGTATTGGGGAAAGCATGTGCTTGTAAGCATAGCTAATATTTCTTTGTTTAATTGGTGTTTTTCTCTTCTAGATGTTTGTCCCACACAAAGAAAATGGGCACATGCTGAAATTCCTTGAAGTAAAATTTGGACTAAATATGACTAAGTAAGTTTTAGATTATGTAAGTTTACCTAAATTGATACCACTTAGACAATAAAGATAAAAAAAACTTCAATGGCCGGGCATAGTGGCTCACATCTGTAATCCTAGCACTTTGGGAGGCTGAGGTGGGTAGTTCATGACCGCTTGGGCAACATGGCAAAACCCTGTCTCTACAAAAAAACCAACCAAAAAAAAAAAAAAAAATGTAGCTGGGTGTGGTGGTGCATGCCTGTGGTCCCAGTTATTTAGGAAGCTAAGGTAGGAAGACCACCTGAGCCTGGGAGGTGGAGGTCGTAGTGAGCCAAGATCGCGCCAGTAGTGCACCCCAGCCCGGGCGACAGTGATACCCTGTCTTAAAAAAGAAAAGAAAAAAAAATCTTAGAATGTGTTTACCACATTGTTAAACTTTAACATTTTGTTCTAAACCCAATGATTTAAGTAGACATTCTCAATCCATCATTGAGCACTCCTAAACATTACTCCATCTCTAACATCCTTCCCCACGGCTAGGGATTGAGGATAGGAGTTTAGAGATGGATGAGAAATGAGGACGCAGATAAACATATATACAACCAGGAGTCTTGTTGACCATACTTAGGGCCAAAAAATGTTTATCCTGATTCATACTGCTCAAAAGGTTTACATTTCAAATTTTATGATTTATCTTAATAAGTAAATATCTCTTTTTTAAGTGGGTCCTAGTTGAGTTACACTTGTCAATATAGAGTAGGTCTATCCAATAATAATATGTGAACCACTTATGTAATTGTAATTTTCTAGTTGCTGTATTTTTAAAAATACAAAGAAACAAGTGAAATTAATTTTAACATATTTTCTCTAATATATAAAAATAATTTGTAAACAATGTAAAAATTATTAAGGATATATTTTGTTTTTCAAATCATTATTTTGCTCTTCTTTTCTTTGAAATCCTGGGTATATTTTGTACTTAAAAAGTATGTCTCAACTTGAATTGGCCACATTTCAGCTGTTTAAAAACCTCATGTCTCTAGTAGCTACCATATTTGACAATGCATTTGTAGAGGTTAGCCAGCTGAATTGTTTGTTGTCTTCTAGATAAAGATAGAAACTAAAATTCCCTAAAAACTATATTAGGCTTTAGAGATGGTCACGTTACTCGGCAATAAAAAGCAGCAGTTTTACATTCATTAGAGCGGTTTTAGTGAGAGCACATGCTTTGTTTACTAATACGTTACTATTATCGTCATTTATAAAGGATAGTACCTTGCTATTATAAGTAAACAGGTTTAGGAAATGTGTCTTTTCTTAGTTTTTACTGATATTAAAAAAAATACTTCTGTGTTCAGTAGTTTAAAACGTCTGTAAATTTAATATCATGCTTTTTGTCTTCTATAGGAATTTTACAATGAATTGGCTCCTCTGTCAAGAATCCCTGCAGGCACCATCTCAAGATTTTTTTCTGCGATTGACACAGTCTTCTTTATTACCTTTCTATATCCTGGTGTTAATTATTTGTTTTCTTTCTATGTTGCAAGTTATTTTTAGGAGGATTAAGTAAGTACCTATGAGAATCACTCATATTACTAACATACATTATGGAAATATATGAAATACTTATTTTTAATATTCTTCCAATATTTTTATATTTGTTTTAGAGCTTCTAATTCCATTCTCTTTTCATTGACATGGAAAATATCATTATAAGATGTGTTGGCCACGTGCAATGGCTCACACCTGTAATCCCAACACTTTGGCAGGCCAAAGCCGGCGGATCACAAGGTCGGGAGTTTGAGACCAGTCAGGTCAATATGGTGAAACCCCATCTCTACTAAAAGTGCAAAAATTAGCTGGACATGATGGCGCTCACTGTTAATCCTAGCTACTCAGGAGGCTGAGGCAGGTGAATCGCTTGAACCCGGGAGGCAGAGGTTGTGGTGAGCCGAGATTACACCACTGCACTCTAGCCTGGGTAACAGAGTGAGACTCCCTGTCAAAAAAGAAAAAAAAAGGTTGTGTTGCCCAGAAAGATTTAAACTTAGTTTTTTGTTTTGTTTTGTTTTTTGTTTTTGTTTTTTTTTTTGAGACGGAGTCTTGCTCTTGTTGCCCAGGCTGGAGTGCAGTTGCACGATCTTGGCTCTATGCAACCTCTGCCTCCCGGGTTCAAGCAATTCTCCTACCTTAGCCTGGGTTCAAGCGATTCTCCTACCTCAGCCTCCCGAGTAGCTGGGATTACAGGCATGCGCTGCTACGCCCAGCTAATTTTGTATTTTATCCATGTTGGTCAGGTTGGTCTCAAACTCCTGACCTCAGGTGATCCACCCGCCTCGGCCTCCCAAAGTGCTGGGATTACAGGCATGAGCCACTGTGTTCAGCCCTAAACTTAGAGACTTAATATATAACTGAAGTTTAAATAATCAGTTAAACTTTTACAGACCGATTCACTAATTTGTACAAATTTTTACTTAATATAAGAATAATTTATTCTATTTAACTTAAATGAAGTTAGCAGTATAAGTAGTTTTAAATTACAAAGTTTGAGGCCAGGGGCAGTGGCTTATGCCTATAATTCCAACAATCTGAGAGACTGACGCAGGATTGCTTGATGCCAGGAGTTCAAGACCAGCCTGGGCAACATAGTGAAACCCCCATCTCTTAAAGAAAAAGAAAAAAAAAAAGCTATAAAGTTTGACTAACCTTTGATGTTTTTATCATGTTTGAAAAGACAGAGATTGTGTATAATTTCTTAATTTTAAGAATTTATTCGAATTATGATTTAACTATATTAATTTAGCAATTGCTAGTTGATTCATAATTGATCTTGGAAGAAGAACCTACAAATCTTTATTATTCTTTTTTTTGAGATGAAGTCTTATTCTATCACTCAGGCTGGAGTACAGTGGCACGATCTTGGCTCACTGCAACCTCCACCTCCCAGATTCAAGCGATTCTCCTGCCTCAACCTCCAGAGTAGCTGAGATTTCAAGCATGCACCACCATGGCTGGCTAATTTTTGTATTTTAGTAGAAACAGGGTTTCATTATGTTGGCCAGGCTGGTCTCGAACTCTTGACCTCAAGTGTCCTCCCACTTTGGCCTCCCAAAGTTCTGGGATTACAGGCGTGAGTCACTGCTCCTAGCCCTTTTGTATTTTTCTGAAAATTCATGTTTGGTCTTCATAGAGTTTGTTGTCTTCAGGTTCTAAAAGCCATTTGCAGAAATGTAGTATATATGTTAGGTATTTAACTAGCACAATATACTTTCAAATTTTAAAGATCACCTATATTTTTTATTATGTCGAAATATAAAATTTTAGGTATGTCCTTCAAAGATGATAAACAATGTATCTTCAGTTTTTTACAAATGTATTTTCAAAGTATTAAAAAATACATTTTCTTTTTGTAGTGGTAAGTCCCTGAAGGAAACTGTTACTCTTGAAGATGGACGAATTGGAGAAAGACCAGAAATAATTTATCATGTAATTCACACTATTTTATTGGGTTCTCTTGCAATGGTTATAGAAGGGTAAGTGTACTTTATTTGATCCCTTTGTTTTTACAAAGATTGTTGGCCGAGAGCAGTGACTCACACCTGTAATCCCAGTACTTTGGGAGGCCAAGGCAGGTAACTCACCTAAGGTCAGGAGTTTGAGACCAGTGTGACCAACATGGTGAGACTCTGTCTCTACTAAAAATACAAAAATTAGCTGGGTGTGGCGGTGTGCGCCTTTAGTCCCAGCTACTGGGGAGGCTGAGGTGGCAGGGTCTGTCGAACCTGGGAGGTAGAGGTTGCAGTGAGCCGAGATTGTGCCACTGCACTCTAGCCTGGGCGGCAGGGCGAGATTCCATATCAGGAAAAAAAAACAACAACAACAAAAGGCAATATATGAAACCCTTTGCATATTAAAGTTAATTATTCTTAAGTTGTAATTCATATAGGAGCATCTTTCTTTAATAGATGAAAGAGGAAAATGTTACCATCTTTAGAAGTTTGGAGCTTTCAGTTCTTCAATTAGGTTACTTGTATACAAACTGAATGTTTAATAGCATTGAAAATTATGTTTAAGTTTTTGTTTTTTGTTTTTGTTTTTTGAGACAGAGTCTTTGTCGCCCAGGCTGGATTGTAGTGGCACAATCTCAGCTCACTGCAACCTCTGCCTCCCAGTTCAAGTGATTCTCCTGCCTCAGCCTCCCAAGTAGCTGGGTACAGGCATGCGCCACCAAGCCCGGCTAATTTTGTATTTTGAGTAGAGATGGGGTTTCTTCATGTTAGTCAGGCTGGTCTTGAACTCTTGATCTCAGGTGATCCGCCTGACTCAGCCTCCCAAAGTGCTAGGATTACAGGCATGAGCAGGCGCGCCTGGCCTTGTTTTTGTGTTTTTGAGAGACAGGCTGGGCATGGTGGCTCATGCCTATAATCCCAGCACTTTGGAAGATGGAGGATGATGATCACTTGAGCCCGGGAGTTTGAAACCAATCTGGGCAATATGGCAAGACCCTGTCTCTACAAAAAAAAAAAAAAAAAAAGCGCCAGGCATGGTGGCATACGTCTGTGGTCCCAGCCACTAATGGAGGCTGAGGTGGATGGATTGCTTCAGCCTTGGAGTTCAAGGCCACAGTGAGTCATGATCACGCCACTGCACTCCAGTCTGGATGACAAGAGTCAGGCCGCGTCTTTAGTTAAAAAAAAGAAAAAAAGACAGGGTCTCATTCTGTCACCCAGACTGGAGTACAGTGGTGCCATCACAGCTCACTGTGCTCTCGAACTCCCAGGCTCAAGCAATGCTCCTACGATATCCTCCCAACTAGATGGGACCACAGGCTGGTGTCACCATGCCTGGCTAATATTTTTTAAAGTTTTTGTAGAGATGAGGTCTCGCCATGTTGCCCAGGCTGGTCTTGAACTCCTGGGCTCAAGCCATCCTCCCATCTCAACCTCCTAAAGTGTTGGGATTATAGGCGTGAGCCCCTGTGCCTAGCCACATTTAAGTTTTTTTTAAATTATGATAAAAAGTACATAACATAAAATCTACTATCTTAATGTTTTTTAAGTATACAATTCAGCAGTGTTTAGTATATTCACACATTGTTGTACAACAGATCTGCACAACATTTTCATCTTGTAAATCTAAAACTCTATATTGATGAACAACTCTCGTTTTTTTCCCTACCCTCAACCTCTAATAATCACCATTTTACTTTCCATTTCTTTCTTTCTTTTTTTTTTTTTGAGACGGAGTTTCACCCTTGTTGCCAGGCTGGAGTGCAATACTGTGATCTCAGCTCACCGCAGCCTCCACATCCCGGATTCAAGCGATTCTCCTGCCTCAGCCTCCCAAGTAGCTGGGATTACAGGCATGCGCCACCATGTCCAGCTAATTTTGTATTTTTAGTAGAGATGGGGTTTCTCCGTGTTGGTCAGGCTGGACTTGAACTCCTGACTTCAGGTGATCTGCCCACCTTGGTCTCCCAAAGTGCTGGGACTACAGCCAGGAGCCACTGTGCCTGGCCTTTACTTTCCATTTCTATGAATTTGTTTACTTTAGATACCTTATGTAAGTGGAATCCTATAGTGTTTATCTTTTTGTGACTGGCTTATTTCACTTTATGTCACATCATCAAATTTCATCTATGTTGTAAGATGACAAGGATTTTCTTCTTTTTCAAGGCTAAAAAATATTTCACTGTGGATACAAGGAGTCTTCAAAAAGTTCGTGAAAAATGCGTATTGTGAAAAAACTATGCATGTATTCTAATTTTTTTGTGTGTGCCAAAACCATTGTGCCCCTAGATCAGCTGCAAACAAGAGCAGAGCTCTCCTTTTTTTTTTTTTTGGGAGACAGGATCTTGTTCTCTTGCCCAGGCTGAAGTACAGTGGTGCCATCTCGACTCACTGTAACGTCCACCTCCCAGGTTCAAGCTATTATCCTGCATCACCCTCCAGTGTAGTTGGGATTACAGGTGTGCACCACCATGCCTGGCTAAATTTTGTATTTTTATTAGAGATGGGGTTTCACCATGTTGGCCAGGTTGGTCTCGAACTCCTGACCTCAGGTGTTCCACCTGCCTCAGCCTCCCAAAGTGCTGGGATTACAGGTGTGAACCAATGCACCCAGCCTCTTAATTTTTGAAAATTAAAAAAAGAAATTCTTTTGTAGAGACAGGGTCTAATTTTGTTGCCCAGGCTGGTCGTGAACATCTGGCTTCAAATGATCCTACTGTCTTGGCCTCCCAAAGTATTGGGATGACAGGCATGTGCCACTGTACCCAGCCTGGATATTTCTTTATTTTCTCCATTCCATGGCTTTGCTGTTTTATAAAACCGCAGTGGTTAACATTTATACTCTAGGCCCAGATTCTTCCAGTCTCCTCTGAGTTTGACACCAGGGAATATATCCTAGAAGGGTCTGATTGTTCTCCTTAGTATTTATTACAAAAGTTGTCCCTTGAAATGTTATTTTTTTCTTGATAATCTGTACTAAGCACTGATATCTATTAATTTTTCTAAACTTTTCCAGTTTTAGCAGTTGGCATCTCCTACGGAGATGGGCTCCTTTTGGTTTCTTTAACATCTACAACATAAAGTAATGTATTTTCTTCTTTTTTTTTTTTTTTTGAGACGGAGTCCTGCTCTGTCACCCAGGCTGGAGTGCAGTGGCCGGATCTCAGCTCACTGCAAGCTCCACCTCCCGGGTTTACGCCATTCTCCTGCCTCAGCCTCCCGTGTATTTTCTTCTAATGATACAAGTTAATTTTTTTCTGTACACCTTGATTTTTAATCTTTTTAATTTAAGAGCTAAATTTTTAACTTTTTTTTTTTGAGATGGAGTCTCACTGTGTCATCTAGGCTGGAGTGCAGTGGCACGATCTCAGCTCACTGCAAGTTCCGCCTCCTGGGTTCAAGCCATTCTCCTCCCTCAGCCTCCCGAGTAGCAGGGACTACAGGCACCTGCCACTACACCCGGCTAATTTTTTGTATTTTTAGTAGAGACAGGGTTTCCCTATGTTGCCCAGGCTGGTCTCAAACTCCTGACCTCAGGTGATCCACCGCTTCAGCCTCCCAGTTTGCTGGGATTACAGGCAAGAGCCACCACACATGGCCAAATTTTTGTATTTTTAGTAGAGATGGGATTTCACCATGTTGGCCAGGCTGGTCTTACGCTGCTGACCTCAAGTGATCTGCCCATCTCAGCCTCCCAAAGTCCTGGGATTACAGGTGTGAGCCACTGCGCCCAGCCCCAGGTGTTATTTTTGCTTGTGCCATATATCTACATTTAAAAAAATAGAAAGCAAAAATTAGGTTAACATTGCACATGAAGTTTTGCATTTTGCTTTTTTGTTTCTTATAATAATTTATTTAGTCAATACCTATTGAAGAACAGAAGTTTGTTTTTTTGTTTTTTTTTTTTTCCAATTTTCTTGCTAGTAAAACAAAATGCTGTAGTTAAAACTCTTGAGTGTGGCCAGGCGCAGTGGCTCACGCCTGTAATCTCAGCACTTTGGGAGGCCGAGGCGGGTGGATCACTTGAGGTCAGGAATTTGAGACCAGCCTGGCCAACATGGTGAAACCTGGTCTCTACTAAAAATACAGAAATTAGCTGGGCATGGTGGCGTGTGCCTATAATTCCAACTACTTGGGAGGCTGAGGCAGGAGAATCGCTTGAACCCAGAAGGCGGGGGTTGCAGTGAGCCAAGATCACACCTGACAGTGAGACTCCGCTTCAAAAAAAAACAAAAAAGACCCCTTGTATGTCTATCTTTATACTCTTATGCTAATATATTTTCAGGCTACATTACTAGAAATAGCATTGCCTATCTTAGAGGGTTTTTTTTTTTTTAAGGCAGAGTCTCGCTCTTCACCCAGGCTGGAGTACAGTGGTGCAAGTTTGGCTCACTGCAACCTCTGCCTTCCAGGCTTAGGTGATCCTCCTGCCTCAGCCTCCTAAGTAGCTGGGACCACAGGCATATGTCACCATGCCTGGCTAATTTTTGTAGTTTTGGTAGAGACGGGGTTTCACTGTGTTGCCCAGGCTGGTCCCAAACTCCTGGCCTCAAGTGATCACCCACCTCAGTCTCCTAAAGTGCTGGGATTACAGGCATGAGCCACCATTCCCAGTCCACCAAACTGCCTTTTGAAAATACTCTATAGTTTATATTCTCTCCAAGAATACAATTTTCCTGCATCCTCATCAGTATTAATGCTTTTATTTTATCCTAATTTGCTAGACCACATGTCTGCTTGATTTTTAAAAAACTAGATAACAATCTGTTGCTGAAAATTAGAGGCTAAGCTTTTTCACTGTCCCTTAACATTTTGGTATTTTCGTGAGTAGCAGGAAAGAGCTCAAAGGAGAGAAATTAGATAATAATGCTGTTCACAGGATGTCTCATGTATGACTCCATTTGTGTTTTCCAGCTTGAAGTACATCTGGATTCCTTATGTGTGCATGTTAGCAGCATTTGGTGTATGTTCTCCTGAACTTTGGATGACACTTTTCAAGTGGCTTCGATTAAGAACTGTACACCCAATATTGTTGGTGAGTCATTATTTTGCGTTGTTTCTGTTCTAATTATATAAAATCAAAGCTAGTAAGTGGAAACTACATTGAATACAATTGAAATAGCATGAGTAAATTACGTGATGACTTACAGGTAGAAAAGCAGATCTTGTGCAAAACATTTTTTAAAATAATTTCTGGGCTGGGCGCGGTGGCTCACGCATGTAATCCCAGCACTTTGGGAGGCTGAGATGGGTGGATCACTTGAGGCCAGGAGTTCGAGACCAGCCTGGCCAACATGGTAAAACCCTGTCTCTACTTAAAATACAAAAAAAACTAGCTGGGCATGGTGGCACATGCCTGTAGTCCCAGCTACTCGAGAGGCTGAGAATTGAGAATTGTTTGAACCCAGGAGGCAGAGGTTGCAGTAAGCCACAATCACACCACTGCACTCCAGCCTGGCAACAGAGCAAGACTTTGTCTCAAAAAAATAAAAATAAAAATAAAAAATTCTGATTATCAAAGTAATGCATTTTAATGCATACAGCTGAAAAAATAAAAGGTAAAACTGTGAGTGAATCAGTAATGTGAGAGGCCACCAAGAATTAATTTTTATAATATCTTTCTTGGTTTAATTTAGAACTATGGTATATTTTCTCTATGAATGGAATATTCCATTCTGCCTGCTGTGTGCTTGGGATACAAAGATAATTATAGCGTAGTTAATTTCATCAAGTGGATTATAATCTCTGGGCGTAAAAACAGATAATAAGAATTCGACCCTCTGTCCCCTGCTCCCTCCGCTTCCACTTTCTCCAACCTGCCAGCTCTTCCTTCTCTCCCCGTCCTGCCTCCTAAAAAACAAAAATAACTTTTCATAGGGTTCTTTTAGAACATAGGGAAGGGCTACTTAATTCTGTTTTTCTTTTTTTTTAGGCACTCAAATAAGGCTTTCCAATCTGAGATTGGAAAGATATTTAGTTATTAGGCAAATGTAGGGGAAAGAGAGGATATTCATGGTAGAAGGAATAGACAGAGAGGTAGGCAAAGAACATGATGTAATCAAAGGGACTGGGAAAAAGGCACAATATATTTAGTTTTCTTGGCACACAAAGTGTGAGGTAGGTAGGGGTGGTCAAGAAATGAGACTGGAGAAATGGAGGAAGGTGAGGCCATGGGGTCCCTAAGTGTCATGCTGCGGAGCTGGCTCTCATGCCGTCCGCAGTGGGAAGGAATTGGGATGTGTACGCCTCATGGAAAGCGAGAGAGTCAGACTTGTATTTTCTGTTTGCTCACTCTTACAATTCTGTGAAGGATAGTCCACAGGCAACAAACTTCAGTCACAGAGGAGGCAGAGTGGATAGAAGTAATTGAAGCTTCAATTTATTGAATGCTCATTATGTCAGGTATTGTTTGAAGCATTTCACATGCTATTCAGTCCTAGATTTTCTCTGTTTTATAGATAAAAACAAGGCTTTAATTGGTTAAATAACTTGCTTGAGATTGCCAAGCTTCTAAGTATGGAAATCATGATTCACGCCCAGGATTTTCTTTTCTCTTTTTTTTTTTTTTTTTTTTTTGAGACAGAGTCTGACTCTCCCAGGCTGGAGTGCAGTGGCACAGTCATGGTTCACTGTAGCCTTAAACTCCTGGGCTTAAGCAATCTTCCTTCCTCATCCTCCTGGGTAGCTGGGACTTCAGGCACATGCCACCATGCCCAGCTAATTAAAACATTTTTTTCTGTAGAGACAGGATCTCTCTATGTTGCCCAGGCTGGTCTCAAACTCCTGGACTCAAGCAATCCTCCCACCTTGGCCCCCTAAGTTCTGGAATTATAGGTGTGAGCTACCGCACCCAGCCACACCCAGGTTTTTCTGACTCCAAAGCCCATTCGATTAGTAGTATGCCAGATTGGAATGAAAAAAGTAGATCAGTAAGCCTCACTGCTTATTAAGTATGGGGAAATGAGGAAGAGGGAGATATCCTAGATGTTTCCTGGGTTCTGGTGGATCATAGGGTCACTAAAAGACATGGGACAGTAGGCAGAACAGGTTTTATTATAGCAGGACGATGATACATTATCTTTAATAATATTCATGTTGTATTTTGCCAGTCTTATTTCGAGGAGAGTTTATGCATTCTTATTTTAACAGACTAGTGTACTAATGTATATTAGTTTTTTTTGTGTGTTAATTCATTGTCTTTTTTGTTGATAGCTTTTCATGTAGTAGTGTACTATCCTTTGTAAGATCTGTATAACATAGATTTCTGGCAAATTTTTCAAATATCGACTTGCCATTTGAAATTATGAGCATTACCTTTTTAATGTTCTGTGTTAAATTTTTATAGTAAATGTTTATGTCTCACTTTACTTCCAAGTTAATATCTTTGAAAGTCATTAGTTTTCACCCGTCTCATTCTGTGAACTAGGTTCTATGTTGACTTCATTTTTTTTGAAATTTTGTATAACTATAGAGATATATGATTGATCATAGAGTAGTGTCTATTACCTCTAACATGTATTCTGAAATGTATTTATCTGTAATCCTTTTTGCTTTCATATTTTAGGCTCTTATTCTGAGCATGGCTGTGCCCACTATAATAGGTCTCAGCTTATGGAAAGAGGTAAAAAAATTAGATTTTTATATTAATAAAATGTACTTTATCTACAAGGGTAGTGATAAATTTATATGTGTGGGTAGGAAACATGTTGAGACACTATCCTAACAAAATAAAATGTAATATTCTTGTAATGCTTAATTTTTTTTGTTGTTAGCATTGTAGAAGGGCTAAAACATTTCTAGAATGCCACCTGATGCTGTTTTCTGCAGTCTAATGCTAGTGTTAATTCAGTTTATAATTGGCAAAGGAAATTGCTGAGTAAATAGGAATTAATATTAAAACACATTTTGGTAACTCCAAAACTTTATCATCTATGAAATGATATAAATTCTGCAAATTATTGGAACTGAAAATTTATTTATTTATTTATTTATTATGTGTGTGCCTGAAAGATACAACTGATGATCAATTTATTATTGTTTGGTAATGACAAAATTATTTATTGAGTCAAAGCAGTGAATTAACCATAAAATAGATTATTTGGATTGAGAAAAATAAGTAGGCCATTGAAGGAAAGCAAAGAGATCCATCATGACATTTTTTCCATGCAAAAGGTGTTGTAATATCATTTGCCTTAAGTTAGTCTGTTAGTCTTTTGAAATACTGTGGAACAGTTTTAAGCTTTCTAATTACTGACATACACCTTTTGGGTTTTTTTTTTTTTTTTTTGCATTTTAGTTTTTTCCAAGATTAATGACAGAATTAATGGAACTACAGGAATTCTATGACCCAGATACAGTGGAACTTATGACCTGGATAAAGTAAGGATTGAAGTGCCCAAGACTATTATTAAGCTATTAATTAATCACTGCATGCTATCTAATGAATTCACAGGAAATAATAAATTAATACTTCTCTAAATTTTTTCATCAAACTCAGGAGTTTTAGGGATATTTAGGTTTTGTTGGACTTAGTGATTCTAATTTTCTGCTCATCTCCATGGGCTTGAAAATATAGCATTGGTTGGTATGAGATTTGAAACTGCCATTGTCAAACACTTAGAAATATGGGATAAAAAAAGAAGAGCTATCCTTTTATTTAGAGAGTCAAGGGGATGCTTATTCTGCCCTGTGTTGGAGGTGAATTGTCAGTGGATTACTAGCTTTGATAACCAGGGGTTTTAGATTTTAATGCCCACACAGGACAGGAGATGTGGTCTTAGGCCTATGGAAGCAGGGAATTGGAATTGAGAACCCCCCAACACACACATACGTAACTCAGGGACCCTCAGAAGGCTACACTGACAGTGAAAGGATAGAAGAGCAAATACCTAGTCAGTGGAAGGATGGAATAGCAAGATACCAAGCAGTAGAGAAAGAAGATAAGAAAGCATGTCTCTCTCGCATTCATCTCTTGGTCAGAAAAATTCTCCCCTCTCAATTTATAGCAATGGATCTGAATTCATGTGGATTTATAGTTTGAAATTATACTTGTCTAGTGTAATTTGAAATTATGCTTGTCTAATCTAAGAAACCCCAAATTAAAAAATTAGCGTTAAAAGTGGTTTGGAGTTGGTCTGGAATGTGTGACACATCTTCAACCCATGTTATACAGGATTCCATAAGTAAAGTTTCATGAAGGTAAGCTCTAAAATTATAAAACACATAAGCAGTTCAACGAAGCTTGTGATAAACAGCGGAATTAGACCTCTAGCTATTTCTGATAATAAAATTTGTATCATCATTTAGGGTTTGCTGCATAACAGAATGCCACAAAACTTAGTGGCCTACAAACAATAAACATGGGTTATTCCACACCATCTTGAGAATTAGCAGGGTTAGGGTGCTGGGGAGGATTCTTTTGGTCTGGGCCAGCTTCACTGGGACTGGATAGTCTGGCAGGGTCTCTGTCACAAGTCTAGGGTTGGCTCTGTGTCAGCTGAGGGGATCAAACTGACTTGGCCCTCTATCTCTCATCATCTAGCAGGTTAGCTTGGGCTTGTTTACAAGGTGGTAGTTGTAGAATTCCCAAGAGCAGCAAGAGAGGGCAATTCTCAATGTCAAGCATGTTTTAAGTCACTGCTTACATGGTGCTTACTATTGTCCTATTGGCCAAAGCAAGTCACATGATGATGACTAGCATTCCCTCCAAGACTGTGACCATAGGGAGAAGAATTATTGTGGCCATTTTTGTAACCAGTCTATTCCATGGATGGAGACTACGAAATAACTACATTGAAATTTATTAAAGACATAAAAGAAGATAAGAAGACATGAAAAAGTGATGAAATACTATCAAAAAAGACCAGAAAAATATGGGAAAAAAGACAAAAAGTGTTTCTAGAAATTTTAAATTGATTTATAGAATAGGTATACAGAAACAAGAATAGGTTTTATTATAATGTCTTGTTACTATAACATATCTTCTATTTTATAAAAATAGTTTTCTTTAGATCATCCTTAACTATTGCCCATTAATACTTTTGTGAATTCTATTTGCTATTGTTGAATACTGCCTTGTGTTGTCATTAACAAAAGAGGAAGTTACATCTCTGTATGATTTACCACAGTATTTTCAAAGACAGCAAAAGCCCAAACAATTACCTATTGAACATTTATGTTACTGGGTACAATTACTGTGTTTTATATCTGCTTCCTCACTATTGAGGACTATGGCCATATATGCCATCTCTTTCTTTCGATAGCCTGGCACTATCCCTAGCACATAGAGGTAGGTGCTTAATGTTAAATTCAGACAGTGAATAAATAAGTGAATGTATTAGAACAGCCCTTTGGGACCTGCTTGTAGGTTTTCCACCTTGCAAGTAGCATCTGTCTGGGACTTGGGATAATGATTCAGAGTGGAGAAGTCCTATATTTTCCGCCTAGAGACAGACACATGGGTAAAAACAGAGAAGGAGCAGAAGGAGAGGTGGATTAGGAAGAAGTTGGGTTGTACGTAGTTAATTTGCAAAAGATGGAGTTGAGAATTCACAGTATCACCACTGAACTAGTCACCTTATCTAAAATAATATATTCTGGTTACTGTCCCCTTACTCTGCATTATTTTTAATCATATTATCACCACCCAATATATATGTTTACTTCTTATTGCCTTCCCCCTGCTCCCTCTTTTTAGAAAAGTTTCTGTATCTTCAGCGCAAGTGTCTGGTGCATAGTTAGGTGCCCCTTTTTTTTTTAATGAATCCATAAATGAAATGAAATGAAAACTGACATTGAAATTTAAATGTATAAACATTGTAAGTTTTCTGGTGTTTCAGAGTTGATATAGATCAGTGATCTAAATAGTATACTCGCCTTTTCAGTGTGCAAATCTTTATGTTTCTTTGCAGAAGGCAAGCTCCAGTTGCAGCTGTGTTTGCAGGGAGTCCACAGTTAATGGGTGCGATTAAATTATGCACTGGATGGATGGTGACAAGTTTGCCTCTTTACAATGATGATGATCTTCTCAAGAGAAATGAAAATGTAAGGCATTTTGAATTCTACATTTGGATCTCTTTTCCAGCACTTTGTATTTTAGCATAGTCTGCAGTATACGTATGCTTCTAGGTAGCTAGAAGAGTCCAAACAATTTTAAAAGAGTTAATTAACTTCCGTTTCGGAAAACCTGTGTAATTAATAATACATTTAACCAAGAGGAGACCCAAAATTAAAATATTAAGTTCTTTGTTTTATGAATAATATTGATATGTTTCTAAGAAAAATACCTAATGTTCCACAAAGTGTCAAGGGACCTAATGTGTAATATTTTACCCAGGCTGGAATACAGTTGTGCAATCTCAGTTCACTGCAACCTCCCCTTCCTGGGTTCAAGCGATTCTCCTGCCTCAGCCTCTTGAGTAGCTAGGATTATAGGCACCCACCACCACAGCCAGCTAACATTTTTTAATTCACCCAGGCTGAAGTACAGTGTCACAATCTCGGCCCACTGCAACCTCCGCTTCCTTGGTTCAAGCGATTCTCCTGCCTCTGCCTCCTGAGTAGCTGGGATTACAGGCATGCGCCACCACAGCTGGCTAACATTCTTTTGAAAATACTGTTGTCAATCAAATTTTTATTTTATTTTTTATTTTTTATTTTTTTTGAGACAGAGTCTTGCTCTGTCACCCAGGCTGGAGTGCAATGGTGCGATCTCGGCCCACTGCAACCTCTGCCTCCCGATTCAAGTGATTCTTCTGCCTCAGTCTCCCGAGTAGCTGGAATTACAGGCATCCGCCACCATGACCAGTTAATTTTTGTATTTTTTAGTAGAGACAGGGTTTCACCATATTGGTCAGGCTGGTGGCGAACTCCTGACCTCAGGTGATCCACCTGCCTTGGCTTCCCAAAATGCTGGGATTACAGGCGTGAGTCACTGTGCCCAGCCCTCAATCCAATTTTTAAAAGAAGACTGTCAATTAATGTCTTGGTACTACACTTTGTCTTTCTCAGCTAAAGTTCTATTATTGCTTATAAAACACTAATTTATTTTTTAATAAATGGGCAGTATTGACTCAGTATAACATTAGAATGGTATCTAATTATAGTTTAGATAATATATTATTTTGAATGTTTGATATGGCTTTAAATGGTAACTTCATATCTGAAAGCAATGATGAACTGAACCTGAGTTCCCAATACTCTGTTTTTCAATTTTAGATAATTTCATACAGTTTTTAAGCATATTCTAAGTTAAGGAAGAAATACAGTAATATAGAGATTAAGAATGCGGACTCAGGAATCAGAGTACCTGAACCCAAATGCTAGCTGTGCTGTGTATCAGCTTTGTGACCTTGAGCGAGTTACTAAATCTGGAGATTAGGTGAGAATAATAGTTCTCACCTCCTACTTGTGAGAATTAAATGAGATAATGTACAATGCCTGAAACACAGTAAAATTTTAAAGTTAGCTATTATGTTATTACTCTGTACTATTAAGTGGTCGTTGCATGCATACACATACACATGGACACACACAGTGTACAAAGAGGAGTAAAAAAGCAGGAACAGTCAAACAATTCTGCCTACAAAAATCTAAGAAGTTGTCATAAAAGGCAGTCCCTCAATCTGGGCTTTGAAGGATGATTAGAAACTTGTTTGGAAAAGAAATATATATGATTCCAGGCTGAAAAAGTAACATGAGCTAAGGAATTTGTATAGTCTTGAAACTGGAAAAGAAAATGAGGCTGAATTCTGACAGACCTGGAATATCATGCTGAAAAATTTAGATTTATCCTTGAGGCAGTTAAGAGACATGACTTTTAGTAAACCTGGCAGTGGAATGATTAGATCTGCTTTGAAGACGTAATTCTGGTCATGGCAGAAAGAACAGATTGAAGCAGGCAGGGGAGAGATAGAGACGGGGAGATCTACCTGAGAATGACTCCTTGAGAGATAGCAGCCATCTCTGCTGAGTATTTGCTGCACTTCCAAAACATAGAGTTGCTTAGGCAAAATATAGACAGCATATTCCTGAATTTTGTTTTTTGTGGATTTAAAACAACAAACTCTGTGACTTTGTTTTCTTTTGATTGGTCTTTTCTAATATGGTATTTCAGAGTTACTTGTAATTAGGTCAGAGTTCTAGTTAGGTTCTAATTTAATTTAAACATTTTAGAGTTTTAAGTTTTATGTAACTTGTCTATGAGAAAAAGTAACCATGGTTTTTCAAACTTTTTTTCTTTCTCTACGGTATATAGCACATAGCAGGTATTAAGTAAACTTGTTGTTAAGCTAAAATCCAAACTGAACTTCATAAATGAGACCATATCGTTTATTTATTTTTAATTACAATTTTTTTTTTTAATTTTGGAGATGAGTCTCGCTCAGGCTGGAGTGCAGTGGCGCAATCTTGGCTCACTGCAGCCTCTGCCTCCCAGGTTCAAACAGTTCTCCTGCCTCAACCTCCCGAGTAGCTGGGACTACAGGCGCACGCCACCACGCCTGGCTAATATTTTATATTTTAGTAGAGACAGTGTTTCACCATGTTGCCCAGGTTGGTCTTGAACTCCTGAGCTCAGGCAGTCTGCCTACATCTGCCTCCCAAAGTGCTAGGATTACAGGCGTGAGCCACCATGCCCGGCCATTTATTTATTTATTTATTTTTTAATTATTTTATTCTTTTGAGATGGAGTCTCGCTCTTGTATGGTATGAATTTAAATGGTAACTTCATATCTGAAAGCAATGATGAACTGAACCTGAGTTCCCAATATTCTGTTTTTCAGTTTTAGAGAATTTCATAAAGGCTGGAGTGCAGTGACGTGATCTCGGCTCACTGCAACCTCCATCTCCCAGGTTTAAGCGATTCTCCTGCCTCAGACTCCCAAGTAGCTAGGACTAGTGGTTCATGCCACCGTGCCCAGCTAATTTTCATATTTTTAGTAGATATGGGGTTTTGCCGTGTTGGCCAGGCTGGCCTCAAACTCCTGACCTCAATTAATCTGCCTGCCTGGGTCTCCCAAAGTGCTGGGATTATAGGCGTGAGACACCGCACCTGGCTGACCATATCAGTTAAATTAGACAGAGTCTCTTTTTTTTTTTTTTTTTTTTTTTTTTTGAGACGGAGTCTTGCTCTGCCACCCAGGCTGGAGTGCAGTGGCCGGATCTCAGCTCACTGCAAGCTCCGCCTCCCGGGTTTACGCCATTCTCCTGCCTCAGCCTCCCGAGTAGCTGGGACTACAGGCGCCCGCCTCGTCGCCCGGCTAGTTTTTTGTATTTTTAAGTAGAGACAGAGTTTCACTGTATTAGCCAGGATGGTCTCGATCTCCTGACCTCGTGATCCACCCGTCTCGGCCTCCCAAAGTGCTGGGATTACAGGCTTGAGCCACCGCGCCCGGCCTAGACAGAGTCTCTAATTCGTAATATGTGGCTAATCTTTGTATAATCCCCTGGGCCAGTGATTCCTAACCTGGGACGATTGTTCCCTGAGGGGACATTTGGCAGTGTCTGGAGACATTTTTGATTGTTGCAATGTCATAACAGGAAGAGGGGTTCTATGGGCATCTTGTGAGTAAAGACCAGGAATGCTGATCTACATTGCAGAGAACATCCTCTCTCCTGTCCCAACAAAGAATGATCTGGCCTAAAATGTGAATAGTGCAGGCCGGGTGCCGTGGCTCAAGCCCATAATCCCAGCATTTTGGGAGGCCAAGACGGGCGGATCGTGAGGTCAGGAGGTCGAGACCATCCTGGCTAACACGGTGAAACCCCGTCTCTACTAAAAAAATACAAAAAATTAGCCGGGCGTGGTGGCGGGCGCCTGTAGTTCCAGCTACTCCGGAGGCTGAGGCAGGAGAATGGCGTGAACCCGGGAGGCGGAGCTTGCAGTGAGCTGAGATCGGCCACTGCACTCCAGCCTGGGCGACAGAGCAAGACTCCGTCTCAAAAAAAAAAAAAAAAAAATGTGAAGAGTGCTAAGGTTGAGAAACTCTGCTCTAGGCTATCAGTAATGTTACTACAATTGCGTAGAAATTTTTTTTTTTTTTTATAAATGCCCCAATAGTATGTTTCACTTTCTTAACATTTAAAAATAAATAAAATTGTAAATAACTATCAATAGGTATAGGCTGGATAGGATAGAACCATTCCCACTGAAACGTATTTAGTGTGAAATGAGAGAGACACTTCCTCTTGATGTATTACCATTCTGTGTGCCACAGAATGTTGAAAGTAGGTATTCCTAGCATGTCAGTTGGCATGGGAACTGAGGGTACTAGCTAGGCAGCTGTGGTGACAGGTAGGAGGCAGTTACTGGATATTCTGCAAATAGATTGGAATCTTATTCATTCTAGATTTCAAATCTCAGTATTTTCAGGACAAATAGTATATGATACTATGGGCCTAATATTTGTGATTTTATTACTTTTTGAAGGATAACAAGAGTTGATCCAATATTAACATTTCAGAAAGACTGAGAAGCTTTATTATCTAATAAGATCCAGAGCTTATTATCTAATAAGTTCAGCAAAATTATGGTAAAAAGCACCACATAATCCAAACATGAGTTTTGATAAATATATAAATGAATATTTATATTTATTTATAAAAATAAATATATTTTTCATATGTAATATTCAGTACTGAGAACACAATAGATGCTCGATGTATGGTTTCAATTTACTGAAGTTTTAAATGTCCTTTAAAATTTATTTTAATTGTATTCTTTCAGATCTACCAAATCTATTCAAAGCGATCTGCTGAGGATATTTATAAAATACTGACATCTTACAAAGCTAATTACCTAATTGTAGAGGATGCTATCTGCAATGAGGTGGGAACCATGAGAGGCTGTAGGGTTAAAGATTTATTAGACATTGCAAATGGCCATGTAAGTAACCATTTGGAAAGTTATTTATTTATTTATTTATTTTAGAAAAACGATTTTACTTAAACTCGTAATCTTTTTTTTTTTTTTTTGAGACGGAGCCTCGCTCTGTCGCCCAGGCTGCAGTGCAGTGGCCGGATCTCAGCTCACTGCAAGCTCCGCCTCCTGAGTTTAGGCCATTCTCCTGCCTCAGCCTCCCAAGTAGCTGGGACTACGGGCGCCCGCCACCTCGCCCGGCTAGTTTTTTGTGTTTTGTTTTTTGGTAGAGACGGGGTTTCACTGGGTTAGCCAGGATGGTCTCGATCTCCTGACCTCGTGATCCGCCCGTCTCGGCCTCCCAAAGTGCTGGGATTACAGGCTTGAGCCACCGCGCCCGGCAAACTCGTAATCTTTAAACTTTATTTTTGGAACTTAACTAAGAATATAATTGAGTTATGTAATAATGGGGGCAGCTTATTAAAAGTAGTTTGAAGTATTTTTTCAACATACAAAAGAAAACGTCAGCCTTGGGTAGGATGCATGATAAGGTTCTTCCGAGCAGTGATAATGGATTATGGAAATATTGCCTTCTAAATTTTAGGATTAAATCTTTTAAAAATTGGAAGCCTTCATACTGGTTTCTCAGTGTCAATGGAAAGTTCAGGAGTATAGTGGGCATGGTGACTCACTTATGAAGAGGCTTCTGTTTGCTAACAGTGAGATGTTTTATAGACAATGTTTAGCAGTAATGTGTTTTTTCATATAAATAATAGTCATTTGTATATTGATTGCATTTCTGCTATAAGCTTAATAAGCTTTTTAATACTATGTTTTATGTCTTTTAATAGATGGTTTGTGAAGAAGGTGACAAGCTAACCTACTCAAAGTATGGGCGATTTTGTCATGAGGTCAAAATTAACTATTCTCCATATGTGAACTATTTCACTAGAGTATACTGGAACAGATCCTACTTTGTATATAAAATCAACACTGTGATATCCTTCCAGTCTTGAAAAATAACAGAGCCTTCATTTCAAAGACTACCTGAAGTAAAACGCAGTTTTCTTCTACCTACTCATGTCTTTTGCAGATCAGAGTATGGACATTTGAAATATTGCTGCTTCTTTCCCCCTTCTGCTCTTAACTGGATCCAGAGTTCTGTGGGAAATAGAAGATCAAGCATTACTCTCCTTTGATTAAATGTGATGTATACCACTCTGCAATATTCCAGACAGGTATCTTCCTTACTGTTACATGGTCTTTAACACTTTTACTGATTGCAACATTTTCCCCATAAAATCTTCCATTATAATATTGATCTTGAATTTGAATATGTTCTAGGTGAGAATACATTTCTCAAACATAACATTTAATAAATACTTAATGTGATATAATTATTTAATAGAAGGAAAGAATTATTCCTACCTTCAAGCAAGTTTCTGAAGGTATTTTATGATGTATAGCAACTGAAGTTTTACAATAAAAACTAATTTAAATGTTAGCTGAAGATATGTGGCATTTAAATTAAAATGAAAATTATATAAAGGAAAGTGATTTTTAAGGATATACATAAAGATATATCTAGCATTTTCATGATACTCTTCTCCTCATCTGCTGCTTATATAAGTGAGCACTTTCTTAGTAATACATAGTGCATGATGTTATTGCATTTTTTAAATGACTCGTAAATGATTAGCTATTTCACTTATGCCTATTAATTTGATACCAATCTAATCATGATAAAACAATAACTGTTACATATATTTTTTTAATGGACATTTAAAAGAATGTTGTTCAGGTTTTTTTTTTAAATACTGATATGGGGCATACAATCTATTCACATATTTTCTACTGAAGTACTAAGTAAAAAATTAAATCATTATCAGAATAAAAATATGTGTTCTAAAATGAGCAACAGTTTCTGCGGATACATGCAGATGTTGTTAAACGTACCTCTGCATGCAGATATATTATAAAACACAAGCAATGTTATTTATGAAACTGTGATGCAGTCTTCAACATCAAGAAAAAATGACAACTGTAATAACATTTACAACACAGTTTCACAGTCTGAATGCTATGTTCCTTTAAGTATTTTTATATTTTTAATCATTTATTAAGAGAAAATTTTAAAACATTGATTTGGCCTTATTAAGAGTTTCAGGATAGGCCGGGCGTGGTGGCTCAAGCCTGTAATCCCAGCACTTTGGGAGGCCGAGACGGGCGGATCACAAGGTCAGGAGATGGAGACCATCCTGGCTAACACGGTGAAACCCCGTCTCTACTAAAAAAATACAAAAAACTAGCCGGGCGCGGTGGCAGGCGCCTGTAGTCCCAGCTACTCCGGAGGCTGAGGCAGGAGAATGGCGTGAACCCGGGAGGCGGAGCTTGCAGTGAGCTGAGATCCGGCCACTGCACTGCAGCCTGGGCGACAGAGCGAGACTCCGTCTCAAAAAAAAAAAAAAAAAAAAAGAGTTTCAGGATAGATGTAGTCTATAGATGTGTCATAAGTTGGGATACATGTTTAGTTTTTCCTTATACTCCTGTTCAGTGAACAGATTTTCATAATTCTAACTTGTTAAAGTGCTGCAAAAATTGCATTTTCAGTACTCTAAATTACTACATTAGAAGGGAACATTTCTCCGTTGTCTTTATTTTCTGTTATATATGTGTTGTAAAGTACACTACATTAGAAGGGAGCTTTTTCCATTGTCTTTATTTTCTGTTATACATATGTTGTAAAAGTACATGAATTCTTAGACTAATTCTCAGATGCTTTGCTCTTTTGGAGCTTAAGAATTGTTTGATGTTGATGTCATATATCTGATAGATTAGTTTCAGTGGTTCTCATTTCACTTTTATACATAATTTTTTAACTATGTTAAGATAGTTGCAGGCAGTGTACTTCAGGTTGACTCTGTACATCTGACTAGTGAGTCACTAGTATTTTGCTTCAAGCCTTCTGAAAATATGACCATAGTTACCTAAGCGCACAATGAATAGTCACATGGTAGTACTTGTGATTAGAGCATGTAAAACAATGTAATTTAAAAGTCATCTTCCATATTTTGAAGGGGAAATAGAACACCCTACTTTTTATGTAGTGTGAAATATTTAATTGAATTTTTATCGATTTATATTATGTCACCTGTGCTGAATTAGGTTTGGTACTTGTGTTTTGTTTGACATATTAGTAAGTTGCTTTTGCTTCTTTATGTCAACTTATTTCTTAAATAAAATCGATCTGGAAAAATTGTTAATGGGATGTTTTAAATAATGAATTTTTCATCCAGCTTCAGTTGAAAAGGAAAAGTAAGCTTTATTATGGAAATGACAATATTGAATAGGACAGATAAGTTTATTTGCTTCTACTTTAACTGTAGTTAAAACAGTAGTACTAGACAACTTTAAGTAGAAAGCATTTAATTTATTTCTTTGCTTATTTGTAGAGTGAACAAATGATTCACAATTGTGCAAATAATTCCACTTAGGTAACTTACAGTTGTTAGGTTTGACAATAAAGATATACTATGAGAGGAGAAGAGTTTATGGGTTTGGGGTGGAAGGAATTTCTGGAAGAAATAAAAAATGTTCTTTGCCCTTGATGTTGCAAACTCACTGATACAAGTGCCTTGAATTTACTATTATTATTATTATTATTATTATTATTATTATTATTATTATTTGAGATGGAGTTTCAATTTTGTCTCCCAGGCTAGGGTGCAATGGCGTGATCTCAGCTCACTGAAACCTCTGCCTCCCAGGTTCAAGTGATTCTCCTGCCTCAGCCTCTCGAGTAGCTGGGATTACAGGCACCTGCCACCACGCCCGGCTAATTTTTGTATTTTTAGTAGAAACGGGGTTTTGCCATGTTGGCCAGGCTGGTCTCGAACTCCTGACCTCAGATGATCCACCCACCTCGGCCTCCCAAAGTGCTGGGATTACAGGCATGAGCCACTGCACCTGACTGCCTTGAATTTATTTCTAAGTTTACTTTTTATTTTCAAAAAATTATTATATATTTCCTCATTTTCCATAAGAAAATTTTAGTAATGTTTTCTCATCAATAAACACAAAAAAAAGAGTCTTCACTATGCTATTTTCACTAATAACGTTAATTCAGTAATAAGCAAATCTTTGTTAAAAGTGGAGATGGAGGCCAGGCGCGGTAGCTCACGCCTGTAATCCCAGCACTTTGGGTGGCCGAGGCGGGCGGATCACGAAGTCAGGAGATCCAGACCATCCTGGCTAACACAGTGAAACCCCGGCTCTACTAAAAATACAAAAACTCAACCGGGCGTGGTGGCGGGCGTCTATAGTCTCAGCTACTCGGAGGCTGAGGCAGGAGAATGGCGTGAACCCGGGAGGCGGAGCTTGCGGTGAGCCGAGATCCTGCCACTGCACTGCAGCCTGGGCGACAGAGGGAGACTCCGTCTCAAAAAAAAAAAAAAGTAGAGATGGGATATCTAGCCTCCTAAATTAATTTAGCCTCCCAAATGCCAGACAAACAATCTAACATAAAATTTACCTTGAATAAGATATATTGATTCTGAGCTGCTTTGTATTTTTTCTAACTTTGGCATCTGTATCTTGGTGCTTTCTGTTAGACTGATAGTTTCAGAACCTAAGGAGTATGCATTGTACTTCAGCGCTAACTTTTTTCTTCATTACTTTCTGTGTATATAGACAGCATATTTTTTTTGTAGAACATTAACCCAGATTGCTAATAGCTTCATGTTACAGCATTCTTCCACACAGTCCAGATTGATTTAAGGAAAAGCAGAAGTAGAAGTCAAAGTGTGTTATAAATTGAGACTGAAAAACATGCTTTAAAAAATAGATTTAATTTCTTACACTGTGAATAACCATTGTATTGTTTTGTTTCTGATAAATCAGTTGTTTTGGGCTCCTATTTTTGAACTGTTAAAAATGTTGATGCTTTTTGTGGATAAAAGTAGTGCCTCTCTTTATACAACTGATGGAGTTTTAAAAAGTATGTAAGTTGCCTTTTTTGTTAAACTTATTTTAAATGCTTTAGTATTTAAAGGGTATAGGTTATGAATTAATCTGCGTATTTAAAACCTTTTTGTAAAGCGAATAACTACTTCCTGATTTACATCTCAATATATTCTCCTTTCATTTGCCCAATTTAGAAAATATGTAGTCTCTATTGTTGCTGTTTACCAATAGTTTTAGATCCCAATGTGTATTAGAATTATAGCTACAAAAATTTGCAAGTAAAATTTAGCAATTTCCTATTGAAACATGATCTCATTATTATGTTTTTTAATGTGTAGAATAAACACTTTAAATAAACAGGTGTGAAAATTGTAAAGGAATATATATGACAACTATTTTCTGTACATTAATGTCTAAACATTATGCTTACTTGTTTTTCATAATAAAGACATTTTGGAACCAAATTTGCTGAGTTTAGTATAAAAGCATCTTTGAATTATTTCTGAGTTTCCTAAAATGTGCAATATTTTAATCTTGGCATATCTAATCCTATGTGCTGTTCTATAAGAGGTACACTGGACTTGTAACCACTAAATGTATTTAGTATAATAAGGGTATCACAAAGGAACAAGAATTCCAAACTTATAGTTTGAAATGTCTCATAAACAACCCTTTCATACTTTAAGTTAGTAGCTTTGTATAGCTATTTAACACAGATGAGTACAGTTAGCTTTATATATATTATCCTCTGAGTCTTATCTATGACAATGTGTATTTAGATTAAATATGTTCCTCCTGTAACTAAAGTTGCATCTTTGCAAAGGATGAAAGTTCATTTCAGCAGATACAAATTCTTTAAAAGATTTGGGCTATAAACTAACACTTTAAATTTTGTAATAATCAGTATGCTTTTATCAAGAATGAAATTATTTCATGCTTAATTACCCTCATTTTGTTTCCATAATAAAACTATTTTCAGAATTTTAAGTTGTCTTTTATTTATACATGAATTTTTTTGGTGACAGCTTTACTGAGATATAATTCATATACCATACAATTTACCCATTTAAAATGTATAATTCAGCCAGGTGCAGTGGCTCATGCCCATAATCCCAACACTTTGGGAGGCTAAGGTGGGCAGATTGCTTGAACCCAAGAGTTTGAGACCAGCCTGGGCAACATGGAGAAAACCCATCTCTACAAAAAAAAATACAAAAATGGAGCCAGACGTGGTGGCACACACCTGTAGTCCCAGCTACCTGGGAGGCTGAGGCAGGAGGATCACTTAGGTCAGGAAGGTGGAGGTTGCAGTGAACTGTGATCACACCACTGCACTCCAGCTTGGATGACAGAGGGAGACCCTGTCTTAATCAATCAATCAATAGAAATAAAACATACAATTCAGTGGTTTTTCGTATGTTCACAGAATTGTGCAATTATCACCACAATCAATTTTAACACATTTTTATTACTCCCAGAAGAAACCTCATACCCTTCTGGCTGTCAACCCCAATCATTCTATCCTCCCCAGCCCTAGGCAACCACTACTAATCTACTTTCTATCTCTATGTTTGCCTACTGGACATTTCATATAAATTGAATCATACAACATGCTTCTTTCACCTGGACTCTTTTTAGGATTCATCCATGTTGTTCCATGTATCCATTCATTCCTTTTTAGTGCCAGATAATATTCCATTGTATGTATATACCACATTTTATCCATTCGTTAGTTGATAGACATTTGCGTTGTTTGTACTTTTTAGTTATTATGAATAATGCTGATAGGATTATCTGTATACAGGTTTTTGTATATGTTCATTTCTCTTAGGTATGTATCTAGGAGTTCAATTGCTGGGTCATGTGGTAACTGTGGTTAGCTTTAACAACCAGACTGGTTTCCAAAGTGGCTGCACCATTTTTTTTTTTTTTGAGACAGAGTCTCGCTCTGTCACCCAGTCTGGAGTGCTGTGGCCGGATCTCAGCTCACTGCAAGCTCCGCCTCTCGGGTTCACGCCATTCTCCTGCCTCAGCCTCCCGGGTAGCTGGGACTACAGGTGCCACCACCTCGCCCGGCTAGTTTTTTGTAGTTTTTTAGTAGAGACGGGGTTTCACTGTGTTAGCCAGGATGGTCTCGATCTCCTGACCTCGTGATCCGCCCGTCTCGGCCTCCCAAAGTGCTGGGATTACAGGCTTGAGCCACCGCGCCAGGCCTGGCTGCACCATTTTAAGATCCCCCCAATAAGGGATGAGGATTCTAATTTCTCCACATCCTTGTCAATAGTTATTATTTTCTTGATTATACCCATCCCAGTGAATGCAGCTATTTCTCATTATAGTTTTAATTCACATTTCCATTATAGCTAATTATGTTGAGCACCTTTTCATGTAATTATTGGCCATCTGTATATCTTATTTGGAGCAATGTCTATTCAAATTCTTTGCCTTTTTTTTTTTTTTTTGAGACAGTTTTGCTCTTGTTGCCCAGGCTGGAGTGCAATGGCACCACATCGGCTCACCACAATCTCCATCTCCTGGGTTCAAGCGATTCTCCTCCCACAGTAGCTGGGATTACAGGTGCACACCACCACACCCAGCTAATTTTGTATTTTTAGTAGAGACAGGGTTTCTCCATGTTGGCCAGGCTGGTCTCAAAATCTCGTCCTCAGGTGATCGGCCTGCCTCGGCCTCCCAAAGTGTTGGGGTTAGAGGTGTGAGCCACTGCACCCGGCCCTCTTTGCCCATTTTTTAGTTGGATTGTGTTTTTATTATTGAGATGTTAAGTATTCTTTATGTATTCTAGATATAGGGTCAAATATATGATATGGAAAATTTCCTTCCATTCAGTGGGTTCTCTTAACTTTTTTGATTGTGTCCTTGAAGCACAAATGCTTTTAGTTTTGGTTGCATTATTTAATTCATTCATTTTTTTTTGAGACAGGGTCTTGCTCCGTCACCCAGGCTGGAGTGCAGTGGCACAGTCACAGCTCACTACAGTTTCAAACTCTTAGGCTCTTCATTTCCATGTAATGTTTTTGATGTAGTTGGCTTTACACTTGCTATTTTACTTTTTTTCTAAATGTTTCATTTAATTTTTTTTTTTAAGTGGGCTTATCATATGCTTTTTTTTTTTTTTTTTTTAGACAGGATACTGCTCTGTCGGCCAGGCTGGAGGGCAATGGTGTGATCACGGCTCACTTGCAGCTCTGACCTCCCAGGCTTAATCCATCCTCCTCCCTTAGCCTCCCGAGTAGCTAGGATTACAGGAAGGCACCACCACACCCATCTCATTTTTGTATTTTTTGTAGAGACGGAGTTTCTCCATGCTGCTCAGTCTGGTCTCAAACTCTTGGGCTCCAGTGATCTGCCTGCCTTGGCCTCCCAAAGTGCTGGGATTACAAGTGTGAACTACTGCACCCAGCTATCATACTAAGAAGATTTATACTAACTTAATTCCAGTGAGATATAGAAGCATTAGTCCTGAAAAGCTCTATTCCCTCTTCCCTCTTTGATACTATTATTTTTATACATATTACATTTATATATGTTATAAACCCTATAATAAATACACTTATGGCTGGGCGTGGTGGCTCACGCCTGTAATCCCAGCACTTTGGGAGGCCAAGGCGGGCGGATCACAAGGTCAGGAGTTCAAGACCAGCCTGCCCAATATGGTGAAACCCCATCTCTACCAAAAATACAAAAAAATTAGCTGGACGTAGTAGCACATGCCTGTAATCCCAGCTACTTGGGAGGCTGAGGCAGGAGAATTGCTTGAATCCGGGAGATGGAGGTTGCAGTGAGCCAAGAACCAGCCCGGGCAACAGAGCAAGACTCTGTCTCGAAAAAAAAAAAAAAAAATACACTTACTGCTTTAGATAATTTTGTCTTTTAAAGAACTGAGAGAACAAAAGAAAAGTTTATGTAGTATTTGTTATATTAACCTTATTTACCATGTTTGGTTCTTTTTATTTGTTCCCATGGATTCAAGATACAATCTGATGTGCTTTCAACTTACCTCCTTTGTGCTGTTATGTCAAGTGTATGTTATATGTATCTATAATGTAAGTTCAACGATGTAATTATATACAGATTATTTTATACAATTATTTTAAAAATCAGTTTAGAGAAGAAATATGTGTCTATCTTTTATAATTAAATGTTTTTTTACCAATACTCTTTGTTTTTTTCAGTGAATTTTAACTATCATCTGGGAAGCTTTCAGCTTCAAGAACTTCCTTTAGTAATTTTTAAAAGATGAATCTGTTAGCAATGAATTTCCTCCATGTTTGTTGATTTGGGAATGTCTTTATTTTGCCTTTTTTAAAAGATCAGTTTTAGGCTTACAGAAAAATTGAACAAAACATCCAGAGAATTTCCATAAACTCTTGCTCCCCTCCACCCATACACACAGTTTCCTCTAACTCAACACCTTGTATTTGAACGGCACATTGCTTACAATTGAGGCAAATTGATAAATTATTAACTAAAGACTGTAGTTTACATATGATTCACTCTTTGTGGTGTACTGTTCTGTGGGTTTTGACAAATGTTTCTGTGGGTCTCACATGTCCACTATCACAGCATCATGGAGTAAACAGTTTTTACTGCCCTAAAGTTCCTGTGTGCTCTCATTCATCTCTCCCTCCCTTTCCCTGAGTCCCTGGCAACCACTGACTTTTTACTGTCCCTGTAGTTTTGCCTTTTCAGAATGTCAGCTATTTGGAATCATGCAGCATGCAGCCTTTTCAGATTGGCTTCTTTGACTAGCAATACGCATTTCAGGCTCCTCCACGTCTTTTCATGGCTTCATAGCTCATTGCTTGTTATTGCTAATAACGTTCCATTGTATGAGTATGTGGGTATTTATTTATTCAGGGACATCGTGGTTGCTTCCAAGTTTAGCAATTGTGAATAAAGCTGCCATAAATATGTGCAGGGTTTTTGTGGACATAAGTTTTCCACCGGTTTGGGTAACTACCAAGAAGTGCAATTGCTGGATGGCATGGTACTACTACCTTTGGATTAATAAGAAACTGCCAAACTGTCTTCCAAAATGGCTGTACTGTCTTGCATTCCCACCAGCAATGACTGAAAGTTCTGTTGCTTCATATCCCTGTCAGCATTTGGTGGTGTCCGTTTTGGGTTTTAGCCATTCTAATGTGTATAGTGGTATCTCATTGTTACTTTAATTGACAATTGCCTAATGACATATGATGTTGGGCATATTTTTGTATGCTTATTTGCTATCTGTATATCTTCCTTGGTGAGGTAGCTATTCATCTTTTGCCTGTTCTGTCTTTTTCTTATTGTTGAATTTTAAGTTCTTTGTTTATTTTGGATGCGAGTCCTTTATCAGATATGTGTTTCGTAAGTATTCTTTCCCAATTTGTTGCTTGTTCTTTTTTTTTCTTTTTTAAAAGAGATGGGTTCTCCTTTTCTTTTGGTCTCACTCAGAGGCACTGATATTCGCACACTTGTTTCTGATTTCATGGTGGCGGATGCAAATGAAGTTTGCAACAGGAAGTTTGGGGCACAGCTACAAATACAAACGGAGCAAGGTATCCCTGTCCCACCCAACCGGGAAGTTCTGCTGGGCTCTGCCTCTGCCTAAGGGGTTGGAAACTCTCAGCTCTTGGGTGGCGCATCATTGCAACCCTCTCCCAGCCTCTCATGGTTGAATGGTCTTCTCCAAGACAAACTCAATTGTATCTAGAACTGCAGGGGCGATGGGGTTTGGGGGAAGCAAGTATATGATTTCCTTAAATTAGTGTTCTTAAAGTTTTATGAACTTCGGCCATGACCTTTACCATGGGTGAGGAAAATGCATTTCTTCCTCTCCCCTACATCTGTTGTAATTGATGCCTTGTCCATCTCTCTCCTGACCAGCCTGTGGGCTGAGTTGGCCTCCAGGTGGTGCAGGGGTCTCCCCATAGCCCTGTAGCTACAGACTTCAGACCTGTCACAAAAAGAGTGTCTTGAGGCCGGGTGCGGAGGCTCGCACCTATAATCCCAGCACTTTGGGAGGCCAAGACAGGCGTTTCACTTGAGGTCAGGAGTTTGAGACCAGCCTAGGAAACATGGCAAAACCCCATCTCTAATAAAAATACAAAAATTATCCAGGCATGGTGGCGCACATCTGTAATCTCAGCTACTCAGGAGGCTGAGGCCTGAGAATCACTTGAACCCAGAAGGCGGAGGTTGCAGTGAACGGATATCACACCACTGCACTCCAGCCTGGGCAACAGAGTGAGACTTCATGTAAATAAATAAATAAATAAAGTGTCTTCCTACAAAACACAGCTCCTGAACAAAAACATTTCACCCGAGGCTCTCATTCTGGCTGGTAAAATGGCAAAACCTAAGGCTCCCCTCAAGATAATGCTTCTCAAGGATGATGTGGGGAGGAGACTAAGGCACCAAGGTGGAGGGAGGGAGCCCAAGGCATGGGTCCTGGGAGCTCCTTTGGCAGTTTCTTTGGTGCTGAGAGTGGGTGCAGAGGGTGGGCTATTGGTGACACTGGGCTGCGGGGCATCCAGGGGCTGCCTGCTGGCCATCTGAAGTGGGTCTGGAGTAGGTATAGACACTTAAACTCTTCTGGAGCAAAGGTGCCAAGAAGTGGTAAATGTCCTGTCTTCCTAACACTTGGCCCTGCCTGTGGGTTTCAGAGTTGGAAAACATGGACCATGAAGAAAGATGTTTTGGGAGCTGAGAACTGATTCTTAAAAGGACTACTGCCGCTAGAGTGAAACAAAAAGTTCTGCTCTCCCATGAAAAATGATGACTCTGAAGACCGGAACAGAGGAATGTGCAAATGCCAAGGCTGCACCCATGGTCATGCACATGCATCAAAGACTGGAAGATCTTTTGCAGAACAACAGCAGAGTTTGAGAGGAAAGTGTGTTTTTCTGTTCTTTATTGATTGTGCACCTGCTGTGTCCCTAGATGCCGGGACACTGGGGAGTGAAACACAGCAAGTGACTGGGCTTTCGGAGCTCGTGATCTAAGGGAAGGTGACAGGGAAGAGGAATAGAAAACCAATGATACAAATAAAAATGTAAGTAAAAACCATCATTAACCCATTTATGCTGGAGGTTGCAAATTTTTGAATTTTTGCCATCAGACCTTGATCAGTAGGATATAAACAACTCTCACAAGCTCAGCGTTTCAATAATGGAACACTAGGCATAAATGGGTTAATGTAATGGAGTAAATGCAGGATTCTATGTAAGTGTAATAAGGGGACATGACTGGCCGGACGCAGTGGCTCATGCCTGTAATCCCAACACTTTGGGAGGCCAAGGCAGGTGGATCACCTGAGGTCAGGGGTTCGAGACCAGCCTGGCTAACGTAGCGAAACCCCGTCTCTATTAAAATTACAAAAATTAGCTGGGCGTTGTGGCAGGCGCCTGCAATCCCAGTTACTCAGGTGGATGAGGCAGGAGAATCACTTGAACCCGGGCGGCAGAGGTTGCAGTGAGCCAAGATCATACCACTGCACTCCAGCCTGGGTGACAGAGTGAGGCTCCATCTCAAAAAAAAAAAAAAAAAAAAAAAAAGTCAGGGGACATGACTGGATTTTGGGATAAGAAAGGGTCCCTGAGAAAGGAGCTCTGGGGCTGAGATCTGAAGGATAAGTAGGAGTTTCTGAGAAGGGAGCTTCCTCTATTTCCGGTGCATTTTTGGCTGCTCGGGCCTTTAAAGTGCAGTAGTCATCGGCAGCCAAACAGCACATTGACTTTCGGCTGATGCTGATGTTTGTAAAGGATCATGACATATCTGGCGTGGGAAGGAGAGGCTGTAGTGCCACTGCACTCTCCCTGAATGCTCTGCAGGAAGAGCTGAGCCCTGACACAACTGTGGTCTGAGAATTTGGATGTTTTAGTTTGGGATGGGTTTACTGAAAAGAAAGGTGTTTGTTTTCAGAAGGTTGAGGCTTCAGTAGGCTGTCATCACGCCACTGCGAGTTAAAATAAGCGCTTGATGGAGTTAAAATATAAATAAAAAGCAGAGGCCGGGCGCGGTGGCTCACACCTGTAATCCCAACACTTTGGGAGGCCGAGGTGGGCAGATCACGAGGTCAGGAGTTCAAGACCAGCCTGGCCAATATGGTGAAACCCCCATCTCTACTAAAATTACAAAAAAATTAGTCAGGTGCATTGGTGGGTGCCTACAGTCCTAGCTACTCTGGAGGCTGAGGCAGAAGAATTGCTTAACCTGGGAGGCGGAGGTTGCAGTGAGCCGAGATCGTACCACTGCACTCCAGCCTGGCGACAGAGTGAGACTCCATCTCAAAAATAATAAATAAATAAACAAATAAATAAGTAAATAAGTAAGTGAATAAATAAATAGCAGAAGTTTGGTTTCTTCGTCTTCTCTGTTACTGGAAGTGATGGATCAGTGCACTAAGCTGTCCTCTTAATGTTGGAATTAGACTACAGGGGCACGTGCTTGTTAGAGGCAACCTGTCTCACAGTTTTCAGACAAGGACTTGGAGGCTGAATTTTAATAGTTCTGTCAAGGGCAACAAGTAAATTAGCATAGGCAGGTAAATTAACATAGGAATGGGAGTCACTGCAGCTTCCAAAAAGTGATGAGAGAAAAGTACAGAGCTTTTCTCCTCACCACATGAGATAACCTATTCTAAAAGCCATGTTTTCTCCTGCATATATTTCTATCTGACCAGTGCTACATGTTGTATATGAACAGATTTGTTAGTCAGGACCTTTGGTTGCAAGTGACAAAAAGTCAGCTCAAATCAGCTTGAGCAGAAAAGGAATTGATTTTCTTTTGTACTAGGGAATTTTGAATTGTTGATGGGTGCAGGAAGGGATAAATCCAGAGGTTCACCCAGTGTTACCATGACTCTTTCTGACTCGCTCCACCTCTCAGTTCGTTGCCTTCACCTGGCTTCATGATCAGCAGGCGTTCTGCACACCACAGCAAAGTGTGCTGGCAGCTCCAAATTCCAGACAAGGAGGGAACATCTTTCATGATGGCCCCAGCAAAAGTACAGTGCTTTGGTAGGTCCAAGGTATTTGCCGTCCCCTATACCACTTGTCTGAAAAAAGGAGACTGAGTCTATAAACAGGAAGTCACTGGGCAGTTCTTTCCAGGCTTCTGGATTTTGCAGATCCTTATATTTCTAAAATATATATATGTATATTTGGGGGATTGACATTAGGTTGCCAACTTTTTGTTTATTTTTGTAAGAGGTGAGATCTTGTTCTACTGCCTAGGCTGCAGTGGTGCAATCAGCCTCAAACTCCTGGGCTTAAATAATCCTTCGTCTCAACCTCCAGAGTAGCTGAGACTGCAGGCATGCACCACTTTTTTAGAGATGGAGTGTGGGGGGGGGGTCTCACTACGTTGCCCAGGTTGGTCTCGAACTCCTGGCTTCAAGTGATCTCCCACCTCAGCCTCCCAGATAGCTGGGATTATAGGCTCTAGCCACTGTGCCCAGCATAACTTTTCTTTTGGTACATAAGGACACTAGAAAGGTATCCATCATTTATTAAAAACACCCTTTTCTAAGAAAAAGACATTTTAACTCCAAAAACAGAAAAATATATGAGTTCAGAATAAACAAATTGTATTTCATCTATATAGTGGAATACCATTCAACAACAAAAAGAATAAACCATTGATAAACATGACTACACGAATGAATCTCAAAATAATTGTGCTAAGTGAAAGAAGTCAAAATGTACATACTGTATAATTTTATTTATATAAAGTTCTAGAAAATGTAAACTCACCTATTATGATATACAGCAGGTCAGTGGTTGCCTGGAGATGGGGTGTAGAGGTTGGGGAGCGACAGGATGGAGGAATTATAAAAGATGCAAGGAAACCTTTAGGGATGATGGACACGTTCACTATCTTGATGGCGGTAAAGGTTTCACAAGTGTCTATGAATGTGAAATCTTACCCAATGTAATGATATATACAACATATATTACATAATACTATACTATATACTATATAATACTATATACTATACTATAATATACTATATAATACTGTACCATTATATAGCATGTACTATATAATACATACACTTACATAAGTACATGCAGTTTATTATATATCAGTTACACCTCAATAAGTATGTAAAAATTGGGAAAATTATTATATATGTTGCTATAATGTAGTAAATGGTTCCTTGGGGTATTGAAATATGTTCTATGTTGATCTGTGAATTAAACATTTTAGGAGAAAAGGACTTAGGCACTTATGAAAAGAGAGATTACCTTTTAAAAGAAATATTTGCATTTGTTATATATATTATATATAGGGCAATGTGAACATACTATATATAGTGTATATATATGAAGTATGTGTATATATATAGTATGTGTGTATATATATATATAAAGTACATTCACATTGCTGGGCGAGAAATAATTTTTTTTTTGAGGTGGGGTCTTCATCTGTCACCCAGGCCCAGGCTTGAATACAGTGGCATGATGATAGCTCATTGTAACCCCTAACTCCTAGACTCCAGCAATCCTCCCGCCTCAGCCTCCTGAGTAACTAGGACTACAGGCACACACCACCACACCCAACTAAAGGAAATACAATTATTAAAGTAGGAAAAGCCTTTATTTTATAACCATAAAAATTTGAACATCAGATTAAGCAATAAACACAAATAATAAAAGTATACTTCCATTTTCATTTATAGCCACTATTAGTAATGAGGAAAGACAGCAGAAAAGAAAACTCAGTCAAAAAATAAAATGGGCCAGGCGCAATGACTCATTACTGTAATCCCAGCATTTTGAGAGGCCGAGGTGGGTGGATCACTTCAGATCAGGAGTTCGAGACCATCCTGGCCAACATGGTGAAACCCCGTCTCTACTAAAAATACAAAAATTAGCTAGTGTGATGGCAGTTGCCTGTAATCCCAGCTACTCAGGAGGCTGAAGCAGGAGAATTGCTTGAACCTGGGAGGCGGAGGTTGCAGTGAGCAGAGATTGCACCATTGCACTCCAGTCTGGGTGACATAGTGACTCCATCTCAAAAATAAATAAATAAATAAAATAAAAATAAAAATAAAAGTTTAGATCCAACACTGGTTCTCTACCTTGGCTGCACAATGGAATCGTGGGAAATTAAAGCAAAAATACTGATAGCTGTGTCCCGCTTGCTGAGATTCTGACTTAATTGGTTTGGGTGTGGCTGAGCCAGCTGAGTTGTAAAAGCTCCCCAGGTGATTCTAATGTGCATTAAACATGAGCATGCATTAAACATGAGCACGCATCATGAACCACCTGGAGGACTTGATACACCTCAGCTGGTTGGGCTTCAACCCCAGAATTTCTGATTCAGTAGGTCTGGGGTAGTATCTGAAAATGTTCATTTCTAGCAGGTTCTCAGATAATGCTGATGCTGCTGGTTCAGGAACAATACTTTGAGAACTAGTGGATTGGAGTGATGCCAGTTAACTATTCTTCCAAACTAGCTCCTATCTTCCAAACCAACCTGCCAAGTAACAGGTGTGAAGCAGGTTCACTGTGGGCCAGTGTCATTACCAGGGGAAGACTCTAAACATCTCACCCACTGTACCCTGGGCTATACCAGTTTCTATCATTTGCAAGAACCTGAGAAGACAGAACACTCGCACACAGGTCCCACGCAGCAGGTCTATTACTGACTGACAGGCAGCCAGGACAACAGAAGCTCAGGAAGGCTGCCCAGGGTGGATGAAGTCTTGTCTGCATGTGCCTCACTTTCACGACAGCTGGGGGACCCTTGAAAGCAGTCTGCCCTGGGTTTTATGCCCCGGGGGCATGTGATCACTGGACTAAAGTATTGTAGGACATGCTCCAGAGGAAGACGAGCAGAGTCTGGGCTGTTCCATCCAATTCCTCCTTACCTCAAGTTGTTGCATGTCCAGAACACAATTTTTTGTTTTGTTTTGCTTTCACTTTGGCTTGTTTTAATAAAATGCATTTTTATAAGCTGGGTGGGGGAAGAAGTGAACATTGTAAAAGTTTCTCAAACATTTATTTTACAAGGGCAAATAAATATATGTTCATTTAATTTAAAAAGTGAACTTATAGAACAATTCCTAACTTTTCCTGCACCTTCCATCCCCAGTTAAAGCAAACAAATAATATGCATAAACAGTAGAGTTTTTAATTGCTTTTGATATGAATAGTGCTGTTTTAAATTTCTTTTATGTCAAGCCTTCGGTGAGCCCTGTTGCTGTCTTACTAACACACATTTGTAGCGTCTTCTCTCGTTTGGATGTAGATTTAAATGTCTTCTTGGCCACTCTTACCAACCTTATTAAAGTTCATCCATTGGAAACACTTGCAAGAAATAAAATAAAGTAGAAAAGTCTCAACTGTTACTCAGGAGGCTGAGACAGAATTGATTGAACCTGGGAGGTGGGGGTTGCAGTGAGCTAAGATGGCGCCACTGCACTCCAGCCTGGGCGACAGAAAAAAAGAAAACTCTCAGCTGTACAAGCCTGCAATAAAGTACAGTTACACATAGAAACCCAGTGGCTCATTGGTACCAAGAGCCAATATCAGTAACCTCCATAGGTGACCACTACTCCGCAGATTTTTTTTTTTTTTAAGGGACAAGATCCTGCTCTGTTGTCTAGGCTAGTCCAGCGGTGCCTTGTGGCTCACTGCAGCCTCAAACTCCTGGGCTCAAGCAACTTACCTGTCTCAACCTCCCAAGTAGTTGGCACTACAGGTGCACCCACTATGCCCAGCTAATTTTTTTTTTTCTAGAGACAGTGATCTGACAATGTTGCCCAGGCTTGTCTCAAACTCTGGAGCTCAAGCAATCCTCTTGCCTCGGCCTCCCAAAATACTGAGATTACAGGCGTGTGAACCACTGAACCCAGCCTAGTTATTATTGAGAAGTACAAGCAAGAAAGAAGCAAGAACTGGGTTAGTCCAAGGTCACCTGGAGAACTGTCCTGCAGCAGGTGATTCTTGTTTAATTTACTTGTATAGAATCTACCAAGGCAGAGCACCTTCAGTTTGGGAAAACTGTTGCCATCAGGCTCGGTGGCTCACGCTTCTAATCTCAGCACTTTGGCAGCCGAGGAGGGCGGATCACCTGAGGTCAAGAGTTCCAGGGCAGCCTGGCCAACATGGTGAAACCCCGTCTCTACTAAAAATACAAAAATTAGCTGGGCGTGGTGGTACACACCTATAATCCCAGCTACCCTAGAGGTTGAGGCAGGAGATTTGCTTGAATCCCGGAGGCAGAGGTTGCAGTGAGCTGAGATCTTGCCGTTGCACTCCAGCCTGGGTGACAAGAGTAAAACTCTGTCTCAAAAAAAAAAGAAAGAAAGAAAGAAGAGAAAAGCTGTGTCAAGAAGAGGGTTCTGTTTCCAAGTAGGAAGAAAACTTAGAAAATGTCATTGGGATGGCCGGGCGCGGTGGCTCAAGCCTGTAATCCCAGCACTTTGGGAGGCCGAGACGGGCGGATCACGAGGTCAGGAGATCGAGACCATCCTGGCTAACACTGTGAAACCCCGTCTCTACTAAAAAAATACAAAAAACTAGCCGGGAGAGGTGGCGAGTGCCTGTAGTCCCAGCTACTCGGGAGGCTGAGGCAGGAGAATGGCGTAAACCCGGGAGGCGGAGCTTGCAGTGAGCTGAGATCCGGCCACTGCACTCCAGCTGGAGCAACAGAGCGAGACTCCATCTCAAAAAAAAAAAAAAAAAAGAAAATGTCATTGGGAAATTTTTTTCTTGTTTATAACTTGAGTGAAACTGATGGATGATGCTGGGACGGTGGCAGGGTGAGGCTGAGAAGGTATGTCTCTCCCTTTGAATTGGTCAGTCTGGAAGCCAACTCCACCACCAAAGGTTTTACTAAAGGTTTCTTCATACATTGCTTTCTTCAAAGAACACATAACACATTCTCTATTTTCAACATTCCATGAGAGTAAGAGTGGGGATTCTCCACTGCTCCTCTCAAGCATGCACGTGAGCAGCCGTGATTCCAAGGTGCCCGGTTTCCCTGTTCTCTGAAACATTTCAGTGGTGCTTCAGAGAAAATGCCTTTTATAAATAGAGAAGCTCTTTTTGCTAGAGGATGAAGTCGTGGAGTCAGGTGTGTTTTATTAGTTGACTCATTTTTAAAAAGTCGATTCTTTTTTACCATTTTTCATTTTTAATTTACATGGGTATATAGTAGGCATATATATTTATGGGGCACGTGAGATACTTTGATGCAGACGTGTAATGCATAATAATCACATCATGGTCAGTGGGGTGTCTACCCCTCCAGCATTTATCCTTTGTGTTGTGAACAATCCAATTATACTCTTTTACTTATTTTTAATACAATTAAATTATTATTTACTATAGTAACCCTGTTGTGCTATCAAATACTAGGTCTTATTCATTTTTTCTATTTTTTTGTAGCCATTAACCATCCCCACCTCCCCCCACCCCTCACTACCCATCCCAGCTTCTGCTGACCATCCTTCCACTCTCTATCTCCATGAGTTCAATTGTTTTCTTTTTTAGCTCCCACAAATAAGTGGGAATATGTGAACTTTGCCTTTCTGTGTCTGGCTTATTTTACTTGATGATCTCCAGTTCCATCCATGTTATTGCAAATGACAGGATCTCATTCATTTTTAGAGGAGCAGGAATGTGTTCACAAATAATGGTTGATCTTTCATGTTTTCTTGTTAGACTCGAAGGCCACAGAGCTGACAGTTGAAGTCTATGGCCTAGTAACACCCTGGACTTTGGGGAGCCCTGGGTGATTGCTCCTCACCTAATGGCCAAGCTGCCTCTGTCTTCTAGTTTTTTCTATCCTTAAATAGTATGGCTCAAAAGCAATCCATGATCAGTGTAGGAAATCAGGAAAAGAGAGAAACTTATAAAGAAAAACATGTAAAATTCAAGTGGACTGAGGATTGTTGGGGAGAAACCATTTGAGTGCACAGACGTTTATTTATACACGACTCTTACCTTCAGGTTAATTGAGATCTTGATTTAATTTGTCATGAATGCAAAATCTTACTGGCACTGCGTGGCCAAACCAGAGAAGCTGAATTTCCTTCTGTATCACAGGCATCTGTGGGGCTTTCTCTGCCCTCCGTGGGAGAACTTACACAGCCATGAATGTGTGGCCACCAGTGGGAATCTTTACAAACCCTGGGCTTTCCTAGTTTGTAAACCAGACTCAGAGCCACAGCCTTCTCTAGCGAAAAAGCAGAGTCATTGCACATGTCCCTGAAAAGCATTCGTTTCTAGCTTCCTGGAGTCCTGGAGAGCCACACGATCACCTGAGACAACTACTGTACTGTTGAGTTCCACTGTGCAGAGATGGCCCCTATTTTGATTTGTTTGGTATATTTCTTTACAGCCTGTATTGTGTTTGTGTGTGTGTGTTTCTAATTTTAACAAAATTAGGAAAATTTTCTGCACCCTTTTTTGGTCCTGCTTTTATGCTTTGTATTTTGTCATGAACATATATACATATATATAATATTTATGTCATTTATATAAAATATATATTTATAAAATTTATATAATTATGTACATATTATTCTCCAAAAGCAAAAATTGTGGTATATACAACGTTTCATTTTGTGGTGAAATACACTGCTTTAACTATTCCCCTGCTATGGGAGATTGTGCTTATTTTTTTAATTTCTTACTATTTGTTTTGCTTATAAATAGCACTGTAATAGCCTACTTATATCTAGGTCTAATCTTATTCTTCTCTAAAAATCACCTCTTAGGCCAGGCACAGTTGCTCATGCCTGTAATCCCAGCACTTTGGGAGGCTGAGGCGGGCGGATAACTTGAGGTCAGGAGTTCGAGACCAGCGTGGCCAACATGGTGAAACCCCATCTCTACAATACAGTGAACTTCAGCTTTGTTAAATGTGGCTGAGAGGCCCAAGGAGGTGGCTCATGTGCCTGTAATCCCAGCTAAGACAGGAGGATCATCTGAGGCCAGGCGTTCAAGACCAGCCTGGGCAACAGAGCAAGATTTCCATCTCTACCAAAAAGGATGAATGAATGCATAAATAAGTGTGGCTGAGAATTCCTTCCATATGAATTCTAGAGAATAGTGCATCTTGGCCGGGTACAGTATGGGAGGCTGAGGTGTGCAGATCACCTGAGGTCGGGAGTTTGAGACCAGCCTGACCAACATACAGAAACCCTGTCTCTACTAAATATACAAAATTAGCCAGGCGTGGTGGCATATGCCTGTAATCCCAGCTACTTGGGAGGCTGAGGCAGGAGAATCACTTCAACCCAGGAAGCGGGGGTTGCAGTGAGCCAAGATCGAGATTGTGCCATTGCACTCTAGCCTGGTCAACAAGACCAAAACTCCGTCTCAAAAAAAAAAAAAAGAAAAAAAAAAAACACAATAGTGCTTCCCGAAATAGCTATGGTGGAGAAGTAGTTTTATTTTGTGTTCTATGTTGCAATCTGTTGCATACTGATATGTGGTCCTACTGTTTAGGACTAGTTCACAGCTCTGCATGTTGAATTTGCCACCCAAGTCCCCCAACACCTAAACTCTTCTATCCCTGCTCCCCCAGACAAGACCTCTGATCATTGACTTGGCTGTCAAGACAATGTCAAATTGCAGTCACAATTTGGAAACTCATACTATAAATTCCAGTGCTTATCTTGATACCGATCAGTAACAGTTTCGGAGCTGACACCAGTCTTTGAATCATACTTTGAATATCTCTGTTCTCTGCTTTGTGTGTATGTAGTCTAACAGCAGGATATTTGAATAAACCACATTATTTGCCAGCACATGCTCATCTGCTCTAATTCTTTTTTTTTTTTTTTGAGATGGAGTCTCGCTTTGTCACCCAGCCTGGAGTGCAGTGGCGCCATCTCGGCTCACTGCAAGCTCCGCCTCCCAGGTTCACACCATTCTCCTGCCTCAGCCTCTTTAGTAGCTGCAGGCACCTGCCCACCATGCCAGCCTAATTGTTTGTATTTTTTAGTAGAGGCAAGGTTTCACTGTGTTAGCCAGGATGGTCTCGATCTCCTGACCTCGTGATCCACCCGCCTCGGCCTCCCAAAGTGCTGGGATTACAGGCGTGAGCCACCGTGCCTGGCCTTCATCTGCTCTGATTCTGAAATTGTCTGAATAAGACTTTGGAAACTTGGCTTATGCCATTATAATGAATGAAGTCAACTGCTTGCTAAGAACTGTGTGCCTATCACAGACGATTATGATCTTTCAACAGCATGGGGAAATACAGGAGTAAATACAGCCTGTGGTGTCTTCATAATATATTAATATGACAACCTTTTTTATACCTACTGAGAATGTCAGGAAAGTTCTGATTCTAAAAGCACACCTTGAAATTTTGTCCTGTTTATCTGTATGCAGAGAGATTTTTATGCTTTAAAACCTTTAGTGTAAGGAAACATTTAGTACTTGGAAGTAAAAACAAAAAGAAAGACTAAAATGAAAGCTCCTGTGACTTTTCCTCTAGATGCCAGCTGGCAGAATGTACGTGACAGACCACTAACCAGTCTGAAGAACTGAGCCCTTCCCCACACTGAGGCCTAGCAATGCAGAAAGGGAGATGGAAGAGTCTGTCTGACCCAGTTCCCAATCAAGCCTGTCTATCTCTTTGTTAGGCCATTCTTGCATTGCTATAAAGGAATAATTGAGGTTGGATAATTTATAAAGAAAAGAGATTTAATTGGTTCACTGTTCTGTAGGCTGTACAGGAAGCATGGTACTGCCATCTGCCTCTGGGGAGGCCTCAGGAAGCTTCCAGTCCTGGCAAAAGGCAAAGGGGAACAGGTATCTCACAGGGTGACAGCAGGAGCAAGAGAGTGCAGGGGAGGTACCACACTTTTTTCTTCTTCTTCTTTTTGAGACAGAGTCTTGCTCTGTCACCCAGGCTGGAGTGCAGTGGCGCAATCCCAGCTCACTGCAACCTCCACCCCCTGGGTTCAAGCAGTTCTCCTACCACAGCCTCCTGAGTAGCTGGGATTACAGGTATGTGCCACCATGCCTGGCTAATTTTGTATTTTTAATGGAGGGTTCATCACGTCGTTAAGGCTGGTCTTGAACTCCTGACCTCAAGTGATTTGCCCACCTTGGCCTCCCAAAGTGCTGGGATTATAGGCATGAGCCCCACCTTCAACACTGGGGATTACAATTCAACAGGAGATTTAGAAGGGACAACATCCAAACTATAGCAATCACTGTACAGAAGGTTATAAAGGAAGGTGGCAGGTGGTGGCCAGATGAAAGCGGAATGACCTCTGCTCTGGCTATGTTATGGCAATAAGGACACACCTGTTCCTTCCATTAGGTAAATAAGGTCTACCTTCAGTTATCCATTCAGCTAGGTGCTGTATGGAGAACACAAAGACAGACGTATAGACATGGACACTGCTTGGAAGAGCTGTAGAGGTAAAGGAAAATTTCTGCTTCATCCTCTGAAGGTTCACTGAAAATCAACTAACAGAAGGTGGGTAAATAGAAGAAAAGGCATATAAGTTTATTTGATCATAGCTTTTTGTGACATGAGAGCCTTCAGAATGAAGACCCAAAGATACCGGGGAACCTGTCTATTGTATACTTAGTTTCAACGAAGTATGAACAGCCGTATAGAGATGTAATTGGACAAAAAGAACACGACTTAACCGTAATAGACTGAGTGGGGACACCCTGCAAGGCCTGTCTAGATTCTTCTTGGCCTCTCAGTGCAGCATTCCTTCCTTCTGGGGACAGGGCAGTACCCTCTCTAGAATGGGGGTCTCATGACCTATAACCAAACAAGGTAGTTGGGCGCTTTGGGTGGCCAAGGCAGGTGGATCACCTGAGGTCAGGAGTTCGAGACCAGCCTGGCTAACATGGTGAAACCCCATCTCTACTAAAAATACAAAAATTAGCTGTGTGTGGTGGTGGCATGCCTGCAGTCCCAGCTACTAGGGAGGCCAAGGCAGGAGAATCACTTGAACCTGGGAGGCAGAAGTTGCAGTGAGGCAAGATTGTGCCGCTGCACTGCAGCCTGGGTGAGAGTGAGACCCTGTCTCATAAAGCAACAAACAAACAAAAAAAACCCCAAAACCAAGGAAGCTCAGATAATTTTTTAATGCCAGTTTTTACACAGAAAAGTGGGTGGGTGGGGTGAAGTTAGAGTCATATTATTAGGTTTGATGGTTGGCTCCAGGGAAAAGAGGTTCTGGTTTCTATGGCGAGCCTTAGGGGAGAATGATGGTCCAGAGACAGGAGGTCAGGAGAAGGTCAGAGAGAAACTATGTCTCTGGGGCCTTCATTTTGGGGTATCGTTTTCTGAGCCCCAACAAGCTTTAAGTTCATTGCTGGTTATAAAACCTAGAACATAGCAGTGAGTCATAAATATCTTAAGAACAGGTCAATAATGCTTTAGGTTAGATAAAACAAAGATTAAATAAAGGTTCGTAGATCTGGTTTATAGGGAAGCATCGTGTGCATGTGAAATGCAGGTACTTTGTGTTCAATAAAAGATTTATTTATTTAGCAAATATTTACTGGGTGCCTGCTGTGTACTAGAGGCTGTACTAGGTAAACGATATAACCACCATCCTGCTTTCCCCCACCCCCACCTCCAAGATCTTGGAGTCTACCGGGGAAGTGAGACTGTTAAATAGGTAACTGCAAGGAGGTGAGATGAATGCCATGACGGGGATGCACAGCTCTATGGCCACATACAACAGGGTGCCTACCTGCCCAAGGAGGTAGTGACGACTGCAGAGAAAAGTCATGTTTGATAGGACTCGCTTATTACCTCTTGAAAGATCTGTTTTTGGAAGTCCCTAAGAAGATGTAGTTCAGTTAGGTGTTGCAGGATAGCTTGTACAAAGAAATAGTTACTTCCAAACACAATCCTCAAGTCATATTCCTTCTACCATACTGGAAAGTATAAGGAAGAAGGGATCCCAGCCACCCTGTATTACCGGTAGATATGGACACTATCCCTAATGGCCACAAGATGGCAGTAGAATCCATCAGCTAGTTTCCCCACCTCAAAAATATTTATTGAATAAAGTTTTAAATTGTATGTCTGAATTGTATTGTATATATATATATTTTTAAAGAAATGCCAAAGAAATTAATCGATTTCAAGTTTTTTGTTTGTTTCGAGAGAGATTCTCGCTCTGTCGCCCAGGCTGGAGTGCAGCGGCACGATCTCGGCTCCCTGCAACCTCCACCTCCTGGGTTCAGGCGATTCTCCTGCCTCAGCCTCCCAAGTAGCTAGGATTACAGGCGTGCGCCACCTCCCCCAGCTAATTTTTTTATTTTTTAGTAGAAACGAGGTTTCACCATTTTGGCCAGGCTGGTCTCGATCTCCCGACCTCAGGTGATCCATCTGCCTCAGCCTCCAAGGTGCTGGGATTATAGGCGAGTCACCGTGCCCTTCCTAGTTTATTTTTTATTTGTGTGATTTTCAGCGGTCCTTGGTGAAAATAATTTTCATCCTTAGGCTGTATAACGGTAATATCTCTGCTTTTTTATTTTTATTTTTTCACTGTAGCTCATCTAGTTTGCTATACTTTGTAGAGACTCAGATTTCAGAGGCAGTGAGTCTGTGAGCTACCAGAATAACAAGGAAGCAGGGAGGATGTAAGAGAAAATATTTTAAACTATCATGACGGAGGAGAGCAGGACTAGATACTGTGGTTTATGATCAACATAAAACAGAAACTTCTACTTGGTGGTAACAGGTAAACATGTACAGCACATGAACCTTGCCAGGCACTCTGCAAATACATAATCATCACTATAAAAAGGGTTTGCCAGAATTTCACTTATTCTTATTTGTGAGTGTTTCCTTGATCTAAAGCTAAACACTCTAGAACCTTTCAGGACTTGTGACATTTTTCAGGCTGTTTGACTAATTGATAATTAACTACAAGCTTCCCTTCCCATCTTCTTCTCCTTGTGGAGATGTCAGCACGCAGCATCCAAGCAGCTGGGGACAAGGCGAGGGGTGTGGTTGCACAGGCGGTGTGCCTGGGGTTAGAGTGTGCCCACACTGAGGGGGTTACCGAAATGCAGGACTTTCAGTTTTAAAATTGACAGAGTCCTGGCCAAGCGGGGATGAGTTGGTGCCATGGTTTTAATGTTTTTGCCTCCTCCAAAATTCATGTGTTGGAAACGTAATTATTCTTATGCAACAGTATTGGGAGGTGAGGCCTTTTGGGAGGTGTTTAGGTCGTGAGGACTCTGCCCTCATAAAGGATGAATGCTGCTATAAAAAAGGGCTTGCAGGAGTGGTTCGTTCTCCCTTGCTCTCCTGCCTTTCTGCTATGTGAGAACACAGCAGTCCTCCTCTCCGTAGGATGCCGCAACAAGGTGACATCTTAGAACCAGAGGCTAAACCTTGATCTTGGACTTCCCAGCCTCCAGAAATGTGAGAAATAAATTTCTGTTCCTTAGAAATTACCCAGTCTCAGGTATTCCATTATAGCAGCACAAAATGGACTAAGAGAGTTGGTCACTCTACCGAGTATACAAGGAAGTAGGGAGCTGTTGTGGAGAGAGGGTGAGAGGAAGTATGGTAAAATATTAACAATGGAGATATTTGGGTGAAGGGGATGGAGAGTTATTTATACTGTTCTTAAAATTTTTTCATGTATTTACAACTATTTTTAAAAACAAACAAAAAAACCAGCTGGACACAGTGCCTCTCGCCTGTAATCCCAGCACTTTGGGAGGCCGAAAAGGGTGGATGACCTGAGATTAGGAGTTTGAGACTAGCCTGTCCAACATGGTGAAACCCCATCTCTACTGAAAATACAAAAATTAGCCAGCCGTGGTGGTTAGTCCCAGCTTCTTGGGAGGCTGAGGCAGTAGAATTGCTTGAACCTGGGAGGCAGAGGTTGCTGCGAGCCAAGATTGTGTCACTGCACTTCACCCTGGGTGAAAGAGCAAGACTCTGTCTCAAAAAAATAATAAATAAGTAAATAAGCAAACAGCATACAAATTTGATGGAACTTTTATTATCATTTCACCAAATCTGTAGATAAATTTGAGAATACAGTAATGAGACTCCCTCTCTAGGAGCAGAATTTTTCTCTCCATTTATTTAGATCCTTCATGTTTTTGAATAACATTTTTATTATTTTCTCTATACAGGTCTTCCACATGGCGCTCTTGCCCTCATGATCTAATCATTTCCCAAAGGAGGCCCCTCCTTCTAACCTTGGAGGTTAGTTTTCTTTCCTTTATCTTTTCTTTCTTTCTTTCTTTTTTTTTTTTTGAGATAGAGTCTCGCTCTCTTCGCCCAGGCAGGAGTGCAGTGGTGTGATTTCAGCTCACTGCAACATCCGCCTCCCGGGTTCAAGCGATTCTTATTACTCAGCCTCCCAAGTAGCTGGGATTACAGGTGCCCATGCCCACACCTGGCGGATAGTTGTACTTTCAGTAGAGGCAGGGTTTCACCATGTTGGTCAGGTTGGTCTCAAACTCCTCACCTCAGATGATCCGCCCGGCTCGGCCTCCCAAAGTGCTGGGATTACAGGCGTGAGCCACCGTGCATGGTCTAGTTTCCAACACATGAATTTGGGGGGAACACAAACATTCAAACCATAGCAGTGGTTCAATTTAATGAAGCTCAAATCAGGGACCAAACCCTATTCCAACATTATTCTCTGGGAGGCTTTGAGGAAGCTACTTATCTACTTATTCTGCTCCTAGATAAGGAGTCTCATTACTGCATTCTCAAATTTCTTTACAGATTTGGTACAATTATAATAAAAGTTCCATCAAATTTATGTGCTATTGATTTTTTGTTTGTTTTTTAAACAGTTGTAAATCCACGGAAAAAAAATTAAGAACAATAACTTCTCTGATCCTCAGCTTCTTCTGCAGTAAGGTGAGCTCATAATGCCTACTTTCTAAGATGTTGAAAGATCAAATGAGAAAATGAGGACATAAAGGCCCTAATCTGGGTCATGGTATATAACAAATGCTCCATAATAGTTTGTTTCTATAAGCCCATAGAATTTTTCATGGGTTTTGAGGAGATATCAGGGACTTTAAAAACATTAATACATGGCTGGGCACAGTGGCTTACACCTGTAATCCCAGCACTTTGGGAGGCCAACGTAGGAGGATCACTGGAGCCCAGGAGCTCCAGATCAGCCTGAGGGGGCAACATAGCAAGACCCTATCTCTGCAAAAAATAAATAAATTAGCTGGGCATGGTGGTATTCATCTGTGGTCCCAGCTAATCAGGAGGCTGAGGCAGAAGGATCACTTGAATCCAGGATGTCAAGGAGGCAGTGAGCTAAATGCCACTGCACTCCAGCCTGGGCAACAGACAGAGACCATCACACACACACACACAAATTACCAGATGGGGCGTGGTGGCTCACACAGGTAATCTCAGCTCTTTGGGAGGCTGAGGTGGTGGATCACCTGAGGTCAGGAGTTCGAGACCAGCCTGGTCAACATAGTGAAACCTGTCTCTACTAAAAACACAAAAATTATCCAGGCATGGTGGCGTGCCTGTAATCCCAGGTACTCTGGAGGCTGAGGTAGGAGAATCACTTGAACCTGGGAGGTAGAGGTTGCAGTGAGCCAAGATCACACCACTGCACTTCAGCCTGGGCAACAGAGTGAGACTCCATCTCAAAAAAAAAAAAAAAAAAAAAAACCAAAAAACCAGATAAAGTTGTAAGTACCTGTGACCGCCTCCCCCACTCCCTCCCCTCATTCACCTCTCCTCTCCCCCTCCCTAACCCACCTCTGTTCTATCCTCCTTCCTCCTTCTCTTCAGAGCCAAACACAGAAGGATTTTGATGTGCATGCCTTGAAAAAATAGTTTCTCAGACTTTTTAGTCTTGGGGCCCTGTTATGCCAAAAAATTATTAAGCACCTAAAAGAGTCTTTGTTTATATTTACCATATTAAAACTTAACACTGAGAAGTTTTAAAAATATTTAATTTATTTAAATTAAAATAAAATAATCATATAAAAATAAAAATAAAAATAATCCTATTACATGCTGCCAAATACAATTTTATACAAAATAACTATTTTCATTTTAAAAATTAGAAGAGTGGCATTGCTCACGTAGATGAGTAGTTAAAAAAAGAAGTATTTTAAATATCTTCAGATTAATTGTGGATTTTCTTCACCAAAACCTGAGAAAGTAGTCGTTTCTTAAAGATTAGTTGCAATTTCAAATCTGAAATCATATCAATTAACTTTTCAAATTCCATTCCATTACAATTCATCAGTCGGTCTTGAAGTTTTTTGTTTTGTTTTGAGATGGAGTCTTGCTCTGTCGCTCAGGCTGGAGTACAGTGGCGCGATCTCTGCTCACTGCAACCTCTGCCTCCCGGGTTCAAGCTATTCTCCTGCTTCAGTTTCCTGAGTAGCTGGGATTACAGGCACCTGCCACCACACCCAGCTAATTTTTTGTATTTTTAGTAGAGACGGGGTTTGACCATGTTGGCCATGCCGGTCTCCAACTCCTGAGCTTGTGATCTGCCCAACTCGGCCTCCCGAAGTGCTGGGATTACAGGCGTGAGCCACCATGCTTGGCCGAAAGTTTTTATTCATTTACTTTTAAGAGACAGGGTCTCGCTCTGTCACCCAGACTGGAGTACAGTGGCATGATCATAGCTCACTGGAGTCTCCAACTCCTGGCTTCAAGTGATCATCCCGCCTCTGCCTCCCAAAGTGTTGGGATTACAGGCTTGAGCCACCGCGCTTGTTTTGTCTTGGAATTTTTTTTTTTTTTTTTTTGAGACGGAGTCTCGCTCTGTCGCCCAGGCTGGAGTGCCGTGGCCGGATCTCAGCTCACTGCAAGCTCCGCCTCCCGGTTTTTTTTTTGTTTTTTTTTTTTTGAGAGGGAGTCTAGCTCTGTCGCCCAGGCTGGAGTGCAGTGGCCGGATCTCAGCTCACTGCAAGCTCCGCCTCCCGGGTTTACGCCATTCTCCTGACTCAGCCTCCCGAGGAGCTGGGACTACAGGCGCCGCCACCTCGCCCGGCTAGTTTTTTGTATTTTTTTTTTTTTAGTAGAGACGGGGTTTCACCGTGTTAGCCAGGATGGTCTCGATCTCCTGACCTCGTGATCCGCCCGTCTCGGCCTCCCAAAGTGCTGGGATTACAGGCTTGAGCCACTGCGCCCGGCCCCGCCTCCCGGGTTTTACGCCATTCTCCTGCCTCAGCCTCCCGAGTAGCTGGGACTACAGGCGCCCACCACCTCACCCGGCTAGTTTTTTGCATTTTTTTAGTAGAGACAGGGTTTCACCGTGTTAGCCAGGATGGTCTCGATCTCCTGACCTCGTGATCTGCCCATCTCGGCCACCCAAAGACGCGCCCGGCCTTGTCTTGGAATTTAAGTAAATCTTTTAGCCATATATTAGGAAAATATTAGTTTGTTAAGTTGTGATGATCACCTGAAAGTTGACACATTTAAATATACAGCATTTGTTAATATCGCCATTGGTGTCATCAGAAAAGTCTTGTCAAGTATTGGGAAGCTGCCAAGTTTACAGTTTTCTAAAATTCTGATTTTACTTAAAAATTTGAATGTTGGCCAGGCGCGGTGGCTCATGTCTGTAATCCCAGCACTTTGGGAGGCCAAGGTGGGAGGGTCACTTGAGGTCAGGAGTTCGAGACCAGCCTGGCCAACATGGTGAAACCCTATCTCTACTAAAAATACAAAAATTAGCCAGGCGTGGTGGTGGTATGCCTGTAATCCCAGCTATGCGTGAGGCTGAAGCAGGAGAATCACCTGAAACCGAGAGGTGGAGGTTGCAGTGAGCAGAGATAGCACCATTGCACTTCAGCCTGGGCAACAGAGTGAAACTCAGTCTCAACAACAACAACAAAAAAAATTGAATGTTATTGTTGGCCACAAATGGTGTTAGTTGTTTTCCATGAAGTGACATGACAGGCTCACTTCGTTCAAGCAAATGTCTGCTAAATAAATACCCCAGTCTGAATGACCACAGTCTGTTCTCATGTTCTCATTCTTTCTTTCTTTTTTTTTTTGAGACAGAGTCTTACCCTGTTGCCCAGGCTGGAGTGCAGTGGCACAATCTCGATTCACTGCAAGCTCCGCCTCCTGGGTTCATGCCATTCTCTTGCCTCAGCCTCCTGAGTAGCTGGGACTACAGGCGACCACCACCATGCTTGGCTAATTTTTTGTATTTTCAGTAGAGATGGGGTTTCACCATGTTGGCCAGGATAGTCTTAATCTCCTGACCTCGTGATCCACCCGCCTAGGCCTCCCAAAGTGCTGGGATTACAGGTGTGAGCCACTGTGCCTGGCCCTTTTCTTTTTTTTGAGACGGAGTCTCACTCTGTCACCCACCTGAGTGCAGTGGTGCAATCTTGGCTGACTGCAGCCTCATCCTCTTGGGCTCAAGCAATCCTCCCACCTCAGTTTCCTGCGTAGCCAGGATTACAGATGCACACCACCATCCCTGGCTTATTTTTTATTTTAATTTTTTTGTAGAGACAGAAGTCTCACTATGCCGCCCAGATGTGTCTTGAATTCCTGGACTCTCCCATCTCAGCCTCCCAAAGTGCTGGGATTACAGGCATGAGCTACTGTGCCTGGCCAGTTTTCTGTTGTTTTAAACCACAAAGTTTGTGGTAATTTGTTACAGCAGTCACATAAAACAGATACTTAAGTATGCCACATTTTGTTTGTCTATTCACCAGATGATAGACCTTGATTTCTACTTTTCTGCTACTGTAGATACTGCTGTTCTAAATATTCAAGCCTTTGTGTGGGTACATTTTCTCCTTTCTCTTGAATACATACCTAGAAGGAGAACTGCTGAGTCGTCTGGTAAGCCTATGTTTAACATTTTGAGAAACTGCCAAACTGGTTTCAAAAGTGGCTGTAGCATTTTACATTTGACATGTATGGAGGTTCTAATTTCTTTTTTTTTTTTTTTAAGATGGAGTCTTGCTCTGTCACCCAGGCTGGAGTGCAGTGGCACGACGTCCGCTCACTGCAACGTCTGCCTCCTGGGTTCAAGCGATTCTCCTGCCTCAGCCTCTCGAGTAGCTGGGATTATAGGTACATGCCACCATGCCAGGCTAATTTTTTTTTGTATTTTTATTAGAGACGGGGTTTCACCGTATGGGTCAGGCTGGTCTTGAACTCCTGACCTTGTGATCCACCCACCTCAGTCTCCCAAAGTGCTCGGATTACAGGCATGAGCCGCCGCGCCCAGCCTGAAGTTTCTAATTTCATATAATCACCAACACTTGTTATTTTTGTCTTTTTGTTCATAGCCATTTTAGCAGGTGTGAAGTAGTATTTCATGCAGTTTTGTTTTGCTCTATTTGTTTATTTATTTATTTGAGACAAAATCTCGCTGTCACCCAGCCTGGAGTGCAGTGGCATAATCATAGCTCACTGCAGCCTCAGCTTCCCAGGCTCAAGCCATCCTCCTACCTCAGTCCCCCAGGGTAGCCAGAACCACAGGCATGTATCACCATGCCTGGCTAATTTTTGTGTTTTTTGTAGAAATGGGGTCTCACTTTGTTGCCCAGGCTAGTGATTTGCGTTGCTTTTCTTTTCTTTGAGCCAGTCTCACTCTATCACCTAGGCTGGAGTACAGTGGCACGATCTCGGCTCACTGCAACCTCCACCTCCTGGGTTCAAGTGATTCTCTGCCTCAGCTTCCCGAGTAGCTGGGATCACAGGCGCGTCACCATCACGCCCGGCTAATTTTTGTATTTTTAGTAGAGACGGGGTTTCACCATCTTGGCCAGGCTGGTCTTAAACTCCTGACCTTGTGATCCACCCGCCTCAGCCTCCTAAAGTGCTGGGATTACAGGTGTGAGCCATTACGCCCGGCTGGTGTTTTGCATTTCTTTAATGACTAACGATATTGAGCATTTTCATATGCACATTGCCCATCTGTAATATCTTCTTTGGAGAATGATCATTTCAAATCCTTTTTTTTTTGAGACGGAGTCTCCCTCTGTCAGAGTCTCACTCTGTTTCCCAGGCTGGAGTGTAGTGGCATAATCTCAGCTCACTGCAACCTCTGCCTCACAGGTTCAAGCAATTCTCCTGCCTCAGCCTCTCGAGTAGCTGGGACCACAGGTGCCTACCACCATGCCAGGCTAATTTTTGTATTTTTAGTAGAGATGAGGTTTCGCTATATTGGCTAGGCTGGTCTTGAACTCCTGACCTCAGGTGATCCACCCACCTAGGCCTCCCAAAGTGCTGGGATTACAGGTGTGAGCCACCGGCCTGGCCAATTCAAATCCTTTACTCACCGTGTTGTTGTTGGGTTGTAAAAGTTCTTTACATATTCTGGATGTAAGTCCCTTATCAGATACATGATTTGCAAATATTTTCTTCTAGTCTGTGGGTTGTCATTCCACTTTCCTGATGGTATCTTTCCAAGTGTATTACTCTTTAAATCGAAATTTTAAATATTTCTTTTCCCTCTGTTGTTTCTGACAGCCGAAGACATAGCAAGTTGAAGAAACCTTGACTTTTTGACATTCTGGGACACCTTTCAAGAATACTCAACCCACACGAGGATTGTCACACGCTGACAGGGAAAGGTGTGTCACTCCAGACCCAGGCAAGCAAACTTGGCCACAGCTGGGATATGTGTCTCACATCAAAGCAGAAGCAACTGGTGGTTTTGAGGGTCTTCTGACAGACACCCTCCAAACATACTGCTCAGAGGTGAGGTAGGAGGTGATATGTGACTCTGGAATCAGGATTTGGACACCGGACCAAATTGAGGACTAGCTAAAACAGGGATGGGGCGGAAGCAGCTTTCCGTAAGACATGCTCAACAGTGTGCCATGTCAGTTTACCATTGCCATGGCAACACCTGGGCATTGCCACCCCATTCCATGGTAATGACCTGATGACCTAGAAGTTACTACCCTTTTCCTAGAAATGTCTGCATAAACTTCCCCTTAATCTGTATGCAATTAAAAGTGGGTGTAATTATGCCTGTAGAACTGCCCTGAGCTGCTATTCTCAGCGCACTGCCTGTGGGGTAGCCCTGCTCTCCAGGGGCAGTCACAGAGCTGTAACACTGGCTCACACTTGAATTCTTTCCTGGACAAAGCAAAGAACTCTCCGGGGGAAGTCCCAATTTGGGGGGTAACCTGCCCTGCATCAGAGGGACAAGAGTCCCTGGCTGGAAGCTCGAGTTCATTAGACTCCTCCAATGTTGATGAAGTCTTAAGCTATGACTCCCTCTAAGAGAGGGTCTCTAAGTTTAATAAACTTCAAGATCTCTGTCAACCTTCAGGTATTCACTCCACTCTGAAAAGGGGAGTTCAGTGCTGTAACACTTTTTTTTTTTTAACCTGTAACACTTTTATGGCAGGACATTTTTGAGTCTAAATAAAGCACCTTGGGACTTAATGAAACTATAATGTTGTTATTGTATTAGATGGTAGTGGAATAATGAACTCTTCCTTAATTAAAACACTTTTTATACATGTAATATAAATGTCAAAATGTCAAGTTAATCTGTACTGATTTCCTTTTTTTTCTTTTTTTTTTTTTTTTTTTTTTTTTTGAGACGGAGTCTGGCTCTGTCGCCCAGGCTGGAGTGCAGTGGCCGGATCTCAGCTCACTGCAAGCTCCGCCTCCCGGGTTTACGCCATTCTCCTGCCTCAGCCTCCCGAGTAGCTGGGACTACAGGCGCCAGCCACCTCGCCCGGCTAGTTTTTGTATTTTTAGTAGAGACGGGGTTTCACCGCATTAGCCAGGATGGTCTCGATCTCCTGACCTCGTGATCCGCCCGTCTCGGCCTCCCAAAGTGCTGGGATTACAGGCTTGAGCCACCGCGCCCGGCCGATTTCCTTTTTTTTTCTTTCTTTCTTTTTTTTTCTCGTTGTGAGACAGGGTCTCACTCTGTTGTCCAGGCTGGAGTGTACTGGCACAATCACAGCTCACTGCAACCTCAATCTCTTAGGCTTAGGTGATCCTCCCACCCCAGCTTCCTGAGTAGCTGGGACCACACGTGTGTTTCACCACACCCGGCTAATTAAAAAAAAATTTTTTTTTTTTTTGAGACGGAGTTTCGCTCTGTTGCCCAGGCTGGAGTGCACTAGAGCGATCTCGGTTCACTGCAACCTCTGCCTCCCGGGTTCAAGCGATTCTCCTGTCTCAGCCTCCCGAGTAGCTGGGATTACAGGCGTCCACCACCAAGCCCGGCTAATTTTTGTATTTTTAGTAGAGACGGGGTTTCATCATATTGGTCAGGCTGGCCTTGTGTTCACGATCTATGAATGCATCTTGATTTTTCAGTTTTAATCGTTAATGAAAAATACAAGAACATCACAGAACGGATGTAAGATAGGGTTAACAGCGCCTCTAGCGGGGACATCGAAAGGATCAACTAGGCTCTAAGTATCGGGAGCTAGCCCTGAGAAGCAGCAAAGCTGGATATCACTGTATGCTGCCATCCATCCAGGAAGCGGGTAGGAAGCTGGTGTTCTCGGCAGGACAGCGGGAGCGTCTGCGGAGAGGACCCAGGTGCGAGGAAATCTCAAAAATGGAAACGGGGAAATTGAAAGCACAGGAGATAAACTTTGCTTGGGTCACAGCTAGAACCCATCGCTTCTCCTTTACGAAAATATTGAGGCCTGTATTTCTCAAAATATTGAGAAAATATTCTCACCGGAGAACTAGCAGGGAACAGGGAAACCCTACCCGCTACCCGGCTTCATGCGGCGCCCTCTCCTATGGCAACCGGGAGGAGGCGTGGTTAGAGGCTTAGCCACGCCCCTATCCTCTCCAACCCGAACAACGATTGGTCCGAAGGCGCGGCGGAGGCGCGGGGAGGCGGATCCAGGATGGCAGCTCCGGCAGGCCCGCGCCGCCATTTTGGATTGTGTGAGTTTCCGGGACGTTCGGAACGCGGCCTCTCTCTCGCCGGATTCCGCAGACCCCAGGCCCCGGCCCGCATCCAAGTGTCAGGTTGGAGCCGGGAAGCGGCCCTGGTGGTAGCGGCGGCGGGGGCAGGATGAGCGCGGAGGCGGCGGACCGGGAGGCGGCCACCTCTAGCCGGCCCTGCACCCCGCCGCAGACCTGCTGGTTTGAGTTCCTGCTGGAGGAGTCACTGTTGGAGAAACATCTGCGCAAGCCCTGCCCGGGTGAGCGCGGCGCCTGCACCTGGGGAGCGGGACACCGCCACCGGAGCTGTTCGCCCGGTTTCCATCCGCTCCCCGCCTTCTCGGCCACGGAAGCTGCGGCCGGGCTCCTCGCTTGCCTTAAACATGCCCGGGTGGAGGTCAAAGAAAAGCTCGAAACAAAGGCCCTCCTTACCCCGGAGGGCAGGGCTTGGCGCTGTCAGCCCAAACCCTTTGGTCCTTTTTACGATTTACCTTTTTACTGTTGGGGTTTTAGAGCCTGCGAGGCGGGTCTTGTGGTTGCTTGGGTCGGGGAGGCTGACCAGACCCCTCCTTCACTGAACCCCAAGCTGAATAAATTCAGGAAGATGGGGAGAAATCAGCTGTTGGATACTGATCCTGACGCTAGTTATTATCTTAGGTTCTTATTTAAACATTTTGTTCTTCAATGAGGGGATTTTACTGACTCTTATTCCAAAGTTGGGCTGTAAATTAAAAGAAAATCTTTGAAAGCAGGAACTGCTGCACGTTTGCAAGATGGCTTTGTATAGTGATGATAATGATTAATAGCCCAGTTAAATGTGTGTGATGGGGGCGGAGGAGGAAAACTCCAGGTATTCTCAAAAAAGGTATTGGCATCAAAAGGTAAGTTCCTCGGATAACATTTTTCTAAATTCAAGTCTATATATGGCTTGTTCAGTCTCGTAGACTGGCCTTAACTGATAGAGATCACTGTGTAAGAAGTTAGTGTACTTAGGCAGTTTTGCCACCTGTATGATGCCCTTAATTCATTCCTTTTGAAAGATACTTGTTGAGTGCTTTCAGGGTGCCATGCACTGTGCTTAATTGTTCATAGCTGTTACTCCTTTAATTTAATCTTCATAATGATCCTGTGAGGTAGGTGATAGTATCTTCTATTTTGCATTGGAGGAAACAGGTGCAGAGAGGTCACTTGATGGAGGTCCCCCTAATTAAGTGTCAAAATAGTAGTTCTAATGCTTGTATCTCATTCTTCTAATTGGCAGTGGTTATTTGCAGAACCAGAAATCTGTGACTGTTATGTTCTTCCCCGTGAGGTGCTTTTTTTTGCTTTCTTCCACTCTAATCTGTTACCCTTCCTCCTTACCACTCTTCCTCATCTCCTTTAACCCCCAAGCACACTTCTTACATATGGGATTCCTTAGTCATTTTAACAGCACAGCTGTTTGGATTCTTTTGTGGCAAAAAAAAAAAAAAAAAAAAAAAAAAAAAAAAAGAACAAACAAAAACCAATAGTGAATCCTTTTGTATCTTCATAATTAAAACTTAAATTTAATAATTTATTTTCTTTTAAATCCTAGATCCTGCACCAGTTCAACTTATAGTTCAGTTTTTGGAACAGGCTTCCAAACCTTCAGTTAATGAACAAAACCAAGTTCAACCTCCGCCTGATAACAAGAGAAATCGTATTTTAAAACTACTTGCTCTTAAAGTTGCTGCACATTTGAAGTGGGACTTAGACATATTAGAGAAAAGGTATATAAGATTTTAGTGAAATTTCATTTGAAGTACTATTTAGATATCTTAATTTCTATATCTGCTTTTATGATATTGGCTCTTAGAACTTACAGACTGGGTGCCTTGGCTCACGCCTATAATCCCAGCACTTTGGGAGGCCAAGGCAGGCGGATTACTTGAGGTCAGGAGTTTGAGACCAGCCTGGCTATCATGGTGAAACCGCATCCCTAGCTGGGCAGGATGCCGGGCGCCTGTAATTTCAGCTACTTGGGAGGCTGAGACATGAGAATCACTTGAACCCAGGAGGCTGAGGTTGCAGTGAACCGAGATGGCGCTACTGCACTCCAGCCTGGGCAATAGAGTAATACTTGGAAAAAAAAATAAAATAAAGATTATATGTTCTTGATAAAATATGCAAGTATAACATTACTTTTGATGTGGTAACTAGAGAAAATCCACACCTAAACTGTTGTAAATTTCTCAAGTGACTTTTTTTTTTTTTTTTTGAGGCGGAGTCTCGCTCTGTCGCCCAGGCTGGAGTGCAGTGGCCGGATCTCGGCTCACTGCAAGCTCCGCCTCCCGGGTTCACGCCATTCTCCTGCCTCAGCCTCCCCAGTAGCTGGGACTACAGGCGCCCGCCATCTCGCCCGGCTAGTTTTTTGTATTTTTAGTAGAGACGGGGTTTCACCATGTTAGCCAGGATGGTCTCGATCTCCTGACCTCGTGATCCGCCCGTCTCGGCCTCCCAAAGTGCTGGGATTACAGGCTTGAGCCACCGCGCCCGGCCTCAAGTGACTTTTACATATCTGAAGAAACTGAATAAAAATTGATAGATGTGTAATATGGATGATTTGCTATTGAATAATTGAGTTAATTTTACTGGTCATAAATCACTGTCTCCTGTTAAAACAGCTCATTAGAGTCAGTGCTTATTTGCTTAAAAATAAATACTTTCATGGCTGTGATTAGAAAATGATTTATTATCCCCTTCTCATCACAATATAAAAGAAATCCCTTATAGGAAATTGGGAAAAATTCAAAAAATAGGAAATAATTGGGGGAGGAGAGAGTATTTTTGTAACATTTTCATGTAATTTTTGTTCTTTGTTCTCATAGGCTTAAAGTTGTGATCATATCCTATATACTCTTTTGATTTCTTGTTTTTTTCACCTAGCAGTATCATGAACATTTCCCCTTTTTTATTTTTTGGAGATAATTCCTTTGTATGGATAATTTATTAACTGTTCCTTAATTGACAGTCATTTAGTTTATTTCTAGTTTTTCACTGATATAAATCACAGGACTTAAATATCTTTGCCCGTAAAATAAATTTATCTGTATTTTGAGTTGGATTCTTAGGATAGCTCCTTAAATTGCTGGATCATGCAGTATAAACATTTTTAAGACACATGGATATTGCCAGATTGCATTCCAAAAGAGTTTATACTCACACCAGTAGTATTCAGAAATCCTCTTTTTAACCGCATTCTTCAGCATTAAATATTAGAATTTTTAAAGTGTGTGTTTTTTTTTTTTTTTTTTTTTTTTTTTGAGATGGAGTCTCGCTCAGTCACCCAGGCTGTAGTGCAGTGGCACGATCTGGGCTCACTGCAAGCTCCACCTCCTGGGTTGACGCCATTCTCCTGCCTCAGCCTCCCGAGCAGCTGGGACTACAGGCGCCCGCCACCATAAAGCATATTTTTAATCTGAGGGGGGGAACCTGTATGTTACAAACTGAAGAGACATCAACAGATAGCAATGGGTACAAAGAAGTATGGTATATATGAGGCAGCTGGAAAATTGAAAACTGATAGGCTGTTTGACAGTAAGCAAGTCTAAATTTTTTAGATGCGAAATTAATATTGTGCTTATATGAAGAGTTAGTTTTTTGAGATATATTCTGAAATATTTATGGATGAAATGATTTGGGAAGTGGGAAAGAGTAGAGATGAAATAAAATTGGCCATCAGATGATAATTGCTAAATGATGGTACATAGGGGTTCATTATATTCTGTCTACTTTTGTATTTTACGTTTTTTCATAATAAAAAGTTTTAAAAATCTTTTCGCATTTGATAGCTAACCCCGGAGATGTGGTTCCTTAACAAAGTAGGTATTTTCAGTGAGGATATGGAATTCTGTATGTATTTTGTGTTTCTTTCACAATTAACATGCAAACATGTACGTTTTGCTTCTTCCTTTTAAGTTTGTCTGTTCCAGTATTGAATATGCTACTAAATGAACTACTCTGCATCAGTAAAGTTCCTGCTGGGACGAAGCATGTAGACATGGATCTGGCCACTTTACCTCCGACCACTGCCATGGCTGTACTTCTCTACAATAGATGGTAAATGTTTTCAGAAACTCAGAATGCGTTGGGCAACCTCTGTTTTATTGCACTGTGGCTTTCAAGGGTATGCTTTTAATGGACCCGTTCTGTTGCAGGGATTTCTCAAGTCTTGGGAACTGTGAGTCTGATGGTGGAGAAAATTTGTGACTGCATAGATGAAAGGCAGTCTGATAAAAATGTGGATGACTTATCACTTAATGCTTCAGATAATTTATGCAAACCTAAGGAGTACTTGAAAAAATAATTGAGATGATATTTATAAGTATGAAATTTTCTTTTTCCTGTCTTTTCTTCAGGGCAATTAGGACAATTGTTCAAAGTAGTTTTCCAGTCAAACAGGCAAAACCCGGACCCCCTCAGTTAAGTGTGTAAGTTGGTGGCTATGACCCTTACTTGGCCCTTTTTTCATTAGAGTTTTAAAAATATTTGCAAGTTTTTAATAACCTCTGCTATGGAAGAAGTAGAACAGGAATAGGAGGACAGAAGGCCTGTGTGAAGGTTTGTTTGAAGGAGTTAGAGGGGCTGGAGAGTCAGGTAATGTGCTAGATACAGAGTTCTAAGAAGGGAAGTGCTTTGGGAATTGTGCCATTTATCTGAAAGCACTAAGGCTTTTTTTGTTTTGTACAGTTTTTTTTTCTTTTTTTTTTTTGAGCTGGAGACTCACTCTGTCACCCAGGCTGGAATGCAGTGGTGCAATCTCGGCTCACTGCAGCCTCCGCCTACTGGGTACAAGTGATTCTCCCACCTCAGCCTCCCAAGTAGCTGGGATTGCAGGTGTGTGCCACCACACCCTGCTAATTTTTGCATTTTTTAGTAGAGACGGGGTTTCGCCATGTAGGCCAGGCTGGTGTCAAACTCCTGACCTCAGGTGATCCCCCTCCCTTGGCCTTCCAAAGTGCTGGGATTACAGGTGTGAGCCATGGCACACCCAGCCTGATATTTTTTCTTTCTTTTCTTTTTTTTTTTGAGATGGAGTCTCGCTCTGCCGCCCAGGCTGGAGTGCAGTGGCTGGATCTCAGCTCACTGCAAGCTCTGCCTCCTGGGTTTACGCCATTCTCCTGCCTCAGCCTCCCAAGTAGCTGGGACTACAGGCGCCCGCCACCTTGCCCGGCTAGTTTTTTGTATTTTTTAGTAGAGACGGGGTTTCACCGTGTTAGCCAGGATGGTCTCGATCTCCTGACCTCGTGATCCACCCGTCTCGGCCTCCCAAAGTGCTGGGATTACAGGCTTGAGCCACCACGCCCGGCCTATTTTTTTCATTTAATTAAATTGTCTTGAAAAAGATACATTTGTATGTGGGGAAATTAATATATGTAAATACTAGAGTACAGTTACAAAAGTTGATCATATCTGGAGGTTTCCTTTTTTTAAAATTTTTTATTTTTAAGGCTAATCAAGTGAAGCAGGGGGAGTGGAGGGTGGAGTTTTAAACCTGATTCTTAATTTCCCCATGGCAGCTTACCGACATTTGGAGCTAGAGAGCATAGTTTCTAACTTGATTCAAATGAGCTTTTGTTGTAAGTTTTGCTCTTAAATTGAGTAAATGAGACTGGGTGCTGTGGCTCACACCTGTAATCCTAACACTTTGGGAGGTTGAGGTGGGAGGATTACTTGAGCCCGGGAGGTTGAGGCTGCCACTGCACTCCAAACTGGGTGACAGGGAGACCCTGTCTCAAAAACAAACAAAAAACCCAAACAAAGTAAATGAGAAAATACTGGTACGTTAATAAGCGTCATAATAGTTGACGGTTTTGTTTTTTCAAACATGAAAATAAATAACATTAAAAACACTCTTATTTAAATTGAACCTGACTTTCAAGAATGATGCTCTTATAAGTTTTGAATTTTTTAGTCTTGAGAGTAACTTCTGATACTTTTGTTTTCAATTGTTTCTCTTTTAGGATGAATCAAATGCAACAGGAAAAAGAGCTAACAGAAAACATTTTGAAAGTGGTAAGTATTGGCATCAGTTACACAGTAACATTTCAGGAACAACTTTAGAGCAGCAGTTCCCACTTTTTTGGCACCAGAGACTGGTTTTGTGGAAGGCAATTTCCATGAAACCGGATGTGGCGGGGGGGGGGGGGGGGGGGGGGGGGGGGGGGGGGGGATGGTTTTAGGATGATTCAAGCACATTACATTTATTGTGTACTTTGTTTCCTTTTTTTTTTTTTTTTTTTTTTTGAGGCGGAGTCTCGCTCTGTCGCCGGGACTGGAGTGCAGTGGCCAGATCTCAGCTCACTGCAATCTCCGCCTCCCGGGTTTACGCCATTCTCCTGCCTCAGCCTCCCGAGTAGCTGGGACTACAGGCGCCCGCCACCTCGCCCGGCTAGTTTTTGTATTTTTAGTAGAGACGGGGTTTCACCGTGTTAGCCAGGATGGTCTCGATCTCCTGACCTCGTGATCTGCCCGTCTCAGCCTCCCAAAGTGCTGGGATTACAGGCTTGAGCCACCGCGCCTGGCCACTTTGTTTCCATTATTATTATATTACAATATGTAAGGAAATAATTATCCAACTCACCATAATGTAGAATCAGTGGGAGCCCTGAGCTTGTTTTCCTACAACTAGATGGTCCCATCTGGGGGTGATGAGAGTGACAGATCACCAGGCATTAATTCTCACAAGGAGGATGCAAGATAGATCCCTCGCATGTGTAGTTCACAGTAGGGTTTGTGCTCCTATGTGAATCTGATGCCCCCATTGATCTGACAGGAGGTGGAGTTCAGGCCGTAATGCAAGCGATGGGGAGCGGCTATAAATACAGATGAAGCGTCTCTTGCTCACCCGCTGCTCACTTCCTGTTGTGTAGCCTGGTTCCTGGTACCAGTCCATGGCCTGGGGGTTGGGGACCCCTGCCTTTAAAGCATGTATAGATGTATCTTCTAATCTTGGGGACATGAGAGTTGTGAAGGTCTAAGTGCGTGGCATTAAGGTTTTTACTATTAGGATGTAGGTAGTATTCTAAATCACATGTAGACTTTCAGTTTTAATAGTAGAGTACTTTACCACTGATTGATTCTATTTTTGACTATTTCATGATACATTAGTAGATATGAGAAACTGATATTACAGATGATGTCTTTATATTCTTTTGTATTTTCCAAAAACTCTATGACAAACATGTATAGTTTATAATTTAAAATTACTTTTATAATAGCAGTTTATTTTCTATTTATTTTTATTTATTTTTATTTTTTTGAGACAGAGTCTTGCTCTGTTGCTCAGGCTGGAGTGCAGTGGTGCGATCTCAGCTCACTGCAACCTCTGTCTCCCGGCTTCAAGCGATTCTCCTGCCTCAGCCTCCTGAATAGCTGGGATTACAGGCATGTGCCACCACTGGGCCCAGCTAATTTTTTGTATTTTTAGTAGAGACGGAGTTTCACCGTGTTGGTCAGGCTGGTCTCGAACTCCTGACCTCAAGTGATCCGCCCACCTTGGCCTTCCAAAGTGCTGGGATTACAGGTGTGAACCACTGCTCCTGGCCTAGCAGTTATTTTTAAATTGATCTACATAATGGAAAATTAGAAACCTGACAGTTTCTGTAATTTAGAAATGATTTCTGTAATTAGCACCAACAATGTTCCAGATTACCATGTGAGGTATAGGGACTGGGTGAGGAGAGAAAAAGGTAAGAAACGATCTGTATCTCACTATAGCAAATATGCTGTAGTAGTTTGAATGTGGAAGCCAAAGCCTATATCATTTCATTGTTATTATCTAGTTCCTAATAAAATGGCTGGCACAGTGAAGCATAGACATTCCTTGAATAAATCAAGTGGAACAGTGCAAGTTTTTTCTTTTTTAGACAGGGTCTGACTCTTTTGCCCAGGCTACAGTGCAGTGGCCTGATCTTGGCTCATTGCAACCTCCACCTCCCAGCCTCAAGTGATCCTCCCATCTGTGTTCCCAGTAGCTGGGACTACATGCATGTGCCACCGCACTTGGCTGATTTTGGTATTTTTTGTAGAGATGTGATTTTGCCATATTGTTCAGTCTGGTCTCAAACTTCTGGACTCAAGCGATCCACCCACTTCAGACCCCCGAAAGTGCTGGTATTACATGCATGAGTCACTGTGTCCAGCTAAGTCTTTTTTTTTTTTTTTTGAGATGGTCTTGCTCTGTCGCCCAGGCTGGAGTACAGTGGTGCGATCTCGGCTCACCGCAACCTCCACCTCCTGGGTTCAAGCGATTCTCCTGCCTCAGCCTCACAGGTAGCACCATGCCTGGCTAATTTTTGTATTTTTAGTAGAGACGGGGTTTCGCCATGTTGGCCAGGCTGGTCTCGAACTCCTGACCTCATGATCTGCCCCTCTCGGCCTCCTAAAGTGCTGGGATTACAGGCGTGAGCCACCATGCACAGCCACCAGCTAAATCTTTAAAGCATTAACTTTTCTTGTTTTTTGTTTTTTTTTTGAGACGGAGTCTCCCTCTGTCACCCAGGCTGCAGTGCAGTGGCAGGATCTCGGCTCACTGCAAGCTCCGCCTCCCGGGTTCACGCCATTCTCCTGCCTCAGCCTCCCAAGTAGCTGGGACTATAGGCGCCCACCACCACGCCCCGCTAATTTTTTGCATTTTTAGTAGAGACGGGGTTTCACCGTGTTAGCCAGGATGGTCTCTATCTCCTGACCTTGTGATCCTCCCGCCTCAGCCTCCCAAAGTGCTGGGATTACAGGCGTGAGCCACCGTGCCCGGCCAACTTTTCTTTTTTTGGCAGAATATTACTCTGTCACCCAGGCTGGAGTGCAGTGGCACGATCTCGGCTCACTACAACCTCTGCCTCCTGAGTTCAAGTAATTCTCATGCCTCAGCCTCCCGAGTAGCTGGGATTACAAGTGTACGCTACCACGCCCAGCTAATTTTTGTAGTTTTAGTAGAAACAGGCTTCGCCATGTTGGCCAGGCTGGTCTTGATCCCCTGGCCACGAATGATCCTCCTGCCTCACTCGGCCTCCCAAAGTGTTGGGATTATAGGTTTGAGCCACTGCCCCCGACCGAAAGTATTAACTTTTCTACAGAAAAAAAGATACCAGTCTTTCATGTTTTTTATATTATCTTTTTCTTTTTCTTTTTTTTTTTTGAGATGGAGTCCCACTCTGTCATCCAAGCTGGAGTGCAGTGGCGTGATCTTGGCTCACTGCAACCTCCACCTCCCGGGTTCAAGCAATTCTCCTGCCTCAGCCTCCTGAGTAGCTGGGATTACAGGCGTGTGCGACCATGTCCAGCTAAATTTTGTATTTTTAGTAGAGACGAGGTTTCAACCTGTTGGTCAGGCTGGTCTCAAACTCCTAACCTCATGATCTGCCCTCCTTGGCCTCCCAAAGTGCTGGGATTATAGGTGTGAGCCACCATGCCAAGCCCTCCTGTTTTTTATATATTCTAACCTCACAATAGAAACTTATTTTCTTTCATTTAAGGTAACTTTATTTCAACAAATTTAATTGTATTCTTGCTGTGTTAAATTTTTTTTTAAATAGCTTAGTGTACTGAGCTACTAAATAGACTGTAAATATTTTTGGTTATTATAATCAATTGCTATTTTTGTATTTTTTTTTTTGTTTATTGATTTCTGTAGCTGAAAGAACAAGCCGCTGATTCTATTTTGGTACTAGAAGCAGCCCTAAAATTAAACAAGGATCTTTATGTCCATACGATGAGAACTCTAGATTTATTGGCCATGGAACCAGGCATGGTAAATGGAGAAACTGAGAGTTCTACTGCTGGATTAAAAGTCAAAACCGAAGAAATGCAGTGCCAGGTATTCATTTGATATTTAATTTATGTAGGGCAATTTTTTGGTAAAAATTTTTTTGTTTTTTGGAGACAGAATCTCGCTCTGTCGTCCAGGCTGGAGTGCAGTGGTGCAGTCTCAGCTCACTGCAAGGTCCACCTCCTGGGTTCACGCCATTCTCCTGCCTTAGCCTCCCAAGTAACTGGGACTACAGGCGCCCGCCACCACGCCCGGCTAATTTTTTTGTATTTTTAGTAGAGACGGGGTTTCACCATGTTAGCCAGGATGGTCTCGATCTCCTGACCTCGTGATCCGCCCACCTTGGCCTCCCAAAGTGCTGGGATTACAGGTGTGAGCCACTGCGCCCGGCCTTGGAAAATCTTAATATGAGATCATCCTCCTGTTTTTAATTAGAATTTATTTCTGCCTTTGTCTCTTAAGATGCTATTAAAACTGCATTGTATTTAATTTATACATTTATAAGAATTGACATTTTTCTAAAAGAAATGGAAGGGAAATTTTATGTCATCTGTTGTCTCTGAAATAGTTTCCGGATTGTGTTTAGGAGACAGAGTTTAAGTACTGAGAATACAGTTATATGTAATTGATTTACAGTTCATTCATATGATTAGAAATCTAATAGACCAGAAGAAAATAAAAACTAATATTGTGCTAGACTTTGAAAAATCTAGACCTCAAGAGATAGTGTCTAGCTTTTCAGGGATCTTAAGTTTGCTCACTTTCTCTAACTCTGGGCCCCTAGTTCCTTTCACAGCCTTCAGTTGATGCTCATTGTCACATATTATATTATGTGTTTATGTCTTCTTTTTCCCTACTGGATTATGAACTCCTTGACATCTTTTTTTTGTATGTTCTGCGTCTTACTTTCTATAATAGAACCTTTAGTAAAATGAAAATTTTAAAGTATTCAGCAGTTGCCTAGAGAGGGCTACTAGGATTGTACCTTCTAAACTGTGTTATCTTTCCTTATTCGTATGAGTTAGCATGGCTTCTTTTATCACTAATTCCTTTTCTGGAAAGGGGTAAAAATAGTTATGACAGTTTTGGGAAGGTGCCTTTGCAGATTAGCTATTTCTAGAGCTAAAGGTAATCATTTATTCAAGGCCTGATGAGCTGGAGTTTGCAGCAGTAGTAAGAGTAATGAATTGATACTTCGTAACCTTTTTTTTTTTTTGATAGAGACAGGGTCTCACTGTGTTGTCCAGGCTGGTCTCGAACTCCTGGGCTCAAGGGATCCCTCCCACTTAGGCCTCCCAAAGTGCTGGGATAACAGGATACTTGGTAACCTTTTAAAATCACTGATGAAACTTGCATATAGGAGTGTTACTGGTACTTAGTATCTCATAATCTTTCAGAACCTGTTTAAAAGTAGTTGATGACACTTCTGATTTTCACAATATGGTGGATGATACAACCTGAAATCAAAACTCCTATAAAACGTCTGTGTGTGCTAGGTAAACTATCAAATGTTCTTTTACTTACATAGCTGAGTGACAATTCCTGTGTTTTGAAAGGCAAATTAGTGGTAACACTCATTCCCTGGCATGATAATTTTTTTTTTTTGAGATGGAGTTTCGCTCTTGTTGCCCAGGCTAGAGTGCAATATCATGATCTCGGCTCACCGCAACCTCCACCTCCTGGGTTCAAGTGATTCTCCTGCCTCAGCCTCCCAAGTAGCTGGGATTACAGGCATGCACCACCTTGCCTGGCTAGTTTTTGTATATTTAGTAGAGATGGGGTTTCTCCATGTTGGTCAGGCTGGTCTCAAACTCCCGACTTCCGGTGATCCACCCGCCTCAGCCTCCCGAAGTGCTGGGATTACAGGTGTAGTCACCAGATCATATTTAAAGTAGGTTCTTTACAATGCTAAAATTTACCTTAGACTTAAAAAGAAAAATTGTTATTTTTTTCCCAATGAAACCAGGCCTTATTGCCCTTCAGGGCAGCTTCATTATCAGGCTTTTTTGTTTTTACAGTAAATCTATTGACCACTTCTTAACCTCTAAACTCATTGTAATGGCTAGTCAATTGCTAGAGTAATACTTGAAAATATCTTTTTGGTATTTTGCGGTCTATTTTTGCCTAGAAAGAGGAATTATATATAACTATAGTAAGCATGCATATATGTGCATGGGTGTGTGTGTGTATGTGTGTATTTTTTGCTCTTTTAGCATCCCTATGCTAAATGAGGAAACTCTCTAGAATGAAAATCAGCCAAGGGAAGCCGAGATGAGCAGATCACCCGAGGTCAGAAGTTCTAGACCAGCCTGGCTAACGTGGCAAAATCCTGTTTCTACGAAAAACACAAAATTATCTAGGCGTTGTGGCACGTGCCTGTAATCCCAGCTACTCTGAAGGCTGAGGCAGGAGAATCGCTTGAACCCAGAAGGAGGAGGTTGCAGTGAGCCGAGATCACACCATTGCATTCCAGCCTGAGTGACAAGAGTGAAACTCCATCTCAGAAAAAAAAAAAAAGGCCAAACATGTAGTGTGGACTAAATAGTGCAAAGCAATGTTGTAGAAGCTAAGGAGAATTAACCTGGTTTCATTGAATTGGACAGAACCGTATTTATAAAGCATATCAGTGAAGAGTGGTTTCATGATGAATACTAGACATGATTATAGCTTAGGAGTTTGGAAGAGGAGTAAGTATCTGTTGCCAAAGGTTGGTTTGGTGGTATAAAAGGAGTAAGGGGTGTGGAATGAAGCATATTTCTAGGATATCATGTGAATGGGGACTTGGGAAGGCTGGTGTGATTAAAATAGAGCACAGTAGAGAGGTTTGGAAAGAGAGATTAGGCCAGATTCTGAGATCCTTAGAGATCAAGCCAAGGAGTTTGAACTTTCTTCTGTTTTGGAGAATAATTGAAGACTTCTTAGATCAAGAAGACTTGATCTGTCAGCCATGTGTAGAATAAATTCGAGTCAGAATATTACGAGCTTAGGAATCTGAGTTCAAACTTTGGCTGTTCCACTACTTGGTTATATGCTTTTCATGTCACTTTCTGGGCCTTTGTATTCTTATCCATAAAATGGCCAAGTTGAACTAAATAATCTGAGTCTTTTGAGGTTTGCATTGGGTAATTCCGGATGTCAATATAAGCTTTTTGAAAAACATACAAATTATTTTCTTTTTTGCCTAGTGTCCACATCTTACATACAAATTCTGTCATAGAAACATACGACTGGAGAAGTTTTATAGTTAGCATTCAATTCTCAGTTTAACCAGTATGTTATGGTAGATGTGCACCATCTTCACTTTTTTTTTTCCCCTCTACTGTGTTATAAGAATTCCCGTTCTTTTCAGACTTGCAGGAGGCAGAGCCTGCTTCTTACAGAATCAACTAAAAACTCCCAATACTAGCTTTCTCTAGCCTTATCTGGCTTGAGGGCAGGCATATCACGTAAGTTTCACAAACAGATGGGTATGCTTCTTTTAGACTGAATCAGGAGCTAGTCCTAGTAAGTCATAGCATTGAGGGTGATGGAGAATCCATTGTGGTGGTGGGTAGTGGTAACAGTGACAGTAAAATCTAGTTTCCGGGGACAGCACTTGCAGGAGTGTAGCTGCTGCTTTCAGGGTCTGGTCCTGGTGGCTACGGGTGACAGGAGCTGTGGAATCTACTGTTGAGATTCTTCACTAGACTAATGTTGGCTGTCATCCTGACTGCATGCCTCCCCCGCCCTTTTTTCTAGACAGATTCTTTAGCCTTTTTAACAATTCTGTGGGTGACCTAAAATCTACTCAGTAAATCAATATTCTGCTTAAATTGACCAGAGTTGGTTTATGTTGCTTGTGACTAAGAGCACTGATGGTAGCACTGCTCCTTGGAATATGTATTTTTTTTTATGTCTTTTCTTCTGTGTTTTCCTGAGATACAGTTTTGGTTCTGTCAGCTCTTAAGTACCTGAGAAATTGTTAAGCAAATCGGTGTTCATTATTATTTCAGGTGTGCTATGATTTGGGCGCAGCATACTTCCAGCAAGGCTCCACAAATTCAGCTGTCTATGAAAATGCCAGGGAAAAATTTTTTAGAACCAAAGAACTAATTGCAGAGGTAAATCCAGTCATAATAGGCACTTAATATTCAGTTCTTTAAAACATCTATACATTTTTTTGGCTTTGATTTTTCTGATGATAAAAACATGTTCATTATTATAAATGCGTGAAGTTCAAGAAAGTACTAAAACTGGTTTTTAAAAATCTGTAATAATATAATCTGGAAATATAACCCCTTTTACAAATCTAGTAAATTTTCTTCGTTTTTTTTCTCTCTGTTTTTGTGCAGTTAAAACTCATATTTTAAATACTCTGTATCTTGCTTAAATCTTTGACTAGGTATTATAAATATATCATGTTATGGGGAAGTACTCTGATTCACCTAATTTCCCTTATGTTTGGGCATTTAGGTTATTTATTATATAGCTGCAATATTTGTATCTTGAAGCCTAAATTTTTCTTCAGATTTCAGATGCGTTTAAGTTCCTACAGTTATTACCATGTCAATGGTTATTTATTTTTCTGAGGCTATAATTGATCAAACCAAATTACTTTCCAGGTAAATTTCTCACAGGGCACTTCAGTTAGCAGTGAGTTTTTAACAAATTTTTTTTTTTTTTTTTTTGCTAACCTGATGCGTGAAATATAGTATCTTTTATAAACTTGCCTCTCATTAACTCCTAATATGGGTAAACATTTTTACTGTTTTTCATTTGCATTTTTCTTTTTATGATTCAGATGACTTAATTGTAAAGTATATATATATATAGCTAGGTTTTTGTATGCCTGGTGTGTGGAAAAATTCCCACTTCAATCTGCTATTCTTAGTAGAGATATTGATTAAATACCCTAGAGGTTTCAGTACTCTAGCTATTCTAGATAGACCTGTTAGAAATCCCCATTTTACTTTGCCTAGGAAATTCATCTGGTTTCTAATTTTACGGCATTTCAGGTATAGTAATTTAAAACTTACATATTTTTTCAAACTTTTTTTTTTAAATCCTGTTTGGGTAGAAGCATTTCTGTTCTTCCCAATTGAGTGATGATTATGCTTTCTTTGCTCTCTCCTTTAAATCTCTGCTGGTATATGTCTTTTAAAACCTTTAAGCTTGTTTTTAATGTTAGCACTCTTTGTTAATGTCTTGTCATACCTACTTGGTATGATAATCATGTCCACCTTTTGTATGTTGACCTGAAAACTCGAAGCTGCAGCAAACTTTCTTTGTAAAGGGCCAGTTAGCAAATATCCTAGGCTTTCTGGGCCACATTCAGTCTCTAGTGCATATTCTTACTATTTTTTTGTCCCCTTTGCGTAGTTTACAGCCTACAAAAATTGTTCTTAGCTCAAGAGAGACAAAAACAGACCATAGACTGGATTTGGCCTATGAGCAATAGTTTTTTGACCCCTGTTCTAAACCTTTAACCTTTTGTTTTTTGATTCCTCCAGTTTTAAATTTTTCTTCTTCTTTTTTTTTTTTTTCTGAGATGGAGTCTCACTTTGTCACCCAGGCTGGAGTGCAATGGCGCCATCTTGGCTCACTGCAACCTCCACCTCCCAGGCTCAAGCGATTCTCCTGCCTCAGCCTCCCGAGTAGCTGGGCCTACGGGTGCCTGCCACCACGCCTGACTAATTTTTGTATTTTTAGTAGAGACAGGGTTTCACCATGTTGGCCAGGCTGGTCTCGAACTCCTGGTGATCCACCAACCTCGGCCTCCCGAAGTGCTGGGATTACAGGCGTGAGCCATTGTGCCCAGCCCGGCTTGAATTTTTCATTAGCATTTCCTTGTACTGTTAAAATATGCTAAGGGGGTGCTAGACTATTGTTTATATTACATGAATGGATAATGGTATATACCTCTTACTTTACAGATAGGTTCATTATCTCTTCATTGTACCATAGATGAGAAGCGGTTAGCTGGCTATTGTCAAGCATGTGATGTTCTTGTACCTTCTTCTGACAGTACATCTCAACAGTTGACTCCATATAGTCAAGTCCATATTTGTTTGAGATCTGGCAACTATCAGGTAAGATGTATGAGGGGGATGCAGTGAAGTTTTGGAAGCCAGACAAAACTAAGTTCAAATCCTCGCCCCACCCATTTACCAGTTATGCCTTTTGGGGCACGTCATTTACACTGTCAGACTGACCTGTAACATAATGGTAATAATTATCCCATTTCCTAAGATTCTTATGAAAATCTAGTGAGAAGTTATAGTTTATAAATTCTAAGGCAAAGCATTCTACAGATGTTACTTCATCATTGCTGTTATCTTAAAGGTATAGAGTTGACCTGTTTTAAATAAATTTTGTAAGAAATGCTTGTAAGCAGAACTTTTAACATTTAAAAATTGCAGGTAGACAGCTTTTATTTGTGTGTGCGTTTGTTTCGCAGCTGGGATTGTTGGCTGCTAAGATATTAATAGCTTTTGGTTTTACAAAACATTAAGTCTTGTGTCTTTTGGGCATGTGGCTTGTAGCCCAGCTTTATTAGCCCTTCCAAATAGTAAGACTGAAGGAGAAAGGGAGCACAGTGAACACAGCAGTTGTTCTGGTGGGTTTGGATGGTCTGTTAACAAAAAACAGCCCATCTGCTCTTGAGCCTCCTCATCATCTTGGTTTGGTTCATGAAAAGGCCTTAATGAGTCTCTTCAGACTTTTATTGACACCCCCTCCCCCCACCCCCCACATACCTCTGGGTGTTTATCTTCAGTTTTTTTATGAAAATAACTGGGAATTAGAATTGTGCTTTTAAAGTCTTTATTGGAAAGCCTCCATTCTAGAGAATAAACAGTGCATTCATTCATGTTTAACTCAAAATAGGAATCATGAAATGATAAAGCCATAACTTACTTTTAGTTTTGTGTCTTTAATTGGGTATTATTCCAGCTTTATAGTTCTCTTACCTAGGGTTTTTTTGTTTTTCACAGAAAATAGCTGAAGAGAGGAAACAAGATGGCACTTCTTTCCTCTGTCTTTGGCCCTTTTTAAAAGTATTGCTTTGTCCCAGGAAAGAAAATTAAACTTTCTTAAAGTTTAATTACCGATATAAGTGAACTTAATAAAGGCTAGAGCTCTTTCAGTTACATCTCCCTAGTAAAGGTTTATGAAGGGTGAGATCAATTATCATAAAATACAATTTATTTAACAAGTTGGCTGGGCGTGGTGGCTCACACCTGTAATCCCAGCACTTGGGAGGCCAAGGTGGGAGGATCGTTTGAGCCCAGGAGTTCAAGGTTGCAGTGATCTATGATAGCACTGATACACTGCAGCTTGGGTGACATAGCAAGACCCTGCCTCAAAAACAAAAAACCTCACTGGAGTGGTAAGACTTGTGCCAACAAGACCTTAGGAATATCATCCAGAGAAAAGCACATGTTACTGTGACTTTAATAAAGTTCCAAAATATGAAAATCAGAAAATAGTGTAATGGGTAGCTAAGAAGGGGAAAATAGCAATTTTGTTGCATCTTTGAGATTCATCACTTATACATTCAGGAGTATGGTAGAAACTGTATTTCTTCAAATGGGATTGTGTTTTTATGAACTCTGTGGGTTTTGTTTAGTGCTGATGAAGTAGTTGAGCAGCTATAACAGGTGTGTTTTCTCACACTTGCGAAGCTGCTGTGTTGCTCCTGTGGAGCCCTGCCTTGCTCGTGTTTTGTTACGGAGGTGAAGCTAGTGGTTGCTCCATAGTTTCGAAACCACTTATGTCAGTACTTTTCTGGTAGTGGCTGATTAGTTTCATTTTCAGAAATCTCCTTTCCCCTCCTCTCACCAACACCCTTTCTTTCTTTTCTGCTCTTCCATCCTTGAGAAGTAGCTAAGAAAAAGTCTGTATGTTATAATGTGGGTATTTTTTGTAGTTCACAGATAATATATTTTAAATCATTTAAATTTATTAGAATCACTTCTTAGCATGTTTTTTCAGCTAAAGTTTTTAATTTGTTTGTTTGTTTGAAACAGAGTCCCACTCTGTCACCCAGGCTGGAGTGCAGTGGCATGATCTTGGTTCACTGAAATCTCTGTTGCCCAGGTTCAAGCGATTCTCCTGCCTCAGCCTCCCAAGTAGCTGGGATTACAAGTGCCTGCCACCGTGCCTGGCTAATTTTTGTAGTTTTTAGTAGAGACAGGGTTTCACCATCTTGGTCAGGCTGGTCTTGAATTCCTGACCTCGTGATTCACCTGCCTTGGCCTCCCAAAGTGCTGGGATTACAGGTATGAACCGCCATGTCTGGCCATATCATTAGTGTTTTTTAGTTTGTTTTATGAACTTATGTTTAGAGTATTAACTTTTTTTTTTTTTTTTTTTGAGATGGAGTATCGCTCTGTCGACCAGGCTGGAGTGCAATGGTGCCATCTTGGCTCAAAGCACCCTCCACCTCCTGAGTTCAAGCGATTCTCCTTCCTTAGCCTCTCCAGTAGCTGGGATTACATGCACGCACCACGACATCTGGCTAATTTTTCTATTTTTAGTAGAGACGGAGTTTCACCATGTTGGCCAGGCTGGTCTTAAATTCCTGACCTCATGATCCACCTGCCTTGGCCTCCCAAAGTACTGGGATTACAGGCATGAGCCACCACGCCTGGCGTAAAATTTTTTTCTAATAACATAGCTGGATTGCCTCTTATTGAATAATTCCTTTTTACCTCTTATTTTTGGTTTGTGATCTTCAGTTTTAAAAAAGGGGTAGCAGGGCTGTTTTTGCTCTTAATCAAATTTTAAAATTTTAGGAAGAAAAGGTTTTCATAGTAAGATATTTTTGTGATTTTTTTCAACTTGTATTTTCCGTTATACAAAGACTTGTTTAAAGTAAAACACTTTACCATGATTTTTGAAATGGGTGCAACTTTATGTATGTGTTCTAGGAGGTAATACAGATTTTCATTGAAGACAACTTAACCTTGAGTTTACCTGTCCAGTTCCGACAATCAGTCCTAAGAGAACTCTTTCAGAAAGCTCAACAGGGGTAAGTTGAAAAATTACTTTTTGATTTTTGAATAGAACAGCAAGTGCATTCTGGTTATCAAAACCACATCTTCAAATTACCTATGGCTCTGTGACATTATTTTCATGTTGTTAATATAAGGAAAATTAATATAGTCTGTTTTAAATAGTGCTTGTGGGGCCGGGCACGGTGGCTCATGCCTGTAATCCCAGCACTTTGAGAGGCCAAGGTGGGTGGATCACTTGAGGTCAGGAGTTTGAGACTAGTCTGGCCAACATGATGAAACCACGTCTCTACCAAAAAATACAAAAATTAGCCGGGCGTGGTGGTGCACACCTGTAGTCCCAGCCACTCAGGAGGCTGAGGCACGAGAATCACTTGAACCCAGGAGGTGGAGGTTGCAGTGAGCCGAGATTGTGCCACTGTACTCCAGCCTGGGTGACAAAGCAAGACTCTGTCTCAAAAAAAAAAAAAAAAAAAAAGTACTTGGGGGAAAAATAGTACATAGCAAAATTTCATTCTGTTGTCTAATGTGTAACTAAGTTGTCCCTTGATAAATTCAAAACCTATTCTGCTTTTTTTCTCCCCATGATTTGGTATATATTTATTAGTACGCTTGAATATTCTAAAATTTTACCTCTCAAGAACAAATGGCTCATTCTTGTGAATATAATTTTGTAATATACACCTTTCTTTTGTAGTAAAAATAACATTAGTTGATCTACTTTTGTATTCTACAGAAATGAAGCTCTAGATGAAATCTGTTTTAAAGTTTGTGCCTGTAATACAGTTCGTGATATACTGGAAGGCAGAACAATTAGTGTTCAATTTAACCAACTATTTCTTAGACCAAATAAAGAGAAAATAGACTTTCTTCTTGAGGTATGACATGTTTTTCTTTCCCCTTTTGATTTATAATTTGCTTTAAGCTTACCAGTGACCTCTTAATTGCCAAATCCAGTTCCTTTTTTCCTGTCTGCCTTGCCTTTCTGTACCTGACAGTTGGCACTTTTGACAGACTCTGCCCTTCTGCCTGGTCTTCTGCTGTAGTTCTTTTTCTAGTTCTCCCCCATGTTTCTTCAGCATCTTTATTGGATTCTCCTTAGTCCTTCACTGACTTCTCTATTGCTCTTCCTTTAGTATTTCTTTTCATGGAACTTTTGTCCTTGGCTCACTCATCATTTTTGATTTACTTCCAAAACTTCACTCATCTGTTTCATCACCTGTTTACTAAGAACTCCCAAATCAAACCTCTAGTCTCTCATGTGTGCTGTGGAATCTGTGTTTCTACTGGATCACTCTACTTCTTTCTTAACAGTCTTAATGTTACAGACATTGAGAGAAGTACATAAAGCGCAGATAATACCACTTCCAAAAATACGTTGCCAGCACTTTAGAAGCCTTTGCTGTGGTCTTTACAACCTCCTCTACCTTCCCTCGAGGTAGCCACTCCCCTGGCTTTTGTGATCATAATTTTCTTCCTTGCTTTTACAGTTGTATCACCTCTGTATGCATCCTTAAAGAACATTCTTTAATTTGCCTATTTTGAACTTCATATAAATGGAATCATACCATATGTATTCTTCATCTTCTTTCACTGAAGAGATTTGTGAGATTTATTCAAGTTGTATATAAATAACAATTTTTTCCTTGCTTTAAGAGGCTGGGCATGGTGACTCACACCTGTAATCTCAGCACTTTGGGAGGCTGAGGCGAGTGGATCATGAGGTCAGGGGTTCAAGACGAGCCTGGTTAACATAGTGAAACCCCGTCTCTACTAAAAATACAAAAAATTAGCCAAGTGTGCTGGCAGGCGCCTGTAATCCCAGCTCCTTGGGAGGCTGAGGCAGGAGACTCACTTGAACCCGGGAGGCAGAGGTTTCAGTGAGCGGAGATCACACCACTGTACTCCAGCCTGGGCAACAGTGAGAGACTCTATCTCCAAAAAAAAAAAAAAAGTTAGAATATTATATGGACCACGCCACAATTTCTTCAGTCTTATGATAGGGGACATTTGTCTTTTTTACAGTTTTTGGCTATATACACATATGGTGAGGGACATTTGTGGTGTTTGTAGTTTTTGTTGTTTGGAACATACTTGTACATATATCTAGGTGTGCATATGTACCAGTTTATGTTATATACCTAGGGAAAAATATATCTGCAACATTAATTTTTAAAAACCGAGTGGCTTATACCACCAGGATGGCTGAGTGTTCTCTTTGGTCAATATCCTTGTTAACATTTGATGTTGTCAGATTGCCTGTGAGGTGGTTGTATAACAGTATCTCATTGAGGTTTTCATTTCTACAACTCTTCATTTAATTTTTACTCATGGATTTTGTTTTTTGAGGTACCTTTTCCAAGTGTTATGCCTCTTTTTTTTTTTGAGATGGAGTTCTGCTTTTTTTATTTTTTTGAGATGGCACCCCCTCTGTTGTCTGGCCAGGCTGGAGTGCAGTGGCACAATCTCGGCTCACTGCAACCTCCGCCTCCCTGGTTCAAGCGATTCTCCTGTCTCAGCCTCCTGAGTAGCTGGTACTACAGGTGTGCACTAACATGCCTGGCTAATTTTTATATTTTTAGTAGAGACAGGGTTTTGCCATGTTGGCCTGGCTGGTCTCAAACTCCTGACCTCAGGTTATCCGCTTGCCTTGGCCTCCCGATGTGATAGGATTACAGGTGTGAGCCACTGTGCCTGGCTGGAGTTCGCCCAGGCAGTGGTACAATCTCAGCTCACTGCAACCTCCACCTCCCAGTTTCAAGTGATTCTCCGGCCTCAGCCTCTGGGGTAGCTGGGATTACAGGCGCCCACCACCACGCCCAGCTAATTTTTGTATTTTTAGTAGAGACGAGGTTTCGCCATTTTGGCCAGGCTGGTCTTGAACTCTTGACCTCAAGTGATCCGCCCACCTTGGCCTCCCAAAGTCCTGGGATTACAGGCATGAGCCGTGCCCGGCCGTGTGATGCCTCATTTTTCTATTACATTGTTCATCTGTTTTTTGGAAGGAGCTTTATTTTTGTGGGAGATCTGTATATATTCTCTCTTTTTTTTTTAACCAATTTTAAATATTGCAGATATCTTCACTGAGTTTGACTTTTCTTTTTTGTTTTTTTTTTTTGAGATAGGTCTCACTCTCTCACCCAGGTTGGAGTGTAGAGATGTGATCTCAGCTCACTATAACCTCCACCTCCTGGGTTCAAGCCATCCTCCCACCTCAGCCTCCTGAGTAACTGGGACTACAGGCACGTGCCACCACTCCTGGCTAATTTTTTTATTCTTAGTAAATATGGGATTTGATCATGTTGGCCAGGCTGGTCTTGAACTGCTGAGCTCAGGTGATCCACCCACCTCGACTTCCCAAAGTGCTGTGATTACAGGCATGAGCCACCATGCCCAGCTTAATTTTCTTTATATTGTTCCAAAGCTCCTAAATTTAATATCAAATTTACCAATTTTTATCCATTATAGTGATTTCTGTGTGTTGCTTAAGAAAGCTTTTTCCTATCATGTCATGAAGATATTCTTCTATTATATCTTCTAAAAGCTTTATAGCATAGCCTTCCTTTCACATTTACATCTTTAATCAACCTACAGTTGATTTTTGTGTGAAGTAGGAAGTGTTCCAGCACCATTTACTGAAAGGTTAATCTTTTTCCATCAATCTCTAGGGCCACCTTTATTGTATGCCGGGTGTTTATATATGTATGGGCCTGTTTCTGAGCCATTTTATACCACTTCTCTATTTGTTTATCCATACCTCATTATGTCCACATCCTGATACCATTGAGAGCAAGTTCTACCTTTTTTTTCAAAGTTGTATTGGTTATTCTTGTCCCTCATGCTGTTGCCCAGGCTGGAGTGCAGTGGCGTGATCTTAGCTCCCTGCAACCTCTGTCCGCTGGGTTCAAGCGATTCTTCTGCGTCAGCCTCCCAAGTAGCTGGGATTACAGGCATGCGCCACCATGCCCGGCTTATTTTTGTGTTTTTAGTAGAGACGAGGTTTCACCATATTGGCCAGGCTGGTCTCAAACTCCTGACCTCGTGACCCACCCGTGTCGGCCTCCCAAAGTGCTGGGATTACAGGCGTGAGCTACCACACCCAGCAGTCCTTTGCATTTTTATGTGTAAACATTAGACTCAGATTGTCAAGTTCCACAAATCTGTTGTATTTTTGTTTGGAATTACATTAAATTTAGAAACCAGTTTAGAAAGAAATTATGTCTTTTTTTTTTTAGCTTCTTTTTTATATTAGAAAAAATTTTATGGGCAGCCTCCCAAGCCAAAATGTGCTTAGGGAGACCCCCAATAATTTACATCTTTACATTATTGGGTGTCCTAACCCGTGAATGGGTATGAGGGCTCTTGATTTCTTTAGGTAGTCTTTAGTATCCTTTAGAACTTTCTAATTTTTCCATAGAAGTCTGAAATTTTTTTTTTTTTTTTTTTTTTTTTTTTTTGAGGCAGAGTCTCGCTCTGTCGCCTGGACTGGAGTGCAGTGGCCGGATCTCAGCTCACTGCAAGCTCCATCTCCCAGGTTTACGCCATTCTCCTGCCTCAGCCTCCCGAGTAGCTGGGACTACAGGCGCCGCCACCTCGCCCGGCTAGTTTTTGTATTTTTAGTAGAGGCGGGGTTTCACCGTGTTAGCCAGGATGGTCTTGATCTCCTGACCTCGTGATCCGCCCGTCTCGGCCTCCCAAAGTGCTGGGATTACAGGCTTGAGCCACCGCGCCCGGCCTAAGTCTGAAATTTTTATATAGTTCTTAAAATGTAGACTTGAAAATAGTTTATGCATTGATACAGAGGTATAATTTAACTTTCTAATAATTTTATATCCAACAACTTTGCTTAGCTTCTAAAAATTCTATTTTATCCATATGTTTTTCATTTTTCTATGTATGCAGTCATCTGTAAAGAATGCATTTTGTTTATTCCTTTTCTAACCTTTTAATTTTGATTTATTTTTACTTTTTGTGTTTTGAGATGGAGTTTCTTTCTTGTTGCCCAGATTGGAGTGCAATGATGCGATCTCTGCTCAGCGCAACCTCTGCCTCCCAGGTTCAAGTGATTCTCCTGCCTCAGCCTCCCCAGTAGCTGGGACTACAGGCATGTGCCACCACGCCCAGCTAATTTTGTATTTTTGGTAGAGATGGGTTTCTCCATGTTGGTCAGGCAGGTCTCAAACTCCCGACCCCAGGTGATCCACCCGCCTCGGCCTCCCAGAGTACTGGGGTTACGGGTGTGAGCCACCGCGCCCGGCCTCTTTTTACTTATTCTTAATGTGCTGGCTATTACCTCCAGTACAGTGTTCAGTAGAAGTGGGAATAGTGAACTGCCTTATCTCACTCCCAGTCTCAGAAGGAAAGCTTGCACTATTTCACCATTTAGAATGATGTTTGTTGTAGGTTTTTCTTGTAGCTATTCCTTATCTGATTAAGGAAGTTCCCTTCTCTCCTTAGTTCACTGAAGGTCCTGTTTTTAAAATAATGAATTATTTGTAGATTGTATTAAATGCTTTTTCTATGTCTGTTGAAGTGATCACATAATTTCTCTCCTTACCTGTTCATGTGATAAAGTATAATTGATTTTCAAGTGTTAAACCACCTTTGCATGTCGAGAATAGACCCAACTAGGTCATGATCTTTTTTTAATAGAAATTGCTGAACTTGGTTTGCCAATATGTGAAGTTTTTTTTTTTTTCTACATTCATGTGTGAGATTGATGCACATATTTTTATTTATTTTTTTTTTTTGAGGCGGAGTCTTGCTCTGTCGCCCAGGCTGGAGTACAGTGGCCGGATCTCAGCTCACTGCAAGCTGCGCCTCCTGGGTTCCCGCCATTCTCCTGCCTCAGCCTCCCAAGTAGCTGGGACTACAGGCACCCGCCACCTCGCCCGGCTAGTTTTTTTGTATTTTTAGTAGAGACGGGGTTTCACTGTGTTCGCCAGGATGGTCTCGATCTCCTGACCTTGTGATCCACCCGTCTCGGCCTCCCAAAGTGCTGGGATTACAGGCTTGAGCCACCGCGCCCGGCCTATTTTTTTATTTTTTATTTTTTGAGATGGAGTCTCACTCTGTCGCCCAGACTGGAGTGCAGTGGTGTGATTTCGGCTCACTGCAACTTCCTTCGCTGGATTCAAGTGATTATCCTGCCTCAGCCTCCAGAGTAGCTGAGATTACAGGCACCCACCACCATGCCCAGCTAATTTTTTTGTGTTTTTAATAGAGACGTGGTTTTACCATGTTGGCCAGGCTGGTTTCAAACTCCTGATCTCAAGTGATCCTCCCACCTCTGCCTCCCAAAGTGCTAGGATTACAGGTGTGAGCCACCACACCCAGCCGACGCACAAATTTCTTTTTTTCTTATCCTGCCTTTGATTTTGGTGTCAAGGTCATGCTTGCCTTATAAATAAGTTGAGGCATCTGTCTTTTTTGTTGTCTGGAAGAGTCTGTGTAAAAATGAAGTCATTGCTCTTTCAGTGTTGGGTAGAATTTACCAGTAAAGTCTGGGCCTGGGTAATTTTTCTGTGGGAAGATTTTTGATCAGTGATCATAGAGCTGTATTCTCATTTTTCTAGAGTTAGTTTTAAAAGTTACTTTCTAAGGATTTGTCCATTTCATCTTGTTTATTAGTATTAAAATTTATTATTTTAATATTAAAGCATCTACCGAGATGCCCACTAGTTTGAATTTTTCTTTTTTAAAATTGAGGTGTGTGAAATTCACATAACATGATCTGTTAGCTCAGGTGATCCACCCACCTCGGCTTCCCAAAGCGCTGTGATTACAGGCATGAGCCACCATGCCCTGCTTAATTTTCTTTATATTGTTAGGTTTGCTAATCAGAAGTTAACAACCCATGTTCTCTACATTGTTCCATGACACATGTAAAATGCATCTCATTATGTGAATAAATAATCTGTTGTAAAAGGAGACTCAGATATTTATTACTTACCATAATATATTTATATATGGCAGCAAAGGAGCAAAATTACTAGAATGTAAGTGTATAATACATATTCCAAGATGCTTAGATATTATTTACTGATAGGTTAATTTGTTAATCAAAGAATGGTATTTGAACACAGTACTTTTAAAACACTGCTTTTTTTTTTTTTTTTGAGAGGGTGTCTCTCTCTGTTGCCCAGGCTGGAGTACAGTGGCCTGATCTCGGCTCACTGCAACCTCTGCCTCCTGGGTTGAAGTGATACTCCTGCCTCAGCCTCCCCGAGTAGCTGGGACTACAGGTGTGCACCACCACACCCACGTAATTTTTTTTGTATTTTTAGTAGAGACAAGGTTTCACCATGTTGGCCAGGCTGGTCTCAAACTCTTGACCTCAGGTGATCCACCTGTCTCAGCCTCCTAAAGTGCTGGGATTAGAGGCAGGCGCACCCAGCCTGTTTTTTTTTAATAACAGTTTCATCAAGATATAATTCACATACCATATAATTCACACACTTAAAGTGTGTAAGTCAGTGGGTTTTAGTATAGAGTTGGGCAACTATCACTTTACTTCCTGTTTTCACCCCAGAAAAATAATCTCTTATTCATTACCTGTCACTCTTCATTTTCTCTCAATCTCGCACCACCTGAGGCAACTACTAATCTGCTTTCTATCTCTATAGATTTATCTGTTCTGGATATTTTATGTAAATGGAACTATGAAATAGATGATCTTTTGTAACTGGCTTCCTTCACTTAGCATGTTTTCAATATTGTACAGTGTATCAGTACTTCATTTTTTATGGCTGAATAGTACTTCATTGAATGGATATATACTGTATTTGTGTGTTCATCAGTTGGTAGACTGCAAGTGATTTCTACTTTTTGGCTACTGTGATTAATACTACTATGAATGTTCTATTTTTTGTGTGTGTCAACGTAGAAAATATTTAGCAATTTCTTGAGATTATGGACTTTTACGCTAGTTATATTTTATTTTGGCTTCTTATAAATAATATATGGGGAGGAATCCTAATCTAATGAATAAATTCAAAATAATATGAAAATATTATTTGTAGATAAGTGATATAACCATAACTAGTTTCTATTCTTTGTTTGCATTGTTTACTTTTTAAATCTTGCTTACCTTTTTAAACTATTCATGAATAGCTCATGAATATAGAACCATTAGTTCTATATTTGTGATAAATCAGTTATTCTTTTCAATTATTTTCTTTTTGGTTTTAACATTTTTTTTTTTTTTAACTCTTTTCTGACAGGAGCTACTGATTTCTGTGGTTTATCACTTAATATAATTTGGCAACATACTTGATAAATTCTGTGAGAACTGTATAGCATGGTAACTAGGTTATTCTTTGGTACATGTATACACCTGTACTTATTAAAATGGTCACATTCCATTCCCTCTTTGTGATGGGTTCTTATTCCTTGGTCTCATCTCTTCTGTTAAGTTACTTAACCAAATCTGTGATTGGTACATGGTTGAAAAGGGAAAATTCAGTTGTTTTTAAATCCTACCTTTTCAAATTATAATTTACATTTTTAAAAGTACCCATATTCAAATGAAAATTACTCAAATTCCTAGGTATGTTCAAGATCAATAAATTTAGAAAAAGCTGCAGAGTCTTTGAAAGGAAACATGGCTGCTTTTCTAAAGTAAGTATCTTTCTTTTCTTTCTTTCTTTCTTTCTTTTTTTAACTTTGAACTTAGTCCTCTGAAAAAAATATCTCTATTATCTTTTGTTTTTGTCTTGGGTATCTTTTAACCAAGCAGTAACTGGTGTTTGAGAACCCATTAAGTTCAAATTTGTATAGCCACGTGAGACGTTAGGATTATATAGTTACCTTTTTTTAAATATTGTGGCATTGACCTCACAATTTTAAATAAGGACCAAAAGGAAATTTTAAAATCTATTTTAAAATATCATTATACAGCTTCTTTAATGGTGACTTTTTAAATAGCTTATTAAAATTGGTTGATATGATTGTTTTTCTCAAACTAAATTATACACTTTTTTGTTTCACAATATTTCTTACTGATCTAGGAATGTGTGTCTGGGGTTGGAAGATCTGCAGTATGTTTTCATGATTTCTTCACATGAGCTTTTCATTACATTGTTGAAAGATGAAGAACGAAAGCTACTTGTTGATCAGATGAGGAAGAGATCCCCTAGAGTAAATCTGTGCATTAAACCTGTAACTTCATTTTATGATATCCCAGGTTAGCTCTCTAGTCTGCCAGCCAAAATATTGGCATGTTTTGCCCCTCTATTCAAATTAACATTGAAATATATTTGAGGATTCTCTCTTATTTGTTTTAATTAACACTTGTGTTGGTAATTAATAGAAATTCACCTGTCTTCCATATCAGATTTCTGTATAAGCAGCTATGCTCTGGAGCTCTGCCAAGCCAATGATTAGTGCAGATTCAGGCCTAGATACATAAAAGATTTTAGCTGGGGAAATAGAGCAAGGTAACACTGCTGCCAATATGTTCATGGAGGTAAAAAAAAAAAAAAAAAAAAAAAGTGGGGGGAGGGGAGAGGAGTGGTGAGAGATGCTGGGACCAAAAAGACGACAGACTTTCGTGCATGTCAGTCTGTATCACTGCTAGTATTTGCTGGCTGAACATTTTTGTCAGTATTGCCATTTTTGCCTTATTTATTTTATTTTTTTCCCCCATTTTTGCCCTTACAAATATAAGGGCAAAATATTGTAGAAAATACAATGCTAGTTTTAAATAAGAAACATACACTTCAACATTTAATATAGATGAGAGAGAATTCAGTTGGTTTAACAAAAGCAAAATTTTAGTTTCTTTGACCTTCACTAGATTTAAACTGGTTGAATGTCCAGTTGTAAAGGAAAAGGGTAAGGTTAACACATACAGAAATGCTGGAAATGCATTATTGAAGACTGTGCCTGATAGCTGAGCTGTAATTAGGTATTTTGGTAATCATTTTTGGTTCTCTGGGAAGAGCATGCCCCTTTCTCTCAAAAACCACATGCTTAATGTTTATTACTCAAAATTAACATTTTATATATGCTTTTGTTAACACATGATGTTCAAAAGTAGTGTATAAGTAGTGTGTAACTCTGTGTATAAGTTAATTATTTTCATATATTCCACATAGTTCTTTGCATGAATTAAATATTGATTTTATCTTGTTTATATTTTCATTATCTTTATTTTAAAAATGCATTCATTTATTAAATGTAGATATAGTAAAATTGTGTTAGGTTTTCTATGTGAAGATAAAGTTAATATGTAATTTACACAATGTTGAATCAGTTCTCAAGATGATAGCAGCTTTTAATTTATAGATGTAATATAAAATACATAATTTTAAGTAAATTTTCATTCTCATATGTATATCATTGAATTAAATCATTGAAATATAAATCTTTTTTTAGCTTCAGCAAGTGTCAACATTGGTCAGTTAGAGCATCAACTGATATTGTCAGTGGATCCTTGGAGGATTAGACAAATTTTGATTGAATTACATGGTATGACTTCAGAGCGCCAATTCTGGACAGTGTCTAATAAGGTAAACCCTATGTCAAGAACAAATAAGAAAATTGCTGTTGTTTTCTGAGGTAATTTAATAGAAAAGCTGTTCCCTAACCTTTTTGATAATAAGGACCTCTTTTACTTAACAGTTGTGAGACCTTCACATGACCACAATTGCATTTTTAACATCCATTGACAGAAAAAATAGGAAATGTCAGAAACAAAAGGATACCATTGAATGAATAACATCTAAAAATCAGTTTTTCCATTTGTTGACAAAATATATGCATTTTATTTCATTCATTTATTTTTTGAGACGGAATCTCACTCTGTTGCTCAGGCTGGAGTGCAGTGATATGATCTTGGTTCACTGCAACCTCTGTCTCCCAGATTCAAGTGATTCTCCTGCCTCAGCCTCCCAGGTAGCTGGGATTACAGGCATCTGTCACCGTGCCTGGCTAATTTTTGTATTTTTAGTAGAGATATGGGGTTTCACCATATTGGCTAGGATGGTCTTGAATTCCTGACCACAAGTGATCTACCCATCTCTGCCTCCCCAAGTGTTGGGATTACAGGTGTGAGCCACCACACCGGCTGCATTTTAAATATAGTTGTAAATATATGTAACTGGTATATTATTTATGCATTCTGTAGCATAATACTTCATTATGGAGCATTTTTGGCTTTAAATGTTCCTTTAAAAATTCCCAGCTAATACATTTACCTGTTTCTGAGTTTATTTATTAGAAATTTTTCCTGCATAGAAAGTGCAAATGAAAATAGCTTTTAAAATGCCATGTCAGTGGAATGTAGCTTAGAGATACAAGGGAAGTAATCTATAGATACAGTAGAAATTAAAGCAATATCGTAATGCTCCTGATTAACTATGTACTTACTCTTCCTCTGCTGAAGATGTAGTAAAAAGGCAGCCAGAAATGTATGGGTTTTTTTTTTTTGGGCGACAGAGTTTCATTATTGTTGCCCAGGTTGGAGTGCAGTGGTGCGATCTTGGCACACTGCAACCTCTGCCTCCTGGGTTCAAGCAGTTCTCCTGCCTCAGCCTCCCGAGTAGCTGGGATTACAGGCTTGCCCCACCACACCTGACTAATTTTGTATTTTTAGTAGAGACAGGTTTCTCCATGTTGTTCTCCATGTTGGTCAGGCTGGTCTCAAACTCCTGACCGCCTGACCTCAGGTGATCTGCCTGCCTCAGCCTCCCAAAGTGCTGGGATTATAGGTATGAGCCACTGAGCCTGACCTGTATTTTTTAAAATTGGGTTTAAACATACAAGTAGCGTGAAAAGAAAAAAATTGCTCTAAAAATTAGTTGAGTTTTTTTTTGGTATTGATGCTATTTGTTAGTGTGAATTTTTAAGATGAAGGCCAGGTGCAGTGGCTCATGCCTGTAATCCCAGCACTTTGGGGAGCTGAGGTGGGTGGATCACTTGAGGCCAGGAGTTAAAGACCAGCCTAGCGAACATAGCAAAATCCCATCTCTACTAAAAATACAAAAATTAGCCGGGCATGGTGGCGTGCACCTGTATTTCCAGCTACTTGGGAGGATGAGGCAGGAGAATCACTCAAACCTGGGAGACAGAGGTTGCAGTGAGCAGAGATCACGCCACTGCACTCCAGCCTGGGTGATGGAGCAAGACTATCTCAAAAATCAAAACCAAAAATTTTTAAGATGAACAAGTATAGCATAATTGTTATGATAGGGGATTCTGGGACTAACTGCCTGCTTGAGCTTGAATGCCAGCTCATACTTAAATAGCCGTATAATCTTGAACAAGTTACTTAACTTCTTTGTGTTGCAGTTTTCTCATTTGCAAAATGACAGTAGTAGCATAATAGTACTTACCTTGGTATTGTTGTGAGGATTACCTGAATTAATATATATAAAACTCCTAGTCTTTGTCTTTTTTTCCTAATAGTAATCCCAATCCATTATTTATTACTTGTTGATTGTAGTGAATGTGCTCATTTTCATTAGTGTTATATTATGGCTGTGATTTTCCTTTCTCTTTAAGAGACGACCTGTGAATTATTTTTTTTAATGCGATTGAGGATTATTGAAAGATTCTTATCTAGATTTGGCTTTCTCTGCGTGTGTGTGTGTGTGTGTATATATATATATGTATGTATGTATTTTTTGTTTCTTTTAGTGGGAAGTACCTTCTGTCTATAGTGGTGTTATCCTGGGAATTAAAGACAATTTAACACGAGATTTGGTTTATATTCTTATGGCCAAAGGTTTGCACTGCAGTACTGTTAAGGTGAGTAAAAGTGTGTATCAAACACTTGTTAAGGATATGCTTTATGGCCAGGTGCCGTGGCTCACACCTATAATCCCAGCACTTTGGGAGACTGAGGTGGGCAGATCGACTGAGGTCAGGACCAGCCTGGCCAACGTGTTGAAACCTTATTTCTACTAAAAATACAAAAATTAGCCGGGTGCCTGTAATCTCAGCTACTCTGGAGTCTGAGGCAGGAGAATCTCATGGGAGGTGGAGGTTGGAGTGAGCTGAGATTGCATCACTGCACTCCAACCTGGGTGACAGAGTGATAGTCTATCTCCAAAAAAAAAAAAAATGCTTTACTAATTTTAGCAGGAAGTCAGGAACCAGAACTTACCTTTTCCTAATCTTTAAAATCACAATCATAGGCTTAAAAGGATATTTGAAAAGGCATTTTGGTTTGTTCTCTTTCCTTTACTGTTATAGTTATACTAAAATGGTCTTGATCAAATGAATACTGCTCTGTGCCTTTTTAAAAGTTTAGAGAATATGCAGAGATATTATTTGTATTCTTTAGGATTCAGCTAGTAAAGATTGTGTACCAAGATTAAAAAACAAAATTTTTAAAAATTACTTTTGTAGTATATTTTACATGAGTTTGTAGCCTGGGATGTTGAGACTTAAGTGTAATGTTAAATCATATAAGACAGTGCAGTTGCGTGACTGATCATACACTGAGTTCTTTAGGAAGGTTAAAGACAGCATCTGGAATGCAGAAATGAACTAAAATTGAGGCTTAAATAAGTTAACTACGTCCCCACACCAGCAGCATCTGTGACATTTGGGAACTTTTTGTTTGAGACAGGATGTTGCTTTGTTGCCCAGACCAGGTGCAGTGGCATGATCACGGCTCACTGCAGCCTGGACTTCCTTGGCTCAAGCAATCCTCCCACCTCAGCCCCCTAAGTAGCTGAGACCACAGGCATGTGCCACCATGCCCAGCTTATTTGAAAGAATTTTTTTTTTTTTTTTTTTGCAGAGGCAGTGTCTCCTTATATTGCCCAGGCTGACCTTGAACTCCTGGGCTCAAACAGTCCTTCCACATCAGCCTCCCAAAGTGCTGACATTACAGGCATGAACCACTGCACGTGGCTGGAACTTGCTGGAATAAAAATTTGGGGGTCCCATCCTAGACCTAATGAATCAGAAATTCTGGGATGAGGCCCAACATCTTTTTAAATAAGCCCTCAAAGTAATTCTGTTGCATGCTAAAGTTTGAGAACTGCTGCTGTAGACCATCATTGTCCAGTGGAAACATAATGTAGGCCACGTGTGTAATCTATAATTTCATTAAAAAGTGTGATTGATTGAAATGATTTATTTAACTCAATATGTCTACACTATCATTTCAATGTGTAATTGATATAAAAAGTTGAGATGTTTTGTATTCTTTTGAAAATGTATGTGCTAAGTCTTCAAAATCCAGTAAGTGTTTTATACTTACAGAATCTCTCAATTTGGACTAGTCACATTTCACATGCTCAATAGCCACATCTTATCTAGTGGCTGCCATATTGGACAGTGCATCATGAGACAATTGTAAGCCATTGAAAAGTTTTAATAGGAGGAATGTAGTTAGCAGCTTTTCTCCTTCCACACCTAAAATAACGTTTACTGGGCGCAGAGACTGTTCTGCAATTTCATATATGTTTATTGTTTCATTTATTCACAAAAACTTTGTGGAAGGTATTATCTCAGTTTTAAAGGTATTAAATTGTCCAATGGCACACAGCTAGTAAGTATCACAAGTGTTAGAAGGGATAGAGAGAAGAGAACGTATTAGAGAAGTATTTAGGAGATAAAATCTGGAAGCAATTGGTAACTGACTTCATGTGGAAGGCAAGAGGAGAACGAATTGAGCATGATGCTCAGACTTCTGGTTTGAGAGTCAGAGAACCAGTGGCAATGCTAGCAAGTAAATGTGCAGAAACACATTTTTGCAGGGCAGGTTACGAGTTTATTTTTACAATTTTAATTTGAAGCTACAGTTGGAAACAGCCTAAAGCTTGGAGAATGGTCTGGACTGGAGTTACAGATTTGGGAGTTACCAAAGATCACCCAGAGAGAATATAAAGGGCATGAAACCCTCGGGAATGCAATACTAGGTCCAAGAAATAGTGGTGTGATGGGCGTGAGGATCAGACAAATGTAGAAGGTGTAATAGCTAGGGGAAAAGAAAATGTCAAGAAAAGGGCAATACACAGCACCGAGTTGCAGCCCCTAATTCCTGTAAGATAACAGAAGAGTGTTCAGTAGATTGGACAATTAAAAGATCTTTGGCTTGGCCGGGTGCGGTGGCTCAAGCCTGTAATCCCAGCACTTTGGGAGGCTGAGACGGGCGGATCACGAGGTCAGGAGATCGAGACCATTCTGGCTAACCCGGTGAAACCCCGTCTCTACTAAAAAATACAAAAAACTAGCTCGGCGAGGTGGCGGGCGCCTGTAGTCCCAGCTACTCGGGAGGCCGAGTCAGGAGAATGGCGTAAACCCGGGAGGCGGAGCTTGCAGTGAGCTGAGATCCGGCCACTGCATTCCAGCCTGGGCGACAGAGCGAGACTCTGCCTCAAAAAAAAAAAAAAAAGGTCTTTGGATTTTGAGAGCTATTTCTTTGTAATGATGGGGGTAGAAGCCAGATTATGGGAGTGAATGAAGTATGTGGAGCAATAGAATCTAGTCTTTAGAAACATAAGAGATGCGTAGGAAAGGACTTGGATCATAGCTGATTTATTTCATTTTATTTGTTAGCCAATTTTATAGGCTAGTAGGGTGGTGTGCAAAGATTTTGAAATGTGTAACCCTTGAATGGTCTAAGATCTAATTCTGAATATGTTGGATGGAGGAGGGTGCTTGTAATAGAATTTTATACCTGTATAATACAGAAGTCTTTGGTTATTTTATAACTTTTATGAAAGTTGCATAATATAGCAGGTATTTTATATTGTTTACTGGATTTTTTTAAATTACAAAGGTATTAAATATGTATTGGAATAAATCAACAATACAGAGATGAAAATCCTATCGAGCCTTACTCCCTGAGAAAAGCAACGTTAACCATTTGAACTAATCCTTCTCCTCTTTGCTCTGTCATCATAAAGGCACACATTTTTTGGCGCCAAAGGAAAGGTGACCCAGGCTATTCTTTTTCTTTTCATAGGACTTTTCCCATGCTAAACAGCTCTTTGCTGCTTGTTTGGAGTTGGTAACAGAGTTCTCACCAAAGCTTCGTCAGGTCATGCTGAATGAGATGTTGCTTTTGGATATTCATACACATGAAGCTGGGACAGGGCAGGCAGGAGAGAGACCGCCATCCGACCTTATAAGTAGGGTACGAGGCTATCTGGAAATGAGGCTTCCTGGTAAGACTGGTTCACAAAGACAAATTTCAGAAACTCAGTACTTAGATAATTGTGGGGGAAAATTTAAAAGCACATTTATTTGAGTTTGTAATCGTCTTTTTTTTTTTTTTTGAGACAGAATGTGGCTCTGTCACTCAGGCTGGAGTGTAATGGCGCGATCTCGGCCCACTGCAATCTCTGCCTTTTGGGTTAAAGTGACTCTCCTGCCTCAGCCTCCTGAGTTGCTGGGATTTCAGGAACCCGCCATCATGCCCGGCTAATTTTTGTATTTTTGTAGAGATGGGGTTTCACCATGTTGGCCAGGCTGGTTTTGAACTCCTGACCTCAGGTGACCCACCCTTCTCGCCCCCCCCCAAAGTGGTGGGATTAGCTGAGTTTTTATCATCTTTGAAAAAAGTTATTTCACTCCTAAAACAGAATTTGGGTTTGGTGTTCACTTGAGAACATTGGGAAAAATGAAGGAAACTGTTCGTTTCTGGGTTTCTGTGACAAGGTACCACAAACTGGGTAACTTAAAACAATGGAAATATATTATCTCCGAGTTCTGGAGGCTTCCTAGCTTCTGGTGGCCCAGCAATCTTTGGTTTGTGGCTGCATTGCTCAGTCTCTGCTGCTGTCTTCACATGGCCTTCTCCCTGTGTATGTCCATGTTCTCTTCTTATAAGGACACCAGTCATTGGATCCAGGTTCAGCCCTAACCCAGCTAACTTGATCATAGCTAATTACATCTGCAAAGACTATTTCCAAATAAGGTCACATTCTCAGGTTCCAGGTACACATGAATTTTAGGGGATACTTCTACACACTAGAGAAACTATATTGCAATTTTCAGGTGTTTGAAAGAATCAAAATGTCCTTTAGTATACAGATTGAAGTTTTATTTCCTCATTACAGCCATAAAATGCGTTCACACTGATTGCCAGTGGGCTAGAAATTCACTGGTGGCTACTTTAGGAACACATCTTGAGTGTTAGATTCTAATTGTAAATATCTTACTATGAAAAGGGACTTACCATATAAATGATCATCTGTGACACATATAAATCTTTCTTAGTTAAAGCAGTTTCTTATTTTTCGGCTTTAGGAGTATTTAGAGCAATTAAATCATACTGTACACATTTAATAGTATAAACAGTGGAATTGCATTATAAAGGAAGGTGATAGTAATGTGTCAGAACAGAAGCAAGTGCTACCATCTTGAGTCCTATGGGGTTAACTTAATTTCTAATTAAAGTCTAGTTTCCAGCAGGGGCATGCAGTGATAGATCACAACTTTTTAGTACCCTATAGAGAGAATGCCCTTGAGCTTTAACACATCAGTGCTCTTAAATATTGTAATGTCTTCATGAGAATTGATCTAATAATATGCTGGCACTAAAGGACACATGCTGCTGTATACATGTTTACTTTTTAAAAGTGGGAGGTAGGTTTTCCATGCATGGTTTTTCTGAAATGAGACAGAATGTTTAAACCCTAATGTTTGTTGAGTGCTACCTACGTGTCAGGCATTGTTCTAAGCTTCAGGTGCATAACTCATTTAGTCCTCATAGCAGCTCTGTGAAGTAGCTGCTGTTTCCTTATCCCCATTTTGTAACTAAGAAACCGAGGTGCAGAGAGGTTGAGGAATTTGCCCACAGTCACACAGGAAGAGACAGAACTATGACTTTACTCCATCAGCCCAACTTCGAAGCCTGGGCTTTTACTCTTTGAAATGGGTGAAAGTTCCTTTAAATTATTAGTCTCTTTGTACTGCCTTTTTGGCTTATCAGTTTGTAGTTCACATCCCTTTTTTGGGGATAGGGAGGGTAAAGGACTGATAGATCTGCATATAATTTTTGTAAACTCCTAACTTACTAAATGTTCAGCAACTTGTCCTATAGCTTGTGCTTATAAATAGTATTTAAAATAAGGAGGCTGGGTGTAGTGGCTCATGCCTGTAATCCCAGCACTTTGGGAGGCCGAAGCAGGCAGATCACTGGAGTTCAGGAGTTCAAAACCGGCCTGGGCAACATATGAGACCCCATCTCTACAAAAATGCAAAAATTAGCCAGGTATGGTGGCATTAGCCAGGTGTGGTGGGACCTGTGGTTCCAGCTACTTGGGGAGGTTGAGGTGGAAGGATCGCTTGAGCCTGGGAGCTCAAGGCTGCAGTGAGCCGTGATCACACCATTGTACTCCATTCTGGTGACAGAGTGAGACCCTGTCTCTACAAAATTTTGTTTGTTTTTTGAGACAAGGTCTCACTCTGTTGCCCAGGCTGGACTTGAACTCCTGGTCTCAAGTGATCCTCCTGCCTTGGCCTCCCAAAGTGTTGGGATTACAGGTGTCAGCCACCATACCCAGCCTGTTTTTTTATTCAGTTGAAATCTGAGCAAGTATTTGCTTTGTTCTTAATGTTGTGATGGTAATTCCAACTGTTTTCCTCTTTGCTTTTTAGATATTCCTCTTCGTCAGGTTATAGCTGAGGAATGTGTTGCCTTTATGTTAAACTGGAGGGAAAGTGAATACCTTACACTCCAAGTTCCTGCATTTTTGCTTCAGAGTAATCCATATGTTAAGGTAATTAATGTTTAAATAAAAGGATTGTGAGGATAGTATTATACTTGTTTCTTTAACTTTATACTAGTTTGGGAACTTGTCTAATTTCTGTGATACAAATGATTGGACAAATGCTTGTTGATTTGTAGTTAAAGGATAGTTTTTGGTAATTCATGCACTTGACCTTGTTCTAATATTTCTTTCTAATGCCCTATAATTCATGAGCATGTAGTCACAGATTATTTAGTTAACAGATGACACGTTGGTGTAATCCTAAGATAATGAGAGATTGACTTTCTTTGCTTTGGTTGCTATAATCACACTCTAGAACTGATGGAGTCCGTCAGGGATGCACTTCTCCTTGTTTCCATTTGAACACTTTATTCTTCTTTAGAATTTTACCCTTCTAAGTTTGCTATCTCTGAATCTCTGACAGGTTTGCTATTAGTAATTATTTCCCTAATAAAAGAATTTATTCAGTAAATTGGTAGTAAGTTGTTTATTTTGTTGTCTTAATTATATCCTTTGCAACCTAAAATGCTTCTGAGTACAGAAAATATCAAAACTAATGAGAAACTGGAGGTTTTTTCTAAGATTATATCTTTCATGTGTTAATATTATACACACTGAATAAGTGGTAGGTTTTTCTCACTTTCTGATGTTACAGTTTAAAAAAACAAAGGAGGCCAGGCACAGTGGCTTATACCTGTAATCCCAGCACTTTGGGAGGCCAAGGTGTGTGGATCACAAGGTCAGGAGTTTGAGACCAGCCTGGCCATTATGGTGAAACCCTGTCTCTACTAAAAATACAAAAATTAGCCGGGCATGGTGGCGGACACCTGTAGTCCTAGCTACTCAGGAGGCTGAGGCAGGAGAATCGCTTGAACCCTGGAGGCAGAGGTTGCAGTGAGCCCAGATCGCGCCATTGCACTCCAGCCTGGGCAACAAGAGCAAAATTGCATCTCAAAAAAAACACCAAGAAACAAAGTGAAACATGTAGTGATTTAACGTTGTAAGTCCCACTCTCCTTTTTAGGTATATTTGGTCCTTCAGATTTTCTCATTATTTTTATTTGTTCCTATTACCTTTTGTTATTTTTCCTTGTTTGTCCCAACTTGTCTTTAGTAATACAAAATCCTTTAAATCTGTGTTTATCTGGGAACTCCTGTAAAACTGTACCAGTTTGTAACATTTGTGTTTGGTTACTTGTTTCTTCCTTCATATTTCATGTATGTCCTTTTCAAAACTGAGCTTATTTCATTTTAACCCTTTGAGGATTTATTGAGAGTTTATTGATTTTTTTTCAGTTTTCCCCCTTTTTGTTATCTTTACACTTGCTCATGAAAATTGCCATACTTGAATTATCCCTTTCTTTGAAATTTCAGACATTGAATCATATCTATCTCTTCTTTTTCTGGAGACTGAGTCTCCCTCTGTCGCCCAGGCTGGAGTGCATTGGCACCGGCTCGGCTCACTGCAACCTCCACCTCCCAGTTTCAACCCATTCTTGTGCCTCAGCTTCCCAAGTAGCTGGGATTACAGGCGTGCACCACCACACCCGGGTAATTTTTTTTTGTTTTGTATTTTTAATAGAGATGGGTTTTGCCACAGCTGGTCTCGAACTCCTGACCTCAGGTGATCCATCCACCTGGGCCTCCCAAAGTGCTGGGATTACAGGCATAAGCCACCGCACCCAGCCTGAATCATTTCTGTCTCTTTAGTGAACTTTCTGGAATGTGAGTTCTTAATATCTTGGATACTTGTCTCATTATGCCCAACAGTCTTTTCTTAGCCTTTAAGAAAATCAGATGAGGGAACCATTTTGTTCCAAGGTTACTATCATTTACACTTAGAATCGTAGCTTGTCACTGAGTGCAAAGACAGTAGAGTAACTCTTTACCTCTGGCAGTGACTTCTGTGGAGCTGTGCACCAGGAGAGATAGGCATGTGTTTGTGTAATGAATGCTTGAGGGTCTGCAATGTGTAAGGACACAGGAAATTGTTTTGTTGGTTGCCTAACTCTGGGAGAGGCTGTCTCACTGCTTCCTGCAGTTCCCCTGATCTGGTCCAAAAGCAGGAAGGATGTGTGGTGACTTTGCGAAAGAATTGTCACTTAGGTGTCTCCTCATATGTCATCTGGTGGTTAGGGTTTTGTGTGCCACCTTCCATACATAATTGCCCTCTCACTGCCTTGTTAATGTCAAGGAAAAAGGAATTAGAGAAAGTTTAGAATGAGGGATGGTGTTTTGAAAAAAAATATAATCTGAATCAGTGTCCACACTTCCAGTTTGGTGTGGAATACACCACACACACACGCACACACGTGTAGGAAAAAGTCTGAAAGGATATTAACAGCCATTATCTCTGGATAATGGGGTATTAGTGATTTTAGTGTTTTCTATTCTGTTATATATTTTCCTACTCATGTATTATGTAACACAAATAGGCACAGAAAATTCTTAAGCATGTGACTAAAATGCACCCTTTTGAAATAATGTAAAACTGTCTAGTCTTCCCCTTAGATCAGAGTGAGTGGTAGTGTCACATAATGGAAAGGGCACAGGTTTATAGGCACTCGGATGATAAGAGCCTAGGTGGTAGTAGTAGGGGTTGGCAGCCACAGTGGTCCTAGTGTAGGCTAAAACCTTAGGTTGTTCATGTGGCCTACCACCCTCTTAAGGTGTGCGTGCTTCTCCTCCTCCAGATGCAGCTCACCTGCCCCTTGGTGTTCCAGCCCTGTGCTGGCAGCACCAGCATGCCCACTCCATGTTTCCATTTTGCACCTGTGCACATGCTGTTTGTCATCTTAGCCAGGATGTCCTTCCCAGCTTTGCCTGTTTGTGTGATTTCTTCGATGCTTTCCCATATTCTTTTCTCTGTAAATGAGTAAATCACTTCGTCTTCTTGCTTCCTTTGTACTGTTGTACTGTTGACTGTTTCTTTTGTTGTGTTTATGCTGAATAATAAATTATTTATCCACTTGTCTTCTCTATAAGACAATGAACTGCTTCAGGGCAGTTAATTTTTATGTTGTGCTTTCCATGATGCCCACCACATAGTCGGTGCTCAAGAATGTTTGTGGAATTCAGTTGATTTGGGGCCTAAGACCTCTGAACATTTTAAAAATGTAATTTATGTAATAAATTCAGTGACCTAAAGCATATGATCCCTGACAACAGAAGATGAATTTGAGCTAAGAGCACCGGTAGCCCTGGCGTTACACTGCAGTGAATAGCTGCATGTATCATGATTCCATTTGTCAGAGGCGAGTATTTTAGGTGAGCATGCAGGATGAAATATCCTACTAGGCCATTGGTCATATCCATTCACCTGGTATAGGTAGGGTTTTTATGTTATTCTTATGAGCTTTGGAAAGCCACAGTACTCTTGTTAATTTTCTTAGACATGATCACAGCGTTGTGGTTATGGAGAAGAATGTCCTTGTCCTTAGAAGATGTATATGGAAGTATTTAGGGATGAAATATTGTGTCTAACTTAGTTTAATATGGTTTAACAAAACAATTTATGTAGATATATAAAGCAAACATGGCAGAATAGTCACAATGTGTCAGGTATTTATTGAATTTTTTTTTTATTTTTCTGTTTGAAATTTTTCATAACAGAAAATGTAGAGAAAAACCACCAATTTTTGTCTTTGTCGCAATCTTGCTGCCGCCTTAAAAAAGCTGCCTTAAGCAGTAGGGACCCCTAGAAAATTTTCTAGGTCAATTTTAAGTAGAAACAAGGGTTTCCTGATGGATTTGAAATTATCCTTGTTACTGCACCCTCTACAAGAGCCACGGAGTATAAAAGTTAATATGAACAAGAATAACGGGTCCCAATTCTGAATTTGGCCAGGTGGCATGGCTCACGCCTGTGATCTCAACACTTTGGGAGGCCGAAGTGGATGGATCACTTGAGGCCAGAAGTTTGAGACCAGCCTGGCCAACATGGTGAAACCCCATCTCTACTAAAAATACAGAAATTAGCTGGGCATGATGGCACATTCCTGTAATTCCAGCTACTCGGGAGGCTGAGGCACAAGAGTCGTTTGAGCCTGGGAGGCGGAGGTTGCAGTGAGCCAAGATCATGCCACTGCACTCCAGCCTGGGTACAGAGCAAGACCCTGCCTCCAAAAAAAAAAAAAGAAATTCTGAATTTATTGTAAGTTAGTGTTTCCCTTTTGTTTTTAGCTTTTCCACTCATTATTTCTGGGTGCTCCCTACGTCTTAGGTCCTTGAGGCTGCATTTATTCACACCAGTCACTTTATATAACCTGTCCTACCTTAATTCTACCTCCTCAGATGAGCAGTAGCTCCATTCCCAGTTGCTACCAATTTTCTTAGAGAAAAATTGCTTTAAATCTGTATCCCTTAATTCCACCAACTTCAGTTTCCTTATTTTTTTCCTTATTTTTTTCATTGAAACAATTTTTTTTTAGTGGTTAGAAGTTGTATGTGTGCGTATGTGTGCAAGGGAGAGAGAAAAATCTAAGCAGTATTTTAATCTCACCCCCTGGGCTTTTACTACAGTTAACATCTACGTGTATGCCTTCCATTACACAATTTTTTCCCGATGTAACGTGGGATAATACTATGTGTATTTAGCATCTCGGTTTTTTTTCCACTTAATAAATCACCTGGCCGGGCGCGGTGGCTCAAGCCTGTAATCCCAGCACTTTGGGAGGCCAAGACGGGCGGATCACGAGGTCAGGAGATCGAGACCATCCTGGCTAACACGGTGAAACCTCGTCTCTACTAAAAAATACAAAAAGCTAGCCGGGCGAGGTGGCGGGCGCCTGTAGTCCCAGCTACTCGGGAGGCTGAGGCAGGAGAATGGCGTAAACCCGGGAGGCGGAGCTTGCAGTGAGCTGAGATCCGGCCACTGCACTCCAGCCTGGGCGACAGAGCGAGACTCCGTCTCAAAAAACAAAACAAACAAACAAACAAACAAAATAAATAAATAAATCACCTATCTCTTTGCATTGTCTCATTTTCATTTTCACTAGACTATAATTGTTCAGAGACAAAGTTTGTATGCTTGAACCAGAGGATCTTTCTCAGATTCAGATCTGTCAGTAGACAATGAGCCCTAAATTCCTCAAAGGTCGTACACAATGCACAGCATAAAATAACTGTGCTTAGTATGTTTGGGCTGTCATTCCATCTTTCCTCCAGTGTGCCTTGATAATAGAACTAATGTGCATGACATTACAGATTATCTTTTGTGTGTTTTGTTTTTCATGTTATAGCTTGGACAGCTTTTAGCAGCTACATGCAAAGAACTTCCAGGCCCTAAAGAAAGTAGACGGACTGCCAAAGACCTTTGGGAAGTTGTTGTTCAAATCTGTAGTGTGTCCAGTCAGCACAAACGAGGAAATGATGGCAGAGTTAGTCTAATAAAGCAGAGGGAATCTACGTTAGGTATCATGTATCGGTATGTATTGGTATGTTTCTGTCAGTTGTGTTCGAGTTCTTAATAATTATCCTGTTTATACTATTGACCTATTAAAGGTTGATTTCAAGAACATCAGCTTTTATTGTGTATATCATAAAGTTGGACAATCTTACGAGTTCTGCAGTACTCATCTGTGATGAACTTGTCTGCCTTGGCCACCTTTGGAAATATCTTCTGTTTATATGTCATTTTAAGAAACTATTAATCATTTAATCAACTGGAATTAAAAATCAGTAGTGTTTAAGGTTGGATAGTATTGAAGACTTCACATGTGATTAAAACAGGGAAGAAATGTTATTAGGTTAGTATGACGATAGAATATTACATTCCTTTTCATACTTGCCGAATTGGAGCATTAAGAATAATCCTTCATCTATAATTTACTTTCTTTATTTTATTTTTAATTTCTGATATTTAATGTGTATTCAAAAATTTTTGTTTTGTAGGAGCGAACTGCTTTCTTTTATCAAAAAATTACGAGTAAGTTTTATTAAAAATTGCTCTAATTACTATTGCTGGTTATTGTAGACTATGACTAAAAATTATTGGGTACTTCAAATACTGATTATTGTTTTTTTTAATTTAAATTTTTTTTTAAGAGACAGGGTCTTGATCTGTCACCCAAGCTGGAGTGCCGAGGTGTGATCATAACTCACTGCATCTTCTAACTCTTGAGGTTAAGCAGTCGTTCCGCCTCAGCTTTCTGAGGAACTGGGACTACAGGCACATGTCACCATGCCCAGCTCACTTTTTGTAGAGATGAAGTCTCCCCTTGTTGCCCAGGCTAATTTCTAACTCCTGGTCTCAAATGATCCTCCCTCCTTGGCCCCTCAAAGTGCTGTCATTACAGGTGTTAGCCACCTTGCCTGGCTTCTGCTTAAATTATTAAAGTAGCCTGTTAATGTGCTTTTCTTCAGTGATCATTATTGTTGGGTGGGATAATCTGATTGGAAAAGTTTTTCATTTACTTTACCATGTTTTAGTGAACGGAGCAGGTATTTCTTTAAATTGTAAAAAAGTCTTCATAATAGGGACTAGATGTGTGAAGCCTGGCTTTAATTTTTGCTTAGTAGGATCAATGTCATATTTATTTACTGGACATAACCTAGGTTTCACCCTTTTAACATTATTTGAAGGAATAAAAAGTCACTTAAGAGTTATGTGAGGAGTTGAGCTTGGAGATAGCACCATAAGCCAAACATTTAAATATGCTAATTTTATATAAATTATGTGCTGTGATCCACCCCCCTGCCCACATGCAATTAAAAATAAAATTGATTTTTAGTGTGCTAAAGCACATGCTAAAACAGTTGCTAAATTTTAAAAAGGCAAGGGTCTTTTAAATTGCTTGATGTCTGTGAGGTTGACAGGAGAAAAATAAATATACACACACACTGTTTAAGGATTCTGTGTTTTCTTTCTCATAGGAACCACTGGTTTTGACTATTATTTTATCACTGTTTGTGAAACTTCACAATGTTCGGGTAAGTATTTCATAATTTCATTTAAAAAATTTGAAAGAAATTTCTTTGTAAATCACACCTTTTTTCTTTTTAAAGGAGGACATTGTGAATGATATTACAGCTGAACACATTTCTATTTGGCCATCTTCCATTCCCAAGTAAGTAGTGGTATAGCTTATATTTTATTAAATGAGTTATGTATTTGGAAACCATTCTGACTAGCAAAGATACCTTTAGATAATTTTATTAAAGGACCAGAAATCTGCTAAGATTCTACAGTCTTTGTGTTTCTCTTTTTTTTTTTTTTTTTTTTTTTGAGGCGGAGTCTCGCTCTGTCGCCCAGACTGGAGTGCAGTGGCGCAATCTCGGCTCACTGCAAGCTCCGCCTCCCGGGTTCCCGCCATTCTCCTGCCTCAGCCTCCCGAGTAGCTGGGACTACAGGCGCCCGCCACCTCGCCCGGCTAGTTTTTTGTATTTTTAGTAGAGACGGGGTTTCACCGTGTTAGCCAGGATGGTCTCGATCTCCTGACCTCGTGATCCGCCCGTCTCGGCCTCCCAAAGTGCTGGGATTACAGGCTTGAGCCACCGTGCCTGGCCGAGTCTTTGTGTTTCTCTGTTTCATAATTATCTTCCTATAGATTGTGGATAAGGCATAACTTTTTTTTTTTTTGAGGCGGAGTCTCACTCAGTTGCCCAGGCTGGAATGCAGTGATACAATTTCTGCTCACTGCACCCCCTGCCTCCCGGGTTCAAGCGATTCTCATGCCTCAGCCTCCCAAATAGCTGGGATTACAGGTGTCCGCCACCACGCCTGGCTAATTTTTGTATTTTTGGTAGAGACGTGGGTTTGCCATGTTGGCCAGGCTGCTCTCAAACTCCTGATCTCAAGTGATGCACCTACCTCAGCCTCCCAAAGTGCTGGGATTACAGGCAGGAGCTACCACACCCGGCCCAGCATAACTCTTTTAAGTAGGAGTTAAGATTTATCAGCCTTAGAACAGAAGATAAAGTGGTCCTGATTGTCAGTAGAATTTGAAAATTGGGGCCAATGAAAGAATGACTTTCTATCAGGTTTCCAGCATCTTATTTCTTTTTTTTTTTTTTTTTTTTGAGACGGAGTCTCGCTCTGTCGCCCGGGCTGGAGTGCAGTGGCCAGATCTCAGCTCACTGCAAGCTCCGCCTCCCGGGTTTACGCCATTCTCCTGCCTCAGCCTCCCGAGTAGCTGGGACTACAGGCGCCCGCCACCTCGCCCGGCTAGTTTTTTGTATTTTTAGTAGAGACGGGGTTCACAGTGTTAGCCAGGATGGTCTCGATCTCCTGACCTCGTGATCCGCCCGTCTCGGCCTCCCAAAGTGCTGGGATTACAGGCTTGAGCCACCGCGCCCGGCCTAGCATCTTATTTCTTTTACAAGTATCCATTTGAAAGTGATTTGTTTTTTCATAATTTTTTTGTATGTCTCATCTAATGCTGCAGTTATCAAAAAGTCTCCCAATCTCTTTTAGTTGCTGTAGGAACTATGCTAAACTTCTTTAATTACTTTGAGAAATATTCCCTTTTGCATGCATTACCTGAGAATCACAGTAAGATGATGGGGACATTTTTTAGGGAAGGAAAAACTGTTCATTTACTTGAAGGAATCATTTACATTTTTCTTTTCCCACACATAGCAACTTCTCATATAGGGGAATCCACTTGTTTCCTCCCAAGTGTTTTTCCTCCCTGCCTTCCCTCTCACTCTTCTTACTTTGTGCTTGTCCAAGCCTTGTGTTATTACTCTTAGTGGTATCTTTGAGGAAGAAAAGATTTCAGTGCATAGGCAAGCTGATAATAGAATAACAGTAAAGAATTTGTTTCCATCTCAATCTTAGAGATTGGAAAAGCTCCCTTGTCTTGTCCAGGGATTTGGAGGGTCAGAGCAGGTGAGTGCCCCTGCCTTCCACTTACTGAGGCTTGTTTCCCAAGGGAGCACCATGCTGCATGAAACACATGTGCGTGCTTCACAGCATTTGAACTGCAGAGTCCGTCATGCTGTGTTTCTGATTTTTATATAAAATCTGTTAGATAGCAATCCAAGAATCAGGTAGAAACACTTTTTCTTTTTTTTTTTTTTTTGAGACATAGTGTTGCTCTGTTGCCCAGGCTGGAGTGCAGTGGCGAGATCTCAGCTCACTGCAACCTACATCTGCCAGGTTCAAGCAATTCTCATGCTTCAGCCTCCCAAGTATCTGAGGTTACAGGTGCACACCACCACCCCCAGCTATTTATTTTTATATTTTTAGTAGAGATGGGGTTTCACCATGTTTCCTATGCTGGTCTTGAACCCCTAGCCTCAAGAGATCTGCCCACCTTGGCCTCCCAGAGCTCTGGGATTATAGGCGTGAGTACCATGCCTGCCAGTTTGGATTTTTTTTTTTTTTTTCTGAGACAAAGTTTCGCTCTTTTTGCCCAGGCTGGAGTACAATGGCACAATCTTGGCTTACCGCAACTTCTGTCTCCCCGGTTCAAGCAATTCTCCTGCCTCAGCCTCCCGAGTACCTGGGATTACAGTTGTGGGCCACTACGCTTGGCAAATTTTGTAGTTTTAGTAGATACAGGGTTTCTCCATGTTGGTCAGGCAGGTCCCAAACTCCTGACCTCAGGTGATCTGTATCCCTCAGCCTCCCAAAGTGCTAGGATTACAGGCATAAGCCACTGTGGCCAGCCCAGTTTTGCATTTTTAATTGGTGGTTACAGTGGTTGCGTTTTTGTTTTTTTTTTTTTTTGGTTTTTTTTGAGACAGAGTCTCACTCTTGTCACCTAAGCTGGAGTGCAGTGATATGATCTCGGCTTACTGCAACCTCCACTTTCTGGGTTTGAGCAATTCTCCAGCCTCAGCCTCTTGAGTAGCTGAGACTACAGGCATGTGCCACCACACCTGGCTGATTTTTTTTTTTTTTTTTTGGGACGGAGTCTTGCTCTGTTGCCCAGGCTGGAGTACTGTGGCATGATCTCGGCTCAGTGCAACCTCCGCCTCACAGGTTCAAGCAATTCTCCTGCCTCAGCCTCCTGAGTAGCTGGGATTACAGGCAGATGCCAGCACACCCAGCTAATTTTTGTATTTTTAGGAGAGATGAGGTTTCACTATGTTGGTCAGGCTGGTCTCGAACTCCTGACCTTGTGATCTGCCCTCCTCGGCCTCCCAAAGTGCTGGGATTACAGGCGTGAGCTACCACGCCCCACCTAATGGTTGTGTTTTTTAGCCTCTGTAGTATTACCTCTGTGGCCTAAGTTTAGACTGTAATGATTGATTTCCAGCGTGTTTATAAATGAGGCATAGGAATTGTTTACCCTAGGGGCTATGGGTCAGACACCCGGGGTTTGAGCCCTAGCCTTTTCACTTAGCGGTATATGCCTTCAGTAAGTTGCTTTCTGTGCCGTGTTCCCCGTCTCTAAAATAGTACCTGCCTCAGAATTGTGAGGATGAAATAGTACATTTTCTTTTTTTCTTTTTTTTAATTTTATTTTTTATTTTTTGTTTTTTTGAGACGGAGTCTTGCTCTGTTACCCAGGCTGGAGCGCAGTAGCGTGATCTCGGCTCACTGCAAGCTCCACCTCCTGGGTTCATGCCATTCTCCTGCCTCAGCCTCCCGAGTAGCCGGGACTACAGGTGCCCACCACCACGTCTGGCTAATGTTTTGTATTTTTAGTAGAGACGGGATTGCACCGTGTTAGCCAGGATGGTCTTAATCTCCTGACCTTGTGATCTGCCTGCCTCAGTCTCCCAAAGTGCTGGGATTACAGGCGTGAGCCACCGTGCCCTGCCCGAAATAATACATTTTCTAAGCTAGATATTTAGAATAAAGACTGGTACATAGTAGGCTTAACTATTATCTTCATGATGAAAATACTTTAATGTAAATTGACCCAGAGAAAACAAAATATGACTAAATGTTTGACTAGAGAAAAGTATTTCTCCTTAGTGGGAGTCTTTATTGATTCCAAGAATAGTGGAAATGGCACTGGATTGAAGATTACGTTTTTAAAACCAACTATTTGATACATAGAATTCTTAGACTTGTAATATTTTGTAAATGTCTATAAAATTATAAGCCAATTTAACTTATATAACTATTTAAGTTTAAGTAAATAATTGACTATTTGCTAATAATCCCACAATTCATTTTCCACTGTACTGGGCACAGTGGTGAGTTAGGGTAAAGTGTAACCCCTTAGGGCAACAGAAGTACCTTGTCTGAATTCACCTTGTAAATGATAGAGCCATGTGTCTGAATCCACAGCTTGTATTCTCTACCCTTGTGCTTTACTGCTCTTAGGAGGTGGTAGCAGTTAGCAATTTCTTGAGTGCCAGCCTCGCTTTTCTCTTCACAGTTCCATCTTCTGTACCTCAAGGTGTCCACATTTAGCCAGGCTCACAGTACCCTTTTCTTGATTCTTGGGGGCTGCCAAATGCACTGACGTGATATACTTGGACATCCAGCCCCTCACCCCATTAGGGCCCCTGAAACATCTCGAGGGGAGTCGGTAACTCTTGCAAGAAGCCTTAAGGTGGATGTAAGGTCACATGGCAACATTGTCAGTGTCGAGTCCTTGATTTTTTTGTGGCTTCTCATAGATAACAGAACTTAAAAATCATTTGGGGGCCAGGTGCAGTGACTCAGGCCTGTAATCCCAGCACTTTGGGAGGCTGAGATGAGCAGATTGCCTGAGGCCAGGAATTTGAGACCAGCCTGGCCAATGTGGTGAAACCCCGTCTCTACTAAAAATACCAAAAAAAAAAAAAAAATTAGCTGGTGTGGTGGTGGGTGCCTGTAATCCCAGCTACTCAGGAGGCTGAGGCAGAGGAGTCTCTTGAACCCGGGAGGTGGAGGTTGCAGTGAGCTGAGATCGCGCCACTTCACTCCAACCTGGGCGACAGAGTGAGACTCTCAAAAAAAAAAAAAACAAAAATAATTTGGGGACATTTTATGAGTCTCTTTTGTTGCCCATAAATCGTGCTAAAAGCAAAGGTAAGTGTCTTACTACTTTTATATGCTTTAATCATTTGTAAAAGATGCAAATACACTTTCTTGGTGCAGCCTTGTCTACCTTTGACATTTTGAAGAAAAGAGAACAAATATCAGATTGTTTTCAACCCCTCATAAAAAGTTAGCCCATCATACTTTCTTAGACTTAGTTGTGTTGATAGTTCTTATAGTACATTTACTCCTAGTATTTAGCATTATATTTATGTTCACCTAAATCTTGGCTGAGTCTTTTTGTTTTTAATAAATGCATGCATGGAATTTAAAGTTGACTTTTAAAATAGAGATTAATGTTATGTGTCTTTCCTTTTAGCCTGCAGTCTGTGGACTTTGAAGCTGTGGCAATCACAGTGAAAGAGCTGGTTCGATACACACTAAGTATAAATCCAAATAACCATTCCTGGTTAATTATCCAGGCAGATATTTACTTTGGTAAGTGAGATGTTTAGTTGCTTTGTGTTTTGTTTTTATAGCACTTTCTGAAGTGAAAGTAAATATATGACCTATTTTATTGCAATACTTGTTAAATTTTCTTGAGATTTACTTTAGTAAATAAAAGTGGTAAAAGTATTTATACTTTTTTTTAGTGTGGAACCTTTGGTTCAGATGCTTTTGATTTTGTGTGGGCTACCTTTATTCTCTTTTTTAAAAAAGTAGTGAATTTTTTTTTTTTTGAGATGGAGTCTTGCTCTATCGCCCAGGCTGGAGTGAAGTGAAGTGGCATGATCTTGACTCACTGCAACCTCCGCTTCCCGGGTTCAAGTGATTCTCCTGCCTCAGCCTCGCAAGTAGCTGGGATTATAGGCACCCACCACCACGACTGGCTAATTTTTGTATTTTTAGTAGATACTGGTTTTTGCTATGTTGGCCAGGCTGGTCTTGAACTCCTCACCTCAGGTGATCTGCCCGCCTCGGCCTCCCACAGTGTTAGGATTACAGGCGTGAGTCCCTGCGCCCGGCATGAATTTTTTTAATCTAATTGGTAAAACATCTTTAAGGAGAATGAGGTTTTCTTTTTAAAATGCAACTGTTTAGAGGTTCTAAACTCTCTCCAGGTACACTTGATCATTATTTTTATTCTTGGAGATAGATCCTAACTCTCCCCATTACCCCTGTGCTAGGTTGTATGTGATAAGGTTTTCCCACTTGGTACGAAACTTTCAGTGCTTCTGTGACTCTACAGATCAAATAAAATTTCTGACTAGAATCATTTCAGAATCTGTGTTTTAGGAGTTGGTTTTTTATTAAGATTTTTTCCTATCGTATTTGTTTCCTAATGAGTTGAATTTTTTAGAGGGAAAGTTCAAGATATGAAGATAAAAGGGATAGTGGGCTGAACACCCATGTGTCTACCACCCAGCTACTAATTAACAGTAATTAGCTCATGGCCAGTCTTGTTTCATGTGTGCCCTTTCCCACATCATTCCTCTCTCCTCTGGATTACTTTGACGCAAATGCTGATTTTAATGCTTATTTCCACCCCAGTCCCCAAAAGAAGCTATCAGGTTCTCGATATCTATCAAATTCACAGTATCAGCTTAATAGCTGTCAAGTTCTTGATATACCGATTCTGAACTACTTCACAAAATTATAATTTGTTTCTAGTTTGGACATTTGGGAAGTAAAATCTCCAAATACTAAATTCTGTGCTAGGACATTTGGCAAGAAATATGAACTAACGTTTTATTTCTAGATCTGTGGTTTAATCTGCTTGTGTTAACTTACGAGGTTTCACCTGACTCTTCACAAAGGAAGCCCTGTTTTTCAACTGTTACCTCTAATGCTTTATGTCTATTTTTCTGTTTCAGCAACGAATCAGTATTCAGCAGCTCTTCACTATTACCTCCAGGCAGGAGCTGTGTGTTCTGACTTCTTTAACAAGGCTGTGCCCCCTGATGTTTATACAGACCAGGTAAATTGTTTTCATGGGCTGGCTGGCTTCTTGCCTACCTGTATATGTTCTTCATGGGCCCCCTTTTGGCTGAACTTACCCATTTCCTTGTAATATGATTGTAAGTCCCAGATTCATGACTCTAGAACAGATTGCTCTCCGTATTTTCATTGTCCCTATTTCTAGCACTTATAGCTATCTTGATTCCCCCAAAACACCTCAAATTCAACTTGTCCAAACTGATTTGTATCTTACTTTACCATAAAGTAATAAACTCCTAATACACTCCTAATAAATTCACGTGCCCTTTCAAAAACAAAAAAAAAACTGCAAAATACCAAACAACCTTTTTTGTTTAACCATCTGAGTTATTCAAGCCCAAACCCTGGCCATCATTTTTGACTTTTTTCTTTACTGATCCTCCTGCCACCATCCAGTTAGCTCTCAAGTCATATGGATTCTATCTCCTAAATCCCTTTTTTTTCTTAATTTCTTTGGTATATATTTAAGATATACAGAATTATGTTTTAATATACGCAGTGAAATGATTACTACAGTCAAACAAAGAAACATATCCGTTGCCTTCCTTAGTTACCCATTTTTTGTGATAAGAGCACCTAAAATCTCTCAGCAGATTGTTAGTATACAGTACAGTATAATGAATTCTAGTCCTCATACTGTATATCAGCTTGCTGGACTTACTCTAATTGCAAATTTGTGCCCTTTGAACTACTTCTTCCCATTTCCTCCCCATTCCTGCACCTGGTATCAAATTTTGTCCATTTTTTTTTTTTTTGATATGCGTTGCTATTTCCTCCGATGTACTACCAGTATCATAACTTAAATGATATTTTAAAAACACTTATAATGGCTTTTGAAATAAGATTGAACATTTATTAGATTTTTAGTTTTTTTTTTTTTTACAGCACTTTTAGGTTCACAGCAAAATTGAATAAAAGGTACAGAGTTCCCATATACCCTGTTCCTCCACACACAGCTTCACATTTGTGAAGTGGCACATTTGTTACAATCCATGTTAGCTGGTTTTTGAAAATAATGAGAATTTTGCTTTTGTAGGTAATAAAACGAATGATAAAATGTTGTTCTTTGCTGAATTGCCACACACAGGTTAGTTTATAATATTATGAAGTTGTTTTGTTTTTATGTATGTTAGAGTTTATAATAAAGCATTGAACTGGAAATTATATTTATTTTACATATCGAAATCACTTAGGGTATGTAAGAGTTTGGCATATTCTTTAATTTTTTTAATAGTTTATACAATGTCAACTAAAATGAAAGTATGAATTAAAAACATTGATCTTTAAACCTCCTAAATGGGAAAAAAGTATTTTTCAAGTTTTTAAAGATACTTTAGATTAGAAATGTGCATTAGTCATTAGGGAAATGCAAATCAAAACCATGAGATACCACTTCCTACCCACTGGGATGGCCGTAATCTAAAGACATTTAAAAACAAATGTTGGTGAGGATGTGGGGACACTGGCACCCTCATATGTTGCTGGTGGGAATATAAAATGGTGTAGCATCGAAATGGTACAGCCTCAGGAAAACAGTTTCCCAGTTCCTCAAAAAGGTAAAAAAGTATTATATGACCCAGCAGTTTCACTCCTAGGTGTATACTCAAAAGAATTGAAAACATATGTCCACAGAAAAAGTTGTACACAAGTGTTCACAGCAGCCTTATTCATAATAGCCAAAAAGTAGAAACAACCCTAATGTCTATCAAATGATGAATGACTAAACACAATGCAGCATATCCATGCAATGACGTATTATTCAGCCATAGAAAGGAATGAGTTACTGTTGCGTGATACAGCATGGCTGAACCTTGAAAGATTATGCTAAGTGAAAGAAGCTAGACACAAAAGACTACATAGTCTATGATTCCATTCATATGAAATGTTCAGAGTATGGAGACAAAGTAAATTAGTGGTTATCAGAGGCTTGAGGTGAGAGGGAATGGAGAGTGACTGCTAATTAATGGACTTTTTTGAGGGAAGTAGTGAAAATGTTTTGAAATTACATAGTGGTGATGGTTGTACAACTTGGTGAATATACTAAAACCCACCAGATTGGGTACTTTAAGAAGGTAACTATTATGGTTTGTGAATTAAGTCAATAAAAACTATCTTTTAAAGAGATGGACATTATGACCTGAGTGAAATGTTTTCTATGTTAAGCAGACTGGCAGCCTAAATTTTGCCAAAATGAGCATCTATACTTGCCAGCTGTGAAAGGTTTAATTGTACGCTCTGTATGTCCTTGAATGTCATGACACTTTTGCTTGGCAGTTTTCCACCCCCTTCAGTTTTCTGAACTGGCTTTTTGCCAGCTTCTCATTCAAACAGACCTCTAAAAATTTTTGGTTTAGGTCACTGATGAAGAAAATATTGGTCAGACAGACACGTGTATAAAGGTTTTTGAACGTAAAATTGGGTGGAATCCATAAATGAGCTGATTCAATGTGATCTATAAGGCTTCTTAAATAATATATTCTTCATATAAATAATTCAAGATTACTCTGTAAAACCAAGCTTTCATTAATGAAACCATTTTCAAATCTTTGTTAATGTAGGTGGCCATTTTATGTCAGTTCCTCAGAGAAATTGACTACAAAACAGCATTTAAATCTCTGCAAGAACAAAACAGGTATGAATAATTTTTTTAAAATAATGAGGTCAACATTTTTCTGCTTAAGAAGTAACTGAATTCTCTTTCAGTCACGATGCTATGGACTCCTATTACGACTACATATGGGATGTTACCATTTTGGAATACTTGACTTGTATCCTTTCATCAATGTGTGTGATGTTAGAATGATCCATTTCTATAAGTTAAAGGAATATTTAATATTGTATATTTTCCAAATCAAAACTGAAAATGAGTTGAGATTCTCTCATTATATTTAATACTGTCAGATTTATTTTTCTTAACTGATTCATTAGATCTTCATCATAAAAGAGGAGAAACAGATAAAAGACAAATTGCAGTAAGTTACCTTACGCCTTTCTTCAGTGGTATAGTTCCCAGAATATTAAACAATTGTTAAGATGTGAACCAACAAAAAATAGATTTTGTGTGCCTAGTTACTGCCAGAACTTTATTATCAGTGTTTACGTCATAAAAGATCCTTTTTTGATAATTTTAGCTGTTCCATGTCATTATATATTATTTTAAAATATTAGAGCATGTCATTTCTCAGCCCCAAACCTTCCAATGGCTTATCATCTCACACAAAGTTAAAAGTCTTACAATGGCTTATAAGGCTATATACAAGTTGACCTCTAGCCTATCCATCTGACTTTTCCTCCTTGCTAATTTCTGCTACACCAGTACCCCTTCTGTTTTTTGAACAAGCCAAGAACATTCACCACCTAAGAAGGGCCTTTGAAATTTTCTCTTCCAAGAACATCCAACTTCCCTCAGGTGTCTCCTCAATCCTTTCCTGATCGTCTTATAAAGTAACAATGTCTGCTTTCCTTTTCCCTCCAGTACTCTTACTCTCATTTCTTTTTACATTTTTCTCTGGAACAGTTGTCAACATCTAACAATACTGTATATTTACCTAATATCTATTTCCCCATGAGGATAAGGACTTGTTTTGTCATAGTTGTTACCTAGAATGGTGTCTGGCACATATTAGGTGCCCCAGAATCACTGATTAGATGAACTCTGTATCTAAATTTGATGTATGGGCCAAAACATTTTAAATTGTATGGCCATATTTACTTGTCTAACATTTACTGCAGCAGTATCACCACATATCTTTTCTTTGTTATTTCACTTATATTTTTAAAAATGCTATTTATTAAGTGTCTTTTAAACTTTGTACTTGGACTAAAGTGTATGCCTATTGTTTAGAAGAAACAGAATAATAACAGCACTTAAAAAAAAAAAAGTAAAAAGAACATGAAGGCCAGTTCTACTTGATTGGAGGCTATTCATTCTCCCTTTTCTGATTTACCTGGGGCTGGAAGGCAATATTGAAAAATTTTCCTAGCTCCCTTTTGCTATTTCCAAACCACTTCTACTTCTGTCATTTTTTGAGACCCTTACCCTTCATACCTTACTTCCTTACTAGCTCATGTAAGCATCTGGTTGTTCCTCTACATGTGTCAAAAGACGTGATGAATTTACCTGTCACTCTGACGTCACCAAGGACTTTACAAGTCCTTGTCAGCCTCAGATCTATGAAGTGTTATTTTTACTCTGTACCAGCCACTCACAATTACTCTACGTAAGATCTTATACTGCAACCCACTTTCTGCCCATAACCTATCCTTCTCTTACTTCCTGGTTCCTGAGCCCCTCACGATCAGTGAGATGTTCAGGTTTGTGACATTTTTTTCCCAGTCATTCCCTTCCATCTTCCCTTCTCTACTTACCTCAAGTATGACAAATACCATTCTGCACACTGAGAAATACTGATTCAGTTGGTCTGAAGTGGGACCCTGGAATCCCTTTTTTGTTTCCCGGGTAGTCTGATGATGAACCAGGTTTGGGAACCCCTGCTATGATAGAGCTACTCTTGATCAATATTTTTAGCATCTTCACTTTATCCTTTACCTGACCTGGGAAAGCCCTAGCCCTGCATAAGTTCAGTAACTTATGTGTTTTATTTTATTGGGCCACTGAGACTATTGGAAAAAGTTCTACAACTGGTGCCACTGCCAAACCAGTCTCCAACCTTAGTTGGCCCGTCAGCTTTTTTACCTGCCACTAGTTCGGTGGTCCACATTCTCTTTGTGGACTCTAATTTTTAGACTTTCCTGTTTAAGCCCTCATCCTCTCTCTACCTTTTCCATACTTCTTTACCTCCTCTATGCTTGGCATATACCAGTGAAGACTGGCCAGGCTCTGTCCTCATGGATGTTAGTCTTGGGAATGGTGACCTTGTGAGTACTAGCTTCAAATTCCTATTTCATTCGCTGCTTCTTGCCTTTAAAATAATCTACAGCTGTACTCATTGTTAAGCCCACTATGCAGCCCGTAAGAGGTTATACTACTCTTTGATGAAGGCAAATTTTTATGCTTTGAATTCTCTCCCCTCAGTAACCTTTTAATGAGTTATATGATTTCCTATGTCGTCAGCCTCTCCGTAGTCTGTAAGATATTTCATCCTAATACAAGTTTTTGTTGTCTGTGCCTCCACCTCCGGCCCCCTTGTCCCTCTCAGCCTAGCTTTTGAAGCTCTTCAAGCCAGCAATTTGACTAATGCTATCACTGCTCTTACTTTTCTCTCAAGAGCCACCAAACGCCAGATCCACTGGATACTTTCCAGCCCTTTTCCTGATTACAGCTCCTTCCTTCTTGAAAGTCTTTATTCCTTTGGCTTCCCTGACATCATTTTTATTGGACTGCTTTTTCTCTATTTCTTCCTTTTCTTTGTTGTGGGTGTCTCCCTCTGCCTACTCCTTAAACTTGGTTTTCTCAAGAAGTTAGTCCTTGGGTTACTTTTCTGTAACCCTACATTCTCCCTAGGTAATTTAATCCACTCTTGGTTTTGATTAGTGTTCACGTGGGGTGTATTACTTCTCTCAAATATCTGGCTCCGATTCCAGTTCTGTCTCACACTTCGGGTTTTTGTTTTTGTTTTTGTTTTTTTTTTGAGACGGAGTCTTGCTCTGTCACCCAGGCTGGAGTGCAGTGGCCGGATCTTGGCTCACTGCAAGCTCCACCTCCCAGGTTCACGCCATTCTCCTGCCTCAGCCTCCCGAGCAGCTGGGACTATAGGCGCCCGCCACCTCGCCCGGCTAATTTTTTTGTATTTTTTAGTAGAGACGGGGGGATTTCACCGTGTTAGCCAGGATGGTTTCCATCTCCTGACCTCATGATCCGCCCGTCTCGGCCTCCCAAAGTGCTGGGATTACAGGCTTGAGCCACCGTGCCCGGCCTCACTTCGGGTTTTTATAGCCAGTTATCTTTGGGATACCTGTGTGAAACAACTGTGGTTATACTCAGCTACCAACTTTTGCCACATGCATTCCTTCATGTTGAATGGCATCATCCAGCGATTTCTCCTATTCCCTAACTTCCCATACCTGATGATCATATCTGAATAGTCATCTCTCTCTTCAAGCCACATATCAGAAGTCTTATTGTTTAAAGAAATTCTAGGCCAGGTGCAGTGGCTCACGCCTGTAATCCTACCCCTTTGAGAGGCTGAGGTGGCGGGTCACCTGAGGTTAGGAGTTTGAGAGCAGCCTGGCCAATGTGGTGAAACCCCGTCTCTACTAAAAAATACAAAAATTGCCGGCCGGGCGCAGTGGCTCAAGCCTGTAATCCCAGCACTTTGGGAGGCCAAGACGGGCGGATCACGAGGTCAGGAGATCGAGACCATCCTGGCTAACACTGTGAAACCCCGTCTCTACTAAAAAATACAAAAAACTAGCGGGGCGAGGTGGCGGGCGCCTGTAGTCCCAGCTACTCGGGAGGCTGAGGCAGGAGAATGGCGTAAAAACCCGGGAAGGCGGAGCTTGCAGTGAGCCGAGATCTGGCCACTGCACTCCAGCCTGGGCAATAGAGTGAGACTCCGCCTCAAAAAAAAAAAAAAAAGAAAAAAAAAAATACAAAAATTAGCCGGGCCAGGTGGCGGGCATCTGTAATCCCAGCTACTTGGGAGGCTGAGGCAGGAGAATCCCTTGAACCTGGGAGGCAGAGGCTGCAGTGAGCTGAGATCACGCCATTGCACTCCAACCTGGGTGACAAGAGTGAAACTCTGTCTCAAAAAAAAAAAAAAATTCTAATTAAAAAAAAATTTTAAAGTCCTAAACACTCCATAGCAAAAAAACTAGTGTGTATATTTAGTTGGTTGAGGCACTTCTTTCTAATCATGAAAAGTTGAGCCACTGTCTGCCACTATAGTGCTGAGCCACTAGTTATTTTTGCACATTAACAAATGAAGCCCTAGTTTAACTCTAAAAATTACCATGTAGAGCTTACTTACACTTTGAAATAAATTTACATGAATTTACTTAATATATTAAAATGCCACTTAATTAATTCCATAAACTATGGCTCAGCAGTCCATCTTTCCTTGAGAGTGGCTCCGGTTAATTTTTTTTTTTTGGAGATGGAGTCTCGCTCTGTGCCCAGGCTGGAGTGCAGTGGTGCGATCTCGGCTCACTGCAAGCTCTGCCTCCTGGGTTCATGCCATTCTCCTGCCTCAGCCTCCCGAGTAGCTGGGACTACAGGTGCCCGCCACCATGCCTGGCTAATTTTTTGTATTTTTAGTAGAGACGGGGTTTCACCGTGTTAGCCAGGATGGTCTCGATCTCCTGACCTCGTGATCCGCCCGCCTCAGCCTCCCAAAGTGCTGGGATTACAGGCGTGAGCCACCACTGCGCCCGGCCTGGTTAATCTTTATGTTAGTTTTTTTCCAAGACTCTTGGGTTTTACAATTAGAGGTTCAGTTAATCATTAAACTTTATCATTGTTAGCATGTAGATAGCTTTATATTACTTGTACCAACAGAACTTAATTTTTGACACATCTCTAATAACATCACTTTTCTGTTTTGGAAGATCAAAGCCATCGGCCAGACAGAGTTGAATGCAAGCAATCCAGAAGAAGTGTTACAGCTGGCAGCGCAGAGAAGGAAAAAAAAGTTTCTCCAAGCAATGGCAAAACTTTACTTTTAAGCAGTTAAATTTTTTTAACTTTTATTTTTTAAACAATGAGCTAAAAATAAACAGTATTAAAAGGTTAAGTTTATATAATACATATGTACACAATTAGTGGTGTTTTCTTTTCAGACAAAATACTGAAACAAATATTAGTTTAAAAACTATACAGAAGACTTCATACCATAACAATAGCTTAAATTTATAATTTCTTCAGAGGGAGAAGAGATTCACATATCTGATAAACTAGCAATCTAGTTTTCTAATTAAATCTACTTTATGATGCTGGATTTTTTTTTTAAGCTAATTTAAAATATTTAGAAATAGCTAGCCTATGTACAGCAAGTTTTTGTGTCTTTTTTTAATAAATAGGTTTCTGGGAGTCAGTATATATTTGATACTCTTCCTTAAGAAAATAGAAGTTTAGGTCAAGTGTTCAGCTTTATCACTTTGACACTGTCCTTATCTCACAATGGAGGAATTTAGAAAGGACCTTAACAGTTTTACAAACATAAATAAAGCCTTAGTCACACTAAATTAAAAAAAAAAAATTCCTTAGGGATATCTTAGAGTAATAAAGTGACTTCCTCATATAAATAGTTTGAAAGGGTACTTAAGTTTTTCACCCAAATTGTGATATACAAAAAGGTTATTACCAAGCAATCTACATGTTAATAAAGCCCCAGTTAGGAAGGAGCCACAGCATTTATCTTGTTTATAATTTCTTTGGTACTCCCACTGTTTAGAGCACAGGTTGAACACCATGTTCATCTAAGCCTTATTAGTTAAAAAATGTGTTATGGCAAGGCAAATAAACTAGTTTAAAAAACATTAATTTTCACCATTTGTAGAAATTCAAGTTTTATAATAGCTTGCTATAGCAGCTATAGATAAATTAGTCACCTTATTACAAAACTAAACCTTTGTAAACAAGTTTAATTTTCAAGAACCAAATTGCACTAGTCAAGAGTATAGGAATTTTGAGAATCTAACGACTAGATTCAAAGTACTGTATCACTTAGTATATACCCTTTAAGGTAGCACTTACCCAGTCGAAAACTCCAATGAAAAAATTCCTAGTTTATCAAGATAAACATAGTAACACTGGATTAAAGGAAAAACATTGCTATGGTATAGACTGTGGTTGGCTTCTATCCAGTAACCTTGGGAATGAAGACATCTTTGTAAACAAGTCCTGCTGTTTTCTTTTACAGCTAACATAGGAAATAATTAAATGTATTCTTTAGTGCCAATTGTAAGTTTTAAAATCAAAGAATGGCAGTGTAACTTATGAATTGGCTAGGACAATCAATCACGGCACTCTTTTCCTGTAAAACTTTAGTAGTTCAGTGATACCAGTTCTACCCAATACTTGGTGAATTCCAACTTCTTTGCTTAGTTATCTTCTTTAGTGTTTTCCTGGTGGTTTTTCGGTGCTCTTCGGTGGTGTCATAATGCCTCCATTGCACACTGGTGACAACTGTCCCCCTTTGCTGAAGGTGTTTATGTAATTTACTTCTTCCTATACATGGGAAGAAATCATAGTCAAACCAGACTTCTGGGTACTTATTTGAGATTATTTAGGTCTAATTTTTTTTTTTTTTTTGAGATGGAGTCTTGCTCTGTCGCCCAGGCTGGAGTGCAGTGGCCGGATCTCAGCTCACTGCAAGCTCCACCTCCTGGGTTTGTGCCATTCTTCTGCCTCAGCCTCCCATGTAGCTGGGACTACAGGTGCCCGCCACCGCACCTGGCTAGTTTTTTGTATTTTTTAGTAGAAACGGGGTTTCACCATATTAGCTAGGATGGTCTCGATCTCCTGACCTCGTGATCCGCCCGTCTTGGCCTCCCAAAGTGCCGGGATTACAGGCTTGAGCCACCGCGTCCGGCCTAGGTCTAATTTTAATAGTCGTTTTATGTCTTTGCAAGTGTGAAGGGTCATATTCTGAAAGTTTCTGTAACATGTTATATATATTTTTAACTCTTATTTAGACTGTTGGCATTGATCTCGAGACACTTCACAAATCTTGCTTTGATTTCAAAGTAATTTTATTAACTTTTCTACATTTTGAAATCAGTGTGCCCATTAGAACTTTCTTTCCCCGATCATCTTACGTAACTGCCTGAAGGAGAACTCTATTCCTACCATCAGTTTCAGTTACTTACTAGATTCAGATAGCAAAGCCAAAAAACTCACAAAAAAACATACCAGCATGGCCAAATAATTTGTATGTGTCTGGATATTATGTCTGTCTTCCATAGGAATCTTCTTAAAAGTCTTCAGCTTCACTGGACTAGTACTTTTTACTACATTGACAAAAGGTACCATCCAATCTACACATTCTGAAATACTGTCCCACTCCAAACCTAGATAGAAAAAAGTTAGAAAAGCATGAAGGTTGTACATCAGAAACTATCTTACATATGCCTGATGTACTTGGTGCTGTTTTTGAGACAAGTTATTTTAAAAAGAAACCAAAACAAATCATAACCAAAAAGTTTACCATGTCAGAACAGATTATCACTCTCAAACTATTTATATGACTATGTTGAAGGGAAAAGGGACTTCAGAACTTCTTAACCAGTACCTTCTACATGTGAAATTGAAATGGTCAAATCCCAAAGAACTCTTAAAGCAGAACTATAATGTTGATTCGTTTCAACTGTATTTAAATTCCATTTGGTCTTTTTGTTTGTAGACACACATTCAGGATTGGAAAGTACTTCTAACAGAAATTAATCACTGAACAGCTAATTTTTTTTGGCCAAAGTTTTAAATTCATGTTTAGCAGAATGTTAAAGTTCAGAGACTATAGTCCCATTAGTAGTTGTGAAAAGGTAAGAAGACAACAAATAAGAGAGTCTTACCTGAGGCTTTCTTAACCACTTCAATGGAGGTAAAATGGCACAAGGCAGCAGCAGTCAGTATTCTGTACTGGAACTCTAATGAATCAATGGCTAGAATACACAGATCTAAAAGCTAACAAAGGAAAAACAAAAGTACAAGCAATTTAGGAGACAGATGAGTACTAAATGTCTCTTGCTAAAACTTTAGGGACCCAGAGATAAGCCACCAACCTGAAAGAAGTAGACAAGGACCATTGCAATACAACGTGACATGTACTAGCAGGAAGGGCACCTAAATCCAGATTGGAAAAGATAGTGATGGCCTCAGATTGCCATAAATGAGTCTTATAAAGTAGCCAGGAAGATTGGGAGGCAGAGAATGTTCTAGGTATAGGAACATCACTTGGAACTCAGTTCATAGTTCAGAACTCCTAAGGTGAAAAATATGAAATAAGCAAGGAGTACCTTTCCTTCTTATCAAGAAAGACGAGGGGTGGTGGCTAGAGAGAGGCATGGTCTAGATTGGATCACAAAGGGTCTTTAAGAAGTCAGAACTTTATAGGCTGATTCTTGAAGCTATTGGAAGATTTTTAAATCAAGAAAGTTCCATTTTAAGAAAGATACCTTAGAATGCAGTAAAACAGACTAGAAGAAAACCTGTTTATTAAGCAGTGAGATTAGTTAGAAGGCTGTATAATCTAGGCAATAAGAGCTGAACAAGTAGCAGTGGAATGGTATAGTGTAAAAGGGCAAGATTTCACACATTTGAGAAGATACTTGTGCAGCAGAATTAAATTTCAATTCTGTTTGTCCTCATTGGTCCATAAAGTAAGAGAAATGGGAGAAGAGTTGGGAATTGGAAGTAAAATATTAGTGTTATATACCTCTCGAAACTCTACATTGTTTATTGGCTTATCAAAGATTTACCCTATCAGAAGGGTGTAGCTGCCTAGGACAATCTGGGATGCTAGGAATTCTGGATGAAAAAATTAAGCTTTTAATAAAAAGTTTTATAAACCAATTCCAGTATACTTAGTGGTTATCCAATTTGAGTATTCATAATGTGCTAGATATAAGCACCATTGCCCACAAATTTTAACCTAGGTGACTTAATATTCATCCCCAAATGTCTTCCATATGTTGAATTTTTCACTTCCCACACAGAATAAGAATGTAGATTTTCTTCACTTTTGTTATATGACATACAGCAGCCTTAAGCTTACTTATGAGAAGTAAGCAAGAAAGAATGGGATATCCTTTTTTTTTTTTTAATTTGAGATGGAGTCTCACTCTGTTGCTCAGGCTGGAGTGCAGTGGTGTGATCTCGGCTCACTGCAACCTCCACCTCCCAGGTTCAAGCGATTCTCTTGCCTCAGCCTCCCAAGTAACATGTTGGCTAGGCTGGTCTCAAACTCCTGACCTCAAGTGATCTGCCTGCCTCATCTGCCCAAAGTGCTGGGATTACAGACCTGAGCCACAGCGCCCAGCCAGATCCTCCTCCTCCTCTAATTACTTACTTTGTTAAATATGCTAGCCTGGAAAAGTTTACTTTGAATTACGTTCTAAAAAATTTTTTTAACAAAGTAATTTTAATTCTGATATTTAACTTGATAGGTACTCTGTGTATCCAAATGTAAAGACACCATACAGAATAATTCTGTGACATTATAAAGCTTAAACACAACTGGCTAAAAAATGCTTTTCCCCATTTTATATCAAAAAGATACTTTAGTTTGGACTCCTAAAGAATGAAAGTACTCAGAAAAGTGTAAGGACTTTGTTTTCTAGAAACATTAAGCAACATAAACGTTGGGAGGCCGGGCGCGGTGGCTCAAGCCTGTAATCCCAGCACTTTGGGAGGCCGAGACGGGCGGATCACGAGGTCAGGAGATCGAGACCATCCTGGCTAATACGGCGAAACCCCGTCTCTACTAAAAAATACAAAAAACTAGCCGGGCGACGAGGCGGGCGCCTGTAGTCCCAGCTACTCGGGAGGCTGAGACAGGAGAATGGCGTGAACCCGGGAGGCGGAGCTTGCAGTGAGCTGAGAGCCGGCCACTGCACTCCAGCCTGGGCAGCAGAGCAAGACTCCGTCTCAAAAAAAAAAACAAAAAAAACAAAAAAAAACATAAACGTTGGGGACAGAACTTTACGCATCAAAAGTTTTGTTCTAGAATTAAGGAGTGAAGTCAATGTCATTATTTTGTGATATAGCCTATTTAAGACTATACACTAAAACCTGTAATTAATAATGATATTACCATTGAATCAATAAAAATGTCAGTACCTGAGCTATTTGAATGAATGTTTCCTGAGAATATTGAGGTAGAAGAACTTTAGGAGCATCTTTAAGAGCATCAACTTGGAGAAAGAGATTTAGCCAGGAGATGATTGTTACAGGACAAAGTTCCCATTTCAAAGCCTGTTAACAGAATTTAAAAATGCCTGTTAATGAATGTAGACACATATACCACGTTATATAGTAGAGTTTAGAGGTTAAGTAAATTCCCCATCCAACCATAACCATTGTCAATATTTTGATGCATTAACGTCTTAGAACTGGATCCTAATACCTCAGTTTTGACTTTTTACATTGTAGTATTTGAGATTCAATCACAACTATTTATGTTACTTAGTAACACGGTTTCTTTTTTGCAACTAGGAAAATATAATTATTACCTTTAATATAATGAGTTCCATCCTTAAGATATCCTCTTCACTGCAAGCACCATCAGTGACGTAAGCAAACTCTTGGAGTTTAGGAGCATAGATTTCCTTTAAATTGTAATTTTTTTATTGAGTACAATTGAGATAGAAATTAATTACAAATGTTCCTCAGTTTACAATGGGGTTACATCCCAATAAACCAAAATATCAGTAGAAAGTACATTTTTATTTTCTTGGAGAAATAAGCAAAAATTTAAAAAGTACATTTTCTTTTTTCTTTTTTTTTTTTTTTTGAGGCAGAGTCTCACTCTGTCACTTAGGCTGGAGTGCAGTGGTGCAGTCTCGGCTCACTGCAACTTCCACCTTCCAGGCTCAAGTGATTCTTGTGTCTCTGCCTCCCCAGTAGCTGGGATTACAGGTGTGTGCCACTATGCCCAGCTATTTTTTGTATTTTCAGTAGAGACAGGGTTTCACCATGTAGGCCAAGTTGGTCTTGAACTCCTGACTGCAATGATTTGCCCGCCTCGGCCTCCCAAAGTGCTGGGATTAACCACCGCACCTGGCCAGAAAGTGCACTTTCAACTTAACGGTATTTTCAACCTATGCAGACATAGCCCTGTTTTATGTCAAGGGGCATTAATGAATGCAGGTTTTCAACCATCATAAAGTCAAAACATTGTAGGTCAAACCATGGTAAGTAGGGGACCATCTATATACAAATCACACACAAGCTTCAGATTTAAGGACAGCTTCACTAAGTAAATATAAATCTCAGTAAAATAATTCTATAGTCAAACTTAGACATTTTCATATCTAGGTATCTAGTAACTATATTGATTATCAATACTTCTTTTCATAGAATTGACTTTGAATTTTCATTAATAAAACTAGAATATCTTATGTCATTTCAGTTAAAGAACAGCCAAACTTGTTTTAAGATTGCCTGATACATTGGTCAGATCAAAAGGAGACACCCTGCCGGGTGCAGTGCAGCAGCTCACACGTATAATCCCAGCACTTTGGGAGGTCAAGGTAGGAGGATCACCTGAGCCCAGGAATTTAAGATCAGCATGAGCAACAAAGAGAAACACTGTCTCTACAAGAAAAAATAGCCAGGCATGGTGTTGCATCCCTGTAGTCTCAGCTATTCCAGAGGCTGAGGTGAGAGGATCGCTGTAGCCTGGGAGGTCGAGGCTGTACTGAGGGGTGATAGTGCCACTGCATCCAGCCTGTGTGACAGCAAGACCGTGTCTCAAAAAACAAAAGCAAAGCACCCAACAAATAAGGTCTAGAAACTAAAAACATTTCCTTTACCCTAGTACAAAAATAATGGTTAGTCAAAAAATACTTCGTGCAGTTTGGCTAACAGGTCCGTTTTAGCACTCCAGAGAAGAATTAGAATCATCAAAGGATTAGGTGTCTCCCACATAGGAGAACAGGCTAAAAGATCAGGATTTTGGTCTAGAAAGTTGTCTAAAACAGTATAATTTCAAGTAAGGATAGACTGAACACAAGTTTATGTGCCAAATTCAGCAGAATTTGGGGATGGCTCTTAAAGCTCAAAAGACATTTAAAAGAAAAAGGAAAACACTTAAAAAATTAATATATGATCACAGTCTCTCTTCCCTCAATATGATACCAGCTATAAAAGTCTTAGGTGAAAGTACTGATGATATCCATCACGTATTAAGAAAAGTAAATTGAGCTTATGGGAAGGAAAATCTTAAGAAAGGAGTTGCCTTCTATCATGGCAGCACCATCAGATTCAAAAATATTAGGCTGGCCAGGCGCAGTGGCTCATGCCTGTAGTCCCAGCACATTGGGAGGCCGAGGCGGGTGGATCGCCTGAGTCAGGAGTTCAAGACCAGCCTGGCCAACATGGTGAAACCCCATCTCTACTAAAAATAAAAAAATCAGCTGGGCGTGGTGGCAAGCGCCTGTAATCCCAGCTACTCAGGAGGCTGAGGCAGGAGAACCACTTGAACCTGGGAGGCAGAGGTTGTAGTGAACCCAGATCATCCCATTACACTCCAGCCTGGGTGAAAGAGTGAGAGACTTTGTCTCCAAAAAAAAAAAAAAGAAAAATAAAAGGCTGGATAAACCATTATTCTAACCCAACACAGTATTCATTTCATTTTATTAGCTGTTTAGTTTTCAAAGGTCATTCTGTTTAATACAAATGCTATAATTATGTATACAAATAGAGCATCAATATGTTTCGTTTGGCAGAATGAGCCATGGGACATTTCACTTAGATACTAATCCCAGAATCTAAACCAGAGATTTATAATAAGGCTCAGACATTACAGAGGGAACTATGATAATTTATCATTTATCCCTGCGATAATGTTCAGAAAATGTACTGAGAAACAAAAACATTCACTTTTCTAAGGAGTTAATATAAGACATAGTATTCTTTGGGATTAATACATTGATTAAAAAAAAGTTTGGGATAAATATATCTAAGGATACCCTGAGAACTTACCTCAAGTTTGGAAGCAATGAATAATGAGGTAATTCCAATGAGTTGAAGCATATTTTTATTTATATCCTTTTGTGTCAACATAAATCTATCAAAAAAGTCTTGTGCAAGATAAAATGTTTCCCTATGAAGTGTGTATACTTCACATACCTAAAGAATCCAAACATTTAGATATTATCCTCTGAATTTCTCAAATTAGAAAGTCATCTCTCAGCATATCAGATTTTAAAATATGTTTAAGCCAAACTGATAGCAGAGCTAAGATAGGAAGGGAAAAAAAGAAACTAACGTGTTATTAGGATAAACAAATCTATTACTGTCCACATTTACTAGTTTTACAGTTTTTCTTACCTCATTTATTTTTCATATTTTACTGCACTAGTTAAATATTATCGAAGGATACTGAACGTTTAACATTGGTCATAAAATCTTATCCCTTGTTTCTGACTTTGATAGGAATTGCCCTGATGTTTCAATATTGTTAATAATAATAAATAGTATCTGTCATTTCCACACTTTTAGGAAAAGCTTTTAATTCTCACAGTAACTCCTTAAGTAGGTACCATTATCCCCATTTTGGAGGTGAGGAAATCGAGATATATACTAGAGTTTTTTTTTTTTTTTTTTTTTTTTGAGACAGGGTCTCGCTTTGTCACCCAGGCTGGAGTGCAGTGGCTCACTGCAACCTCTGCCTCCCAGGTTCAGGTGATTCTCCTACCTCAGCCTCCTGAGTAGCTGAGATTACAGGTATGTGCCACCATGCCCAGCTAATTTTTTGTATTTTTAGTAGAGATGGGATTTTGCCATGTTGGCCAGGCTGGTGTCGAACTCCTGGCTTCAACTGATCTGCCTACCTCAGCCTCCCAAAATGCTGACATTATAGTTGTAAGGCCCCACACCTGGCCACCTGAGTTTCTAATAATGAGTTAAGAAAATCTCATTTGCTGGCCGAGTGCGATGGCTCACACCTGTAATCCCAGCACTTTGGGAGACCAAGGCGGGCAGATCACTTGAGGTCAGCAGTTCAAGACCAGCCTGGCCAATGTGGTAAAACCCCATCTCTATTAAAAATACAAAATAAAGACAGGTGTGGTGGCCCGCGCCTGTAATCCCAGCTACTTAGGTGGCTGAGGCACAAGAGTCACTTGAACCCAGGATGCAGAGGTTGCAGTGAGCCGAGATCGTGCCATTGCACTCGAGCCTGGGCGACCACAGCAAGGCTCCACCTCAAAAAAAAAAAAAAGTTGAATTTCAAAAAATGTCTTTTGCATCTATTGAGATCTTAGCATTTTTCTCATTTACTGTTAAGGTAATAAATGAATAGATTTTCAAATGTTGAATCAAGTTTACATTCTTAGACTGAAGAATATACTAAGACAGAGTTTAACACTGCCGGATTTGATATATTCTGTATGCTGTTCCATACATAATCATATTTAGGTAAAAACAGGAATAAATTGAATAGGATGACCACTGGATGACTGGATGAATATCAGTATAACAAAAAGGAAAAAAATTAAAAATTAACGTAATTATGCTTAGGTTGAAAGTCTATGGTCTTTTTCCCTTAGAATGCTTCATCTCTGTCTTAAAGACAGACTACAGAGTAAATACCCAAGAGTTGGAGGAAAAATCAGTTTGTCATCAACATAAGTAATCATTTCCTCAATAATAATTTTAGAGACTTTTTTAGAGCTATTATCCAGAGAAAGGGAATGGACCTAAATAAGAGAGAAAATTCTGGCACAAATCTATAGGGGCTTCAGGATCACTATTCCTTCAAATTAATTTTATATTTCAGAAAAGAATAGAAGAATATAAAAAAAGAAAGTAGCTGGACTATAGAGGGCTTAGAGCTTCCAGATATCCATAATCTCATTACGGTTTAGGATATAGAAATCAGGATTCCTCATGATCGGTTGATTTTGTTAATACAGAAAAAGACTTGAGAGGGCCCTAAAGCCTAGTTCTAGTTCTTCACTTTGTATAGCATAATTCAAAACCTAATCAACTATACGTTCCATTCACCTTGTGTATCTGTGGCACCTAGAAAGTGGCTGGTACATAGCAGTACCCACAGATAACAGGAGTTCTGGATTGGGTTTAGTTACATGTAGTAGGTTTGTCATTTTACTCTTATTTATAGAGTCACTTTCCACTTTGGGTACCATCAGCTACAGTAAGTACCTCAAAAAAGACAGCTTCCTGGGGATGAACAATAAACTCTGGAGAGTACATGGAAAGCACATTTACAGCTAAATATTTTTCCATCATACAGAGACAAAGGAAATTTGTATTGGTGTAACATACCTCTAAAAGCCAGTCTAGAAGTATGGACCTCATCTGTGGTTCCAAGTCAGAATGCAGAACTTCAAAATGTTTTTCATGAACATATCTGCTTTCCTTTTTTAACATGTTTAGCCAGACTTCTTTTGAACATCCCCAGCTATGGAAAGAGAGGGAAAAAACCATAATTTTTTTTTTTTTTTGAGACAGAGTCTCGCTCTGTGGCCCAGGCTGGAGTGCAGCGGCACAATCTTGGCTCACTGTAATCTCCACCTCCTGGGTTCAAGTGATTGTTGTGCCTCAGCCTCCCAAGTATCTAGGAGTTATAGGTGCCTGCCACCAAGCCTGGCTAGTTTTTGTATTTTTAGTAGAGATGGGGTTTCACCATGTTGGCTGGGCTGGTTTTGAACTCCTGACCTCAAGTGATCCACCTGACTCAGCCACTCAAAAGTGCTGGGATTACAGGTGTGACCCACCATGCCCGGCTAAAAACCATAATTTAAATTGTGCAATCCATGTAATATACAAACTCTGTTTCACATAGATAAAATTCAACTTTCAGACACTGAAATGCAACTTTTTTTTTTTTTTTTGGAGACAGAGTCTTGCTCTGTTGCCCAGGCTGGAGTGCAGTGGCCGGATCTCAGCTCACTGCAAGCTCCACCTCCCGGGCTTACGCCATTCTCCTGCCTCAGCCTCCCGAATAGCTGGGACTACAGGTGCCCGCCACCTCACCCGCTAGCTTTTTGTATTTTTTTTTAGTAGAGACGGGGTTTCAACGTATTAGCCAGGATGGTCTCGATCTCCTGACCTCGTGATCTGCCTCCCGAAGTGCTGGGATTACAGGCTTGAGCCACCGCGCCTGGCCTGAAATGCAACTTTTAATTAGAACTTGGAAGAAACTCTTAAAAAGTAAATTAGAAAAAAAACTTCTACCTTTATTTTTGGAAACCATTTTCTTTGCATGAATAAATAGAAGCCTGAAATAACAGTGGGAACCTGGACTATGATCATCCAAACTTGCAGATTTCAAGGGAGTGCTTTCTAGTCCCACTTATTTATACTTTACAAAGGTTGCTGATAACCATGTTGCTTTTCCCTTAAGTGGTCTGAGGTAATCTGTGAAAATGGTTGGCTATTCACTTGACCTGGAAAACCCTAAAAAAATCATGCAGCTCAAGAGGTTCAAATCTTTGTGTTCACTGTAAGAACACTCGTGAAACTGCCCAGGCTATCAAGGGTATGCATATATGAAAAACCACGAAGTGGCCAGGCACGGTGGCTCACACCTGTAATCCCTGCACTTTGGGAGGCCCAGGCGGGTGGATCACCTAAGGTCAGGAGTTCAAGACCAGCCTGGCCAACATGGTGAAACGCCATCTCTACTAAAAACATAAAAAATTAGCTGGGTGTGGTGCATGCCTGTAATCCCAGCTACTCAGGACGCTGAGGCAGGAGAATCACTTGAACCTGGGAGGTGGAGGTAGCGAGATCGCACCATTGCAGTCCAGCCTGGGCAACAAGAGCAAAGCTCCGTCTCCAAAAAAAAAAAAAAAGAAAAGAAACACCATGAAGTATTTTTAAAATGTCACTTTACAGAAAGAGCATGTACCATTCTGATATTACAATGGTGGAGTTGGTAGGTGTGCCCAGGCCAAGCAGTGGGACTGGACACAAGGTTGGTGGTCCAAAGAGTGCTGAATGTTTGCTGCACATGCTTAAAAATGCAGAGAGTAATGCTGAACTTAAGAGTTTAGATGTAGAGTCTCCGGTCATTGAGCATCTCCGAGTGAACAAAGTACCTATGATGTGCCAGCGGACCTACAGAGCTCATGGTCGGATTAACTCATACATGATCTCTCCCTGCCGCATCAAAATGATCTTTAGTGAAAAGGAACAAATTGTTCTTACACCAGAAGAGGAGGTTGCCCGGAAGAAAAAGATATCCCAGAAGAAACAAAAACTTACGGCACAGAAGTAAATTCAGCATTAAAATAATGCAATTAAAAGTGAAAAAAAAAAGTTTTCTCAAGAGCAATACAAAAATTTAAATACATAAAGCATGTGATCACAGTCGAGAAGTCTCAATCACCTCTAAATAGATCATCTATAGCAGGATCACATATGGGGTGGGTAAGGTGGGACAGAGTCCAGGGAAAGGGGGATTGGTGAGTTTAAGTGTCTGATTCCATTAAATTCCTTATTAAGGCCAATCATAATACACTACATGTTTTGTATAAGCTGTACCTTTAGTATACTCGTGGACTAGAAAAAAGTAGTATAGACCTTACTAAGTTTGGTAAGAAATAAATAGGGTTGATACATCTATTGAAAAAGCTTCCTTTGAGTTGAAGCTGCAAGAAACAAGAATAAAAATTTTAAAGGAAAAAGCTGTACATGAAAAAATGTTTCTATCTTAACAAAAAACTAATTCAGTCCTGTTAAATCTTTACAGTCCTCAGCAAGCAAATGAAAATTTTATGGAATCGGTGTTTTAAATACCCATATCATTTGCACTACTCTTAGATAAAATGACATATGTTTAAATATTAGTAAAGAAAACAATTTTTACAAGTTTTTCTATTTTATGACAGCAAAAGACAAAATAGTGCCATGTATTAAATCAGCACAACTTTATATCTTTGAAATAAAATTACTGAAATTTTTCTTACCTTAAATCAGGCAAAGGTGAAGGATTAATAAAAAGATTTTTAAATCTGTAATTTGTAAATCTGGAGAAATCACTTGTTCCTATTTCTTTGTGAGGTGTTTCAATGATAATGCAAGGACTGATCCCCCCAGATAATACAGGTGGCCAACAATTCTGTCATTAAAAATAAAGAAGAATATCAATTTGTGCAAGGAAAACCTTAGTTTTTATAATGGATCTTTTATAAATGAAAGCTAATATGTCTAAAGAATTGTAATTTTAGCTAACATAGATGGCAATATAGCTAATTTGACATTCATATTTTATAAACAAGCCATATAACTCATGTTGATTTTTATAGAGTAATAGGATATTTTAGACAACAAAATGCAATTCTGGTAATAGAAGACACTAGGTGTTGAAGGAGGCAGTAATAACAAAATGCATCCGTAGTCTAAAATACTAATCACTTTCAAGACCACAGAATCGCAGTTCTCTGTATCTAGCAATAGTAGCAGGGACTTTTTTTTTTTTTTTCCCAAATAAAAAGCTCTTTTTAAAAAAAGTGTGCTCTGATACTTTTGAATATTTGAAGGCAAAACCTTAAATATGGAATCAATTACTTAAAGGATCCTTTTCCCAATAATGCTGGTTTCAAAGGCAATCACTATCTCCAAAGTGCTTTCTGTAAAACACATAGGAAGAAGAGGTACCAAAGGGCTGCGTGCCAGGCTGTCAATGATCTCACATCCTATTTATGCCCAAGAAGCAGCTATTAGGACCGTCTACTAGAGTCTGCGAGGGAACAAAGAGCAGTATATTGGACAGATTAGGCGGGCCCTGGTGCACCAGGCAGTTCCAAGAGGGAGGGATTTACAAAAAGGAACCAGCTGCTTGAAGGCACTTACTCTGCAGCTGTAGTAGGATTCGGGCACATAGAAACCACCCAAAGATAAGCGCCTTCCTGCTGACCTCTAGGGGCATTAAAAAAGTAAAAGTGTCAGAGGAATCTATTGCAAAGCAATAAACACATAATTCTATTCTTATTCGTCTATCCTCCATTTTCTCCCCAAACCCACCCAGTCCAGTTCTGCATTACCCTAATTTCATACTGATGTTTCTTGGTAACCTCCTCTCTTCTTTTTTTGACATCCTGGAAAACAGAAAAGACCATTGGTAAACTAAAGTCCCAGCATGGCATTTAGTTCCTCCCTCTTTCTCCTTAAATCACCTGGGTGGTTTTCCTCTTCTTGGCCTGGATTATCTGGACTTCTTGGGGTGATTCCGTCTGGCTGGGCTGGGGCTGCTGCTTAGCTTGTAAACGGCTACTGTGGTGAATTTTTAAAAAGGAAGTGTAATTAGTAAGTTAAAGGCGGCAACTAATTTGAAACATGTCTCTAAGACAGATGTTACCTTCGTCTTGACATTCTCTTCTTTCAGGTGTGTAAAACCTCTGAAGGGGGGAGAGGAAAAGCCGCAGTCAAGTACATTGTCATTCACATTCTCCAAGTGCTGATTTGGAGGTGAAAGCTCAGTCCCTCCGAAGGGGGCCTGGGCCGTGTGACCCTGCCATCTTCTATGCTATGTTAGCTAGCTCATGGTAATTCATTTTGGATACACGCCTGCATTTTCTCAACTGAATGTACTACCAAGCACTCCTGGCACCTTGAACACGCAGGGAGGCACATCTTCCTCAAACGGGTTTTTCTGGGTTCTCCACCCTCTCCCCCGTACACCGAGAGTGGGGCTTGGGTAGCGCCCCCACGTCCCGCCTCCCATCCTGGATGAGCGCGGAGAGGGGGTTGTGGAGGCAAAAGGCTGTGGAGAAGCCGGTTCCGCGCCAATTTGGAGAGCGGCGGTGGCGGGGAAGCAGGGGGCGGAGGAACCGAGACTGGTGTCACGGCCTTCAGTCTCCTTTCCCTCCTTCCCGGTCCCGCCGCCCTACCGTCGCTCGGAGAGGCGCCCGGACCCCAACTCCAGATGGGAAGCGGGGGGGCAGGAAAAGGAGCTAAAGAAAGGGGAGACTGGGCTGGCCGGGAACTTTTCTCCCCATGGAGGGGACCCGGCCTCCCATCCTCTCTCCCACGGGATAGCTCCCTAAACGAGGATGGGATAGAGAAGCCCCTAGAATGAGGGGCGGCTCTCCATGCCCTGCTGCTTCCCGGTCCCCTGCCAAGATTCCTGACAGGGACGGAACGCGGGGACCCATGACCCCCAGCCGTCTAGTTCTCAGCCCTCCCGTTTTTCCTCCCTGAGGTTCCCGCCTGTGGTAAGGGATCGGCCCAACTGGGCTTTCTTTCCTCCCGCATCCCCCTTCGCGCAGCACCTCCTCACCGCCAGACCCGCTACCGCTCGGCTCAGCTGGCGCCGGCGCCAACCCAATATATAGGCCAGGCCGGGCCCGCCCCACACGCATGCGCCTCAGACTGACACCTCCGGACAGCGCGCTCCCCTCCCGCCCGTCCGCCCGTCCGCCCGCGCGCCAGCGCGCCGCGCCCTGCTCTCAGTGCGCGCCCGCCACCCGGAGCGGCTGTGGGGTCCACTCTCCCAGGCCTTCGGCCCGTGTCCACCGCGCTCCACGGCGCGGCCGGCGGCGGCAGGGAAACTCTCGGGGGCTCCTTCTCCGCGGCTGGCCTCCCCACCGCCCGGCTCCCGCATCTCCCGCCAGTTTGGTCTTGCTCCCTCCCACTGCATTTCGGGGGTGTCAGGCTGCAGCTCAGCCCGGGCGCATAACAGGGTGACCCGACTCGGGCGATCATAGGGTGGCTGGGAAGTGACCGTCCTGGGGCGCGCCCTAGCTGTCCCGCCAAGGCCTCAGGGAACCAGGGTCTTTCCTGAGCGACGCGGGGACCCGAGGGCCCGCCCCTCGGGGAGGAGAGAAGCGTTGGCTGAAGAGCTGGCCAATGGGAAGCGCGGGCGGCAGCACAACGTGGAGTGGCTGCAGAATGTAAACATCGCTCAGCCGCGCGCCGGGCCACGTGCGGCTCTGCGCTCCTCAGTCCCGGCCCGCGACCACTCCGAGCCCGCTCCCCCAGCCCTGCGCTGCACGCTCAGGAAAGGAATCTCCAGCCCGCCCACCCAGGTATGTATCAACCCTATTTTTCGGCTCCCTGCTCCCCCTACCGGGTTTCTTTCCCCATAGGTGGGTCGCTCCCTCAGCCCGCCGCCCTGCCCCTGCAGTGGCCTCCAGCTGCCACCCCGCAGTCCTCGCGCAGGAAACGCTCGCGCCACGCCGCGCCCTTCCTTGCTCCCTCTCTAGTCCCCATCTCCAATTCCGGGGTCCCCGAGGGTAAAACCCCTCTTCGGAGCGGGGCCCGAGAACGGCATTCCCCCTCCCCATGAGCGCGGTGGATCCCGGGGACAAGGCCGGGTGGGAAGAACGGTCGCCACCACTTGCAGGCCCCGGACCTGCCTGCCGCGCCCCGCCCAGCCGCCGCCGCCGCCAGCGCGCCCTGCGGAGCCCGCGCGATCCGGCAGCGCGGGAGGGCGCCGTTCGCGCCCGAGCGCAGTTGGGAGGAGGCGGGCCCGACGCTCTTCCTTTACCATTCCCGGAGTGTTTAAACTTAGGGGTCCCTTCGCTGCCTCTATGAATGCCCCCACAACTAGCGCACCCCAAAACTGCACATCGTCAAGTCAGACTTGCGGCGGGTATTCCGCAAAGAGGTTTTGCGGCGGGAGCAGCGAGACGGGGAACAGATCTGGGAACAAAGATCCCCCGGGTGGAGGAGCAGTGCGAAGCCCTCTCGGAGACCCGCGGCAGCTCGGGCGGGCCACGTCTGCCCCGGCCCTGAGCGAGCGGGAGGGCGAGCGGGCCGCGCCGGGGAGACGGAGCTTCGCGGGCGGGAGCCCTTCCCGAGATGCACCGGGAGGCGGCGCCCGGCGACCCCGGCTCCCGCCCGGTCTTTTGTGCTGCGCCGCTGGAGCGCGCTTGAGGCCCGGGAAATAGCCGCCGCCGGACGGTCGCTTTGAGGCGGGCGAAGTCCTTTTCCACACTTTTTCCATTCTTCGTCTCGTGACGCCGACAAAGTAATTGTTTCTCTCCCTAATTTACCTGTAAGAGCTTTGCCCAAGGTGACAGCATCAGGAGAAGTTCATGCCTTGTCAGTCCCAAGAAACTTTCTGCCATTTCTAACGCTTAGGATGGCTCTGGGCGGGGCAGAAGTTGCCTCCCTTTTGCAGTCACTCAAAACGCAGTTTCCGGTATAGCTAGCTTAAAGGTCCAACAGCATGATGTCAAGAAAAGGGGTCGGGGTCTCCCAACAAGCGTCACCGGATAGTGAGCAGAACTGGTGGCCTTCGTGGTTGAATTTGATTAAATGTACTGAAAACCAGTATGTCGAGTAACGTTTGTGGGATTCATCTTTGAATGATGAATGTATGCTCAGTACTGAGTTAACTAGTAAATTGGTTTTCAAAGACACTGCTCTTATAAATATCCTTTGCCATACTCTTGGCTATTATGTGAACAGAATACAATCATAGTAAAGGAGAAATTAGAAAATTCCAAGACTTCTTTGTGTGGAAAGGAATAGAGTGAATTCTCCCATATTACAGGTACCTGGTCAGTAGACAAGTGGGTCTGTTAAAAAAAAGAGAAAATAAAGGTCGGGGGGCGGGTATGTGTGTTTTTAGCTTGCTTTTCTCCTACTTACCCGTTTTAAAATTCACCTAAAGTATATTTCCCCTATTGTACATGTAAAGTTAAAACACCATGGTAAATAAACTGTTGGCCTCTACCATGCTTCTTTGGGGTAACTGTTTTGATTGCTCCGACATTCATTTTCAGGAGGAAAAAACCCCAGAAGATTCTAGGAGGCACAGGCTTAAAAAAAAAATTCAGGCTTAGCCCACCCATTTCTTTATTCTGTACCTTTTCTTTTCTTTCTTTTTTTTTTTTTTGAGACGGAGTCTAGCTCTGTCGCCCAGGCTGGAGTGCAGTGGTGCGATCTCGGCTCACTGCAAGCTCCGCCTCCCGGGTTTACGCCATTCTCCTGCCTCAGCCTCCCGAGTAGCTGGGACTACAGGCGCCCGCCATCTCGCCCGGCTAGTTTTTTTTTGTATTTTTTAGTAGAGACGGGGTTTCACCGTGTAGACCAGGATGGTCTCGATCTCCTGACCTCGTGATCCACCCGTCTCGGCCTCCCAAAGTGCTGGGATTACAGGCTTGAGCCACCGCGCCCGGCCTATTCTGTACCTTTTCTTTAGTATATCTCCTCTGTCGAAGCTTCACAGATCCTTTTCTCTGTGCTACAGTTATACTCATCTTACAGGACAAAAATTAAATGTGTTTTATTTCCAACTAGGCCTCGGAAATTGTTTTGTTCATCTTTTTATAGCCAGTATTCAGCAGTTCAGATTCATATATAGTAGGATTTGGGTAAATGCTGGTTTGAATTATGTGTAGGATATCCCATTACAAAACTTTAAGTCTCTAGGTTATCATGATGGATGATAGATGGATGGTGGAATTATTTCCAGTAAATATCAGACTCTTAAAAACATTAATAGACTCTTTTTTAGAACAGTTTTAAAGAAAAATTGATCAGGTGGAACAGGACTTGCATATACCCACTCCCGTCTCCCACCCACCACACATGCAGTTTCCCTTGTTATTGACATCTTATAGTATGGGACATTTATTACCCTATGATGTGTTTGCTATTAATGAATCAATGTCGATGTGTTATTAACTAAAGTCCATACTTTATTCCTGTGTCTTTAGTTTTTACCTAATATCTTTTTACTGCTCTAGGATCTCATCCAGGATAACCATAACATTTAGATGTCATGTCTTAGGTTCCTCTTGGCCATGGCAGTGTCTCAGACTTTTCTTGTTTTGATGACCTTGACAGTTTTGAGGAGTGCTGGTCAAGTATTTTGTAGACTAACCATGAGACAAAAACATCAGATGAATTCCAGTAGGGGAGTTGACTGGGGTTATGGGTTTGGGAAGGAAGATCATAGAGATAAAGTACCATTTCCATCACATCGTACTAAGAGTTCATACCGACATCATGATTTATTACTATTGATGTTGATCTTGATCACCTGGCTGAGGTAATGTTTGTCAGGTTTCTCCGTTGTAAAATTATTCTTTTTCCTCCCTTTCCATACTGTGCTCTTTGGAAAGAAGTCACTGTGTGCAGCCCATACCTAAGGACTGAGGAGTGATCTTTTTTAGGGTGAAGTATCTGTATTATTTTAATTTATTCTACATTAGAGATTTGTCTCTTCTTCCCCATTCATTAACTTAGTCATTTATTCCTATCAGTATGCACTCATGGATATTCATTTTATAATTTGAATTATAATTCAGTAATACATTTATCTTATTGGTCAGATTGTTCAAAACTTTCACCAAGGTATTTTTCACATGGTTTTATTGTCATGAGACTCATTTGAAGCTAAGCAAAAATGAATGGTGCTTAATGATAATCAATATTTCTCACATAATAAGAAAGGAATAAAACATTTTCTTCCCATTTAATGAAACTTGCTTATCCTTCATGCTTATCTAAAACATACGTAAAGGAAAAAAACACTTTGTATTTTAGTAGAGATGAGGTTTCACCATGTTGGTCAGGCTGGCCTTGAACTCCTGACCTCAAATCATCTGCCCACCTCGGCCTCCCAAAGTGCTGGGATTACAGGCAGGAGCCACTGCACCTGGCCAATTTTTAAAATTAGAATCAGGTGAGATGCAGTTTTAAAAACAATTTTATTGTTAAAATACGTTTTACTGTAAGATAGTTTTGACTTCACATACTATGTGGAAGGGTCATTGGGACCTCTAGATGTCCATAGAACACACTTTGAGAACTGCATAGATACTTGCCCAAACTAGAATCCTGGGAGTGAACTTAGTCATTCCTTTCTTTTTTTTTTCTGAGCTCCATAATCATAGTTAATATTTCCCGGGTAAGATAGTGTGCTAGGCTGTACCCCAAGCCTTCACATACTATTCACTCCTTCAGTCTTCCACCAACACTATGAGACAGGTGCTAATGACTATCATTCCTGGTTTATAAATGAGGAAGCTGAGGCACAAGTGTAGTTTGCCCAAGATCCACAGTAGAGTCTAACTCCAGCTCCCCTGTGCTGTGCTGCCTCCATTTATCACCAAATTCCTTTCTGTTCTGTTTCCAAGTCATTTCCACATTCATGCTTTATTTCTCTCTGCCTTATTTCAGGACACCATTCTCTCTTCAGTGCAATACTCTTTCTAACTGGTTTTCCTGACATGCATTGCCCCTTGCCGTCTGCCTTCCAACCTATTGCCAAACTGCCCTTCCAAAGCACAGATGCCACTCTTTAAAACCTTTCTATGCATCCACTTGGATTAACAGTCAAATCCCAAAACTTAAACACACAAGACCTCTTGCGCCCAGAAGATCCCCCTACATGGAGCTCTCCACATCCCCTGCCCTTCTCACCTTGGGACCTTTGTACCTGCACCTCATTCTCCCCACCTCCATTGCCTTTCCCCAGCTAGATCCCATTTATTCATTAATACTCAAACACTGCCTTTTCTAGAAAGTTGTCTTGCCCTGTTCTGAAGTAGGACTTTCTTTTATACCATCTGTTCTCCAACTTACGCTTGCCTCTACCCTTGCTTGTCTCTGCCAGGCTGTAGGGAGCCCCTGAGGGCAGGGACTGTCACTTTCAGGGCTGGCCTGGGGCCTGGTGGACCCCAGTCCTCTTTGTGGAATAAATGGAGGTGAGGGGGCAGAGGTGTGCTCTTGGGGTGGCCCTTGGAACCTAACTCCAGGAAACACTTCCTTGAAAGAGCTTCGCAGCTGGCACCTTGGAGGGCTCAGCAGGGTGGCAGCAGAGCACTGCCTCTGCTCCTGAGCTCTGAGTACACCAGAGGCACCAGGGAGCCTAGACAGATGAGCCTCTGGCTCTGCCAGCGCTGCGCTTGGCTGCCACCTCAGAGGGAGGGCCCTTAAGAAGGAAGGCATTGTAGATTGTGAGACGTAGACAGCACACCTCAGAGATGGTCAGTTCAGCTCCTTCATGATCCCTGAAACTCCACAGTGAGGAGAGAGAACAGAAAAGTTGGGCAGTGATGGAAATCGAGAAGCTCTGGGAGGTTGGAATAGGCGGGAGGGCACAGAGCACTCTGGCCGGGGCCCTGCTCTCCACTGAGGAGGATATGGAAGTCTCCAAGAAACACTGTTCTCTGTCCCCAGAGCTTGAGTTCTGTTGGACTGGGGAACAGAGGATAAATGTGGAATGGATAACTATTGTTAAGCGTGATGCAAAAGAAAAGATGATATGGCGGAGGGGACTGCAGGGGGCGGGGAGTGATCTGGGGAGGACTCACAGAGGAGGTGACATTTTATTTAGTTCAATCATTAATTCAACAACACTAGGGCACAGTAAAGCAAACGATTCCTGCCCCTTAGAGCTTAAATCTAGTGTAAGGGAGGGGGAATGTCATAGAAACTAATAACTATGTCAGATAGTAATAAGAACTAAGATGAAAAATAGGAGCAGGGTAAGAGATAACAGGAGATGCTATGTTAGCTCTTCAGGGAAGGTCTCCTGGTGAGACATTTGAGCAGAGAACTATGAAGAGAGAGTAAGCCATGCAGATAGGAAGGAAGAACTTCCTAAGCGGAGGAACAGAAAGCCCAGAGGACCTTGGCATATTTAGTGCACAAGGAATTTCGTATGGCTGGAATGTAGTGAGCAAGGGAGTGATGGAAAGGAGATGCAGTGGGAGAGAATGTTTTAAAAGCATCCAGCTGGCTGCTTTGTGAAGCATAGACTCCAGCAGGGGAAAAGAGTAGAAGCAGGGAGACTGGATAGGAGATGGGTGCAATGCAGGGAAGGGGATGGTTTGTGGGAGCAGGCTGGGTGGTGGAGATGGGGAGAAGCACACAACGGATATACGCTGAAAGTAGAGCTGTGCTGATGGATAGATTGAGGCAACAGAGACAAGTAAAAGGCAAGCAACTAGATGGGTGAATGGCTGTCACTCAGAGGAACAGCTCTGGGGTAGGACAGAATCAGAAGTTGGTTTTGGACAGGTTAAATGTTTTAAAATTTCCTCTACATTTTATTATTATTATTTTGAGACAGACTCTTGCCCTGTCACCCAGGGCAAGAGTGACAGTGCCCTGGGTGACAGTGGTGCGATCTCAGCTCACTGCAACCTCCACCTCCCAGATTCAAGCGATTCTGATGCCTCAGCCTCCCAAGTAGATCATATTACAGGCATGCCATCATATGCCTGGCTAAGTTTTTTTTTTTTTTTTTTGTATTTTTTATAGAGTCAGGGTTTCGCCATGTTGACCAGGCTGGTCAACTCCTGGCCTCAAGTGATCCGCTGGCCTCAGCCTCCCAAAGTGCTGGGATTGCAGGCGTAAGCCACTGTGCCCAGCCTATTATGAAAAATTTTAAACATCCAGCAAAGTTGAAAGGATTTTATAATGAACACCCATATGCCATACCACCTACATTCCACTATCAACATTTTGCTATGCTTACTTCATCACAGATCTCTCCATTTATCCATCCATGATTCCCTCTTATTTTCTGGTGTATTTCCAAAAAAAAAAAAAAAAAAAAAAACAAACAGGAGATATCAGTACACATCTCCCTAAGTACTTTAGCATGCATAGCATTAGCAGTTCAATATGAAACGTATAGCCCGGGCGTGGTGGCTCCCACCTGTAATCCCAGCACTTTGAGAGGCCAAGACAGGTGGATCACTTGAGACCAGGAGTTCAAAACCAGCCTGGCCAACATGGTGAAACCCTATCTAAAAAACAAAAATTAGCTCAGCATGATGACCCACCCATGCCTGTAATTCCAGTCACTCTGGAAGCTAAGGCACAAGAATTGTTTGAACCCAGGAGGTGGACATTGCAGTGAGCCCAGATCATGCCAGTGCACTCCAGCCTGGGTGACAGAGTGAGGCCCTGTCTCAAAAAAAGAAAAAGAAAAGATAAATCTTAGGTATATAATCTTAATAAATAGCCTTGTGTAACCCAAACTCTTGTCAGGTTGTGGAACATTACCATCACAGTGTTTTTGAATTTCATTCATGTTGTTGCATGTATCAGTACTTTGCTCCTTTTTGTTGTTTAGTATTCCATTGTATGGAATATAAATGAAAGATATAATACACTGTTATTTTTAAATTATTAGCTATTGTGAATAAAGGCATTGTGAACATTCTTGTATGTCCACAAGGAAGCCTTTTTATGGACATACGTACTTTTTTTTTTTTTTTTTTGACATGGAGTCTCACTCTGTCACCCAGCCTGGAGTTCAGGGGCACCATGTCAACTCACTGCAACCTCCCTCTCCTGGGTTCAAGCAATTCTCCTGCCTCAGCCTCCCTAGTAGTTGGGATTACAGGCACCCACCACCACGCCCAGCTAATTTTTATATTTTTAGTAGAGACTACTAAATGGGGTTTCACGATGTTGGCCAGACTGGTCTCGAACTCCTGACATCAGGTGATCCACCCGCCTTGGCCTCTCAAAGTGCTGGAATTACAGGCGTGAGCCACCGCGCCCAGCCCATATTCATTTCTTTTAAACATATACCTAAGAGTGGAATTGTGAGGTCACAGGCTAGGTATATATTTTATTTTGAGAACTAATAGGGGCTGGGTGCAGTGGCTCACACCTATAATCCCAGCACTTTGGGAAGTGGAGACGGGAGGATCGCTTGAGCCTAAGAGTTCGAGACCACCCTGGGCAACCCTCACTCCACAAAAAATAAAGAAGTTAGCTGGGTGTGGCGTTGTGCCCCTGTGCCCCTAACTACTCAGGAGGCTGAGGTGGGAGGATCACTTGAGCCCAGGAGGTTGAGGCTACAGTGAGCTGAGATTGTACCACTGCACTCTAGCCTAGGCAACAGAGAGAGACCCTGTCTGGAAAAAAACAAAGAAAACAACAACAAAACTGCCATAGTTACAATGAAGTACAGTCATGTGTATCAACCAGGATAAATCTCAGAAACAATGTTTTTCAAAAACAAAAGCAAATTATAGGTCATGTTCAATATGATACCATTTATATAAAATTTGAAAGCATGTGATACAAATTACATGTAGTTGTAGATACATACTTATGCAGTAATAGCATAAAAGCATGCTTCACCAAAGTAGTCATCAATTTCAGGACAGTGGCATCTTGGGTGGGGGGAGGTGATGAATGAGATCACAGGGTTTTATAATAGACTTCAGCTGTATCTGTAGCATTTGCATTTCCCTAAAAGCATCTGAAACAAGTAGGGTAAAATGTTAATAGTTAATAAACTGAGTGATGGATGCACAGAGATTAATCTCTACTTTTTGGTTCTGTTATTTGGTAACTTGTTTTTAGGGTGCTGTTTCTGAACTATTTACTCACTACCTCCACTCCCGTCCACCCTGTAACCCCTAATTCTGTAGGTAATTGAGGCTGGGCTGAACCAGGATGTGTAGGGCGGACAGCACTGTCCTTTCCCACTCCTGTAACTCCCTCTTCTTAGAGACCCGGGGCAGAGCACCTCTGCCCTGCTCCTGGCTCCCTGGCCCTGAGATAACTTCCAGGCCTTCCTTCCCCTCTTGATTCCTAAATCTGGGTCTGTGAACTGGGCCAAGCTGTCCTTCCAATCCCAGTTCCAAATCCTGCTTAAAATTGAACCTTGAACCATGTTTTAAAATAATTGGTTCTGTTCCATTGTTTCTCTTCAGAGACTAACTTTATGCAGTTTCATTTGCCTATCACTTCTCTAATGATTTTAAGTTTCTATTTTTTACTTTTCTTAATTCTGTTATGTCTTCCACAGTATCTTTCACAGTAGTGTCTCTTCTCCCTTGTGTTCCTTGTAATTTGTTTTTTTTTTCCTGCGTGTGTTTGTATTTCTGTCCTATTTCTTTCCTAAAGCAGTTTTTAATCTGCCGGCTCCTTTTTCGTGCCCTCCTGTGGTTTGTCACCTTCTGCTGCCCGACCACCCCTTCCTTGAGTTCTTTATTTCTGCTTTGTCATCTTCCTACATAACTGTCATTGCCTTATTACATTTTTTTTGAATCATAATAGAATATTGGGTTAAAATTTTCTTCTTCTGGCCGGGCGCAGTGGCTCAAGCCTGTAATCCCAGCACTTTGGGAGGCTGAGACGGGCGGATCACGAGGTCAGGAGATCGAGACCATCCCGGCTAACACGGTAAAACCCTGTCTCTACTAAAAAATACAAAAAACTAGCTGGGTGAGGTGGCGGGCGCCTGTAGTCCCAGCTACACGGGAGGCTGAGGCAGGAGAATGACGTAAACCTGGGAGGCGGAGCTTGCAGTGAGCTGAGATCCGGCCACTGCACTCCAGCCCAGGCAACAGAGCAAGACTCCGTCTCGGGGGAAAAAAAAAAAAAAAAAAGTTCTTCTTCTGACCGGGTGTGGTGGCTCACGCCTGTAATCTCAGCACTTTGGGAGGCAGAGGTGGGCAGATTACCTGAGGTCAGGAGTTCGAGACCAGCTTGGCCAATATGGTGAAACCCTGTCTGTACTAAAAATATAAAAATTAGCTGGGCCTGGTGGTGCGTGCCTGTAATCCCAGCTACTTGGGAGGTTGAGGCAGGGGAATCACTTGTATCTAGGAGGCAGAGGTTGCAGTGAGCTGAGATCGCAGCATTGCACTCTAGCCCAACTGAGGGAGACTCCATCTCAAGAAAAAAAATTTTTTTTCTTCTTTGTGGCAAGATTTTTTGGATGAGTTTTCTTTCTGCAGGGAGGAAGTTTTGCCACTCTTTTTCAGATTTTTAAATTTTTTCTGGGAGAACCTTTTGTGGATTTAAAAAATCTTTTTTTTTTTTTTTGATGGGTCAGATTTTTCTGAGCCAACAGTTAGCAATTGAGTCCTGTGATGTGAGAGGGGAGGCAGTTTTCCTTGATTCTCAGCTCGAGGGCTCGCTCCTCTGTTGTAGTGAGGCCTACTCTTTGCTGAATGGCACCTCTGTGTAGCTAGACCTCCTCTAACTTGAGGATCCTAACCTTGCTTGGGTGGGTTTCACCAAGCCCAGCCACTGATTCGGAGGCATGCTGCCCCTTCCTGCCAAGGTACTCCTCTGTCTGTTGGAAGCTATACTTCCCAAAGCTACCTGGGTGTCCTCTAGGTACTCTGGTGAGTTCCTTCTTCCTCTCCTAGTGTTCTTGTCCTCTTCCTTCTTGGTCCTGCTCACAGTGGTTCCCATCCAGGGTGAGTCCTCTCCTCTTGGGGTTGAATTTCCCTGGGGATGGCTGAATTTCCACCACCAGCTGGACTCCTGTGCAGCTTCTGATGTTTCCTATGGCAGCTGCCCACACGTTGTAGATTACTGTGCTGGTTTGGGGGTGACGCCACACACAATGTGAAATTTGTAGACTTTGTCACTTCCTCATGTCACCGAAGATACAGTTTGTAGGTGTTTCACACCTTCGTTCTTGTTGCTTTGTAGGTTTTTTAAAAAAAATTATTTATATTTTTTTCATGTCAGATAGGTAATGTACCAGCATCATAACAAGGTTCAAGGGTGGCACATCTCACCCGTGCACGTGAACACCCAGTCATCATCTTTATGAACTCCAAAGGATTACCCTACAGATTCTGAGCAAAGCTGTCACCGTGCTCCCATCATGCTGCTATAGAGTCCTTAGCAGGTATTCAAGGCCCTCCACAGTCTGCCCTGCCCTCTTTGGTTTTTCTCTGTTCTCTTACGTATGACCACTGCTCCAGCTGAACTAATCTATTCACCATCCCAAGAACTTATCCCACACATCCCTTTCCCTGTGTCCCTGCTGTTCCCATGACTGCACTGTCACTTCAGGGCTTCCATGTGGTAGCTGTTGTTTGTGGTGACCCCATAGGTATTTCTCCCCTCTCCCTTTCTGCTGGTGTGAGAACCTAACCCACCACTCACCAGCAGGGCCAGATGTGTAAACCCAGTTTGTTGATTGTGGTACCCTTTCCCTTGGCAACAGGGATTGTTTCAGGAAAGGATAAATGTTCCAAGCAGGGCCAAAGTCTTCCCTCCACGCAAGCTAGCCAGGAAACCTGCCTCTTGCCTCTAGGGTCACTGTGTCAAAGAATATTCACCTGGAGGACCTCCCATCTGCAGTACTAAAGGACATGCTGACACAGAGCAGAGGGAGTGTCCTGGTTTAAGTCCTGGATCCACCTTGGTGGTTCCTAGTAACGTAAGCCAGCCCATCACATTTTAGCTTAAGATTATTTTGAGTCAGTTTTGTCATGTGCAACTGAGAGAATCATGACAAATACACCTGACCTTGTTCTGCCATTGCCCCTGTGCTTTATCTGTTTGTATACATTACACTATAGGGTAGTTGTGATTGCCTCTTTACTTGTCTGTGTCTCCCACTAAAAGTTCTTAATTGCACCATCACCATCATGTGTCCAGCACCTAGCATTGTGCCTGGCCAGTGTTGGACAGTAAATGAAAATTCAGTTGAAACTACATGTCTGCCTTACCAAATTCTTCCTCAGGGTCTTAGACTACCAAGTCCTTCATGAAGCCTTCCTGGCAAGTGAGAGAATGTATGTAAAAGGTCTTGCACTGTGGCCAGCACAAAACAGTCTCTCGCAAGAGCTGCGTCCTTCTCTCCTGTGGTTACTTCAGCCAGAAGTGATCCCTTTCTCCTTGTAGCTCCTATATCTCATTTAATCAAGTGGCATCAACTCATACTGTCTAATACTAGAGTTTGCATTTCTCTTAAGTTTTCAATGTGAATATAAATGCCAGGAAGCAAGGACTTTGCACAGTGCATCATACTAAAGAATCTGCCATTGTTGGACATACTTCTGAATGCATATGTGAGCAACAGTTAGAAGTTAGATGCAGGTTAGTGATCCATTATTGGCTGCAGGAATCCTCGTGCTGTGTGAGACACAGATAGATTCAAAGGACCCTAGAAAAGGGTAGAGCTCAATCATCCGTTTGCAGAATATATGAATGGTATTTGAAAATCTAAAGCCATAACAGCTTACTGCAGCCGAAACATAGCTGTGATTATCCCATATACCCAAACATCTCACTCCTTGGTAAAAGCTGCTACTTGTCCAAGCTGAATAACTGGAATGAGAAATGAGGTGAGAAAGTCAGAGTTTATCATGCCTTCAGTTCTGATAAGGGCAACTGAGTACTACCAAGAGAAGGGGCCAGAAGCTCTGGGTCCAGAACTTTGTCTCATAATTCTCATATCAGCCTCATACATTTCTTTGCCTGTGTCTTCCATATGTAATTAGTAATAGTCTGGTTGATTCAACCTTTCATTTTTTAGTCCTGTGACGTATCCCTCAGGAGGTACTGAGAACATGTGCCTATGATTCAGCCTTTCTAATAGAATATAAGCTCCAGAAGGCCAGGGACTTGGTCTGCTTTGTTCATTGCTGAATCTCCAGTACCTAAAACAGTGGCTAGCCCCTATGTATTGGATCATAGCAGGTACTACATTCATCTCTCTACTATGGTGAGTACAGTTTATTTCCCTTGTGTGTGCCTTGCTAAAATATTTATGTTTAAATTTCTGTATTTGATACACATTGTGAAAGGACATTTTCAAGTCTAAGTCCCATGACGTGAGTGTGCCTGTGACTCCCACTAAAAGCTCTTAATTGCACCATTGTGTGCTCAGTACCTCGCATTGTGCCTGGCCGGTGTGGGACAGTAAATAAAAATTCAGTGTTTTATTCACTGAGTTATAGTGCCTAAAACAGAAGACATTCCATAAATATTTGTGGAATGAATGACTTAAATATTTGATTAATGAAGTTTAAGTTGAGCAAAAAAATGAGAACTAGTAGCTTAGATTTACTAAGAATACTATGCCACGTTTATTTATTTGTTTATTTTTAGAGACAGTCTCTCACTCTGTTGCCCATGCTGGAGTACAGTTGTATGATCATAGCTCACTATGGACTCAACCTCCTGGGCTCAAGCAATCCTCCTACCTCAGCCTCCCAAGTAGCTGGGACTACAGACGTGCACCCTCTTCCCTGGCTAATTTTTAAATGTCCTGTCGAGATGGAGTCTTGCTATGTTACCCAGGCTGTCCTCGAACTCCTGGCCTCAAGTAATCCTCCCATCTCAGCCTCCCAAAGTGCTGGGATTATAGATGTGAACCACTGCTCCTGGCCTATGCTACATTTATTTTAACATCTTTATTGTTCACAAGTTATTTAACAGGCATCCCCTTACTTGAGTCTTGCAACAACCCTATGAGGTTTATTTTGCCAGATTTATAGCTGAGGAATAAAACTCAGAGGAGTTAGAGGGCTTCTCTAAGATTATTTAGCTTGCAGATTGGGACTTGAACCCAAGTCTTGACTCCTAATTTTATATTTGTATGAATTTGTACAAATGTCATAGGAAATTATCCACATTTTGTAACTAGAATTACAGAATCTGAGAATTAGAAGTGGCCTCGCACATCACAAATCCTGAACTCCTCATTTTTCAAAAGAGGAACATAAGAATTGGAAAGTTTATATATATATCCAAAGGTACACATCCAGTTTAAGAATTTCAAAAAGCTGGCCAGGCACAGTGGCTCATGCCTATAATTCCAGGAGTTTGGGAGGCCGAGGTGGGTGGATCACCTGAGGTCAGGAGTTAGAGACCAGCCTGACCAACATGACGAAACCCCATCTCTACTAAAAATACAAAACTAACCAGTGTTGGTGGTGCACGCCTGTAATCCCATCTACTTGGGAGGCTGAGCAGGAAAATCGCTTGAACCTGGGAGGCAGAGGTTGCAGTGAGCCGAGATTGCGCCACTGTACTCCAGCCTGGACGACAGAGGGAAACTCCGTCTCAAAAAAGAAAAAGAAAAAGAAAAAAAGCACTTCGGGAGGCCAAGGTGGGCAGATCACAAGGTCAGGAGTTCAAGACCAGCCCTGGCCAACATAGTGAAACCCCGTCTCTACTAAAAATACAAAAAATTAGCCGGGTGTGGTAGTGGGTGCCTGTAATCTTAGCTACTCAGGAGGCTGAGGCAGGAGAATTGCTTGAACCTAGGAGGCGGAGGTTGCAGTGAGCCGAGATCGCACCACTATACTCCAGCCTGGTGACAGTGCAAGACTCCGTCTCAAAAAAAAAAAAAGAAAAAGAAAAAGAAAAAAAGCACTTCGGGAGGCCAAGGTGGGCAGATCACAAGGTCAGGAGTTCAAGACCAGCCCTGGCCAACATAGTGAAACCCCGTCTCTACTAAAAATACAAAAAATTAGCCGGGTGTGGTAGTGGGTGCCTGTAATCTTAGCTACTCAGGAGGCTGAGGCAGGAGAATTGCTTGAACCTAGGAGGCGGAGGTTGCAGTGAGCCGAGATCGCACCACTATACTCCAGCCTGGTGACAGTGCAAGACTCCGTCTCAAAAAAAAAAAAAAGAAAAAGAAAAAACACTTTGGGAGGCCAAGGTGGGCAGATCACAAGGTCAGGAGTTCAAGACCAGCCTGGCCAACATAGTGAAACCCCGTCTGTACTAAAAATTCAAAAAATTAGCCGGGTGTGGTAGTGGGTGCCTATAATCCTAGCTACTCAGGAGGCTGAGGCAGGAGAATTGCTTGAACCTAGGAGGCGGAGGTTGCAGTGAGCTGAGATCGCACCGCTACACTCCAGCCTGGTGACAGAGCAAGATTCCGTCTCAAAAAAAAATTTTTTTTCAAAAAGCTGGCCAGGTGTGGTGGCTCCTAGCATTTTGGGAGGCTGAGGTGGGTGGATCACTTCAGCCCAGGAGTTTGAGACCAGCCTGGGCAACGTAGTGAGACCTCATCTCTAAAACAAATTTTTAAAAAATTATATTTATGAATTACAAAAAGCTGGCTTCTCCAGCCAGTGCCTCTGTGTGTCACCTGGTTTCACTCACCCTGAGAGAGTACATTGAGCTTGTGAGAGACCAAGTTGCTGTCTGCTTTGTCTGCATCAGAGGCCCCTGAAAACTAGGCCCCTTTCTGACAGGAGCATGGCCCTTCTTGGAGGAAACTCATGCTCTCACCCCCTTTTTTTTTTTCCTTTTCTCTTGTATACCTTGCAGAGGGGTAAGGTGGGTGGGAGTTGTGGAAACGGTATCCAGCCAGGGTTCCGTACTCCTGCCCATTTAGGAACTTCTTTTTTTCTTTCTTGAGGTAGAGTTGCTCTGTCACCCAGGCTGTAGTGCAGTGGCACCAGCTTGGCTCAATGCAACCTCTGTCTCCCGGGTTCAAACAATTCTCGTGCGTCAGCCTCCCAAGTAGCAGGGATTACAAGCATGTGCCACTATGCCCAGCTAATTTTTGTATTTTTGGTAGAGACAGGGTTTCACCATGTTGGCCAGGCTGGTCTCAAACTCCTGACCTCAAGTGAACCACCTGCCTAGGCCTCCCAAAGTGCTGGGATTACAGGTGTGAGCCACCGCACCTGGCCTGAACTGGTCTTGATAGAGTCCTCTGAGCTTGAAAGTTAATAAAATACTAACCTATTTCTTTCTTTCTCTGATACCTCCTTGTGTAAGCCCTACCCCTACTGAGAGTTCACATTGCACAGAATCAAACAGAATCTTGCCTTCTGTCCAGTGGGAATGACTTTACCAGGACTGTCAGGAAGATAGATTCCATTGTTTGGCCTTGTGTATCTCTATGAGTCAAAACCTGACAATAGGAACAGCTCAGACCTAAAACGTACAGAGATTACATTCAGTAATACCACTTTTCATTTAGTTGTGGAAATCAAGGTTCCAATTTGTAAGAATATATGTTCAAGAAAGTTTACTATAGCTTTTTTTGTAATAGCAAAAACCTAGAGATAAATTGAATTTTATCAGGAAGTGTTTTAAAAAGTATGGTTTATCTATAATATAGAATATATCATGCAATTTTTAAAAAATGAGTTGAGATTACCTATGTGGACTTGAAAAGCTGTGATACATTCATAAGTGATAAAAATTGCAGTGTAGTGTTAATGGAAAATGTTACAGTAAGATCTTACTTTGGAGAAAAATAAGGAAATCTTCCTATGTGTGTATACATGATTTTATGATCCTGGAGAAAGAAGTAGCAAGATGCCACCTCAGGTATTAAAATTTGTTACTGTGAGAGCAGATTTGGCCTGGGGGAGGAGACATTAACATGTCTGTATTTGACTTTTACAGCAAGCATGTATTGATATTGTGGTTCTTTAATAAAGTGAAAATTTTGAGGAGCATGGGTTTGAGATAAACAGATGGATTATAAGCTAGTTTTTATCACTTAATATTCATGAGAGGTTTGGAATTAGTAAATTATCTAACCTCAGCCTTCATCTGTAAAAAGGGAATAACACCTACCTCACAGTGTATAATTAAAGGAAGTATACGAAGCTTGTAACATTATCCTTTTATAAATGTTACTTTCTGTAATCCCAGCACTTTGGTAGGCCGAGACGGGCAGATCACGAGGTCAGGAGATCGAGACCACTGTGGCTAACACGGTGAAACCCCATCTCTACTAAAAATACAAAAATTAGCTGGGCATGGTGGCGGGCGCCTGTAGTCCCAGCTATACGGGAGGCTGAGGCAGGAGAATGGCGTGAACCCGGGAGGCGGAGCTTGCAGTGAGTGGAGATCTCGCCACTGCACTCCAGCCTGGGCGACAGAGCGAGACTCTGTCTCAAAAAAAAAAAAAAAAAAAAAGGGTTACTTTCTTTTTCCTTCCACACAAGGGATTTGGAGTAGAATATTAAAATAAATGCAGGGTGTGTTGGCTCTGCTACTGGTGTGTGTTCTCTTCATGTTCTCAACTTGGCCTTGGCCTTCCAAAGAGGTGGATTAGTGTCTCCACAAAGATCCAGCAGATAATCACTATTTCTCCCTTTAATCTTTTTAGAGACAAAGTAAGAATAATATGCAATGGTGCATTGGCCCTCTACGGGTTATTTACCTGGTACCTCAGTTATTACTAACCCAGCCGAGAAGCAGGAAGGAAGGAGATGGGCCTCTGAACAGCCAAAACAGATGTCTAAAGTTGAAGCTCTCCCGGATCATTTATTCTTAGTTTAGATTAACAAAATGAAGTTTTTCCAGCTTTGGCACATTAGTGAGGATGCTATGGCAGGTACCCTGGGAGCAGCCAGAAGTGACAGCCTGGTTTGAGCTGAGGGGTCTATGGAAGACTGATACTGAAACACAAGAGCTCAAGAAGCCAGATGGTCTGAGCCCACACTTGGTTTTCACAGTGAATAACTGCTCTTCATAATGACAAAGCTGCATTATTAGAAATTAATTCATACTTCATATAATCTTGCAAAGGCTCTTAGAGTGTAATATCATTTAGGAGGTATTACCACCAGATATGATTAAACTCCTTCAGTTTTTCTGCAAAGTTTTGTTTTTGTATCAGCGCCAGAATTTAACAGTGGTCTCTATCCTACGAGGGAAAGATAGAGTAGCTGCCTTTAGTTAGAAATGTACATAACCAAGAGTGGCAGGCATTAGAAATTGTTCAAAAAGGATTTTAACCTGGAACAGTGGAATGATTTCCTACACGTGCATTATTTGCCTTTTGAGTAAAATAAGGTCCACTGTCTATTACCCATCTTTGCAGCCTGATGAGTTTTAGAATTCAGAGCTTTTCAGATTTTTTGAAAGGAAATATGTATGTATACAATAACCACATGTCACTTCACATAAAAGCCCTGGCAGGGTCTAAGGTAACACACTATAATAAAGCATTAATATTTCTGCATTGAAATGTATGAAGTACTAATTAGGACAAACTGTGTAGTTTATTTAAATAATAAACCAGTAAGCTGGGTGTGATGGCTCATGCCTGTAATCTCAGCACTTTGGGAGGCCGAGGCGGGCGGATCATGAGGTCAAGAGATTGAGACCATCCTAGCTAACACGGTGAAACCCCGTCTCTACTGAAAAAAAAAAAAAAAAAACAAAAAACTAGCCAGGTGTGGTGGCGGGCGCCTGTAGTCCCAGCTACTGCGGAGGCTGAGGCAGGAGAATGGTGTGAACCCAGGAAGTGGAGCTTGCAGTGAGCCGAGATCACGCCACTGCACTCCAGCCTGGGCGACAGAGTGAGACTCAGTCTCAAAAAAAAAAAAAAAAAATTAGCTGGGCGTGGTGGTGTGTGCCTGTAGTCCCAGCTAGTCTGGAGGCTGAGGCAGGAGAATCACTTGAACCTGGGAGGGGGAGTTTTCAGTGAGCCAAGATCACGCCACTGCACTCCAACCTGGCGACAGAGCAAGACTCCATCTCAAAAAAAAATAATAATAAACCAGTCAATGAAAGAGTGGAATAAATATAGATTATAAGTACTCTAGTAGTCATTTTTCTAAGGAAAACATTTTATAACTCTTTTAATAGATGCAGGTTCAAATTCAGCTAAATATGCCTGTGCATACAAGGATGAACATGTGTAACCTCTAGTGTTTGTACATCCTAGAGGAGAGGAACATCAGTGCCTGTCCCAGCAGCAGGCTGGCGGGGGACATCTGATGCCAGCAGGAGCAGGATTAAATGCTGCACTCTAGCGGCACCCTTTATAAGGACTCCTTGGCCCCCTTGTCATAATGGTTCATTAATTTGGGTTCCCGTCAGTTCCTTTTTAATTATGAAAACTGCCGTAAACTCATGTTCACTGATAAATGTACATGGCTCAAAGCCCACCATTGACTGATCACACATTTTCACCATATCATCTAGTGATTATTGTTCTACCCATTTTACAATTTCCTCTTCATCATCACTATAACCCTCATGATTATCTTTATTTAAAACCATTTCTGCACCAGGCGCAGTGGCTCACGCCTGTAATCCCAACACTTTGGGAGGCCAAAGCAGTAGGATCGCTTGAGGCCAGGAGTTCAAGACTAGCCTGGACAACATTGCAAGACCTCATCTCTACAAAACAGTTTTGAAAATCAGCTTGGCATTCTGGCATGTACCTGTAGTCCCAGCTACTCGGGAGGCTAAAGTGGGAAGATTGCTTGAGCCCAAGAATTTGAGACTTCAGTGAGCTCTCATCACATCCTTGCGCTCCAGCCTTAGTGACAGAGCAAGACCTTGTCTCTTTTTTTTTGAGACCAAGTCTTACTCTGTCATCCAAGCTGGAGTGCAATGGCACAATCTCAGCTCACTGCAGCCTCTGCCTCCTGAGCTTAAGCGATTCTCCTGCCTCAGCCTCCTGAGTAGCTGAGACTACAGGCATGCACCACCACGCCCAGCTAATTTTTGTATTTTTAATAGAGACGGGGTTTCACAGTGCTGGCCAGGCTCGTCTTGAACTCCTAACCTCAAGTGATCCGCCCGCTTTGGCCTCCTAGAGTTAGGATTACAGGCGTGAGCCACTGTGCCCAGCCTGAGACTTTCTCTCTTAAAAAAAATTTTTTTTTCTTTTTGTAGTGGTTTCTCCACTTAAAACAGGCACATCAGGGTCTTCACTGTCAATGTGGAATATTTATTTGATGTCAGTTTTATAGTTTAATGGATAAACTTTGGGAATAAGGTAGTCTTCCTATTAGTGATATAAAATCCTTTGAAGTCTTCATCTGTGGATTTGGTTTCAAACATCACTGTAAGCCAGCATCCATGCCACTGCAGGGAACTCACGCAGCTGCTGTGGAGTAGTTGTTGACCAGCCAGAAAGTACTTACCTGGTTACTCATGTTTTGTTTGCATAGTAAGGCCTGGGTGAGTTACATATACCTCTCAAACATTTTAGATGTTGCTCTTTCCAGCCACTGCCAGTTTTATGTCGTGTGGCCAACAGTAGTGGCACACCCCAGAACAGTCAGCCAGTTCCTCAAAGCCTATAGTTGCTCACTCACTAGCGTTGTGAAATGTTTTTCCAGAATGTGCCACCAGGAAAGCTGTTTCTTCAGCACTTTTGATTTGCTGAAGACTAAGGTTCCTGGCTGGGCACGGTGGCTCACACCTGTAATCCCGGCACTTTGGGGAGCCAAGGCAGGTGGATCACAAGGTCAGGAGTTTGAGACCAGCCTGGCCAACATAGTGAAACCCCCATCTCTACTAAAAATACAAAAATTAGCCGGGCATGGTGACGTGCATCTGTAATCCCAGCTACCTGGGAGGCAGAGGTGTTTCAGAAAAAAATAATAATAATACAAAAGTGAGTAAGATGTGGAATCACATATACATAGAAGTACACAGCTCAGAGCTTATAATTTATGTTTTATTATTACTGTTTATTTATTTTAGCTTCATTGGGTACATGTGCAGGTTTGTTACATGGATATATTGTGTGATGCTGAGGTTTGGGCTTTGATTGAGCTCATCACCCAAATAATGAACATAGTACCCAATAGGTCATTTTGCAACATTTTTTCCGTATTTCTCCCCTCCCTGCTTTTGGAGTCCCCAGTGTCTATTGTTCGCAACTTAAAAAAATTTTTTTTTTAAGAGATGGGGTCTCCCTGTGTTGCCCAGGCTAGTCTTGAACTGCCGAGCTCAAGTGATCCTCCCACCTTAGCCTCCCAAAGTGCTGGGATTACAGGTGTAAGCCACCACCCCCAGCCGATTGTTCTCATCTGTCTGTCCATCTGTACCCAGTGTTTAGCTCTCAGGAGTGAGAACACCTGATACTTGGTTTTCTGTTTCTGCATTAATTTACTTAAAATGGCGGCCTCCAGCTGCATCCATGTTGCTGCAAAGAACATATTTTTGTTCTTTGTTGTGGCTGTGTAGTATTCCGTGGTATATGTGTACCACGTTTGTTAAATCCAGTCCACTGTTGACAGGCATCTAGATTGATTCCATACTTCTGCTGTTGTGTATAGTGCTGTGATGTACATGCCAGTGCAGGTGTTGTTTTGGTAGAACAACTTATTTTCCTTTGGGTGTATACCCAGTACTGGGATTGTTGGGTCGAATGGTAATTCTATTTTTAGTTATTTGAAATATCTCCAAACTGCTTTTCACAGGGGCTGAACTAATTTACAATCCCACCAACTGTGTGTGTCTCCTCTTCTCTGCAGCCTTGTCAGCATCTGTTACTTTCAGGGCTTACAATTCAGAATGAGACCAGACAGGTACACAGATCATATACTCACAAGGGGCTTCAGAGAAATGAGTGGTTAAGTTTCTGTCTAGGAATTGGGGAAGAAATAGGAGGACTACAGAATAAGTGATACTTTTACCAGACCTCATAGGATAGGTGGGATTGTATTGGGTGGTGGGAGAGATTGTGAGGATATCCCTCCTTTGATATCTGTGCTCTCCTTTTTTATTAGCAATATGAACCCCTAATTTAGCTGAAATAAAAATTAAATTTCCCATTCTGCCTTAAAGCTGGGAGAGGCCATTGACTGAGTTATGGTCAGTGGAATTTAAGCAAAATGATGTGTACAAACAACTTAGGCAGTGAGGCATAAAGTGTAAGGAGTTTTAAGGTTGTTGGGTAGCTGGGGGAAGTAGCACGATAGTGTAGAAAAAAAAAATGAAGTTCATGCAATTTCTTAGAGCCTGGTACAATACCTTTCCATCTGTTGTTTCTCAGTAGCACATTCAACATGGAATCTAAGATGGTCTTGACAAAACAACAGAGGCAAGCCATGCCCTTGTCCCATGGGATTAGTGCCAGCCAGCCAGCCAGCAACAAGAAATTTCCTGCAATAGGACTGTTGTCCACTAGTCCATCAGTCTGAGGGGGTAAAAGTCAGTGCTGTGGCTTTAACATCTCATAAATGACCCATCCTGGCTGTCATCCTAAGTGTTAGTCACTAAAGTTTACTTAGTATCTACATTTAAAGGAATTAAGATAAAGTAAGCCAAATTTTAGCTTATTCCACCTATTAAAAAACAAAAATGGGCCGGGTACAAGGGCTCATGCCTATAATCCCAGCACTTTGGGAGGCCGAAGCAGGTGGATCACCTGATGTCAGGAGTTCAAGACCAGCCTGGCCAATATGACAAAACCCCCTCTCTACTAAAAATGCAAAAATCTCCTGAGTGTGGTGGCATGTGCCTAAATTCCAGCTACTCAGGAGGCTGAGGCAGGAGAATCGCTTGAACCTGGGAGGCAGTTGCAGTGAGCCGAGATCGTGCCACTGCACTCCAGCCTGGGTGACAGAGTGAGACTCTATCTCAAAACAAAAAAACAAAAAAAGGCCAGGCATGGTGGCTCACACCTGTAATCCCAGCACTTTGGGAGGCAGAGGCGGGCGGATCACGATGGCAGGAGATTGAGACCATCCTGGCCAACACGATGAAACCCTGTCTGTACTAAAAATACAAAAAATTAGCCGGGCATGGTGGCGGGCACCTGTAGTCCCAGCTACTCAGGAGGCTGAGGCAGAGAATTGCTTGAAGCCGGGAGGCAGAGCTGCCAGTGAGCTGAGACCGCGCCTCTGCACTCCAGCCTGGGTGACAAGAGCAAGACTCCATCTCAGAAAAAATAAAAAAGCCATAAATAATAAACTTGGAAGACAAATGATGAAACAGTATATGTCAATGTAGAAGGTTCTATAATAAAAAGTAACCCAACTTCAATAACCTAAGGATTTTAGTCTTCTTGTTTTTATCTATTCTAGCGTGTCTTGTGAGAGCTACAGAGGCATTTACAAATATCGTTGCATTAACCTGAAATCAGCAAGGTAGTCTAACATACTTATTGGAATTCATACTGTAACACACGTACTGCTGTGAAATACAACTAGAATCCACATTTCTTAGACTAGTATATTTACCTCCTAATATAACAATTGCGAAATAGAAATTAATGTAAGTTCTGCCACAGTTGACAGTAAGATGTACAAAACTTTGGGTCCAAAATGAATTATTTTTGTGTAGTGATCAGGTGGTTGAATTACCAATGTGTATTGGCAATGGCATCTCCCAAAATTGGTTTTAAAATAGAAAATTCAACCACAAAGAATCTCTCTGTCTTAGGAAAAATTTAGCGCATCAACGCTATACAGCTTATAGAAAATGTCAAAGAAATGTACAAATTGTATAAAAAAATAGGGCATACATTTTAGTTGGAACATAAAACTAATGTCATCTTCTTCTTTATCAAATCCTCCCCTAAATGTTATGAACACATGCATTAGTGTTTTTCCAAGCCCATTTTATAACAAGATGTACAAGTGATAATTCTTAAGTTTATTCAGTTTGCTTTAAGAATATAAAATACATCAATCTCTTCATCACGTTTGCTTCTTATATGCAAGAACATTAGTGGAAGCCTCTTTATGCTTATGGTCCCTCAGGTATTTCTGCAGATCTCTGGCGGCTGTGAATTGATATTCTGCAGCACATGTTGCCAAGTGCCTGTTTCGTCAAGTTTTTTTTTGATCAGCGAAACTTTGTAAGTTGTTTCTTAGTTCCAAGACTTTCTAATTTGCTGTGGATTTCTGGGTAAATATTTGTGATTTTTTTTTCCAGAATGAAATTCTTCCTGACTTTTAAAACTCAAACTTCTAAGTGCACCGACCTGACCAATTTGACTCCCTTCCTGATCAGTGCCATGGAAGCAGTTCGGGCGCACCAGAGACACAAAGCCAGCCTCAAAGAATCACTCTAATCTAAACATAGAGGGCTCTTTGTGTCGTCTAGGGCCCAGACTTGGTTTGAAGCAGAGAAACCTGGCCTGCACTTCCCAGGGTTTCCAGAGGTGATGGTGCAGAGTAGGCCCTGGGAGACTGGTGGAGAAATAAGCTGCCAGGGAAGCCACCACTTCAGACTCTGCTAATGTTATTTCAGAGGCTGGGATGATCACAGACAATCCTGGTCAGCTCCTTAATTACTAATTCATTTTTCACCTTTGCAGACTTGTCTAGAAGTTATTGTTAGCCTGTGAGATAGCTGTATCATTTCATTGATTTCCATGTTATGACATACTCTTGGATACAGTTGTCAAACGTTTCTTTGACAGGAATAATTTTATTCCTGTAATTCAGCATTAGAGAGCACCCCACACGGGGATACATAAGCCAGAGTGTTCTGTCTGTATCCCCAGGTTCACTCAAACTGGAGATCTCCCATTCTTTGCTTCCTCCTTTTGCCCTCTTCCCCTGCACCCCAATCACACTCGTCAATTCTGTGTTCATAGTATCTCCAACATCCTTCTCTTTCCATCCCATTCCCTGTGTTTTACCCTTGGGAGGTGTTTAGTAAATGCTGACCAACTGATACAATTTCATTTCCCTTTTTATTCCTTGCATTTGAATATGACACTAGTTTTAATTTAGTTAAGTGTTAAGTTTTATTTAAAACCTTCAGGCTATGGTGTATTGAAGTAACTTTGGGACACATTCTCTTTAGCCAGATAATTCAATGACAAAAAAACTTGAAAAGCTTAAGTTTTGTTCTTGTTATAGAGGAACCAAATTGCTCATTTCTTTTAGGAGTATCTTTTGAAATACATGTTATTTCCAGCTTAAAGAACTTAGAAATAAAGTCTTACCCCAATAGATGACTAGATGTGCCAGCGTAATTATTTGAAAGTATTTTTAAGGGGCTATTACTTCACTTTTTTTTTTTTCCTTAGATAGGGTCTTGCTCTGTCACCCAGGTTGGAGTGCAGAGGCACAATCACAGCTCACTTCAACCTTGATCTCCCAGGCTCAACCAGTCCTCCCACTTCAGCCTCCCGAGTAGCTGGGAGTACAGGTGTGAGCTCCTGCGCCTGTGATTACTTTACTTTTTTATTGAATGTACCCCATAATTATTGGTTCTTGTTTATTTTTTCTTTATTTTTCTTTTTGTCGGGCAGCCACCTCAGCCAGGGTAGGCTCAGAGAGACTACTAGTTCTTGTTTGCAAGTAAGAAGTCAAACAGTTTACAGTGTCATTCATTTTGTGCAGTTCCCATGATTTGCTCTGTCATTTTCAGAGCTACCAGGAATACATAGCGTTGAGTCTGCCCACTTGCTTTTGGCTACACTTATTCCATCCCAGGGACAGAGAGGATGCTCCACGCCCTCTAGAGTGATAGCCACTCCTCCCAGGCCACACTGGAACCCCCTGGTGACACTGAACAGTACTATCCTGTCTCCTGGAAACAGGCCAATATCCTGCATCTGTAACGTGCAGCAGGAGAGCCCTGATGTCCTCAATGCTGACCTGAAAGTCAGGAATTCCAGGTGCTCTGAATTATCTGAATTTGTCATCCAAATCAACATTGTAAACCAAGCAAAGTAGCAACAAGGTCTAAAGCATTGCAGTGACAAATTAAGAAATCCACACTTGGACCTAAATGTTAAGTCACAAAATTTCTAAATTAAAATGGAGCAGATTCAGGAAGGCTCTGTGGGATTTTTTTTTTTTTTTTAACATAGAATTTCCTATAGTCTGTTCACTTTGGCAGGTCACACTTCATGTTAAAATGCTCTTTTTGGAGGATGTGACCTCCAAAAGAAAATGTTAAAAGGGGGTAGAGATGGCTGCTATAAGAGTTTGATATATAGTGATAACACTACATGGATAAGATGATAATAGTAAGTGTGTGTGTATATTTTTTACATATAGTGATAACACTATATAAGAACCATCTGGATAGAACTCAAGGTAGTGTCTTGGATCACAGATTGAAAGATCCTAACCAGGTGTCTTAGTTCATTCCTGCCCTATAACACAATACTCTAGACTGGTAATTTATAAATAGAAATATATTTCTCACAGGTCTGGAGGCTCTGAAGTTCGAGGTCAAGGCACAGGCAGATTTGTTGTCTGGCAAAGTCTCACTCTACCTTCAAGATGGCTCCTCTTGCAGTATCCTCACATGGCAGAAGGAGGGGAGGGGGCCAAGTAGTTCCCTGAAGCCTCTTTTACAAGGACATTAATCTCATTTGTACGGGCAGAGCACTTAGGGCCTAAACATTGGAGCGGTGATTGGAGTCGCTGCATGTCCCCCACCCAGGGTGGTACATGAACCCCAGTATGCAATAGAAGGGAACAAGGGGAGGGCTGGGGCTTGAGTCTCCACTGCTTTCCATCATGGCTGCTGTAGCCCAGTGTTGCTGCGGAATGTCTGCCCAGGCATGGGTGCTGCAGGATGCCACTCCAGAGCCCTATTATACTTGACCCTCCACCCCACCCTCAGCTTGCTCCTGGAAAGCTGCACACTGCTCGTAGGCTGTGTTGCCAACGAGCCTCTGTGAGCATCCCGCAGCTGCCTCCCATTTGAGGGTCTGCATTCAGCTGCAGCTAAACCTCTGAAGAAATGAAAGCCTTGAATTCCCATCCCTGCTCATAGTTTTTAGCTGCTTATTAGGACCAATCTGCACACTTAAAGCATTCACCTTCATCCTCTCTAGCTCTGGGAACACCTTGCTTAATCCTCTTCAATAAGGCTAGAATTAGCTTTAAGAAAATTTAAGAAAAAGCTCTTAAACTCCTTTACTGGATGCCAATGAGACATACAAGCAGCCTACTCACAAGTGAGAGATTAAGCAAAAAGGAATTTTATCTCACATAATAGTCCAAGGGTAGAGCTTGATCAAGATACTATGTCAGTATGGCAAGTCATATCTCCTGTCCTTTTTGCACATTGGCTGTATCTGTCAACTTCCCCTACTTGTGGAGCAAGATAGTTGCCATAGTTCTTGAATCTTCAAGTGTTTCTTGACCGAAGTCAAGTGGAGATGAGTCTCAGCTTCCTTCGGCAGTCCCAGAAAGCCTCAGTGTATCTTACTAACTTTGACTGGGGCACAGTCCTATCCTTGAGCTATCTTGTGGTCAGAGGGAATGCATGTCTGATTGGCCAGGCCTGATTCATATGCTTACTCCTGGAGCAGGGAATAGTTAATGCCATCTGAAACTAACCTCGATTCTGGAGGGAGTAATATATCCCTAGAAGAAAATTGGGATACTATTATCAGAAGGGAAATGGATGCAGAATGTTCACAAATACATCCCTTCTTTACTCAGTGTTTTTCTTAATTATAAATAAATTCTGGCCAATGCTCTATACAATTCCTTCTCTACTGTCTTCAAGATCCCTAACACAGTGCTTACCAAACTTTAAAATGCAAAGAAACCATCTGGGGAATCCTACTAAAAATGCAGATTAACATCCTTCAGTAGTGTGATGATGGCTGAACTATGGGAAGAGCAGGTGCCACAGGAGCTGCAATAGGGCTGCTCACTCATTAGCCTCAATTGCCTCTGTGAAATAGGGGACAGAAGGCCAGCAGTGGCTTAGGGCAATGGTCTCAAAGTGTGTTCCCTGGAATAGTAGTGGCAGCATGACCTGGGAATTTATTAGAAACACACATTCTCAGGCTGTATCCCAGATTTATTGAGTTAGAGACTTCAGAAATGAGGTCCAGCAATTCGTGGTTTGTTTTTTTGTTTTTTGTTTTTTTTTTTTTTTGAGAGGAGTCTCACTCTGTCACCCAGGTTGGAGTGCAGTAACGCGATCTCGGCTCACTGCAACCTTCACCTCCGCCTCCCGGGTTCAGGCAATTCTCCTGCCTCAGCCTCCCAGGTAGCTGGGACTACAGGCATGTGCCACCACGCCCGGCTAATTTTTTTGTATTTTTTTAAGTGGAGACGGGGTTTCACTGTGTTAGCCAGGATGGTCTTGATCTCCTGACCTCGTGATCCGCCCACCTCGGCCTCCCAAATTACAGGCATGAGCCACCGCATCCAGCCCAATATGTGTTTCAGTAAGCCCTGCAGGAAATTGTGCACACTGAAGTTGGAGAACCACTGGGTTAGGGCCTTGCTGTTCATGGCTCTTGAGCTAGCAGCATGCATATCATGCTAGAAATGCAGAATCTCTGGTCCCATACACAACAGACCCACTGGATTAGAATCTGCATTTTTTTTTTTGAGGCGGACTCTCCGTCACCCACACTGGAGTGCAGTGGTGTCATCTCGGCTCACTGCAACCTCCGCCTCCAGGGTTCAAGTAGTACTCCTGCCTCAGCCTCCTGAGTAGCTGGGATTACAGGCACCCTCTACCACACCCAGCTAATTTTTGTGTTTTTAGTAGAGATGGGCTTTCACCACGTTGGCCAGGCTGGTCTCGAACTCCTGACCTCAAGTGATCCACGCACCTCAGCCTTCCAAAGTGCTGAGATTACAGGCGTGCGCCACCGCGCCGGTCAAATCTGCATTTTTAACAAGATCCCCCAGATGATTTGTTTGCATTTTAAAGTTTGATAAGCACTGTCTTAGGGATCTTGAAGAGAGTAGAGAAGGAATCGTATAGAGAATTGACCAGTTGCACACAAAAGCATTGCCAGACTGGCACTTGAGCTTGTACCTCCTCCATGTCTCATGGCCGTGATCCTCACAAGAGTTATTATTTTTTTCCAGTTGCTCTTAAGCAGCTCAAATGTAGAAGCAAGCCTTGCATTCAGATTGACTTGTAGTTGGAGGTTAGCAGAACAGGCGTGTCAGAAGGAGAAAAGATTGAAAGTTGACATGCGACCATGATAATGGCCAAAATGGTGCAGATGTGAGTGTAGGCTGGATAGGAAGGAGTGGCCATGAAGAAAGTTGGTGACAACCTGAATGTTTCTGATTGCCTGAAGCAGATAAGGTGTGAGAAAAACTTAGCAGAGTAGTGGTCCAAGATTGCTATATAGAGTCTGTGGAACTGTTGGTAGGCCCAGAGAAAACTGTCCAACAGAACCTTCTGGATGATGGAAATGTTCCCTATCTGCACTGTCCAGTATGGTAGCCGCTAGCCACATGTGGCTGGGGAGCACTTGAAATATGACTAGTATGACTAAAGAACTGTTGGAAACATTACTAATAGTTCTAAAGGCCAAAGCTATACAAAAAGATTCTCAGAGAAATGTTGCTTTCTTCTCATCCCCACTAACCTATTCCAATTCCTCTCTTCTATTCTAACCCTTTTTAACCCACCCCCTGTAACCACTCCTTCATTTCTGGCTTTTTCTTCCTGTATTTCTTTTGCATAATGAGCTGATAGTGGTGTGTTTTCTTATATTCCCTTCTTACATGAAGTGTAGCTTACTACAGATACATTGAATTTTGCTTTTTTTTTTTTTTTTTTTTGAGACAGTCTTGCTCTGTCACCCAGTCTGGAGTGCAGGGGGGGATCTCGGCTCACTGCAACCTACACCTCCTTGGTTCAAGCAATTCTCCTGCCTCAGCCTCCCAAGTGGCTGGGGCTACAGGTGCATGCCACCATGCCCAGCTAATTTTTTTTTTTTTCTGTATTTTTAGTATAGATGGGGTTTGACCATGCTGGTCAGGCTGGTCTCAAACTCCTGACTTTGTGATCCACCTGCCTTGTCCTCCTAAAGTGCTGGGATTACAGGCATGAGCCATCACGCCTAGCCTGAATTTTGCTTTTTTTCACTTGAGTATGTTTAGAAATCAATCGGTTCATAAAGCTCTTCCTCAGTTTTTTTTTTTTTTTTTTTTTTTGACATGGAGTCTCGCTCTGTCACCCAGGCTGGAGTGCAGTGGTATGATTTTGGCTCACTACAACCTCTGCCTCCTGGGTTCAAGTGATTCTCCTGCCTCAGCCTCCTGAGTAGCTGGGATTAACAGGTGCATGCCACCATGCCTGGCTAATTTTTGTATTTTTCGTAGAGAGGGGGTTTCACTGTGTTAACCAGGATGGTCTCGATCTCCTAACCTCATGATCCACCCGCCTCAGCCTCCCAAAATGCAGGGATTACAGGCGTGAGCAAGTGCACCCGGCCCCTTCCTCAGTTTTTAAAAAAGCTGCATTGACCTCTGTTGTGGGGATGTGTTACAATATATTCAACTAATCTCCTACGCATAGCATTTAGGTTTTTCAATTTTGCATTTCCAGCAGACAGTGCTTCAATGAATAACCTTGTGGTCTGTACAAATTCACAGCAAAGGAGCAAGATAATTTAGGCCACATATCAAACTGTGAAGCATTGATGTGCCCATCTCCAAAAGCCACCTTCATATTTGACTGCCCACTTTTAGACTCCATACAGTTACTGCCTTGAGACCTGATCAAGCTGCTAGATTCCCTGGACACTCTGTAAGTGGGCCTAGCAACAGTCTTCTCAGCTGCAGCCATTCCCCTGCCATTCCAGAGTAGGGTTTTTGTTTTGGTTTTGGTTTGTTTGTTTTGGGTTTGTTTTTTTTTTTTTTTTTTTTTTTTTGGAGACAGTCTCACTCTGTTGCCCAGGCTGGAGTGCAGTGGCACGATCTTGGCTCACTGCAACCTCCACATCCTGGGTTCAAGCAATTCTCCTGCCTCAGTCTTCTGAGGAGCTGGGATAACAGGCATGTGCCAGCATGCCTGGCTCATTTTTGTATTTTAAGTAGAGATGGGGTTTTGCCATGTTGGCCAGGTTGTACTTGAACTCCTGACCTCAGGTGACCCATTTGTCTCAGCCTCCCAAAGTGTTGGCATTACAGGCATGAGCCATCATGCCCAGCCCAAAGTGGGGCTTTCATTTCAACCTGCATCTTCTCAAGTCAACGTTCATGACCTTATTTTCATCTTTGGGTGATTCCTTCTTACCCCTGGCAGAATGCTGATCTGCCCCAAACATTCATTCATATGGGAGTTATTCTTTGGGCTTCCTGTTCAATTATACTGAATGTTTACTGGCCTGTTTAAACTAGAGCTCCACAATAGGGGTATCAATGGCATCAGGGAAGGCCATATTGTCCTAAAACACTTCTATAAGATTCTATCTCCATTCACTTGGGAGAAGATCCATTGGGAATTCATCCACCTGGCTTTAAAAAGGTTAAGAACCAGTGTATTACATTCTATATTTTTAAACATTGATTGGAGGGAAAGATACTGGTTGGGGATGACCCTCCAATTCCTGTTCACTTAAGTGATTCCTCATGTTAGGTTAAAAAAAAAAGGATTTTTTTTTTTTGAGACAGAGTCTTGCTCTGTTGCCCAAGCTGTGCAATCTCAGCTCACCGCAACCTCCGCCTCCCAGGTTCAAGGGATTCTCCTGCCTCAGCCTCCCAAGTAGCTGAGACTACAAGTGCACACCACCATCCTCAGCTAATTTTCATATTTTTAGTAGAGATAGGGCTTTGCCATGTTGGCCCGGCTGGTCTCAAACTTCTGGCCTCAAGTGATCTGCCTGCCTTGGCCTTCCAAATTGCTGGGATTACAGGCATGAGCCACCGTGCGCAGCCTTAATATACGAATTTTACACAAGCTTTTAAATACATATTTAAAATGGATATTAAACATCTCTTTTGGACAAACAAAACTAAACAGTAAGTTGTACCTCCTTTTAATATTAATGACTCTAAAGATAAAATAAATAATCTGGCAAGTGTGAAGTTAAAGGACATTTTATTTACTGACAGATTGAAAACTGTAACTCCAGGTAGTGCAAAATGCACCACAACCCAATTACAAAGAACAGGTGTTAACACACAATGTTTAAACAATGCTACACTCATTTTTGGCAAAGTGCTGTATTGTTCAGTCTGTGTACAAAACTGACCATCTATGAACCAATCAGTATAAAAAATTTCTATAAAAACAAAAAATTTAGACAGTGGCTCAAGAAAACAAGCTGCCATTTATGCATAGATTGATGTACAGTAACCTAACCAAATGTCCCTTTTGAATTTTCAAGTTGATGAAAAAAAAAAGTGTGTCCAGAAACACATTAAGGCACTTGTACAGTCTACAATACTCTTCAGTCTCCATAACTCATGTCCTGCCCCTATAAAGAAAATATGTTCACAATTTTACTTGAAAAAAAGCCACTTAAAAAAAATAACACATGCAATTATTGAAGTTCAAAATCTCTGTAGGAAAACACAACCAAAACACAAGCAAAACCACTCATACACTCCAAGCCTGAAACACACATCTAACCTCCCCAGGTACTGGTTTGGTTTTCAGAGGTCCACCTAGAAAACAAATATTAAAACTTCAGGCAAAACAGAGCAATACTGGACATTTAACAATTATACAATTTTTAAAAGTGTCATAAAGAAAATTCTCAATGATATACAAAATATTGTCCACTTAAGCTGCCTGCCTTTCACGAGTAACTCTCCTCCCACGCAAAGGATACTGTTGGACATAAAAGATAGCCTCATCTGCATGCTTTCCAGTACCTCTTTTTCCACCTTAAACCACTTTAATTGGTGTCAGATTTCAAGTGAAACTGATATATGGCAAGGCTGACACCACTGTATCATGTAGGTTTTCTAAATAAAGCATTTTATGTATAATTTTAAGCATTAAAATAAGTAGATAGAGATGCCATTTCTAAAATATCAGCATGGCTGATGGCAGTGAAACCATCCAAGATAGAAGCCCAACTTTTAACAAGTTTAACCAGTATTTATGGGCCTCATAAAATAAAAAGATAATTTTAAAGTAACATTACAAACATATACTAGTGTCTCCCAGTACAAGGAGCAGTCTCTTAATTGACTCAAAGAACAAAAACTAATACGTGGAAACTCTTAAAACTTTTCCCACTAATCTATTTAAAGTAAGTATCTTCTAGTTGGAGTCCTTTATATTTTTGTTTCCAACTCAGAGAAAATGAGAATAATGAAGATACTCTTCCTTGTTTTTCTTAAGAGTACATAAAGATAATATATAATGTATTTCATCGAGGAGAAAGAGAAGTAGCAAGGATTTCAATGAAGACATAATGATTACAAACCAGTGTACTATACAGATTTGAGAAGCAGAAACAATGCTGAACAGCCTGCTCAAGTTTTAAATAAACTGTCTTCTCACTCAAAGTACTGATACAACAGAGAAGGTATGTAAACAGGAACAGTTTGCATGGGGATTGGAAAAATGTACAGGAAATTAATATTTCTTAAAAGGTCCCTGCAATAGGAAGTCAAAAATCCAATCACTGTGCATCTTTCTGCAAAAAATTCCCCACCCAATCAACCATATAAATGCATTGCCACAGAAGATAAATAATGGATGGCTAATTTTCCACTTACAGTGCAGTACACAATTAGTTGAGGAAGAAAAATAAACATAAGATATATATTATAAAATGTTTTAACAACAAAAACAAACTTTGAGAAACATGGTGCATTGTAAAAGCTAAGAAACTCATTCATGAAGCACTGCTTGTGTACACCACATATTCCAGACTTTTTCCAAGTAACATTCTATGTTAACAGTTTAGAGCTACTAATTCAGAGGGGTCTTATTTCTCACTGCTTGCATTTTAAAGAAATATGACTAAAGCACATTGTAAACCACTAATATTTATAATAGCAAAAAAAAAAAAAGCTCATAATAAAATGCATTTTGGCCGTGTTTCAGAGAATACTTAACAGGTCAACATTGTTCTGTGTTGTGGTTGGCCTTGTGTCTTACATACAGGAGATGCCTAACATCTAATGACCAAGAGTTTCAACTGAATTATATAACCATTTTCTTCAACACTTACATGTGCCAATTTTAGGCAGAAACCACAGTATGATATTCCAGGTGGTGTGGTAATCCCAACCTTGAAAAAAAGCCCAATGAATGTAATTTTTTGTTTTCTAGGTACAAAGCGTAAAAAACTAGCCCCAGATAAGGCAAACAAAAAGTCAATAAGGAAATCTGGAAAAAAGGCCATTGCAGTTAATACACACATCTGTTCATGCTGCCAAACAAAATCTAATGGCTGAACTTCTGTAGCTTGTGAGGTACTAACAACTTGCATGCAATGTATGAAAAAGAGACGCCATGTATTCAGAGGTTTACATCCTGAAGACATTAAGCTGGTCTATTTTCAGGTTACCAATGCATGGCCCTATAACAAACATCGTATAAAACATACACACCTTTATGGAAACTCTACCTTATCTCCCAACTCTGGTAAACACAAATGGTAAGAAAACAACTTCTAACTCACTTTGACAAAACTTTACAGATTTGGCCCCTAATTAGACAACAAATAAATAAAGGGGAAGTCAAAACAGAAAGGGCAATAAGGAGAAAGGGGGGATCTAGACTCTTGTTCTAAGGAGACACTGTGGCACTTCATCACAGCCAGTAGAAGAACAATGTAAAACCTCCATCTAACTACACATTTGACCTCTTCCACTCCAAACGCTCTAGTCTAGTCAGAAAAGAGCACAGCTCTTCCCTGAAAGTCTCCCAGGGTTCCCTGCATCAAGCCACTACAGGGTTATTGAAAAATATAATACTTCACATAAGTATATGCTGCTTTTCTCCTTGAAAACATTTTATAGACCTGTACTCATTTAATTAGGGTTGCAGAGGAGATAGAAAAACAAGCTGTTTGATTATGAAGGCAACACTTCTGTCAGTAGAATTGCTTTAGATTGTAAGTGTGTTTACTTCAGAGGAAATCAGAGTGGATGGCTCAGCAAAACCCATCACAACTGCGGAAAAAGGAAGTGACTGGCTAGAGGTAAGGAAATAGATTTTTCTCTAAGTTAACTGGCCAACATGTGAATCGAACCCTGCACCCTGGCCTCATTAGCACCAACACTGTGAAGAACAGCTGTGGCAGAAAAAGTGCCACGGCCCCACCCCATCACCAAATTCAGTAGAAAGGCCCTTGGAATTTCCTACAAGGTTCAGTTCTGAACAGCCCCAATTCAAATCAGTATAGAATCCTCACAGTGACTCTGTGAGGGAGGTAAATGTCACTGCTCCCCTGTTGGTGGGGGAAACAGAGGCCAGAGTGGTTAAAGATTTTGCCTGAAGTTTAAAAAAAAAAAACAGAAAAGTCATTTGGACTGCAGGGAAGAATACTTACAAGGCAATTAAAAAAAAAAATAGAAAAAAGTTGAGCCAACCTGTCACTCTTCACTCAGATACCATGAAAGACATCAGCAGACATTCCCCCACACCCTTGCTTGCCACTTGGCAGGACAGGCTCCATGACAGAGGATTTTTCACTCTGTGTGGAAATATAAAGCCTATCTCTTTTCCCGTGGGCAGAGAGAAATATGAAGTCACTCAAGTGCCTGGAGAAGTACTTCCGAATTTATAGCTGAGAGCGAGGTGAGGAGTGGGCAGAATTGGCAGGAAGGAATCGTAACAAATTAAATACTGCACTAATGGGTTAGTTACAGACATGAATTTTTCCAAATAAAATTTCACAGGTCTAATTTAATCCCTCTGCTCGGGACAAGTGCCTCTGTCTACAACACCTGTAATGTCTGTACCACGTCATGCAGTCACATTGGAATCACTGAATGCACTCTTCACTAAAGCTTAATGTACCTGAATTCCAAATGAACTGCATGACTAATCTGGGGAAAAACCATACGCATAGAATACATCAAGTTTTCTTTCAAAAGAAAGTCTAGCCATAATTCCATTATATCCATGGCAACTATCACCTGTTAATGCTCATATTAGTGTGTAAAAATGTATTCATCATATACAGAGAGATTATCAAGTACTGGTCAATAAAGTGTATAGCTGACCCTGAGAATAAGTTTTTGCTCAAAAGATTAATACAAAATAAAATGAAAATGAAAGATGCCTATTCTCGTACTTGGGAAGAAATGTCTTTAAAATGCTGACTAATGTACACCCTAATAGATTTAAAGACACCCCCAAACACCAAACACTGTAATTATATGTTTCCAGAAATAATCTGAAAAAGTGTACAAAAAAGTAAATGTTAAAGGCAAGGCATTATGTGATACACAGCATATAAATCTGATTTTCAAGATAGTGTCTAAATACACTGATAAAACTGTGATTGGTTATCAATTGGTTGTAAAGAGACAACACTTTCATTGTACATATACACACATCCATACACATATGCACAAACCAAGAGAAACCAACCAATAAAACTTAAAATTCTTAGTAATTGTACTGACGTGGGCAGGGCTGATGAACAACCCAGCCATTGTGCTTGACTTGCCGAGAGTGGCAATCCCTGGTAAGATTTTGGCGACGAAGGCTATTTCTGTTAAGAGACTGTCTTTCACTATGTTCTTTTATCCACTGGGAAGGACGAAAGCTTTTGGGTTGTTCCAGAAAAGTTGTATGAGCAGCAAGAGCTGCAACGTAACAATGAATATGCTGCCCCATTTCATTTTGAGCTTCCACTCTGAAACAGAAAAAAGTGGGGATGTATTAAATAACAGAGTATGTTATTAACGAAACTGGAAAAGTTACTTAGCAATTCAGTTTGCCATGCTAATTTGTTTATGGCTGAATGAGAGTTTGTGTTTCATGGCTGACAGACAAGTTTATTATTCTGTGACCCCACTGACTGATAGTGGCGGAGAGGACAGCCAACTGTTACTTACTAGAAAGATGCCATGTAAGCCCCAGATGGCTCACTAAGTAGACTGTTTTCTAAAAATACACTTTATACTTTGAATTTCATTTACAGAGCACACACATTTATATAAGCTTGTCTGGGAGGGGAGCTAACATTTATTGAATATCTGCATTTGCCAATTCTTTTGCAAATACGTATTTTAATTCTTACCATAATCTTACAAGGAAAATATTTTAATTCCCAAATTTTACTGATCAGAAAGCAGTGTGCTCACAATACCTTCACAAGACATTTCCTGTTTATAAGTAAAATGTTCCAGGAAACATGCTTTAAATCTTTATTTAACAGAAATATGCATATGGAAATTCTACTCATTTACCATTTTTCTAGATAAGAAGCTATAGCTTATTATAGAATAAATCTCTATCTCACAACAGGGCACTTTAGAGATGGTATTTATATGGCAATATTATAAGACTCTTGAATAACACAATCTTAAAATATGGCTACACACAGTATGATTATGTTTTCCATATAAAAAAACTAATCAAGTGGGATTGCTGTAAACTATGTCAACACGTAACATGAAGAGCTTTATGATTTTTAAGGGTTATTTTACACAGGAAGGGCAGTGACACATTCTGCCTAAAATCACTTGAGGAAAACACTATTATCTTTTATTACATATATATATGTATATACAAACTTTTTTTAAAGTAGAATTTTAAGAGGCCACATTAAGAAACTAATAGAAAAAAAGTTAATATAAAGAAAGTTATTTTTAGGCCAGGCGCTGTGGCTCACTCTTGTAATCCCAACACTTTGGGAGGCCAAGGCGAGTGGATCACCTTAGTAGAGTTCAAGACCAGCCTGGCCAACATGGTGAAACACCATCTCTACTAAAAATACAAAAATTGGCCAGGTGTGATGATGCAAGCCTGTAATCCCAGCTACTTGGGAGACTGAGTCAAGAGAATCACTTGAATGCTCCCCGTGAGCCGAGATCGCACCATTGCACTCCAGCCTGAGTGACAGAGTGAGACTCCCTCTCAGAAAAAAAAAAAAAAGTCATTTTTAAAAGGTCTGCATTTGGGTCCTTTGCCTCCCTATACATACATATATCACACAGTCTCGAAGTGAATATACTTACTCTGTGCCCGTCAGTCTTATAAGCAGCTTTTCCTGGCCCTACAAATGTTAAATGGTGAACTATTAAATCACTAGTAAGATTTAAAATGCTATTGTAACTTTACTATTAGGATGTGGTCAACTTTTATTAAAACTGGTTTACTATGTGCCATTAAAGGCACATACATGTACTTAAGATGATAACACGTAAAACCTTCAAAAGCAGTATTTATAAAGGCTAAAATGCAATGAAACATATACCCCGAATCCCACTATAATTACAAAGCACCTCAATTTTCTGTGCTTTATGCTAATATCCCCAATGATAGACACAATTTAAGCAATTTGACGTCTGAAAGACATATGATTTATTTCCTGCTAAGAAAACATATTTACTACAAAGCTAGCTTAATTTTGGTAACACCTGATTTCCATCTTGATTTAGCAAGACTTCCTTATAAGAATTTCAAATCCCAAAATAAGGATGTTTAAAAAAAAATCATAGTCACTATTTTAAAACTGTAATAATTTACAGGAATTTCCTGTGTGCAGAAAGGATTCACATAAAAGTCAGTGCATTCTGGCCAGGCATAATGGCTCATGCCTGTAATCCCAGAACTTTGGAAGATCAAGGTGGGCGGATCACTTGAAGTCAGGAGTTCGAGACCAGCCTGGCCAACATGGTGAAACCCCATCTCTACTAAAAATACAAAAAATTAGCTGGAGATGGTGGCACGTGCCTGTAATCCCAGTTACTCGGCAGGCCGAGGCAGGAGGATCACTTGAACCCAGTGTGGAGGTTGCAGTGAGCCGAGATCGCGCCACTGCAATCCAGCCTGGGCGACAGAGTGAGACTCCGTGTTAAGATAAATAAATAAAATAAAATTCAGTGCCTTCTTTTGATCCTTTATATATGGAAAAGTACGTATTTATCCCTATATGTTATAACTATCATATATGAATGCAAAGACAAACAAGATACAAAAACAACATTCTCACTGTACCAAAACTAGAAACCCATAACAACCTTGAAAAGGAAGGAAGAAGAAGAAATCTCCTGAAACAAAATGGTGGAGATCATTGCCTAAATAAGTAGTTTATAAAATAGTATATATGGGCCAGGCACAGTGGCTCATACCTGTAATCCCAGCACTTTGGGAGGCCAAGACAGGTGGCTCACCTGAGGTTAGGAGTTTGAGACCAGCCTAGTCAACATGGTGAAACCTTGTCTCTACTAAAAACACAACATTAGCCAGGTGTGGTGGTGCACACCTGTAGTCCCAGCTACTCGGGAGGGTGAGGCATGAGAATTGCCTGAATCTGGGAGGCAGAGGTTGCAGTGAACTGAGATCATGCCACTGCATTCCAACCTGGGTAACAGAGCAAGACCCTGTCTCAAAAAAAAAAAAAAAAGTATACTGCTGGGCATGGTGCCTCACGCCTGTAATCCCAGCACTTTGGGAGGCCAAGGCGGGCGGATCATGAGGTCAGGACTTCAAGACTAGTCTGGCCAACATGGTGAAACCCCGTTTCTACTAAAAATACAAAAATTAGCCAGGCATGGTGGTGTGTTCCTGTAATCCCAGCTACTCAGGAGGCTGAGGCAGGAGAATTGCTTGAACCTGGGAGGCGGAGGTTGCAGTGAGCCGAGATCGCACCATTGTGCTCCAGCCTGGGCAACAAGAGTGAAACTCTGTCTCAAAACAAAAAAAAGTATATATGGCACGTTGCCATTTAGGTTAAAAGTTTATATGTACATACAGGCACAGAAACAAAACACAATCTGGAAGGATATACTCTAGGATGTTAAAAGTATTCATCTCTGGGTCATGAAAATGTCATTTCCAATTTTTGCATATTTGTATTTTCTAATTGTTTACATTGCATTTGTACTGTTTCTGTAGTAAATTCTTTTGCAAAGCTGCTGACTACACATACACACACACACACACAAAACACTGAAAAGTAAACATACAAATGCCAGTAAGTTTAAAGTGACTAATTATTATAAATTCTTTTTTTTTTTTTTTGAGACAGAGCCTTGTTTTGTCACCCAGGCTGGAGCGCAGTGTGGCGTGATCTCAGCTCACTGCAACCTCCGCCTCCCGGGTTCAAGCAATTCTCCTGCCTCAGCCTCCCTAGTAGCTGGGAGTACAGGTGCCCACCAGCACGCCTGGCTAATTTTTGTATTTTTAAGATGGGGGTTTCGCCATGTTGGACAGGCTGGGTCTTGAACTCCTGACCTTGTGATCCGCCCACCCCAGCCTCCCAAACTGCTGGGATTACAGGTGTAAGCCACTGTGCCTGGCCTAATTATAAATTATTGAGTGGCATTCCTCAGAGGTAAAATCAGAATCAGGAGGAAAGAATTTTCAAGAAATGAATGTGAAGCAACTCTAAAGCAATTAAATAAATAGCAACTCCAAAAAGTTGTATTTTAATTTTTTGTTGGAATGCCTGAAACATCTCTTAATAAACTTGTAGCACTGAATAAAATGCCAGTTAAAGTAACATTCCCCACCCAAGACCTTACCTAGGATATAGCCTGGCATCATGTAACATATAAGAAAGTTGTTTTCATTTTGGTACAAGCAAAATGAAACGAAATGTGTAAAGTCATCTATAATATTAAGACTTGAGAGTATAAAAAACTCTGGTAAAGTTAACAAATTAATGTGCTGCCTAGGGTTTGTTTATATCTGGAAAACAGGAAACAGTAGATAGAGAGCTAGACAGACAGACAGATATAATAGATACAATACTTTTCTTAGTAGAGTCAGAGCCTGGACATGACAACACTAACAACAGGGATATTCTGAACTGCTCCAAGGATCCAAATCCACCTGGACCCTCAACCTATGAGAGGGAATGCCAGCATTCCCAAAATACTTTCACAGGAAACATTCCACTAAGGTACACAATAGGACAGTGGGACTTTCAGCTAATTAACAGGGTAATGGGGTTTACTTTAGTGGGTGGGAACAATCTCAGATATTTCCTGTATATATTCTCTGGACAAAGGTCACATAATGTCTGTAAATTTGGGGAAACTTAAAAAGCCAGAAGGCAGAGATTACAAGAGAAGTAACCAACAATTGCTTGGGGCAACAGACAGATTGATTAATCAAGATAATGACTGACAAATGGGCAAGGATCTATTTCTGTCTCTGCTAGGAACCGAAGGCCTCTCCTATACAAGTGGGTAAAATGGTTGGGGGTGGTGAAGATAAATTCCTGGGACTCCTTGGTATGGGAGCTCCATGTGCTGTGGTATCAAGATCCATTGGTAAAGCCCTGATTCAGGCTACAATTAGATTGGAGAACATAAAAATGCAAGGGTTGATAGGATTATGAAAGGATGTTTAAGTGAGCTTTACATAAAGAAGTTATATCCCCTTTACCTAAATGTTTTATGAGAATGGATATGTCTGGCTGGAGACACACTTCCCCTACCTAGTACTGTAAAACAAAAGGCATGTAAATCTGCCCTTCATGACAATATTAACTGGACATGCTAAATGGGGACCAATAGCACTGCCCAGGTCCACACAGTGTATAGTAGAAGCTGGACTGGTGGTAGGGACAAATTATCTGTCTGATAGTCTTATGTGGAAGGGAAACTGGCACTTATGGCAAAAGACTGTGAGCACCTCTCAGTAACAACTACTGGCACTTTGCACTAGAGAATTTCCACATGAGAGGCATTTAATCCCTTGCTAAAGGACATTAATTGAAGCTACCCCTATGACTGAGGGACATAAAATGATCTTGAAACCTGAAATACCCATGCTGTCTTTGGTGATATCAGAGAAACACTAATTGGGAGGGCAGTGCCCAGAAGAGTTCCATAAAAAATGGAAATGGTTTATACAGGATCATGTTATGTAGGGAATGTAAGGAGGACACACCCACAAGCAGGGAGCCTCTCTCCACCTTGGACTGACTCTGGAACTGTGTGAGGAGCTGGATTCCACAGTGCTAGTAGCTCTCAACTGACTGACAAAGAGCTGCTTGGTTGTGCATGGCAGTTCCAAGGTGAACAGACAGCATCCTGTTTGGAAGGATACTACTTTGATCAAAGGAGGTAAAAACAGATCGGCTCTGTGGGTTGAACTGCATGCTGGCTTCCTAGCAATGATGGAAGCCCCTAGGTTTGGGTTTTTACTGACTCATGAGCAGTGGCCAATGGACATGGTCAGGCAGAATCACAATGAAAACCTGGACTTTTAAAGGGATGGCTTCCATAGGGAGCACAACCCTATGGAAATTTGAGGGGTACATTAGGATGTGCCAATGGCCATCAGAAGAACTCCCTTCCAGGTTTGGAAGGTGACTGGGACTGGAAGCAGATATATCCCCATGTGCTCCCTGGAGGTGCCCTCCTGGGTTCATTAAATGAGTGGTACAGGCAATGCAGAGACGAGCTGCATCTAGACATTCCTCTTCTACCCTCTCAGGCACAAATACCAATGAGAACCGTTTTGCCAGTCAGCAAAAGAGACTACTGATGAGGGGCAGATTCCCCGGTGGGAAGGCCCTGAGCTTAGCTAGAAGTGAGACTGGTGCTGGTATCCCTGGGGAGCTACAAATGGGTCTTGAGAAGAAGAGACAGTCTCTGGAGTGGGCTTTACTTACCCAGTGGAAGATGCAAATGCTCAGAGCGCCATAAATAACCCAGAACAGAAGATACTGCATGGATGTGGACAGTTGACTGTCATTTCTTCAAACCAGAGGACACACTATATAGCCCATAATGCCCAAAAGCACTCTGGGAGGCAGAGGCGGTGGATCACCAAAGGTCAGGAGTTCGAGACCAGCCCGGCCAATATGGTGACCACCCCCCCCTTCTACTAAAAGTACAAATATTACCCAAGTATGGGGGTGGGTGCCTGTAATCCCAGCTACTTGGGAGGCTGAGAAAGGAGAATCATTTGAACCCGGGAGGTGGAGGTTGCGATGAGCCGAGATCCTGCCACTGCCCCCCAGCCTGGGCGACAGAGTGAGACTCCATCTCAAAAAAAACCCAAAAAACAAAAAACCCAAAAACAAAATGGGGGGATAAAAGCATGAAGGGCTGGTTGTCCCCACAAGATTTTCCTGTTTTTCTGGTGATATGAGGAAGAAGGAATGGGGAGGATGCTGGTATGACTTATGCAATTCTAGCCAAGGGTTGTGTGTGCTAGTATAATGATTTTAACTTTTTCTTTCTTTCCCACATCACCTCATTTTTTTTCCCTCTACCAGATGCAATGGTCCTAGGACCAGTGCTGTAACTACAAGTACTGGAAGCAGGGATGGTTCCTGAGCAAGAAGCTGTAACTATGTTTTTAAACCTCATGTCAAAAGTCCTAAGGGCCTTATGGGGTTACCTACACCCCATCTTGCAAAACTGGAGTCAACAATGAACGCAGCTATATTGTCTGGTGGTAAAAACAGCCCACTAATTTTGTACCTATGTCACCTTACTCTATCTGAATGGGAGTGGACTGAGGGAGAGGTACTTGCTAAACTAGTATTGCTACCTGCAATCTAGACCAGCACAGTGGCTAAACCTAACATCCCTTACAGAGATGGAAAAGTTTGGGTATAAATGAAGAAAAAGAGGATAAAAGAATGAATAAATAGGTTATGAACTGGGATCAATTCATCATATTAATACCTTGAAACAGGCTCAGAGAAAAAGATGACATTGTCTCTAAGCTCAGGTATACCAGATGCCTGAAAGGGTGAAGCTACATGTTTGCCAAAACCATTTCTGCTTTTGGAAACCAACAAGATCAATAAACCTGCAAACCTGAGTGGCCTTGCCCTGGGAGACATGCTCATACAATACAATGATGGATGTAATGAATTATAGACTGAATGGGATTCCGGTGTTGTGCCAGCAGTTTTTGAGTTCCATATCCTTTTGTTGTAAGGAATCCAAGTTTGAAGACTGAGGCTGGACTGTAAAATATATATACTGTAAAATATATATTCAGTCTTGTCAGTCTCCTGGCATACCGCTCCTAAAATCCTTGGAACCTCCGACATGGAAAGTGTATGCTAATTAGTTGACTGGTGGTTGGCAGCAACTAGACAGCTTCAGGATGGGATCTGGTCACTAGAAAGACCAAGTTAGAGTTGGGACTTTTAGCCCCACCCCTCAAACTCCAGAGAGGGGAGAGGGTCTGAAGGTTAAGCCAATCACCAATGGCCAATGATTTAATCAATTATGCCGATGTACTGATGCCTTCATAAGACCCCAAAAGTACTGGATTCAGGGAGCCTCTGGAGAGCTAACATGTGGAGCTTCCTGGAGGGTGGGGTGCACAGAGGACATGGAAGCTCATGCCCTCCCCACATGCCTTGCTTTATGCATCCCTTCATCTGTATCCTTTATAATAAACCAGAAAACATGTTCTCCCAAGTTCTATAAGATGCTCTAGCAAATTAATCAAACCCAAGGAAGGAGTCATAGGAACACCAGTTTACAGCTGGTTGGTCAGAAGCATAAGTAAAACCTGGGGCTTGAGATTGGCATCGGAAATGGGAGGCAGTCTTTTGGGACTAAGCCTTCAACCTATGGGACACTAGAAGGTGTCCACTGCTGGAAGACTGTGGTGTGTGGAAAAAACTCACGCATCTGGTGTCAGAAGCACTGGGTGACTGTGCAGTGTGAGTATTGCAGTAAGAAACTGAGTTCGTTAAATTCTCAGACAAGGTTTTCAAGGTTACATCATTTGATGCGATGTAGCTAGAAATACTTGGAAGAAAATAAATTTTAAGACATGATATTCTAGTTGAATCTGATACCCTAAAAAATCCAGTCTATAAAGTCAGTGTCATGTTCTAAGATACTTAGCAGAAATGCCAGTCTTATTTCTAATCAGTAGCAGAATTTTGTAAATGAGAATGCTATTATATAACTGGGGCCATGCTACATCTAACTTTCTTAAAAAATCGAAAATCAACAAGTTTTTGTTTTTGAGACAGAGTCTCACTCTGTCACCCAGGCTGATGTGCAGTGGCACAATCTTGGCTCAGTGCAACCTCTGCCTCCTGGTTCAAGCCATCCTCCTACCTCAGCCTCCTGAGTAGCTGGGACTACAGGTGTGCACCACCACACCTGGCTAATTTTTTGTTATTTTTTGTGCAGACAGGATTTCACCATGTTGCCTACGGTGGTCCTGAACTCCTGAGCTCAAGTGATCTGCCTGCCTTGGCCTCCCAAAGTGCTGGGATTACAGGTGTTGAGACACCGTGACCGGTCAACAAGTTATCTTATGGATCATCTTGTGTACTGTGCACACACATGCTTTCATAAATCTCTAACAAAATTACTTTTGCATCTTTTAGTAACTTAGGTTTGAATTAAAGACAAAATGCATGCTCAGTGGACTGCCTACAGAGAGTTAAAATACTTGTAACATACCTGGGACTACTTGGATTATGTAATTCATCAGTCCCACAGGTGGCCTCACTGAGACCAGGGCAGGAGTTATGCACAGCATAGACAGACATGCTGGGATGTTCAATGAGAAGGTTTTCCATAGGACTCGTTTCCACCTTGATAGTGGTTAATCCACCTGCAGTAAAACACGGGGGTGGGGTGATAAACCAGCTCTCCTCCATTGGACATGACTCAAACTGGAGGAAGCAGGAATCACTTGTATCAGCCAAGCACTCAAGAGATGCCGGTAAACAGGAAAAGACTGAAGGGTGCTCAGTAGGTGACTCTTCACTGATGTCCTCCTCCTCCTCTTCTTCTTCTTCTGCTGAGAAACCAGTGCAAGTATCTAGATTGTAGTCCATATTACAGTCCATGTGTGTTGTAGAAGAGTCCCACAGGAGGATGATTATCACATTGGGCAGTCATTATAAAGTCACCCATCAAATTCACAGCACAGAAAAAGAAGAGATGATACTATTAGCTGGTGCTCACATATCTTCTTTTATTTAGTTCAGAAACCCATTTATATTCATCTATATGATTATAAAATTATTTCTGAGCACAGAAATTGTGTGTGTGTGTGTGTGTGTGTGTGTGTGTCACTATATGGGATGGATTATGTTGGTTTTGCAGGAGTGATTTTAAGACTGTTTCTATTCTGCTGAATAACTGTGTAATGAGCCATATGGGTTACTACTTGTCTAATACAAGGGTCTTCTATTGAAGTGCCCTTGATCTAATCAATCTGTAAGAGTTGCAAAACTAAAAACTGATGCCAGTCAATTTCACTGACATTATCTAGCACAGGTGGTTTCCTGCAATTTTTTAAAGACAAACTCCTGCTTACTTTTAAGGCTTAAAAACCCTCAGTTATTGGTTTTCTTATGCAAAAACTAAGATGCAAGTTTCCACTTTTACTGTGAAGATGAACCACCAAGTAACCAAGTGTACCTTACCTATGAAGTCAACAAGAATCCATTCATCATCTTCTTTCTCACTGAATTCTGGTTCTTGGTTGGAGGAAGAACCGACTTCACCCACAAACATTTTATTCAGCCTCTGGAACATTGTTAAGGCAAAACTGAGAGTTTGGCTGGATGTCTTTTACAGCTGAGATTTCAAAACCTTGTCTTCAGTTGGCCCAATGGTACTGACAGGAGATTAAAGTGCACAGGGTGCTTATCAACTTAGGTGAAAAGCAAGAAGAGTCATTATCCCTAAAATAAAACAGAAAAAGAAAGTTATTTCACATCAGCATATACATACGTACATAAGTACATACACATACCACATACCCTTAGAAAAAAGCATATACCTTGGCCTACATTCTACAGCTATTCCCTTTCTGCAGGAGTCAAACACAAGAAATGCAACATAATGTTTTGTAAATACTCTTACTCAAATTCAACCTATAAATATCTTAAAATGTGAAATAAAAGGGAAAGAGTTGGTTCTTTTTCATATCTATGCTTTTATAATAAGGGATGAATTTGAATAATATCCTTCAAACTTTTCTGCAAGCAGATGAGCAAATTGTAGATATTAACAGTCTTGGTATATGTTATTCAACTGCCCAGAAGTCCCAGCAACAGCGCCTGGTGACCACCATTATGCCAGGCCCTCACCCTCCTCTGGCTCATTTTTCTCTTCTACTCTGTACTTCTTGTCTATAGCTGTAAGCATACCTGATTACACTTAAAATCTATAAGCCCAGCAAGCACACTTTGACCTTCTAAACAATTCCTACAGCTGGCATGAAAACATTTACACTGCAGAGAACTAAGCTTGGCCAAACCTAGAAGTGGAAACACGATTCCTATGTGGCAGCTCAGCAGGTGGGTGCTGAGGTCAGCCACCTGCATTCAAACCCTGGCTGACTGCTCACTTGCTGTTTGAGTTAGGAAGTTATGTGACTTCAGTTGGCAACAGCTCCTACCTTAGGGAGTTCTGGTGAGTTCTAAATGAGAAACTCCAGGCTTGCTTAATCTTATTCCAGAGTTCTAGATTTATTTATCCATTTCTACCTGGCAACCTGATGGGCATATCAAACCAGACACATACCAAAATTAAAAGATACCAAAATTAAAAGATGGCTTTTAATTTTTTCCCCACAAACTTATTCATATACACTGCCCTTCATCCCTTTCTCAGGAAGCAGCAGCAGCTGGCAGTTATTCAGGCCAAACACTCTAGCAAGTCAGCCTTCACGCCTTTTTTTTTTTGAGACGTAGTCTTGCTCCGTTGCCCAGGCTGGAGTGCAGTGGGGCGATCTCAGCTTACTGCAAGCTCCGCCTCCCAGATTCACATCATTCTCCTGCCTCAGTCTCCCGAGTAGCTGGGACTACAGGCACCCTCCACCACGCCCGGCTAATTTTTGTTTTGCAATTTTTAGTAGAGACGGGGTTTCACCGTGTTGGCCAGGACGGTCTCGATCTCCTGACCTCATGATCCGCCTGCCTCGGCCTCCCAAAGTGCTGGTATTACAGGCGTGAGCCACCGCACCTGCACGCCTTTTGCTCCCTCCTACCCACCCCCATCCCAACCATCAGCAAGTCCTGTCAACCCCAGCAGCACAGGCAGCTTGAATCTGCCTGCTTCCCTCCGCCACTCTCATCCTAGTTTAAGCCAAACTGTTGTCTCTCTGAGACTTTGTCAAAACCGCCTACTAGACAGTCTCCCTGATCCTAGTCTTGTTAAAGGCAACGGACTTAGCAAAATACTTCGAATAAAGTCCTCAGTCCAGGTCAACTATTAGTCTAGTATTTACTGAGCACCTGTTATGCATCAGGTGCAGTGCTGGGCACAGGGGAGATGGCTGTGAAAAGGGCCCTCCCACCAGTTTAACAATCCAGTGTGATGAATGCCATGGAAGAAGTATTTGGTGTTCTCCAGGCCACCTGGGTGGACTCCTGCAATAAATGACTTTTCTCGAGTGGCTGAGGTCACTAATGGAGGAAGGGGGCAAAGGAACACTACGGAAGCCTGCGCATGAGTGAGGATGTGGCACCTTCAGTACCACTCAAGGTGCAGAGGGAGGGTCACAAGAGCAGGCTAGGGGAGCTGAGCAGGAACCAGGTCCTGCAGGGCCTTGTAAGCCAGGAAAAGGGGAAGGGAAAAGTCAAAGACCCAGGTTTCTGGCTTGGCCTACTGAGGGGATGGTGGGACCATTTAGGGAAATAGGAATGAATACTGCAGAAAGCACAGATAAGGCATTTCGAACATGGTAAACTGGAGGAATATGCAAAATAATGCAGCTGGAGATGTCCAGCAGGCAGCGGGATATAGAGCTTTGGAGTTCAGGAGTGTGGTCTCAGCTAGGGGCACAGATTTGGGAGCTGTTGACACAAAGACGGTGATAAAAAGCATAGGAATGGATGAGGCTATGTGTGGAGGCTTATGTCTGCAATCCTAGCATTTTGGGAGGGCAAGGCCAGAGGAATGCTTGTGCCTAGGAGTTGGAGACCAGCCTGGGCAACAAAATAAGAACCTGTTTCTACAAAAAAATTTTAAAAATTTGCCAGGTGCAGTGGTGTGCACCTGTAGTCCTAGCTACTTGGGAGGCTGAGGTGGGAGGATCCCCTGAGTCCAGGTTCAAGGCTGCAGTAAGCTATGATTGTGCCACTGTACTCCAATGTGAGTGACACAGCGAGACCTTGTCTCAAAAAAAAAGTTATATATATGGATGAGATCAGCCAGGGCTGAAGAAATGCACCTCACTAATCACCACCTCTTTTTATCACAAGCATCAGCCTTGAATCTACAACTTCAGGCTCCTGACAGTTCACTTTCAAAAGTAATCTTTAGCTGTAAAAGTAGTTGGGATCTGTAGCTGAGATTCCTGGTTCAGTTCGTTGTGTGTAAACTGGACTGCTACAAGTGTTTGGCACACTACTACACAAGTAAAACATTTCAAATAAATGACATTAGAACACTTTGTGGTCACAATTCATCTTCTTCAGCCATTAATGATTAAAAATGGGTAAACAGGAAGTGTCACTTGCATAAGCAGTCTTCCTGAAACCTTCTGGAAAGCAACATGGCCAAATCATGAAGGCTGGAGCTATAGCAGAATTCAAAGTTAGCTTTATGTTCTATGTAAGAGAAATCAGAAGAAAAGTGGGCTATGTAGTTTGTTTGTTTGTTTGACCCGCTGTGGTGTGACAGTTATATCCTGAAATGAGTTATCATAAGGTCTGATGTAAATAAAGATTTTTGAGGATACATGCCAGGAGGGAAAAACATATTTTCAAAATTCTTCCTCCATTTTATTTTAAATTGTGGAGGCAGATATTGGCCCCACATACAATTCTGTATCTGCTGAACAGTTGAGAGAATAAGCCCAATTCTCCAGCATGGTGCTGGACTCTAGCCCTGAATCAGCTAAAGACACTGGGAGGGGAGAACCACACAGGGGAACCTTTGCTCATCCTGAACGAATGCCTTGTCCCCTACCTGTGATGCTGCATGAGAGTAAGGCACTGGGGCCCAGGTCAGATAACTGGCAGCTATAAGGCCGAAAACATTGCTGGGGCCACTGTAGTTCTGGCAGCTGCTGGGTTCCCACATGCAAATTGCCCCCTCTGGCCACAGCTCCAAACCCAGGAAGGCAGCTTCTGCCTGGAATATACACAAATAGCAAGTCAGCTACAGGAAAGGCTTCTCTGGAGGAGCTTTCTAGGGAGCAGTACAAGTCAGTGCTCTTTTGGTTTCCCAAGTCAGAGGCTGCCTCCAGATGTCCCATATCTCTGCAAGGACAACCAACCTTGGGCAATAGTGTGTTCAGAAGCCCAGCCAAGTGAAGGAGGAGCTTGTCCTTCATCTCACCCAAGCCACTGCTGGTGTTTACATGGCACATCTGCTGACACCCGTGGGAAGAACACAGAATGGAGTTCCTGGGGAGGGTGAAAGGGGCCTGGCTATCCACAGCAGCAGTTCTGGCTGTGGCTCTACCACGGGTGGCTGGAGCTAAACTGGCCCTTCTGAGCTTCAGTCTCACCATTGGGAAAATTCGTCACTCTCTTTCCCCACAAACTTCTAGCACAAAAAAGTGAGGCTGGTTTAACTAGCAAAGCCAAGTTCCCCCGGCCCTGCTTTCCACAGGTGTCACAAAAGGCAAGGAGCTATTGGAGAGACCCTCCCAGCACTGCTAAAACTGTCCATTGAGGTAGCCACCAGGCACACTGTGTAAATGAACACTTGAAATGTGACTAGTATCATCGAGAAACTGCATTTTTCGTTTTACTATTTAATCCATTTACTAAGTTTAATCTAGTTAAACTTAAAAGCTGATAGTTTAGTTTTCTGAAAACTTTCAAGTATGTTTGGAACAGTTAGGGTACATTAATCCACTTTTTCACCTATAAATTTTATGTCTAAATATAGAGCAAGTAGTTCAAATGAAAACTTTATCTGAATTGAGATGTGCTATATGTGTAAAATACACACTAGAGTGTATTTCAAAGACTTAGCACCCCCCCAAAATGCAGAAGTTTTTATATTGATTACATGTTGAAAAAATAATTTTAGTATATTAAATACATTAATAAAATTAACTTCACCAGTTTCTTTTTCCTTTTTTAATATCGCTACTAGGAAATTCAAACATACATGTGGCTCACATTATTTCTGTTGAACAGGGCAGTTCTAGAAAAAGTCTTAAAGGTCTACCCTCTTACTGATGACCCAGAGACTATCCCTGCCCAGTCACTGCTACTGTTGACCTTGGCTCCTGCTCAGGGATGGAGGCTCTCAGTTGGGCTGGTTCTATGTGGAGGTAAATGGAAAAGCAGAGCTTTAGACTCCTCTCCTCTCCAGATCATCACTAATATTCACAATGCTAGGGCAATCATAGAACGAAAATAAAAATTCTAGAGAAAGTATGTGTCCTAAGAGGACAAACTTACAAATACAGTTCTGGAATTCAGCAAAGAGGTGAAGCAAAGCAGGTTAGGTGGAGTAGCGCTGTTGTTCTTTAAGGCACCTGCAAGCTTTCAGCTTTAACCAGCCTCAGCCCAGCAGTTTCCCCAGCAGAGAAAAGAACTCCCAAATACAGAAAAGAAACAAAGTGTCTGAGCCCTAGCATTTCAAGGAGGCAGCTTTGTCCCTGTTCTACTTGGCTCAAAAGACCTCCATCCCTCCCTTTAAAAAAATAAATTATGTCTTTTTAACGATAAACTGAACAAAACCACATTATAAAAAGTCTAGAAAATAAGAAAAATAGGTATTATTCCATTGCTTTGTTCCCATCACTTAACATATTGGTGCCTTTCTTCTGTTTTCTTCTTCTACACATAAGGTTTCTTTTTATCTTGTGAATGCACTGTTTTGTATCTCACTGTTACTTAACATTTTATCAAAGTTGCATATTACTACATGAGTAGAGATGCTTTGTAGGCAGAGAAAGGTGGCTGACTGAGTCTAATACTCATGGGGAAAAGCATTCTAGTTTGACCACTTAGAAAAGAAACTGCTAGTTTGGAAGATCTTGTTAGCATAATTTATTTTCTCACTTTTAAGATAGGTAGCCCACCAAGAGACAGTATGTTGTGGTACTTAAAGACTGGCTCTGAGGCTGGGTGCAGTGGCTCATGTCTATAATCCCAGCGCTTTGGGAGGCCAAGGCAGCAAGATCACTTTAAGCCAGGAGTTCAAGACCAGCCTGGGCAACAACCCCATCTCTACAAAAAATAAATTAGCTGGTTGTGGTGGTATGCACATGTAGTCCCAGCTACCCGGGAGGCTGAGGTAGGAGAATCGCTTGAGCCCATGAGTTTGAAGCTGCAGTGAGTTATGATCCCACCACTACACTCCAGCCTGGTCAACAGAGTTAAGACCCGTCTCCAAAAAAAAAGAAAAAAAAAGACAGGCCGTGGAGTTCGCCTGCTCCGTTTGAAATCGTGGCTCTGCTACATGTAACCTATGTGAATTCAGGATATTTACTAACATCTTGGTGTCTGTTTTCTCATTCTTAACATGGAAATGACAGTTATAATACCTACTTCGCAGTGCCAGTGTAAGGAATAAGTGTATACTACTTAGAATAGCAGACCTGAGTAAATATTAACTACAAGTTCATTCAAAGCCAGTTGTGAGACTGTCAACAAGTCATTCGGCATTGCTGCATTTGAGTTTATCCATAAAACATCTACTTAATAATTAGCTACAATTTACAGAATGCTTATTGTGTGTAATGGGGCCTTGAAGTACTTACTTGTCCCATTTTACTGGTGAGGAAACCCAGGCTGAGGAATTAACTAACTTGTTCAAAAGTGACAGAGTTGGTTGGGGTGGAGTCAGCTTTAGGGCAAAAATCCATCTGATTCCAATTCCTTGTTTTCCCTACACATGCTCATTTAGGCTCCTAGTCTCAACTGTGGGTCTATGAACTTCAGAAAACAGCCCTTTTCAGTTAGTTTTGGCTGCCAGTAGGCGGCTCCAAAAAACATCAAAAAAAAAAAAAAAAAGACTGCAAGTTTGATGATCTAACTTCTAAATCTGTGTACAGTTGTGGCTCCTTCACAGTTTCAGGAAATCAGGTGGCTAAATGTACCGTCATTGAAAAGCAGTCTCAGAATTCCTTCTTTTTATCCCACCCTCTTCCACTATTTTAAAAACATGCAGATTCTAGTAATTTAAGATGGGTTTTGAACTGGAGAAAAACCAAGCCAAGAAAGTTATCTCTGCTTGTTCCACTTATATGAAGACTAGATTCAAGTAATTTAAAATGGATTTCGAACCGCAGAAAAACCCAGGCCCAGAAAGTTGTCTTTGCTTGTTCAACTTATATGAAGTCTGTTCAACTAGTATGCAAGGGAGGTTATTTCCCCAGGGATCCACCCCTGCCTGCCCTGAAGGCTAAAGGACAGTGGACAAAGACAAGAGTAAGTGGTAATTCACAGCCTGATAATCTTGAATTTTGAAACCAGACATCGGAGGAAGCAATGGCAGAAAAGAACAAAAGATAGGATGAGAAAACAAGTCCTTGGTCACAGAAATTAGTAAGGTCCTGGTTCTAGCCAGGGGCCTTTTAAAATTATGCTGCCAGTTCAGAATTACATTGATTGCGACTTAAAAGCTTCCCAGTGCTTTCCCAGTGCTGCAAATGAAAATGTATTTCAATTACCAAGCTGGTGATTTCAGTATCTTGGGGGAACTGATTATGACTTCTGTTCAATGACCCCAAGGGTCGCATTTTCCCCCCTTTTCCCAAAACTATTGTGCATTGAGAAAAGGCTCTTTTAGCAATGTGCCCAAGTCCTTGGGAGTCACAGTTGTAAAGAGGCTCTTCCTTTAATTCATTCTGAATTGGAATTAACCTACTGAGCAGATATAATCAGGAAATACAAGCAAAACAAACACTCCAGGTAAAATTCGGCTGCCACTGTGAAATACAAACACCATTTCCTTTTATTAATTGGCTGTGTGGCCTTGAGCAACTTTAATCTCTCTGTGCCTCGGGTTTCCTATGTGTAAGATAGCCGGGCCTATTTCACTAGGGTTATGAGAATCAACTGGGGCGATAAAGCATAGTATATGGCACATACTCAGCGCTCAGTAAGCGTGAGCGATTCAAAGGATCTCAATGTTAAGGGCCAAGGAGAGTACTCTTTCCACAGGTGCAAAAAGGCAGGTAGCGAAGAGTGAGATCAAGCCCGGTCAAGGGACAGGCCGCGGACTGGCGGGGGCCGGTGACCGGGTCACGGAGCAGGTTCCCCGTAGCCGCAGGGCCTCCGGAGCTCGGAGGGCAGGCGCGGGGGAAAGGATGGCAGGGCCAGGACAGAGCGCCGGGCCACAAGCCCAAGCGCCTCTGTCTCGGGAGATGCGTCCCGGAGGTGGCCGCGGGAGCCCTGACGCCGAATCCCGAGCGGGCGGCCCCATCCAACGGCCGAGCGCAGGCGGAGTAGGAGGAGTGGAGGGGAGTGAGGAGGGGTGAGAGGAAGAGGTCCCGCCGCGGCCAAGAAAACAGGCCACGCTTGGGGGAGGAGGCAGAGACCAAACACCCAACCGCCGCCCAGCGCCGGGGCCAGGCCGGGCCCTTGCCCGCGCCGCCGTCGCCGCCTCTGTCAGCCTACGTCTGCGCTCTGAGCCCCGGGGGCCGCCGAGGACCAACCGACGGGGTGGGCGGCCGGGCTCGGCGGCGGCGAGGGGAGGCAGCGAGGAGGTTCGAAGAACGCGCAACCGGCGCCCCAAGACAGGGCGCGCGGCCGGCCCCGCCGGGGTCGGGAGCGGGCAGCGCTGCCGCCCCAACTGGCAGCGAGGCGGCCCTGGACGCCCGCCCGTCCCCCGGCACTTACGTGGGCCCGGGCCGTGCGGGGCTGCGCGGGGAAGGGGGCGGCCGCGGGCTAGGCTGGGAAGGACGCGGGCGGCGCGGGACTGCTGAGGTAGCTGCGGTGGGGCCGGGCTGCGCTTCCCCTCGCTCAGGTCCCCGGACGGCAGACGCTGGGACGGCTCTAGCCCTCGAGTCGCTGCACCCAGGCCGGTCAGTCCAAGTCCTTTTGTTGTTGTGCAGCGCTCGCAACAGCTGATCGGCCGCTCCGCCCGCCGTCCGGCCCCGCTGCCCCGCCCCGGGCCGCTCCAGGCCGGGCCCCACCAATCGGCGGCGCGGGGAACCCGGAGCCGCCCTGCGAGAGGTTGTCACCAACGCACGTGACCTGGCGCCCGGCCGGCGGCGCGCTCAGCTCCGAAACAAGCCCGGGCAACAAAAACCGGGAGCCGAGCGTGGAGGCCTGGGCAAGCGGAAGGGTGGGAGAGTGGAGCTAGGCCGGGGAGGGAAGCGCCGGGGCCGGGGCCGGGGCCGGCTTCCCGGGAGCCAGCGGGAGCGGGGCGCGTAGCAGGCGGGCTAGGAAGAACCGGCCGGCGACGGGAAGGGCAGAGGAGGAGCTCGCCCTCAGCGACCCTTCTGGCCGAGTGAGGGGTCGAGGGTTTGGGGCACAAAGGGCGCAGAACGTTTTCTCCTGTGAGAGGAACATTAAGAATCCTGGGAGGGCTGGGACTAACGCCTCCGAGAGCCCCACCTGGCCCGCCTAGGGTTAGATGTGTAGCCAGGGTGCGGGGAGGGGGCCGCTGCTGGGCCCCAGATAGAGAGATAGAGGCCATTCAGTCACGGAGCCGGGCCCCACCTGCTGTAGAAACCGCCACCGAGAGCTGGCCGGGCTTGCTGTACGCTCTGGATTCCGCCTGCCTATAGACGAGTCACAAGGGACTGCGAGACCAGGCCTGAAGGCAGAGAGGTCAGCAGGCTCGGGGGCCTCTGCTCCAGCGGACAACAAGCACACCTGGCGGGAACGGCCGCCTCCCCAGGCGCTGCAGCCTAGCTCTCATGTGACCCAGGGAACTTAGCCCTCTGTTCTGTTTGCATACCTGCAAAGTGTGGGCATTCACGCCGGGCCTGCCAACTCACCAGGTTATTTATGGTGACCAGTGAGACAGTGGGCATGAACGTGTTTTCAAAACCAAGGCTCTGTCCACATATAGGTGGATTAACTGTCTGGCAAAGGCAGGTGAGTAACGTTGATGCCTGTTAGCTCTAATGTGGATACTGTTCGGACTGGGATGTAGTTCTGTGACCTGGGGTGAACTGTATAGCAACCCTCGAGGGATTCCTGTCACGTTACAATATCTGAAAGACACTCACATTCTGACCCTCACAACATAGTCAGTCCATTTCCAACAGTACTGGTTTTAAAGGATGTAAATTGCAGTGCAGAGAATTGTCAGACACCAAGGAGTAATGATCGAAATATGATGGTCATTGGACCTTGTCTTGGGAGAAAGAGCTAACACTGATCTAGATAGTCTCATAGACTTGAACATGCTTTGGATTTTAGGTTTTTGCAAATCAGGCTCATTCTAATATTTTCTCCCAAATGCTAAGGTAGGAGCCCCATGATCTCTTGTTTCTCCCTAGGAATCCATTGAAGAGGCCATCTCCACATTCAGAATCAAGGTATGATGACACAAGGGGCTAATTTTTAAAAAGAAAAAGGCCTACCTTTTTCCAGTTTGACAAGGTTTATCATGGTTAAAGCAACATGTGAAATCATACGATCTTGTTATGATAGAAGAAAACAATATGAAGTAGATCATTTTTCCAGAGATGACCACAACAGTATCTCCATCATGAAGTGGGTGTATTTTTCTTCCCTTTGAATCTGGGCTGACCCTGTGATTGCTCTGACCAATAGAATGTGGCAGAAAGAATGTTCTAAGACTTCCAAGCCTCAGCATTAAGCAAAAGCATTTAAGCAAACCCGACAGCTTCTGCTTTGTACTCTGGAAAATGCCAGCAACCCATAAGGAGAGACCACCCTGCTAGCCACAGGAAGAGGCCATGTGAAAAGAAAGATGCCTGGCCAGCTCTAGCTCTTCAGCTCATCCCAGCTGAGCTACGAGACACATGAGTGGAAAAGCCCTTAGGAAGTTCCAGCTCCAGCAGACACCATATGGAACAGAGATAAGCCATCCCCACGGAGCACTGCCAAAATGACAGCATTGTGAACAAGTAAATGATCATTGTTTTAAGGCACTAAATGTTGGGGTAGTTTTTAAAGCAGCAATAGATAACCAAAACACAAAGCTAACAGAAATGCCCATCACAGATTAATGACTCTAAGCTCTACCAAATAGAGTGTTTGTGAAGAAAACATCTTATCTCAGGAGTCACCTGCTTTCTGTTTACTCTCTTGCTGATTTATAATCTTCCCACCTGGTGCTTGTTTATCCCAGTGGTGCACCAAGGAGGGAGTGCCTCAGGGCAGCATAGGTGAAGTCTGTCCCTAGGAGGGAGGAGTATTTTACCACATTGTTTGGAACTGTTGGAGCATAATAATAAAAAGCAAACTGACTTTTAGTCAATTTTATTTTAAAATTCTTTGCAGACACACAAATTTACTGTGTACTGCCTGTAGCTGGGGCAGATCACTCCTGCTGCCACCCTCCTTGGTATGCCACTGATTTACATAAATGCATGCAGTAAAACTCAGGAGTAATGTCATCTCCATAGCGTAGAGCTGTCTGAACACAACCAAACTGTCAAATTACACAAATGCAAGCAAGCTTTTCATCTGTTCACCGACAAAGACCCAGCCAGGTTCTCCGCCTGGGCAGATCCAGTGAATCCAACCATCCCTTAATTCACAGAATAATTCTTAGCGTGTTGCTATAGTACCCACTTCCAGGCTGACCCCCTGCTGTGGGGGTGACCCTTTCCCCATCTGTCAGAGTCCTCCTGTCTGTTTTCCATGGAGCTCAATACACTCCCTTATCTACCCTAACAAAAGGGATTCAACCTCAAGTTTTGTTTTGAAGACTCACAGTGCAGGACCACATTCACACCAACAAACAGATACAATGCAACTAATGCCTCTGCCTCTTGCTTATGAAAGCAGGCTGTGGCCATCACCCTGCTAGTGGCATCGAGGCTGCTAAAGAATGTTGTTTCTTACCAACTTGTAGGATGCCTACTTGGGGCAGCCTCGGAACACAAAGCAACAAGTTGTTCAGTCTGTACTGAGGAGAATCTCAAAGTGAAGTCCACTTAGGTCTTTTTCTAACTACCCATTAATAGTTAGGATCTGCTGGGCTTCTACCATGGACACAGCATGTTGCCAAGTGTCTGGGAAAGACAAGAATTTTTTAAAATTGCATTTTAGATAAACAATCACTTAGCATTTCAGTGACATGTGTTGTCTTAAGGGAAGAAAGGGTCTGTCTGGGTCTCCAGAAAGCCTGGAACAAAGAAGCAAGAGATTCTGTGATTTCTGCTTTCTGAAATAAAAACAGAAAACAGACGTTTAACTGGGCTGCCAGTTATCTCAGAAAGGAGTCAAGAATTATTCCAGGGCAATAAGTGTAAGAGCTTTTCAAGACCCTGCAACCTTTGTGACTTTTGTATGTTTGTCTGTTTATTTAACCCTATTTCCACATGGTGATTTGAAATAAAATCCTTAAAACAAAAAGGATCTGTGTGCTGGCTGAGGCAGCAGAAAGGAAAACGGAGGAGGGCCCTCTTCATTTAGTAACCAGTGCTAGGGAGGAGTCCCCAAGAACTGGGGTAGCCTGCCCTGGATTGTGACTCATGATCACTCCAGGCCTAGGGTATTTTCTCCAGTTTCTAAAAAGTCCTTTCAAGGCTTCTTAGTTTCTGGCTGAATGTATAGATAACCCAATTATTTAGAACTTAGAGCAGAGGCTGGGCGCGATGGCTCACGCCTGTAATCCCAGCACTTTGGGAGGCCAAGGCAGGCGGATCACCTGAGGTCGGGAGTTCAAGACCAGCCTGACCAACATGGAGAAACCCCATCTCTACTGAAAATACAGAATTAGCCAGGCATGATAGTGCATTCCTGTAATCCCAGCTACTCGGGAGGCTGAGGCAGGAGAACCGCTTGAACCAGGGAGGTGGGGGTTGCAGTGAGCTGAGATCGCACCATTGCACTCCAGCCTGGGCAACAAGTGAAACTGTCTCAAAACAAAACAAAACACCTTCAAGGAGAAAGCAAGGTCATCCCTTAATGGATATAGTCTAGAGACATGATACAGAATGGCCCTTCATACACCACCCTAGCTCCAAGGAACCCTGAAGCTTGAAGAGGCACTGTGTGGGGCGGATGTGACTTGGTCTTGGGGCGCTTGTTGGACATTAGTTGAAGTGTGTGAGCAAAGGGCTTTGTAACTCCCACTGCCAAAGCAACTTCATGCACAGTGCTACTTCTGGGCACTGCCCAACAGTCCACATATGCCAGGGGCAACTCGAGGTGGGTCTGTAACCATGAATTGCTTTGTTAGGATGACAGCTTGAGTACAAGTGCCTTTCTGCTCTTCTCAAAAGGATGCAGATGATATGATTACTACTTACATAGCCACACACTGCCTAAGTAATCTACCTATTTAAGGAAAACTCGTTGATTGGATTCTTTTTTTTTTCTTTTTGCATGAATGAACTACCTTAAATACCCATTTCATTTTGCAAGATGAATTTGTGCTTTTAAGTGTCCATGTTTCTCATGGCTTTGGCAAAGCCAGCCTAAACATTTTGATCATCTGAGGCAAGGTTTTTGATTTCTGTAGTACCCTTTTGGGGCCTCTTTTCCTGCTTTATTCCTCTTTGATAGGAGTAGGCATTTATTTCTCTTAAATATCCATTACATTTTGCAACATGAATTTGTGTGTTTTTGGTTTTTGTTTTTTGGTTTTTTTTTGAGATGGAGTCTTGCTCTGTCACCAGGCTGGAGTGCAGTGGCATGATCTTCATTCACTGCAACCTCTGCCTCCCGGGTTCAAGAGATTCTCCTGCCTCAGCCTCCTGAGTAGCTGAGACTACAGGCGTGTGCCAGCTCGCCCAGCTAATTTTTGTATTTTTAGTAGAGACAGGGTTTCACCATGTTGGCCAGGATGGTCTCGATCTCTTGACCTCAAGATCTGCCTGCCTCAGCCTCCCAAAGTGCTGGGATTACAGGCATAAGCCACCACACCCGGCCTATTCAACAATTATTTAATGAGCACTTACTCTATGCCAGGCACCAGGCCTGCAGCAGTGAACAAAACAGATAAAGTCTTGGCCCTCAAGAACCTTCCAGCTAGTAGAGGAGATACAATAAACAAGTAAATATATAATTTAGTGTGTGCTGTGAAGAAAGATAAGCTGGGTAAAGGCTTAGAGAGAAATTGGTGGGGAAGTCAGGAGGGCCTCTCTGAGGAGATGGCATTTGAGCATTGAGAACCAAAGGGCATAGAAGAGTGGTCCAGGAGCAGGAAGAGCAAGTGCAAAGGCCCGAGGTAGAAGAGTCCTTGCTGTGCTTAAGAGCAGTGCTGTTCTCAGCAGTGCTACACAGTGTAACTGAGGATTTGGCATGACCTGGTATCTCATGGCTGAGCAGACCCATAGGTTTACAAGCTGAAGAGCCGTAGAACTTTGAATTCCTTTGCTGTCTTTTGGGTTTTTGCAACACTTCCAGAGAGGCCCACAGATCTCTGAGAAGTCACTTTTTGTGTTTTTTATTATTATAACGTGAAACTACATTGTAGAGCCCTGAGAACAGATCTCACAGAATGGGCCTCAGGTAATCAATTGCATGCTGGAGATAAATACACTCTGTGCTGTCTGGTAAGGAAGGAAGGGACAGATAATTATGGAGTTCCTGCTCTGGAATGGGGACAGTTGCTTATCTTCTAAGTGCCTCAGTTTCCTCACATGTAAAAGAGGGACAATAATACCAGCTCAGAGAGACAATAAAGGCAGAAAGGTGCCTGGCACACGTAGGTCTTTGGTAAGTGTGTGTTCTTACCAGCACATAGACCCCTCTTGTCCTATTTCTTTTTGTGTTGCTGTAACAGAATACCTGAGAATGGGTAACTCATAAAGAACAGAGATTTATTTCTTACAGTGGTGGAGTCTGGCAAATCCAAGGTTGACAGACCTACAGAAAGGCAAGAAAACGTGCACATACATGAGAGCAAGGGGGTCAAACTCATCCTTTTTATCAGGCATCCACTCCTGTGATAACTAATCCTCTCCTGGGATAACAGCATTAATCCATTTATGAGGCATCTCTTAAAGGTCCACCTCTCAACACTGTTGCATTGGGGATTTAGTTTCTAACACATGAACTTTGGGGAACCCGTTCAAACTATAGTGCCTCTCATATGAAGGATTTTCTCTCTAATCACCATGTGGAAAGAGGATGGTGTTTATTTATCTGTTTCCCTTTTTTGGACCCCAAATAGATGAAAAGGAAATAGGATTTTAATAGAAAATAAGAGGAAAAATGCTTAAAAGCTTTAATAACTTCTGAGAGCTTGAGCCCCCTCAAACCATAAAATTAACAGCAAAATATCTTCATCTTCTTTAGTAAGCCTATAAGCACAAACCACAGAGGTGGTCTTGACCTATGCTTGAATTTGTGCTTACGTAACCTGCATTTTGTATTATGTGAAGGTTTAAAACCATAGTTTGGAAAAGAAGTCCCTCCCCAGCACATACTGATACACCTGGGTTATTTTACCTGCTCAAACACAAGTGCAATAGAAACCAATCAATCCTGTAAATTAAACTCCTGGAAGCTGTATAATCCATAACTCAGAATAGAATTTAAAGTGAGAAGCAGCTGAATCAGCTGAATCTAATGGTTAAGAGCACTCATTCTAGAATCAGACCTTAGTGCAAACTGAATGACTTTGGGCTTGACCTCTCTTAGCCTCCATTTCCTGATGCATAAAATGGGGATGATTAGAATGCTTCCTTCAGTGGTTCCGAGGTTAATGAGATAATGCATGTAAGCACTTAATACAATGCTTGGCACTATAGTAAGAGCTTATTAAAAGGTCATAAGAGTAACCTGAGTGTGCTGGGTTCTCCAGTGTTTGGGCAAGTGTTATATGAGCTGGGGGGTCAAGGACGGCCTCTCCAGAAGGTGAGTTCTGAGCCAAGCCCTGCATGATGAAAGGGGCAAGCAAGCTCTGTGAAGCTCTAATCAGTAACAGAAGGAATAGTGAGTGTGAAGGTCCCACCACACCACAGGGGTGCTTAGAGGACCAGCAGTGTGGCCGGAGTGCAGCAGTGAGGGAAAGAAACTGGAGGAGACCAGATCAGAGAGGTGGGCAGGGTCTGGGTCAGGAGGGAACGTGCAAACCAGAATGAAAAGTCTAGATTTCATTCCAAATGTGATGGGAAATGAGAGGATTCAATACTTTCAAAAGAATCCCCCTGGCTACTGTGTAGAAAACTCTCGTAGTGGGTAAGATGGAAGGCAGGGAAATAAGATGCAGTAATTCAGAGGAGGGAGGGTGGGGTTAGGACCAGGATGGCAGCAGTGGAGGGGGAGGTAAATGAATGACTGAGATGAGGATTTATTTTGAAGATAGAGACAATAAGGCTGCTTAGTGAACTGATGTGAAGTGTGAGAGAAAGAGAATCAAGGATGGTGCTTAGGGTTCTGATAACACACGGTGAACAATGATGCTATTAAAGGGAATGGGGGCCAGGCGCAGGGGCTCATGCCTGTAATCCCAGCACTTTGTTAGGCTGAGGTGGGCAGATCACTCGAGGTCAGGAGTTCGAGTCCAGCCTGGCCAATGTGGTGAAACCCCGTCTCTACTAAAAAATACCAACATTACCTGGGCGTGGTGGCAGGTACCTGTAATCCCAGCTACATGGGAGGCTGAGAAGGAGAATAACTTGAACCTGGGAGGCGGGGGTTGCAGTGAGCTAAAATCATGCCACTGCACTCCAGCCTGGATGACAAAGTGAGATTCCATCTCAAAAAATAAAAAATAAAAAATGGGGAGAAACAAAGAAAGGATGAGGGAGACACATTGAGCTTGAAATGCTTTTTATATCCAGGTGGAAGTTCCAGGGCAATTGAATATTTGGGTCTGGAGCTCAAAGAGGAGGTGGGAGTGGTGATGTAAATGTGTAACTTACTAGCTTTAATATTTATAGCCATAGAACTAGATGGAAGGAGCTAGGGAGAGATTATAGACAGAGGAAAGGGCTGAAAGCTGGGCCCAGGGCTCTGACATTTAGAAGAAAGAAGTTAAGGGATATCCAGCCAAGAAGAGTGAGAAGGGACAGCCAATGGGGTGACTGAAAATAAGACAGCATGGTGGCCTGATCCAAGTACTGAAACTGTCTTTGAAAGGAAAGTATGACCAACTGCAGAGAAGCCAGATACGATGAGAACAGCGAGGTGGCTTCTAGATCCAGCAAGATGGTCTACAGCAGATGTACTGATAGCAATAACTTCACTTACACATACCCTGAGAATGACCTTGTAGTCTAAGAAGATGTGTGTTTGGAGTTACAAGCTGAGGAATGTGGAAGTGGCCAATGAATAATGAGTGACCCAGAAATTCACTCATTATTCATGAAGGACATCTGAACCCCCGGGCCACCTCTTGGAATGAGGGTTGTACAGGGGAAAGAGGCTCTTTGTTTGGGATTAAATGAAGGTTGCTAGGTGGAGGTTGCTAAGTGAAAATGCCATACAAACTGCATGCTTTTTACAAATGGTGGTGGTGCTTCTGTCCAGCTCACTGCCATTGGACCATCCCTGTTTGTAAATCCATCCAACAAACCCTATGTCTCGTTCATTGTCTCCAGGTCTCTTCTTCAGCCTCTCTGATATGGTGCCAGCCCTACTGGAGTCAGCAGGGGTCCAGCAGGACAGATGGTGGTCAGTGGTGACTTTGGCACAGGGAATTTGTGAGGAGTGGTTGGTGGCCATGGAGTCCTGACTGGAGTGGGTTAAAAAGAGGGAGGAAAATCACAAGAAAGAGAGACTGGAGGTGAGGAAGCAGACATAGAAGGTCTAAATGCATTCACTTCTGGAGCTGCCATAACTAAGAACTGCAGATTGGGCAGCTTACAGAACAGAAAGGTATTGTCTTGATAGCTCTGGAGGCTAGAAGTCCAAGATCAAGGTGTTGTCAGGGCTGGTTTCTGCTGAGGCCTCTCTCCTTGGCTTGTGGATGGCTGTCTTCTCTCTGTGTCCCCACATGCTCTGCCTGTGTTGTCTGCGTCCTAATCTCCTCTTCTTGTAAGGACACTAGTCATACTGGATTAGGGGCCACCCTAATGACCTCTTGATCACCTCTTTCAAAGCCCTATCTCCATATATAGTCACATTCTTTTTTTTTTTTTTGAGATGGAGTCTTCCTCTATCACCCAAGCTAGAGTGCAGTGGCACGATCTCAGCTCGATGCAACCTCCACCTCCTGGGTTCAAGCAATTCTCCTGCCTCAGTCTCCCGAGTACCTGGGATTACAGGCACATACCACCATGTCCAGCTAATTTTTGTATTTTTGGTAGAGACAGTTTTCACCGTGTTGACCAGGCTGGCCTCAAACTCCTAACCTCAGGTGATCCAACAGACTCAGCCTCCCAAAGCACTGAGATTACAGGCGTGAGCCACTGCGCCCAGCCATATATAGTCACATTCTGAAGTGCAAAGGATTAGGGCTTCAACATATGAATTTGTGAGGCGTGCAATTCAGTCCATAACACTAAGCAATTCTTTTCTTAGAAATTTTGTTGTTAAGGAAAGCAAAGGATCAAAGTGGAACTAGATGTGAATGGGAAGACAGGGAGGTTTTGTCTTTACTTTGGACTTTTACTCTGGGAGGAATTACAACTACTGGTATTGCTGGTAAGAATGGTATGGCAGAGAAGCTGAAACTGGCTGCTGGCAAGAGGGGGTGATTGCGGTAGCAAAGCCTGAGTAACTGAGAAGGGATGGCATCAAGAGGTATCCAGTGACTTACTCAGGTCACATAACCTGTGAGTGATGGGGCTGGCACTTGACCTCAGGAATCCTTACTCCAAGACTCTCCAGTCCAACCAAGCTGCATTTCAATTCATGTCTTTGAGAGCAGCAATAACCATAACAATCTCCCAGGATGTAAAGGAGGAAACGTATTCACATATCAAATTACAGCTGTCCTGACTACCTACATACTAGGTACTCAAGGCTTGAAGAGGAGGAAGGAGATCAGTGGGTTCTTGGAAGGGGAAGAGGACAAACAGATAAGACTCCATTTGCCTGATTGACAACTAAAACACCCTTAGGAAGTCCAGTTCCAAAGGTGGTTGAATATTTTGAATCCCTGACTTAGCATTGGCCAATTTTTGTTGTTGTTTCTTTGTTTGTTTTAGAGATAGAGTCTTGCTCTGTTTCCTAGGCTGGAGTGCAGTGGCACATTCATGGCTCACTGCAGCCTCGACCTCCTGGGCTCAAGTGATCCTCCCACCTCAGCCTCCTGAGTAGTTGGGACTGCAGGTGCATACCATTGTGCCAGGCTATTATTTTTATTTTTTAATTTTTTGTAGAGATGAGATCTCACTATGTTGCTCAGGCTGGTTTCGAATTCCTGGGCCCAAGTGATCCTCTCGCCTTGACCTCCCAAAGTGCTGGGATTATAGGCATGAGCCACCATGCCTAGCTTGGCCTGTTTGTATGAACTGACCTTGGCTTTGGGTCCCCACTAGTTTCAGATGTTTACATCTCTTCAACTTTTCATGTGCAGATTATATTCTCTGTCCCTAGCACCGAGGAGCACGTGGTTTTGTGATTTTACTTCTACAAACTGTCTTATCACAGCACTTGCATGTCAGAGTCCAGATGTAAACAGATCAATCAGTGAGTAAACCTTGGCTTCACATTTTGTGCAGACAAACTTAACCGACACATACACAAAGTCTCTTAGCTACTGCACAGCCTCTGTGTCACCAGATCTTTGCCTTAAAAACACTTCCTTTTTTTTTTTTTTAGTAGCAGCTTTATAGAGATAAAATTCACATGCTATATAATTCATCCATTGAAGATGTGCAACTCACTGGTTTTGGTGTTTTCACACAGCTGCCAACATTTCCTTCTTGACATTGTGGTTTTCACCTGAATAGACAGGTCAAACTCCCAACCTCAGTACAACTCTGCTATTTTCATCATGGCAATTTCCAAACCCTTAAAGGTTATCTGAAGGCAAATGTAGATATGACTGGGACTTCCCTGGTGCCTCGTTAGCAGCTGATGACTTGTCTAAGTTCATCCAGTGGAAACTGCTCCATGTCTGTTATATGGGTGGCTTTTGTGGAACGAATGAACAAGGAATTGAGTGAGCAGTTTTAATACAGTAAAGGATGGATGCCTTGCTTGGTGCACAATGACATCTCAGTATTTTTATTCCAGATGGCAGAACGCTAAATCCCTTTCATTTGTTTCACATCTTCTTACCACCCTTTCTGCTAAATGCTCCATTTCATTATCCTCCAAAGTGTTTGTTTTGAAACCATGTATGTCAATGTCCTCTTTCCTCTCATGGAAACCACCTGTAGCAGCAACCACTGGAGCTGCTGCAAACATTTGTTTTTGATAACAGTGTATTCTGAACGTCTGTGGTTTCAATTTCTATTTTTGTCCCTGACTGTTGTAACTTTTCGAACAAACCCTTCATACCTTTTACGGGTAGCTTTGCTTTTCCCAGGCATTTGCATTCTGCCCAACACATCAGCTACATAAACTGTGACAAGGCTATTGCAAGATTGCTCTATCATTATTACCCAAGAAAATGTCTTGTGAGAGACCAAAACTCTAAAAGGCCAGCATATAGACATTTTTGGCCTTTTATTAATTATATGCAGTCATCTCTGAACACAGAAACAGTGTCAAGAGACTATCATTTTTTTTGGAATTTTGACCAACAATACAGAGAAGCAAAATAAACCACTCAGTCCCAATTAGAAAATTTTTTCTCTTATTCATCAGTGTTCTCCACTGACACATAAAATTCACCACTACACTCTCTCACATTTCATTTTTGTCTTTGAACTCTAGGCCTACCTCATACAAAACTCCTCCAACCTTTCATTCATTCAATAAGAAGTTTCACCATTTTAAAATCAGTACAATTGTCTAATGACTTATAGTTTCAACATGTTTTCATCTGCATTGTTTAAATTGGTCCTCACAACAATTCAGAGAATGAAGTCAGAACAACCATTATTGTTGTTGTTTTTTTCTTTTGAGACAGAGTCTCGCTCAGTTGCCTAGGCTGGAGTGCAGTGCCATGATCTAGGCTCACTGCAACCTCCGCCTCCCGGGTTCCAGCGATTTTCCTGCCTCAGCCTCCCCGGTAGCTGGGACTACAGGCGCGTACCAATACACCTGGCTAATTTTTTTGTAGTTCTTAGTAGAGACAGGGTTTCACCACATTGGCCAGGCTGATCTCCAACTTCTGACCTTGTGATCCACCCGCCTCGGCCTCCCAAAGTGCTGGAATTACAGGCATGAGCCACTGCACCCAGCCTAGAGCAACTATTATTACTCCCATTTTATAGACAGGAAACTAAGGTCTCTTGGCTAGCCAGTAACAAAACTTGTACCAAGAAATTGATTTGAATTCTAGTCCAGGATTTTTTCCTACCATAATACTGACCTTCATATTTCGCTATGATTCTCCAATGTCAGCTGCATCAAAATCCCCTGGAGAGCTTGTTGTATCACAGATTGCCGGGGCCTGTCCCCCGCATTTCTGATTCAGTAGGGCCCAATAATTTTCTCATTCACACCAACACTTCTCCACTTTGTCCCTTGCCTTCCCCTTCTCAGCTTCCCTTCCAGCTAGGGTTGGCCATGTGACATAGTTCTGACCAATGAGATGTCAGCAAAAGTCTTCTAGGACAACTTTCCTGATGAAAAGGGACAGAGTTGGCTCTTCACCCTTTCTACTTCTTCCTGCCCAGAACAAATATGCAATGCCCAGAGGCACAGCAGCCACCTTATGTCCAGCACATTAAAATGGACAGGATAGAAAAACAGGAGGAGGCTGGGTCTCTGATAGTCCTAGGTTCCTTACCTCCAGACTGCTTTTTTTTTTTTTTTTGAGAAGGAGTCTTGCTCTGTAGCCAAGCCTGGAATGCAGTGGCAAGATCTTGGCTCACTGCAACCTCTGCCTCCAGGGTTCAAGCAATTCTCGTGCCTCCTCCCAAGTAGCTGGGATTACAGGCATGTGCCACCATGCCTGACTAACTTTTGTATTTTTAGTAGAGATGGGGTTTTGCCATGTTGGCCAGGCTGGTCTCAAACTCCTGGCCTCAAGTGATTCGCCTGTCTTGACCTCCCAAATTGCTGGGATTACAGGCATGAGCCACCACACCTAGCCCAAACTTCTTCTTTTGAGACAGTGTCTCACTCTGTTGCCCAGGCTTGAGTACAGTGGTACAATCATAGCTCACTGCAGCCTCCAACTCCTGGACACAAGTGATCCTCCCACCTTGGCCTCCCAAAGTGCTGATATTACAGCATTAGCCGTTGCACCTGGCCTCCAAACTCCCTTTTTTTTTCTGGAGATGGAGTCTTGCTGTGTTGCCCAGGCTGGAGTGCAGTGGCATGATCTCAGCTCACTGCAACCTCCACTTCCTGGGTTCAAGCAATTCTCCTGTCTCAGCCTCCTGAGTAGCTGGGACTACAGACACCTGCCACCAAGCCCATCTAATTTTTGTATTTTTAGTAGAGACGGGGTTTCGCCAAGTTGACCAGACTGGTCTGGAACTCCTGACCTCAAGTGAGCCACCTGCCTTGGCCTCACAAAGTGCTGGGATTACAGACAGGCGTGAGCCACTGCACCTGGCTCAAACTCCTTTTCATGTGAGAAAAAAAGATCTCTAACTATTAAATCACTGCGGTCAGTTTCTCTATTACCTGTAGCCAAGGGCATGTCTTACTGATACAGATAAAAAGAAGGCTAGAAAAAGAAGAGTACATGACAGTGTGGAGACTGCATGAAAAATGGTATTTAACAAGCATTTTTGAGGACTTACTCTGTAGCTGACATTGTGCTAAGTAAATGAAGCAGGGGTCCTGCCCCCAAGGTGCTCATTGTCAAGGTGGAAAGACCACCATGTAAACATATAAAGAATGCACTGTGAGGGGACAGATATATAAATAAAATGCTATGGAACCCCAGAAAAGGAACCCTACCTAAGGAGGTCAGGAAATGATCCCAGGAGATAACATATGAACAAGGACTTGAAGGATGAGTACAGTTATGTCAGGAAGCAAAGAGAAAAGAGCTTTCTGTGCTTGTGTCCCTTCTTTCTGGCTCAGCTGGAGACGGGTTGGAACAAGGGCCATAGCCAAACACCTAACTAGGTAATAGAGGATTCCAAAACCCAAGCTGCCTGCAGAGGCAACTTCAGGAAACTCAAAGTCCAAAGAACCAGATGGGAAATTGTGAAGGCTGGCAAATAACCTGTGACAGCAGGTCTAGGGAGCCAGAAATCTGGGGCTGAAAGACAAGAGCCAGAGAGCAGAGGGCAGTTAGGGAGAACAAGGCAGTAGCTGGGAAAGACAGGTGGAGGCCTGCTTCTCAAGTTCAGAAGCTCAGTGCACAAGCTCAGCAGGTCAATAAATACCCCATTTCATTCTTATTATTCAACTTCATTTTCACATTCAGCCCTCATCCTGTTAGGGCTGTGGGAAAGTCATCTTAGTCCTTCCTGGGGATTCCCCCTGCACCCAAGGCTGTGCTAAAATTCTGTTGCCTTAGTTGGCCTGCAGGGCCCTTCCGTCCCTGGTGCTGCTGTTTCTGTGACATAGGAACCCTGGCAGTAGGACCCTGTATTAGTCTGTTTTACATTGCTATGAAGAAATACCTGGGCAGGGCACGGTGGCTCATGCCTGTAATCCCAGCACTTTGGAAGGCTGAAGTGGGAGGACCCCTTGAGCCTAGGAGTTTGAGACCAAACTGGGCAACATAGGGAGACCCCACCTCTACAAAAAAATTTTAAAAATAGCTGGTCATGGTGGCACATGCCTGTAGTCCCAGCTACTTGGGAGGTTGTGGCAGGAGGATACTTTGAGACCAAGAGGTTGAGGCTGCTGTGAGCTGTGATGATTCCACTGCACTCCAGCCTAGGCAACAGAGAGAGACCCTGTTTCAAAAAAAAAGAAGAAAAATACCCGAGACTGGGTAATTTATAAATAAAAGAGGTTTATATGGCTCACAGTTCTGCAGGCTGTATGAGAAACATGGCACCAACGTCTGCTTCTGGTGAGGGCGCAGGATGCTTTTGCTCATGGCAGAAGGCAAAGGGGAGCAGGCATGTTACATGGCAAGAGAGAGCGAGATGGAGGTGCCAGCTTCCTTTAAACAACCAAATTTCATGTGCACTAATGGATTGAGAACTCACTCACCACCAAGGGGATGGCACCGAGCCATTCATGAATCATCTGCCCCCATGAACCAGTATCTCCCACTAAGCCCCACTTCCAACATTGGTGGGGTTCACATTTTAACATGAGATTTGGAGGGGACAGATATCCAAACTCTATCACACTCCATCTCCCTGATGGACCATGGGAATTTACACCCAGTGCCTGATACATCCAGAAAGCATGGCACAGGTCTTTGCCACTGATGGGTGCCAGAAATGTCTCTTTCCTCTTCTCAGGCCCAGCATCTCTTGTTGGTGTGGGGGAAATCCCTCCCTGTGACTGCACCACTGCATTCCAGCCTGGGTGGCAGAGTGAGCCCTTGTCTCTAAATAAATAAATAATAAATAAATAACAGAAAAGGCAATGAATATGATTAGGATTGGTTTCTTCTCATCACAGAGTTCAGCAGTGAGGCTTTCAGGGTTAGATTCTTGGCTTCATTAGACACTCAGGCTCTCTTTTTCTTCCACCATACTTAAGTGTGTGTGGTCCATGCTCAAATGTGCTTTAGTTTCACAAAATGGTCATTTTAGGTCCCACCATCCTATTTCAGGCAGCAGGAAAGAGGAAGAGGCCAAATGAAAAAGGTGTCTGCCAGCCAAGTGGGGCTGCTTTTAAGGAAGTCTTTCCAGGAGACTCACTATATAACTTCTGCTTACATTGGCCAGAACTTAGAACTATTTTCAAGGGAGGCTGGAAATGCAGTTCTTAGCTAGGCCCATTACTGCACCAACTAAATCAGGTTCCCTTGGTAAGGAATGTAAGGAATGGAAACTGGATAGACCATTATAATCTCTACCATAAGGAGGTAGGCAGAAGAAGAAAGAAAAAGAACATGTGGAGAGAGAGAAAAAGGGAATGATGCCTTGAAAAGTGTAATCATCAGGCTGCTTTTAGTTACAAGTTCTTGAAAACTGAGCCCAAACTAGCTTAAACTTTGATCAAGTAGCCAAAACAATTTATAGATAGGGCAGATGTGTTTGTTGGGGCTTTGCGACTTGGCTGTTTTCTTGGATATGCCCGTCTGTGTTGGCCCTGCATTCAGGCTGACCTCACAAATGGCCATGGAGTGGCTGAAGCAGTTCCAGGACTCACATTTGCACACCACATCATCCACAGCAAGACTGACCATCTTCCTAGAAAAAGTCCTGAAATTAATTTATTCATTCCAAAATATTTCTGAGTACCTAGTGTGTGCCAGGTTTTTTTCTAGGTGCCAAAGATAATGACAAAGATCCTTTAGTCATCTATTGTTGCATTATCCTGAAACTCGGAGGCTTAAAACAACAAGTATTTATTATTTTACACTTTCTGTGAGTCAGGAAACCGGGCAGGGCTTAGTTGGATGCCTCTGGCTTTGGTTCTCTCATAAGGCTACAATCAAAATGTCAGCTGGGGCCGGGCGCGGTGGCTCACGTCTGTAATCCCAGCACTTTGGGAGGCCAAGGTGGATGGATCACTTGAGGTCAGGATTTCGAGACCAGCCTGGCCAACATGGCAAAACCCCGTCTCGACTAAAAATACAAAAAATTAGCCAGGCGTGGTGGCATGTGCCTGTAATCCCAGCTACTTGGGAGGCTGAGGCAGGAGAATCGCTCGAACCTGAGAGACAGAGGTTGCAGTGAGCCAAGACTGCGCCATTGTACTCTAGCCTGGGCGACAGAGCAAGACTCTGTCTCAAAAAAAAAAAAAAAAAAAAGATGTCAGCTGGGGCTACAGTCATCTTAAGGCCAACCAGGGGAGGATTCAACCTTCAACCCCAGCTCACTCACATGATAGTTGGCAGGCCCCAGGTCCCTGCTGGTTACTGGCCAGAGATGTCAGCTCATTGCAACATGGACATCTCTATTGGGCTGGGAGTTGCGGGTGGAAAGGAACAGACAGAAGTCAGTCTTTTTGTAAAGCATTCTCAGAAGTGACATCCCATTACTTTTGCCATATTTTATTTATTTTGAACTACTGCCAATAAGTCCAGGCCACGTTGAATGGGAGGGGATTACATAAGGGCACGAATACCAGGAAGTTCAGATCGTGGGGAACCACTCTGAGACTGCTTACCACAATATCTAGTCAGTAGAGACAGGCAATAAACAAACATATATCATATGTCAGGGGTGATAAGTGCTAGGAAGAAAATCAACGCAGAGTAAGGGAAGGCCTTTACTATGAATGTCATTTGGGTAAAACCTGGCACACAGGGGGCAGTATGCCATGTGGGCATCTGCAGAAGAGCATTCCAGCCAGAGGGAAGAACAGGTGCAAGCTCCCTGAGGCAGGAGCATGCTTGGTGTCGTTCATGAATCACACAACCAAGGTGCCTGGAGCTGAGTGAGCAAGGGAGGAGACCAAGTCAGAGAGGTGGGTTGGGATCATGAAGAGATTTAGAGAAGATAGTAGAGACTTTCCTGGAAGGTTCTGCACAGGGGTGTGATGTCATGATCTACTTTACTATTAAAAATCTACCATGTGGGCAGCAGATGGTACAAAGGGCAAGAGTAAAAGCAGGTAAACCAGTTGGGATTCTACTGCAGTGCCCAGGGGAGAGATAGCAAAATCATGGATTGGGTCATATTGATGCAAGTGGGGAGAAGTAACTGGGTTCTGGATATATTTGATAAGATTTGCTGATAGATTGACTTAGGGTGGGACAGAAGGAGGAGTCAAAAATGACTGCAAGCCTTTCAGAATAAGACTCTCTAAGGTCAGGATGCTATTTGCTCAGGTGGGGAGGACGAACCTGAAAGAGCAAGATTTTGACCATGTGAAGTTTGGGACATCTGTTAGATAGCCAAGTGGAGATGTTGGAGTCTGGAGTTCAGAGGAGAAGTGGAGGCTGGCAATAGAAATTAGAGAGGCATCAGGATCAAATTGCCATTTAAAGACAGAGAACTAGATGAGATGAATCACCTAGGGAATACGTATTAAAGGAGAATGAGCCCTGGAGCACCTGGAACCTTTGGAACTAAGAGGATGAGGAGGATCTGGCTAAGGAAACTGTGAAAGAGAAACCAGTGACAAAGGACTGATGATTCGGGAGAGAAAACCAATAGGGTCCACCTAGGAGAGCAAGAGGAGAGGTGCTCTTGCCCTTTCACATGCCTCCAAAGGTCAAGTGGTGCCACTGGATTTGAAAAGTAGCAGAAGGTCATTGATTACTTTAGAGAGAGCAGCTTGCAAAGTCATAAGGTCAGCAGCTGGACAATATTGGATTTGGAAAGGAAATTAGCTGGGCCTGGTGGTGTGTGTCTATGTTCCCAGTTACTCAAGAGGCTGAGGCGGGAGGATCAGGTGAACCAGGGAGTTCAAGGCTGCAGTGAGCTATGATCATGCCACTGCACTCCAGCCTGGTTCACAGAGCAAGACCCTGTTTCTAAATAAAATAATTTTAAAGTTGGAAACAAAGCACAAGGGAAAACACTAAGTTATGAAAAATTAGAATACACTGATATCAATAACCAAACATTATAATAAAATCTAGAACACAGAAAGAGGCAAATTGTTTTCAGTAAATACAGTGAGGCTTAGGATCTTTACAATGGAAAAAAAAAACTCATGCAAATTGATAAGGAAAATACTAAGACCCTACTAGGAAATCGACAAAGGACATGAACAGACAGTTGGAAAAGGAGGAAATACAACTAGTAAACAAAGATAAAGAAAACTGTTTGGCACCATTAGCAAGAAAAGAAATACAGATTAAAATCTTAAAATGGGCCGGGCACAGCGGCTGACGCCTGTAATCCCAGCACTTTGGGAGGTCAAGGCAGGCGGATCACGAGGTGAGGAGATCAAGACCATCCTGGCTAATATGGTGAAACCCCATCTTTACTAAAATACAAAAAAATTAGCCGGGTGTGGTGGCGCGTGCCTGTAGTCCCAGCTACTCGGGAGACTGAGGCAGGGGAATTGCTTGAACCTGGGAGGTAGAGGTTGCAGTGAGCCGAGATTGCGCCACTGCACTCCAGCCTGTTGACAGAACAAGACTCTGTTTCAAAAAAAAAAAAAAACATAAAATGATGTGTTTTCAACTACCAAATTAGCAAAGAGTTATTCATATCATTTAACCCAGAAATTCCAGGTCAGGGAATCCTAAGAAACTAAGCCAAAATGCAAATGAAAAAGCTAGTCACGATTCTGTTTATAATAGTTAATAACAGAAAATAGCCAGGCATGGTGGCTCACAGCTGTAATCCCACTGGCTCAGGAGGCTGAGGCAGGAGGATCTTTTGAATCCAGGAGTTCGAGGTTATAGTGAGCCATGGTCTTGCCATCGCACTCCAGCCTGGGTGACATGTTCCCATCTCTAAAAAAAAAAATAATAAAAATAACAGAAAATAATCAAAATGCTGAACACCAGGAGACTGGCTTAGAAAAGCATGGCACATTCATACAATAGAATATTGATCAAGCATATACCAAAAATGCTTGGGAAGAATTTATGGTAACACAGGAAAATGCCTATATCATATTAACTTTTTTAAAAAGCAGAATTGTAAATTGTATATACCTTTTCTTCTCACCTATGGGAATATATTTCTAGAAAAAGGGAAACTCACCAAAATGTTGCCTCAGCATCACACAGGAAGACTGGCTACCATTCTTTCATGCAGCACGCCTTTGTCTCGAACTCCTGGCCTCAAGCCATCCTCCCACCATGGCCTCTCAAAGTGCTAGGGTTAGAGGTGGGAGCCAGCACAACTTTGTTGAATTCTGTACTGGCTTCTCTGCCAAGTCCTGGGAGTACAAAGATAATTCAGAAAGTCCTTCCCTTGAGGAGCTTGCATCTATGATCCGAAAAAGTGTTCTGTGTGAGTAAACAATCAAGCCTCAAAAGCTATAAGCATAATTGGAATCCAAAAATATCACAGCAGAAATGAACACAGCTGCAAGGTAAATGTTGACCACACAGCTGGGCCTTCAGTGATGCTGCCCAGAGGCAATAGGGAATTTTGGAGCGTACTTAGCTGTCAGTTGAGTCCTCAGAAACCCCAATGCTAGAGTAAAGATGGCCTTGACTCCAAAGTAATGAAAGTCAAGATGTAGCTAATAGAATTGATAGAATGAAGCTGATACTCCCAAACAATATTTGTTGCCTAACTTCCTGCTATAAGTGGTTTGGTGTAACTGACTTTGCTTGGCCTCTCCTCAGAACCACCAGAGTGACTTCGGATGGATTATTAGGCTTCTTCCATCTTGGGTTACTTCTTGAGCCCCACTCTTTGGCAACGACTAGCTTGGAGGTTCCTGCTGCAGTGTCAGGATTGGGCCAATGGGAATGCCTCTATTTTCAGGTTTCTCACAGGTGGAGATGACAGAATGACACCTTGTATTTCTAGACTCTTTTATGTATATTTCACATATATTTTAAACATTCTGGGCCTGGCGTGGTGGCTCATGCCTGCAATCCCAGCACTTTGGGAGACCAAGGTGAGTGGATCCCCTGAGGTCAGGAGTTCGAGACCAGCCTGGCCAACATGGTGAAACCCCATCTCTACTAAAAATGGAAAAATTAGCAGGGTGTGGTGGCTTGCGCCTGTAATCCCAGCTACTCAGGAGGCTGAGGCAAGAGAATCACTTGAGTTCTGGAGGCGGAGGTTGCAGTGAGCCAAGATTGCACCATTGCACTCCAGCCTGGGCAACAAAAGCGAAAAAAAAAAAAGAAAACTCCATCTCAAAAAAAAAAAAAGAAATTCTGACTCACCTGCAAATTGAAGAATGATGTAGTCGGTAGCTGGAAATCAGCTGCATTTTTAAAATTTCTGGCAGTGTTACCTCCATCTCACTTCCTTTACCTATCAAACTGTAGTTATTTAACAAATGCTAAATCAAAAAAACAAAGATTCTGATAGTGTCAGAGAGAAAGCTCTCCCAGAAAGCTACTTTCTGAAAAGTCCAACCAGGTTGTTCTTTAAGTGTTTTGGTCCATGGTGTAGCAAGGCAGATTTAGAGAGCAAAGAATAGATACAATGTGATTTTTTTCTTGAGACAGAGTCTTGCTCCATTGCACAGACTGGATTGCAGTGGCTGGATCTCGGCTCATTGCAACCTCTGCCTCCCAGGTTCAAGCAATTCTCCTGCTTCAGCCTACCGAGTAGCTGGGATTACAGGCGTGCGCCACCACACCTGGCTAATTTTTGTATTTTTAGTAGATGTGGGGTTTCGCCATGTTGGTCAGGCTGGTCTCTAACTCCTGACCTCAAGTGATCTGCCCACCTCAACCTCCCAAAGTGCTGGGGCAGGCATGAGCCACAGTGCTTGGCCACAATGTGATCTTTAAAATAGCTCAAAGAGGCCACCCTAAAGGAAAATGAGTATTTGATCATAAAATTAAGTACAATTTAAAAATTCAGTTATGCCATAATCCCAGCACTTTGGGAGCACAAGGTGGGAGGATTGTGTGAGCTCAGGAGTTTAAGACCAGCCTGGACAACATAGCAAGACACTGTCTCTACTAAAACTTAAAGAAAAATAAGAAAAAGGCATGGTGGTGCATGTCTGTAGTCCCAGCTACTCAGGAGACTGAGGTGGGAGACTTGCTTAAGCCCAGCAGTCAAGGCTGCAGTGAGCCATGAGTGTGCCACTGCATGCAGCCTGGATGACAGAGCAAGACACTGTTTCAAAAATAAATTAAATAAATAAATAAATGTTAAATTCTTAGCCAGGTATGATGCCTCACACCTGTAATCTCAGCACTTTGGGAGGCCAAGGTGGGAGGATCACTTGAGCCCAGGAGTTTGAGGCTCCAGTGAGCTATGATAGCTTCACTTCACTACAGCCTGGGTGACAGAACAAGCCTCTGTCTCTAGCTAACTAAATAAATAAATACTCATTTCTTAAGAGAAACCTTCAGTAATTACCATGTGATCGGGACTGAAATGTATGAAGGCAAACTGTCTGGGTTCAAATCCTGGCTCTGCCACTTCCTAGCTGTGTGACCTTAAGCAAGCTACTTAATTTCTCTGTGTCTCAGTATTTTTTCCTTATCTGTAAAGTGGAGATGATAGGACCTCCAGCCTGGGCCACAGAGCAAGATTCTATCTCAAAAAATAAAATAAAATGAGAGACACCAGAGAGCTCCCTCATGCCTTCTCCCCCTTGAGGACACAGTGAGAAGATGCCCAACTATGAATCAGAAAGTGACCTTTGGGCCGGGCACGGTGGCTCACACCTGTAATCCCAGCACTTTGGGAGGCCGAGGCAGGTGGATCACGAGGTCAGGAGATCGAGACCATCCTGGCTAACACGGTGAAACCCCGTCTCTATGAAAAATACAAACAATTAGTCGGGCGTGGTGGCAGGCGCCTGTAGTCTCAGCTACTTGGGAGGCTGAGGCATGAGAATCACTTGAACCCAGGAGGCGGAGCTTGCAGTGAGCCAAGATCACGCCACTGCATTCCAGCCTGGGCTACAGAGGGAAAAAAAAAAAGTGACCTTTGGCCAGACGTGGAGGCTTACACCTGTAAACCCCGTGCTTTGGGAGGCCGAGGTAGGAAGATTGCTTGAGGCCAGGAGTTCAGAACCAGCCTGGGCAACATAGCAAGACCCCTGTCTCTTAAAAAAAAAAAAAAAAAGGCCCTCCCCAGACATGGAATTTTTGATCTTGGACTTCCCACCCTCCAGAACTGTGAGAAATACGTTTCTGTTGTTTATAAACCACCCAGTCTATGGTATTTTCATTATAGCAGCCTGAACCAACTAAGATAAGGGTATTCATGGAAGTGAGGAAAACAAACAATGTCTTTATGGGAACTCCAGAAAGCCACTCAGCCAGTCCTCAAGGTTAGCACAGGAACATCATACCACCCTGGAAGGTGGCCATTAGTCAGGAACTAGAAGGTCATTCAGGACACTGACCAGCTGTTGTGGCCATACCATCTCCTCATCCCTTTGCAGCAGGTTGGGTTGGTTTCTACTTAGAGCCGAATCTGTTTCTTTTTTTTTTTTTTTTTTTTTAATTATCTTTACTATAAGGGAAAAAACACAGTAAAACAGACCTGGTAGGTGGTAGGGGTGGAAGACACAGAAAAATATAATGACCAGACAAGCTGCCTAGACATGGCTTCCTGCGAGGGAGGACCGTGAGTTGGCCTTTACCTCACCTGCTTTCCTGATTCAGAGAAACTTTCCCTTAGCAAGACTGGGCCCAGGAGCTCCATTTTCCAATCTCTTCTCTTCCTGGGTGTTTAGGAAAGGGTGTATGGTTCTCCAGCTTTGAAGATATTGAAGACAATATGGAGAAAAAGGGAAGGATGTTATAGCCCTTTGTTTCAATGCCTTCCCCAGCTCTTGCCCTCAGGATTTGTTGATGCTGCAGATAGGAACCCCATGGAATTGGGGCAGCCTAGGCAGCAATAGGCTAAACAATGAGGCTGTATTGATGAGGAAGGAAGCAGCATCACACCTGGCTTGGAAGCTGTCAGGAGGTAGAGTGCCATAGGAGAGATGCTAAGGAACTTTCGGGCAGAGGTACCTGGAGCCTGTAGTCCATCTGCTCCCAGAGTGTCAGTAGCCAAGCCTTTCCTTGTTAAGGGGGTCTCAAAGGATGTCCCTTTCCCCATATGCAGGAAGTACATAGCCTGCCAGCTTCAGAAGCCTGTCCAGCTAGAGGTGTGGTGCTCACTTCCACGCCTGTAGGTGTTTGTCCAAGAGTCAACCTGAGATTCAAACCCAAGGCCTTCTAGGCCCAAAACAAGTAAGCAAGTAGCAGCCCAGGAAGTCAAACCAAGATCTGCGAGGTTCCAAAATGCCAGCTCCTCGCTTCTTCCTTTCTCAGCCTACCAACATAACTGCTTGGAGAAGCCTGCACAAGTCACGTGTTTGCCAGTCCCCACTGTCTCATTCCAATGCTGAGTTGCCTCTGGGATAGAGCAAGTCTTCCTTTGCTCCCTGTAGCTATTAGGGCCAGATAGAGACAGAGGGCAGGTGTGGGTGGGATGGAGGATCCCCTTTCATTCACACTCAGCAGGTGGCTTTCTTGAGCTTATTTTTTCCCTTTAAAGCTGTCCTAATTGCTATTTTAATCAGATTTTGTATTCCTATAAATCTAAGGTGGAGGTTGGGGAGAAAAGAGAGGAAGGTATGGTGAGATGTCTACTGAACTTGCTCCTGCCAAGGCCCCTCCCCATATACTCTCAACGAAAGTTGCAGGTGAGTCTCCCATGCTGGGAGTCAGAATCCGGCAGAGCCTCAGGCAGCAGGGAGCTATAGTTAGAAAGAGCACAATCGCAGAACCCCCGTGACCTGCAGCTGCTGGCCTCCTGGAAGCTTCCTTTGTTACTCTTGGTTGGAAGACTGTTGTTACTATGCTCTTTTAACTATATTCACAGGGTCTAGGATTGGGTTAGAGAAAGGATGAGGGGGCAGGTGGGAGGAAAAAGGCTGAATGAGTGCTGGGAAGCGAGGCATCTGAAGGGACTCCTTCATGGTCATGTCTAGTCTGATATTCAGAGCATTATTGATTTTTTTTCTTCCAAAAATTACAAGTATTTTATTTTCAGCATCTTTTTCTAATTCTTCCTAATTATAATATGCTGTTATTTTACAGCCACCCATTCTCATTTTGTGGATATGATTCTCTACTGTAGTTTTCTGAGCACAAGAAATCAACTTTGGCTGCACATTGGAATATCTGAGAAGCTTAAAAATACTGATGTTGGCCGGGCGCGGTGGCTCAAGCCTGTAATCCCAGCACTTTGGGAGGCCGAGACGGGCGGATCACGAGGTCAGGAGATCGAGACCATCCTGGCTAACACGGTGAAACCCCGTCTCTACTAAAAAAAATAGAAAAACTAGCCGGGCGAGGTGGCGGGCGCCTGTAGTCCCAGCTCCTCGGGAGGCTGAGGCAGGAGAATGGCGTAAACCCGGGAGGCAGAGCTTGCAGTGAGCTGAGATCCGGCCACTGCACTCCAGTCCGGGCGACAGAGCGAGACTCCGCCTCAAAAAAAAAAAAAAAAGTACTGATGTTTGGGCCAGGTATGGTGGCTCATGCCTGTAATCCTAGCACTTTGGGAGGCTGAGGCAGGCGGATCATGAGGTCAGGAGGTTGAGACCATCCTAGCCAACGTGGTGAAACCCCATCTCTACTAAAAATACAAAATTAGCTGGGTGTGGTGGCAGGTGCCTGTAATCCCAGCTACTCGGGTGGCTGAGTTACAAGAATCACTTGAACCTTTGCTTCCACTCCTCCTGTCCTTGGACATCAGACTCCAGGTTCTTCAGCCCTTGGACTCTGGAACTTACATTAGTGGCCTTCTGAGGGATCTCAGGCCTTTGGCTATAGACTGAGGGCTGCACTGTTGGCTTCCTGCTTTTGAAGCTTTTGGACTTGAAATTCTGACTTAACTGATCAACAGTTAGGTCTAGGGAATATCTGTTCTGGGGAGTAGTGGGCAATGAACCCTGAAAAGCTCTGTGACATTATGATATAATAAAACATATATGTGGTTTTCCTCCCCAGTCCCTGGCACAGAACTCCTGAAACCCTTGTAATTTCCTGAGTGGCAGGGATGCAAGGTACATCGTTTGTTCTAATATTTGGTCTTGGACTCTGGTTCCTGACAAAGAGCTCCTAAATCCTTGGGAATTTCCTGGGTACTAGAAGGGTCATTTGTTCTATTAATAATTAGGCAACTCTTGGGGGGGCTCCTGGATAGCTTTGGGATGGGAACTGGTCAGCAGAAAGACCAAGCCATGGTTAGAAGCTTGGAACATTCAGTCCCATCCCCTGTTCTCCCCAGGAAGGGGAGCAGAGCTGGAGATTGAGTTAATAACCCATCATGCTGATGTGATGAAGCCTCCATAAGACTACAAGGCTCAGAGAGCTTCTAGGTTGGTGAACACATCTGCATGCTAGAAGGGTGGTGCACCCCAAGTCTTGCCCTCAGGACACGTTTGGACTCACTCTGTGTACCTCTTCATCTGGCTGTTCATCTGTATTCTCTATCATATCCTTTATAATAAGCTGGTAAAGAGGCCAAGCATGGTGGCTCATGCCTATAATCCCCACACTTTGGGAGGCCAAGGTGGGAGGATCACTTGAGTTCTGGCAACACAATGAGACCCCATCTCCACGAAAAATAAAAACTTAGCCAGGCTTGGAGGTGCACACCTATAGTCCAGGTACTTGGGAGGCTGAGGTGGGAGGATCACTTGAGCCTGGAGGTCGAGGCTGCAGTGAACCATAGCCATGCCATTTTGCTCTAACCTGGGAGAGAAAGCATGACCCTGTCTTGGAAAAAAAAAAAGCTGGCAAACACAGGTAAACATAAGTGTTTCCCTGAGTTCTGTGAGCCATCATAGCAAATGGGTGCCTCCAATTTGTAGCCAAGTTAGAAGTGTGAGTAACCTAGGGACTCACTAGCTGCAATTGGCATCTGAAGTTTGGGGGTAGTTTTGTGGGACTGAGCCCTTAACCTGTGGCATCTGCAGTCACTCCAGGTAGTTAGTGTCATAATTAAATTGTGATACACCTAGTTGGTGTCCAAAGAGTTGGAGGATTCTTTGGGGTAGAATAAGCCCTGAGACATTTTGTGTCAGAAGGGTTGAGTGTACTAGAGCAAAACAGTGTGTGTTTGTTTCCTGTTTAAGCTCCCAGGTGATTTTAGCGTGCAGCTAAGACTGAGAGCTGTCTTGAGGATATGAAGTCACTACTTTTCAGGTCCTCATCATTCTGGTCAGTCTCTTTTCTCAGACGCAAGTCCCCACTTTTGTTGAGATTTTCTCTTTTTGATGGCATGGGCCATTTTCAGAGGCTGACCAAGCTTACCTTCTGCCACGTGGGCTACACCTCTGCCTGCACCCTGGGCTTCAAGTCCTACCTGGAGGTGAGGAGCTGGGGCCTCTTGGCTTACTTGTGGTTTCCTATCTCCTCAATTCCTTGACGAATGCTGCCCAGCCTTTAGAAAGAGGGTCCTTCCTTGTTTTCAAAAGTGGCTGTATTGTCTTTCACACCCCTCTCTTCCTTCCTTCCTTCTCTCTTTCTTGTTTTTTGTTTTTTTTGTTTTTGTTTTTTGTTTTTTTTTTTTGAGACAGAGTCTTGCTCTGTCACCCAGGCTGGAGTGCAGTGGCCGGATCTCAGCTCACTGCATGCTCTGCCTCCCGGGTTTACGCCATTCTCCTGCCTCAGCCTCCCGAGTAGCTGGGACTACAGGCGCCCGCCACCTTGCCCGGCTAGTTTTTTGTATTTTTTAGTAGAGACGGGGTTTCACCGTGTTAGCCAGGATGGTCTCGATCTCCTGACCTCGTGATCCACCTGTCTCGGCCTCCCAAAGTGCTGGCCTTCTCTCTTTCTTTTTGTATCTTTAACAAAATCTCTTCCTGGGGTCTTATGAAGGAGATTTCAGCAAGAGTTTAGTCCACATTCCTGAAATCTGGGGATTTTACTTTTTAACTTTATATATTTCTGTGTTATTTGAATTATTTTGCCACAAATACATTGCTCTTGTAATATTTTGTCAAATATTTTTATTAAAAAATTATATTAATAAGGCCTACGTAATAACCTTTAAAATGTTTATGACATAATGCTAAGGGAAAAGGCAGACATATGTGCAGGAGGATCACAACAATGTAAAAAAGGATCATGACAAAAAACGAACTTTATCCATAGATGACAGGCTGGAATGGGCTGGGCACCATGGGTCACGCCTATAATCCCAGCACTTTGGGAGGCCAAGGCAGGTGGATTGCTTGCGGCCAGTAGTTCGAGACCAGCTTGGCCAACATGGCAAAAACCTCATCTCTACTAAAAATTAAAAAATTAGCTTGGTGTGGTGGTGCACACCTGTAATCCCAACTACTCAGGAGGCTGAAGTAGGAGAATCACTTGAACCGGGCAGGCAGAGGTTACAGTGAGCTGAGATCGGGCCACTGCACTGCAGCCTGGTTTACAGAGTGAAACTCTGTCTCAAAGCAAAAAAAGACAAAACAAAAAAAGAAATAGTGCTTATGCTTATGTGATGAGATAAATGCTTACTTATGTGTGGGAAAGTCTTTTGTTCTTTATGCATTTTTATTATATGTATATATATATTTTAAAGAGTACATTCTCCTTTTACAATGGGTGGTAAATTGAACCACTCATGTTGAATGAGTTTAGTCAACTGCAGAAGTTACATATCATAAGAAACAGTTTGTGGGAGACACCCAGGCTCAAAGGAGCTACTGGGGTGTATCCCAAGAAAGGTGTGACGGGAATGTGGTTATTGTTAGGACACAAATAACACTGTCAACTGTGGTTTGTTTTTTTTTTGTTTTTTTTTTTGAGACGAACCAGACTGGAGTGCAGTGGTGTGATCTTGGCTCACTGCAACCTCTACTTCCTGGGTCCAAGCGATTCTTCTGCCTCAGCCTCCTGAATAACTGGGATTACAGGTGCCTGTCACCACAACCAGCTAATTTTTTTTTTTTTTTTTTTAGTAGAGAGGGCGTTTCACTATGTTGGCCAGACTGGTCTTGAATTCTTGACCTGAGGTGATCTGCCTGCCTCGGTCACCTGAAGTGCTGGGATTGCAGGTGTGACCCACCATGCTCGGCCTGTCAACTGTACATTAATAAATAAGACATGAAACCTTAGTTTAGTGCACAATTGTGCTCCATTTACCTCCATTCCCCCTTTTCTCCATCAAGCCTACCTTGTATTTGTTTAGGCAGCCACCTTTCAATAACCCATGAAGTGTCTGGAGCTCCACCCTCTGCTCAAGAGGAACGGCACATGACCCAGGCCTCTGCCAATCAGCATTTCACATTCCTCATGATCGATTCAAAGGTGAGCAAGTAATTGAAGTCAGTTAAATTAGTGCCACTGCAAGAGGCTCTTCCCCACCCCAGTATTGCCATGGTTTTGATATGGTTTATCCACACAAAACTCACATTGAGGCTTGGACTCCAGTGTGGCAGTATTGGGAGGTGGTGCCTTTAAGAGGTGATTAGATTGTTAAGAGGGATGAATGCCTTACTCTTGCAGTGAGTTCTTGTTCTCTCAGTTCTGGATTAGTTCCCATGAGAGTGGGTTGTTATAAAGCAAGGCTGCCTCTTGCATTTGGTCTCTTTTGCTTGCCCTTCTACTTTTCTGACACACTGCAATGCAGCAGGAGGCCCTCACCAGATGCAACTGCCTGATCTTGAACATCCCAGTCTCTAGAACTGTGAGCCTAATAAACCTCTTTTATAAATAACCCAGTCTCAGGTATATTGTTATAGCAACAGGAAAAGGATTAAGACATATGTTGTACTTGAACCTTAATGTGCTTGAACTTGAAACTTGATGACTGCAGCAGCTATAGCCATCTTACTTCCATGTGAAGCCTGAGAATTAAGCAACACATGGAAGGGAACACATCATTTGGGCCCCGATTTGGCCATGAGCTGCCCTTAGATTTTTTTTAGTTATGTGAGCCAATACATTTCCTAAAACAGGTAAAATTATGTTTTTAGACACTGATAACCAAAACAGTACAAACTATGCTTATGGAGATTTGCTTTAAAAAGGAGAACTAGAGAGAGAGAATTTGTTGCCTTTTGACCAATGCTTCCTTGAGAGAGCTGATATTCTTTTTTTTTTTTTTTTTTGAGGCAGAGTCTCGCTCTGTCACCCGGACTGGAGTGCAGTGGCCAGATCTCAGCTCACTGCAAGCTCCGCCTCCCGGGTTTACGCCATTCTCCTGCCTCAGCCTCCCGAGTAGCTGGGACTACAGGCGCCGGCCACCTCGCCCGGCTAGTTTTTGTATTTTTAGTAGAGACGGGGTTTCACCGTGTTAGCCGGGATGGTCTCGATCTCCTGACCTCGTGATCCGCCCGTCTCGGCCTCCCAAAGTGCTGGGATTACAGGCTTGAGCCACCGCGCCCGGCCGAGAGAGCTGATATTCTGATTCCTGACCTCAAGCCACTATTTGATTGGCAGATGTACGCTTATGCACTGCATAATGACATTTTGGTCAATGATGGGCGCTTGAGCCCAGGAGGTCAAAGCTGCAGTGAGCTGTCATTGCGCCACTGCACTCCAATCTAAGTGACAGAGTCACTTGTCTCAAAAAAAAAAAAAAAAATTGGCCAGGCGCAATGGCTCACACCTGTAATCAATCCCAGCACTTTGGGAGGCCAAGGAGGGCAGATCACGAGGTCAAGAGATAGAGACCATCCTGGCTAACACAGTGAAACCCTGTCTCTACTAAAAATACAGAAACAGAATTAGCCAGACATGGTGGCAGGTGCCTGTAGTCCCAGCTACTCAGGAGGCTGAGGCAGGAGAATGGCATGAACCCAGGAAGCGGAGCTTGCAGTGGGCCGAGATCGCATCACTGCACTCCAGCCTGGGCGACAGAGTGAGACTCCGTCTCAAAAAAAAGAAAAAAAAAAGATACATCTTTTCTATGCTTAGATGTGTTTATATACACAAATACTATTGTGTCACAATTGCCTACAGTATTGAGTACAGTAACATGCTGTGCAGGTTTGTAGCCTAGAAGCAATAGCCTCTACCATATAGGTTAGGTGTGTAGTAGGCTAAGCCATCTAGGTTTGTGTAGGTATACTCTATGATATTTGAACAATGACAAAATCACTTAATGATGCATTTCTCAAAACATGTCCTCATCTTTAAGTGATGCATGACTGTGTATCTCCTCTGAAGAAATAGCCATTCATTTGATTAGCCTAGTTTGATGAAACTATCTCATCATGAAACCCAACTCCTATTTCTGATTCCAGGTTTACCAAGCTGTCTTCTGATCTGTGGTTTAGCCCTTTGACTGCACTGATTATCAGGCAGGCACCCTCCCATTATGCGTGAACACACTGGCATTACGTTTGTTCAGTCAGCCTTTCGCAAGTTTGTTTAAACAATTAGTTGCTAGAGCATGCATGTAATAGAAACCTTGAGATTCTGGCTTCAAAACTGAGAACAGTCCCAGCTCCATGGTGACCCACTGTAATATGGAAGAGCCAACTAAGTTGAGACTCTGTATCTCTCTTTAACTTCAACAAGGTCATTCACCTAAAAGGAGGACTAATAAAGACAGAGTGTGTATGTTTGTTATGTGATCCAGACAGTACTGGTCAGCCCTGCAACATGGTAGTCCTGGGTTTGTACAGCTACTGTTTTTGGTGTAGTCTTGGGCAGACCACCATCTCCGTAAGCCTCTATTTTGATTCTTCTACTATAAAGTGGTAAAAATAACACTTTTTGCATGTGGTTATTGCAAAAACTAAAAGGAATGACATACATGAAGTCTAGGCAAAATAAAATAATAACTACTCAGAGGCAGATTTTCCATGAAGTTAATAAAGTTTCCTGGGCCCTAATAATGTGTTCACATAGTCCTTTGGTTTCATAAAAATTGTAAATTCAAGATATCTTTGCTATTCTTTTTTTTTTTTTTAAGACAGGGGATCTCACTTTGTCACCCAGACTGTAGTGCAGAGGCACGATCTTGGCTCACCGCAATCTCCACCTTCCAGGCTCAAGCGATTCTCCTGCCTCAGCCTCCTGAGTAGCTGGGATTACAGGTGCATGCCACCACTGCCTGGCTAATTTTTGTATTTTTAGTAAAGACAGGTTTTCACCATGTTGGCCAGGCTGGTCTCGCAACTCCTGACCTCAAGTGATCCACCCACCTCGGCCTCCCAGAGTGCTAGGATTTACAGGCATGAGCCACCACATCCAGCCAATTTTTCTTAAATCAAGTCCCCCAAATCTTGTACTGGTATTATTTCATTATCATGATCTCATTTAAACCTCACAACAATACTAGGAAATAGCTATGGTTGTTACCATTTTACAAATGAGAAAATTGAGGCTTATGGATATTAAGTAACTTTTCTAAGATCATACTATGAATGGTAGAGCCAAGATTCAAACCGAGGCGGGCTGCATCCAGAGAGGGTCCAGGGTCCACGTCTTAATCAATCACCTGGTTTCCTAAATGTGCCTGTACTGAAGAGTCACCAAAGGGCACTTATTAAAGCACAGATTCCAGAGTCCACCTCAGAGATAGCAAATCAGGGTCCCTAGGGGAGGGACCTAGTTTCTGTGGAGGTTTCTACTCATGAACCTCTGCTCCAGTGAGCTGTATTTGTCTGTCTGTCTCCAATCTTGGGGGCAGCAGTTTTTCCTGTGTCCTCACCTTTCTTACAGATGCAAGAAGAGTTGTTGAGTTTTCAGCCTGTCCTGCTTTGTAGTTGCTATTAAGATAGAATGGCAACTTCCAAGCTCTTTACGTGCAGAAGCAGAAACCAGAGGTCCTATCCAAAATAGTTTTAAATTGTATTGACCTTACACAAAAGTAGAGCAATGTGCTGAATCCCTGTGTATCCATCACCTAGGTTCAACAATTTTTATAATTTTGCTAATTTTGAGAAGCAGTTTAAAAATTCAGAGACCAGTTCTTAACAGTTGAAAAAACAGAGAGTTAAAATAGTCATTCAAATAATTTGGGAAATGACATTAATTATTTTTAAGTAAATTACCAAAATGATTTGTGCAAGAGCTTACAAATAGCATAAAACAAAAAACCAATAATGTTAACTACTTTGGTAGCTCTTTTGTGTAGTATCACTTTACTCAAATCCCCCCCAATACTCTATTATGTGAGGAGAAATCTATTTTTTATTACATTTCCTTCTGAATCTCAGAGAGCAAAACAGTCCAATTCAATCACCAAACTTGTGGAGTCCATAGGGCGTTCCCTTGTGCTACAGGAGACCAGAAAGGAGTTGTAAAGCTTAGCCACAGTTATTTGGAAGACTTTATTGGGAAAGTGGTGTTTGAGTGGCATCTATTAAGAGTAGACTTTATGTCTAAAGCAGATGTGGAAGGAGCAGAATTTCAGGTTGAGGGAACTTCATGTACACAGATGGGAGAGAAGGTGTAGAGTTTGGGGGTGTGGTTACATAATAGTGTTTGTGATGGAAGGGTAATTTAAGAGCTGGATGGGTCTTAAAGGTGACATCATGGAGCAGAGGTTAAAGGCATAGGTTCTGCTGGCAAACAGACCTGTCTGGTTACCTCCTGCCTCAGGTGACAGTGCTGATTGCCAACCTAAGAGCCATTCCCAATGTGTGTTCCTTAGTGGTAGAGCTGCCTTCCTCTCTAAAGGTTGGAAATGCTAGATACTCATTTACCAGCCTCCTTTGCAGCTAGGGGATGGACATGTAATCCAAGTCTGGCCAAAAGGACCTGAAGGGAAATCTGGAGGGGAGTTCTAGAAATAGTTTCCTCCCTAATCAAAAAAAGACACTATAGCAAAAACTTCTTTTTGCCTCTGAACATAGCTGTGTGATGGTGTGAGCACTGGAGCTATGGCAGCCAACCTGTAACCATGAGGAGAAGCTGCTGATGAAAGCCAAGGTGCTGAGGCTAGCGGAGGAGATAATATAAAGTATTTAGTGCTTGATGACATCATTATGCCACTCTACTTATGCGACTCTTTGGAACATCAGATTGTGTAAAATGATGCATTTTCCTGATTATTTAGGCCATTTTGATTTGCATAACCCCTGGGTTAATATCAGCCCAGAAAGTAGAAAAGAAAAACAATAATTATATATATATATATATATATATATATATGTTTTTTTTTTTCTTTTCTGAGACAGAATCTCATTCTTTCGCCCAGGCTGGAGTGCAGTCAGTGATGTGATCTCAGCTCACTGCAACCTCCGCCTCCCAGGTCCAAGCAATTCTCCTGCCTCAGCCTGCCAAGTAGCTGGGATTACAGGCAAGTGCCACCATGCCTAGCTAATTTTTGTATTTTTAGTAGAGACGGGGTTTCACCATGTTGGCCAGGCTGGTCTCAAACGCCTGACCTTGTGATCTGCCTGCCTTGGCCTCCCAGAGTGCTGGGATTACAGGTGTGAGCCACTGTACCCTGCAACAATATATTTTTATACAATTTTGTACAATTTTCTTTTTTTCTTTTTTGAGATGGAGTCTCACTCTGTCACCCAGGCTGGAGTGCAGTGGTGCGATTTTGGCTCACTGCAACCTCTGCCTCCCAGGTTTCGAGTGATTCTCCTGCCTCAGCCTCCCGAGTAGCTGGGACTACAGACGTGTGCCACCATGCCTGGCTAATTTTTTGTATTTTTAGTAGAGATGGGGTTTCACCGTGTTAACCAGGATGGTCTCAATCTCCTGACCTCATGAACTGCCTGCCTCAGCCTCCCAAAGTGCTGGGATTATAGGTGTAAGCCACCTCGCCCTACACAATTTTCTATTTTTAAAAAATCTCATGTTCAGCAAAATCACGCATCACAAGCTTTGTGGAAAAAATAGGGTTAAGGGCAGACCACTCAAAACATTAAGAAGTTTGTAAGTAGAGCCCTGATAAAAACAACTGTCCTAATAAATATCTTGACACAGTTTGTTCTCTATTGGTGCTTGCAGCTAACCACACAGCCAGGCCTTCCTTTGCAGCTTTATATCCGGGTACACCTGTTTCCTCCTGAGACGTGAAGGTCCTTGAGGACATTTGCTTCCGGGAGAGACAATTGTCACCAAAATTAAAAATACGATCTAGAGGTAGCTTTCTGAAATCATTTTAAACATAAAGAGATATGACTTCAAAATTTTTCATCTGAACTCTCAATTTCCTTTAATAGCTTAATATAGTGAAAAATTGAGAGGTTCTTGAAACCACTAAGTCTAATAAAAGAATGCAGTTCCACGGGTTTTCGGTTTTCTGCTTTTTCCTTAGGGTCCTCAAAGATGAGGAAGGCTTTCTCTTTGTGAGAAAGCTCTTTCTAGTCACTTCAAAACATACTGGAAAAATAGCATATGAGCTAATTTGGTTTCTGTGATATGATGAGTCTATTCCCCTATTACTTGTCACATGAGAGCAACTTAGGACTAAGAAAACACCAGTGTGGTTAAATGGTAAATTTTATATTGTGTGTATTTGGCCACTATGTATATTTAAAACTTGAGCATCTACAGGAGCTCTTGTGTATGTGGACTATACCTATCAATATTTAGTAGTCAGTAAAACTGGGATTTTTTTTTTTTTTAAACAACACCATTATGATGATGCTAACATTGGTGTATCCACCACTCAGCTTCGGAAATCAAACTTCACTGATATACTTGATTCCCCATGTGTGTCCTTCCCTGAACGCATTCCTTTGTCCCCCAGAAGTACAAACTATACAGGATTCAGTGTTTATCATTCCCATGTCTGTCTTTATGGGTTTTCTAAATTTAGAATATCCCCAGAGACATATAGTTTAAAATTGTTAAGCCAGTGCAGCCATAACACAGTATGTGTATTATTTTAGAACTTTTATTGACTTGGTTCATCCACCCTTACAGATGCCATTGGTCACCCAGCCCCCTCCAAAGCAGAGGTGTAGTTCTCCCCAGTACTTTATTAGCTGCCTTGAGGTCTTGCTTCCAGTCCCTTCAGAAATTATGGTGGGGACACACACATACACATTAATGGAATAAACACTCTTCCCTCCTCTCCCTTGGGGCTCCCTCCCCCAAAGAGGTCCATTGTCCACAAGTACTCATCTGTGGGACTCAATATGTTCCCAACCACAACAGAGCATTACGTTAGAATAGGAGCTAACATGTATGGGAATCAGAGTATGTTTAGAATTACATCTTAGCACACTGAAAAATGCATTGGAAGAGCAGCCTTTATTGACAGAGACAGTCCTGGCTAATAGATCTGCCCAGTTTTAGGCTGCTTAGGGGAACTAGGGTCCTGGAATAAGAAGCCCAACCCCCTCCTATGAAGAGAGGAAAGCTGGAGACAAAAAGAGGAAGCGAGGCCGGGCGCGGGGGCTCAAGCCTGTAATCCCAGCACTTTGGGAGGCCGAGACGGGCGGATCACGAGGTCAGGAGATCGAGACCATCCTGGCTAACATGGTGAAACTAGCCGGGCGAGGTGGCGGGCGCCTGTAGTCCCAGCTACTTGGGAGGCTGAGGCAGGAGAATGGTGTAAACCCGGTGGGCGGAGCTTGCAGTGAGCTGAGATCCGGCCACTGCACTCCAGCCTGGGCCACACAGCGAGACTCTGTCTCAAAAAAAAAAAAAAAAAGAGGAAGCGAGAGATGAATTGCAAAAAACTAATCAGATTGGGACCTCAAGGTAACATTTTGCATAATAAGTTCTAACGATGTTTTCTTGTTTACATCAGCCTCCTCCTCTTAGCCTGTCTTACTAGGCTGGTGTTTAATTCCAATGCTTCTAAGTTAATTTATTCAACTTTATTATCCTTACTATAGTAGCCTCCACTAGGGTTCTCCCCTACCTCTCAAAGATCGCATCTAAGTGTGTATAAAGCTATTAGATAGAGGAGAGGAATCAGGATGAACTTCACAGCATTTTCATATTACCTGTGGGTTTTGGAGCCTATGCTTCGGCAGCTGAAGCTGAACTGTGTGGTTGTTGCTAACATTGATGTATCCACCACTCAGCCTCAGAAATAAAACTTTACTGATATCATTCAACCCCATGTGTGTCCTTCTCTGAATGCATTGCTTTGTCACCCAGAGGTAACAGCTATCCAGCATTCAGTGCTTATCATCCCCATGTCTTTCTTTATTGGTTTTCTAAATTTGGAATATCCCTGGAGACAACTTTGGCAACTGAAGCTGAACTGTGATGGTTGTTGACCTCTGATGTGCTACTTTTTAATCAAGAACTTATTTTCCCTCTTTCTCTCTCAGCTCCCACAGGCCCATTCTGATGACTCATGACTTGTATACACAGAACAACAGAGAAAAGAAAAATAGAATTAGATAAATGAGCAGGGGCAACAGTGAGGGCTATGTCTTACAAAGAACCATTTTTAATTAAATTATTTTTCTCTCTTGAAATTCTTTTTTTCCCTCAAAAGTGGGAAAAATTCTCAAATAACAACAGCAAACCAAGAAAGCAGCTTAGTCTGCACTGCATTTGCATTTCTTAGTTTCATTCCCTATTTAAAAATGTTGTAGGCAAATGTATTTTGACAGTGGGAATGAACATGCACTTTAAAATTATGGGACCTAGTAGATTTACTAGAATGAGCCCTGACTGGGAGCCAGGGGACCTGGCTTTGAATGGTCCCAACCCAAGCACTTAATTACTTTAGTTTCTTCACTTATAAAATTAAATACACCATCTACTACTGATGAATGAATAAACAAAATATGATATATCTACAGAAGGGAATATTGTTCAGTCACAAGAAGGAATGAAGTATGGACATGTGCTACAACGTGTGTTGCTAAGTGAAAGAAGCCAGACACAAAGACCATACATTTCACGATTCCACTTACATGAAATGTACAGAATAGCTAAATCTAAGGACGTAAAGTAGGTTAGCTAATGGGTACATGTTTCTTCCTGGGTTGGTGAAATGTTCCAAAATTGATTGTGCTGATGGTTGTATTTAAAACTCTGCATATACTGAAAACCATTTAATTGCACATTTTAAATGAGTGAATTGTATGATATGTGAATTATATCTCAATAAAGTTTTTCAAAAAAAAAGAGAGAAAAATGAAACAGTGATTTCTACCCAGCCCAGATATGTTGTGAGGCTCAAATGAATTGTTTTTACAAATAAGAAAACCACTTGAAACTATACAATGAAAATTATTTTTAGACTTAATTATTCCTTAAACTCGAGGCTGATATACTGAAGGAATTTTTCCAGTGACAATTGGCATTTCTATAGAGCAGAATTGTACCTCTGCTTACAGCTCTGTGGATGAAGATCAGGGAGGAGGAGCAGTTTAAAGTTGGTGAGAGTGTTGAGGGGAGGGAACAAATGACTGGCTTGTAAGATCCTTGAGGTCAGGGATTATTTTTATCTTGTTCTCTTTTATAATCCCAGTGCCTAGTACAATGCCTGACTCAATAAATGTGAATGAGCAAATAATGAATCAGTGGTCAAACTAATGAATTAGGGGTCTGACTGAAAATGATGAGGCACTTTCAGTCAGCCAATAAACTTTTACCAGCCAACAAATTCAGATTCTTATTTTAATGTTGACAGTGACTTGGGCTTTTGGGGATTCTACCTATTCCTTTGCTAAGAGAGTGATAATTCTCTTTCACGTGTTGCACATCACAATGGTCTCTCTCTGTTACCCAAGCTGGAGTGCAGTAGCATGATCATGGCTCGCTGCAGCCTCAACCTCCTGTACTCAAGCGATCCTCCCACATCAGCCTCCTGAGTAGCTTTGACTATAGGTGCGCACCATCTCCCAAATAATTTGTTATTTTATTATTTTGTAGAGATAGGCTCTCACTGTGTTGCCCAGGCTGGTCTTGAACTGCTGGGCTCATGCAGTCCGCCTGCCTTGGCTTCTCAGAATGCTAGGATTACAGGTGTGAGCCACCACGCCTGGCCAAAAGTTTTAATGTAAAAAACTTCATCAGTGTTGTGGCTAAGATTCACTCTATCTTCTATTAGTTGTTATGAGTCAAGGAGAGGGTTGGCCTGCAGAACAAAATGATGACTTGGTCTAGTCATGCCGGGAGTCCTGAGTGACTGTGGAGCAAGCTGAGAGGTCTGCTTTGCTGAAAGACAAGGACAACACATTCATAGGGTGGTTTGGAATTAGGGCAACAATTTTGTGTGGTCCTGTCATTGTAGGTCACTGTGGTGGGACAGCAATCACCAGCCTTGGGGAGAATCAACCATTCTCTATTTCTCTATTTTTGCCATTTGGGAAAAGACTTGTGGGTTTGGGACTAAATTGACATCATGGCAAACAAGTGCCATTTACATCTGAAAAGCTGAAATCAAAAGGAGAGTAATTCTAGGGGAGAACACTCCACTTCCTCTGATGGGTTCTTGAGTTCCCTGCTCTCTTTTCATTAAACCTTTCCAAAAATAAAAAATAAAAATAAATCCTTGTCACCCAAAAACTCTAACTGGAACCCCTCTGAAGGACCACTCATGTCTTGTGTGTGAGTAACAGCCATGGAAACGTGGTTGAAGAACTGAACTTCAGGACCTGGACTGCCCAGAGCAACAGCTACTGCATTCAAGGCCTGGAAATTTCCATTTAGAAAATAAATCTGGCTTAAGAAAGGATTTCCTCATGACAGGGAAAAAATGGACAGTTGGTCAGCTTGACAAATGAGAGTTCCTCGTGACAACTGGTAAAGAAAAGCTCTAGGACACACAAGGGAAGTTTGAAACAGTGAAATTTAACTGGTGCCAAAGCTTCCTCACAGATAGATAACTCCAAGTTTCCCCATTTATGCTCAGACAATAAGCCCTTCCTATGCAGGAGACCTGACAACAGTGACAGCAGAAGGCTTATTTGTGAAGGGACTTTTCTTAACCTTTTATTTTCCTCCCTCTACTTCCAGTCACTTACTTGGACACATGTCCTGGAGCTGAACAGCAGTATACTCTAAACTTCAAAAACCTCTATAAAAAAATGACTTGTGTAAGGGAACTGTATATAACACACAAAGTAGATCATCTTTCCCTCCCCTCCTCCACTGATTTCTGCCAAAACAGACATCTGAAAAGCCAGGAAACCAAGAAAGAAACAAACACAAACCGCTAGTAAAACCAGCTCCCTTAATAAAAAATATCTTCCAATCTCCAGCTCCCTGATTTGATAAACACCTTAAAAAATGTTTGGCTATGACTTTTGATTATTCTGCCTGTGATGTTATTTACTTTAGATCATAAATCTGAAGACCAGGGGCTTGTGTTTGCTCAGGCCACAGTTTGAGTGATGCTGCAGCATGAACTCTGGAGTCAGGCGGAGGTAGGCTAGAATCAGACTCCATGTGTACCAGCTGTCTCAATTGGTAAACTGGGAAAGTGACAGCGGTTTCTAATTTTCATCTGTAAAACGGGGATAATAATAATAGCCTCAGATTTGCTATATGAATCTAATCAGCTTATGTATGTAAATGAGACCATAATCTAGAATAATCCCATACCTGTCCCTATCTACTCCCTTTTCTCTAGATAATCAATTTTATTTGTTTCTTATCATTCCAGAGATTCTTTACAGAAATATAAGCAAATTGAATAACTTCTTTTGCCTTCTTGCTTACATAAAAGGAGCATATAACTGCTCTGTGCCTTGTTTTTTCTCTTAATCTATCTTGGAAATCTTTTCATATCAGTACAAGAAGAGCTTACTCATTCTTTTTTTCTTTTTTTCCTTTTTTTTTTTTAAAGCAGCACGAGATTTAATTGTGTGGCTGTAGCACAGTTTATTTAACCATTCTTTATTGGAAGACATTTGGATTATTTCCAAACATTTCCTATAACAAATAAAGCTGCAGTGAATATTCTTATACATAGTGTCATTTTGCATGTATGTGAGTATAACTAAAGGGTTTATACATTTGAAGTTTTTAAAAACAACTTTATTAACATAAAATTTATTACAGTTGTAATTTGATGGCTTTTGCCAAATTGCCCTCCAAAGGGGTTGTACCATTTTGTACTACCCAGCAATGTATGAGGGTGTACAGTAAACTATTAGAAGTGGGCACTTACAGAAGGTAGGATAGGTGGGCCCAGAGAGAATTTCAACTGTCTTTAAAAATATGACATGTGGCCGGGCACAGTGGTTCACACCTGTAATCCCAGCACTTTGGGAGGCCAAGGGGGCGGATCACCTGAGGTCAGCAGTTTGAGACCAGCCAGGCCAACCTGGTGAAACCCTATCTCTACTAAAAATACAAAAATCAGCTGGGCGTGGTGGTGCGTGCCTGTAGTCCCAGCTACTCGGGAAGCTGAGGCAAGAGAATCCCTTGAACCTGGGAGGTGGAGGTTCCAGTGAGCCAAGATCGTGCCACTGCACTCCAGCCTGGCTGACAGAGCAAGACTCCATCTCAAAAAAAAAAAAAAAAAAAAAGACATGTTAAAAAAGTTTACATATAGGTCTATATTCTTATGGTAAAATGTGGTAAGAAATTAAAGTGCCCCTTGGTTAACACTCTTCTTCCCTTCAGCCAATCCCAGTCTTTCCCATGTTGTGAATTGTTTGGTGTGTCATAATAATTGTCAAATCCAGTGGCCATTTCTCAGTTCCTGTCCTCCTTGAGGTATCTAAAGATCTCTTCCCAAGATTCTCTCTTCCTTTGGTGTTCACGACACAAACATTCTTTTGGTTCGCTCATAATTCTGTGATCCTTTACCATCTTCTCTGGCTTCTCTTTCTTCTCTTGCCTTAAAAAACAGGCCTAATAATGGGCACTATTTGCTGAATGCCAGTGATGTACAAGAAAAACAGAACCCCAAACCACAAGGAGTTTAAGGTCTTAGGGTGTGGCAGATTGTTTGCAAAGGCGGTTGAGATAATTCCTCCTGCCTCTGTAAGTGTATTAGTTTACTAAGGTTGCTGTGACAAAATACCACAAACTGCATAACTTAAACAACAGAAACCTATTTGCTCACAATCTGGGAGGTTAGAAGTCCAAGATCAAGGTGTTTGAAGGGCTGGTTTCTTCTGGAGCCTCTTTTCTGAGGATTAGAGATGGCCATCCTCTCCTTTGTCTTCACATCGTCTTCCCTCTGTACCTGTCAGCAACCTCATCTCCTCTTCTTATAAGGATACCAGTCATGTTGGATTATGCCCACTCTAACAAGCTCATTTTGAACCTAATTACCTCTTCAAAGACCCTATCTCCAAATACAGTCACATCCGGAGGCACCAAAAGTTAGGACTTCAACATATGTGTTGGGAGGAACAATTCCGCCCATTCCTTAAGCATGCCCTTTACAGTATGATTTTGCTGTCGTTCCCAGTAAGGGGTTTAATCTCTTTCTTCACTTCCTAAGCTAGGTTGGCCTTGTGACTTGATTTGACCAATAGAATGTGGCAGAAGTGATGTTGAACAACTTCCAAGTCTAGACTTGCAGTTTCTACTTATACTTTCTTGAAACACTGCCCTGAGACCACCATGTAGAGATGGATGTTGCTATAACCTCCTGGAGGATAAGTGGGCATGGAGGAGGAGAGCTAATGCATCCCAGCCATCAATCAGCACTGACTGCCAATCATTTGAGTGAGGTCAGCTTGGACCGTCCAGCTGTTCTTGCCATCATCTGACTGCAGTTGCATGAGTAAGCCCAGGTAAGACAAGCTGAAGAAGTGCCCATCCAGCCCACAAAAATAACGAGAAAGAATACGCCGTAGTTGTTTTTAGCCACTAAAACATGATTATTATTATAAATCACTATTTTTACATACAACAGTCATTGATATTGGAGGAGACAGAGAAATTATACAAATAACTATCAACACATTAAGTTTCATAAAAGGAAAAATACATGTTGAGGCAAATAGTGGGAGCCAAATTCATGTGGGAAGGGGAGAAGGTCTTCTGGGAAAGGGATGTTTAAGTTGAGATGTTTATGATGAGTAGGAGTAGTGAGGCAAATTTGGGAGAGTAAAGGGTAGGAGGAGAAAGTATAGGTTAGATTCTATTCAAATACTCTTTCCCCTGCCCTGTGCTCCATGGGAAGAATATGTTTCCCTGCCCCATTTATGTTGGGCTTGGCCATGTGGTTTTCTTGAGCCAGTGGTTCATGGTTAGAAATGACCAATGTGTGGTTCTACTGGCCTCTGGGAGCTTCCAGTCATTCAGGGCCTTGAAAGCCATGTTAAAAATGATGGCCTGGGTGCGGTGGCTCACACCTGTAACCCCAGAACTTCGGAAGGCTGAGGTGAGCAGATCACCTGAGGTCAGGAGTTTGAGACCAACCTGGCCAACATGGTTAAACCCCATCTCTTCTAAAAATACAAAAATTAGCTAGGCATGGTGGCTGGCGCCTGTAATCCCAGCTACTAGGGAGGCTGAGGCAGGAGAATCGCTTCAACCTGGGAGGCAGAAGTTGCAGTGAGCGGAGATTACGTCAAGAGTGCAACTCCATCTCGAAAAAAAGAAAAAAAAAAGATAGACTTCGGTGGCTCGTGCCTGTAATTCCAGCACTTTGGGAAGCCAAAGTGGGATGATTGCTTGAGGTCAGGAGTTCAAGAGCAGCCTGGACAACACAGTGAGACTCTGTCTCTACAAAAATTAACAAATTAGCTAGGCATGATGGCATGTACCTGTAGTCCTAGCTACTAGGGAGGCCAAGGCAGCAGTATCACTTGAGCTTAGGAAATTGAAGTTACAGTGGGCTATCATGATGCCACTGCACCCCAGTCTGGGTGGAGACCCTGTCCAAAAAACCAAACCAAACAAACCAAATAAGACAAGAACACTATGGACCCTTATTCTGTGTAAAATGATGCAGCCGCTATGGAAACCAGCATGAAGCTTCCTCAAAAAAGTTAAAAAGTAGTACAATTCCGCTTCTGAATATATATCCAAAAGGATTCAAAGCAGGATCTCAAAGAGATCCATGTTCATTGTAGCATTATTCGTAATAGCCAAGAGGTGGAAACAATCCAATTGTCCATTGACAGGTGAATGGATAAACAAAATGTGATCTATACAGACAGTAGAATATTATGCAGCCTTAAAAAGGAGAGCCTGTCACATGCTACAAAACAGATGAACCTCAAGAATATTGTGCTAAGTGATAAAAATTAATAAAAGGACAAATACGGTGGCTCCACTCATATGAGGTATCTGAAGGAGTTAAAATGATAGAAACAGAAAGTAGAAAGGTAGTTGCTAAGGGCTGGGAGGAAGGAGGGGCAATTAGTGTTTAATGGGCATAGTGTTTCGTTTTGCAAAATGAAAAAATTCTGAAGATCTCTTGCGGCTGGGCGCGGTGGCTGAAGCCTGTAATCCCAGCACTTTGGGAGGCCGAGATGGGCGGATCACGAGGTCAGGAGATTGAGACCATCCTGGCTAACACGGTGAAACCTCGTCTCTACTAAAAAATACAAAAAGCTAGCCGGGCGAGGTGGCGGGCGTCTGTAGTCCCAGCTACTCGGGAGGCTGAGGCAGGAGAATGGCGTAAACCTGGGAGGCGGAGCTTGCAGTGAGCTGAGATCCGGCCACTGCACTCCAGCCCGGGCGACAGAGCGAGACTCCGTCTCAAAAAAAATCTCTTGCACAATAACATGCATATACTTAACATTCCTGAATTACACACTTCAAAATGGTTAGTGTTAAGTGTGTGTAACCACAATTAAAAATAAAATTTGAGCCGGGCATGGTGGCTTGCACCTGTAATCCCAGCTACTTGAGAGGCTGAGGCAGGATTGCTTGAGGCCAGAAATTTGAGCCCCCATCTTTAAAAATAAAATAAAACTTGAAAAAAAAAAGGCCAACTTTATTCTAAAAGCACTGAGAAACCACTTCAGGGTTTTAAACAGGGCAGTGACTTGCTCAGTATATCCTTGCCTTCAATAACTCATCCACCATTCCAGTTTCAGTTACCAAGTCTACTCTCAAATTTGGCTGGCCCTGACTTCCCTCAGTGTTCCAGGCTACATTGCTTACTCCCTTTTTTTGAGACGGAGTCTCGCTCTGTTGCCCAGACTGGAGTGCTCACTGCAACCTTCACCTCCTGGGTTCAAGCAATTCTCCTGTCTCAGCCTCCCAAGTAGCTGGGACTACAGGTGCATGCCACCATGCCTAGATAATTTTTGTACTTTTAGTAGAGACAGGGTTTCACCATATTGGTCAGGTTGGTCTCAAACTCCTGACCTCTGGTGATCCATCCACCTCGGCCTCCCAAAGTGCTGGATTACAGGCCACTGAGTGAGTGAGCCACTGCACCCGGCCACTTATTCCCTTTTTTTTTTTTTTTGAGACGGAGTCTCGCTCTGTCACCCAAGCTGGAGTGCACTGGCCAGATCTCAGCTCACTGCAAGCTCCGCCTCCCGGGTTCACGCCATTCTCCTGCCTCAGCCTCCCGAGTAGCTGGGACTACAGGCGCCCGCCACCTCGCCCAGCTAGTTTTTTGTATTTTTTAGTAGAGACGGGGTTTCACCATGTTACCCAGGATGGTCTCGATCTCCTGACCTTGTGATCCGCCCGCCTCGGCCTCCCAAAGTGCTGGGATTACAGGCTTGAGCCACCGCGCCCAGTTATTCCCTTTAAGCTGTTTCTTCCTAGATAGTCAAAATAGTGCATGACATTAATGTATCACGTTAAGTTAAACTGACCCTGGGTCAAGCACTGTGGGTTCAATATAGCAATCCCAAGCCTCCAGGGTCTCCTGACAGACAAAACAACCAGCTTAGTACAATGAATTAAATGCTACTCTCTTTTCCCGGAAATGCCCTCTCTCCTTCCGCCCCTTCTGTGCCCAGGAACCAGGTCAAGAATCACACATCTTCTCTAAGATACTTTCCTTATACCCTCAAAATTAATCACGCCCTCCATAACTTATACCTGAGTCTCTTATTGCTGTTGGGTTGTCTATAACTACATTTTCATGTATTTAACTGACACATAAGTATTAAAATGGGACATCTGAATGAGAATTCTTCATTTCTCTTTGTTACCTAGGGGATAATCATTACTGCCTCTTATCTAAATAGAATTAGATAATTGGATAGTTGATCTTGCAGTGATGGAGCCTGGGTTCCAGTGACCTGGGCTGGTAAATACAATGTCTGCTCACCGTGCAGAGAAAGTAGAAAGGCTGTTTGGGTTGAGTTGTGCCCCCACCACCGCCCCCCAATTCATAAGTCGAAGTCTTAACCACCAGTACCTCATGATGTGGCTGGATTTGGAGACAGGGTCTTCATAGAGGTAAGTAAGCTAAAATGACATCATTAGGGTGGGCCCTCATCTAACACGGCTGCGTCATTCTAAGAAGAGAGTAGGACACCAACAGGTACAGAAGGAAGAACACGTGAAGACGCAGGGAGAAGATGGTTCCCTGAAAGCCAAGGAGAGAGGCCTCAGGAGAAACCAGCACCTTGATCTTGGACCTCCAGCCTCCAGAACTGTGAGAAAATAAATTTCTGTTGTTTAAGCCCTGGTAGCTGGTGTTTTGTTATGGCAGCCTGAGCTGACTACTACAAAGGGTTATGTCACTTGCCACCATAAGTCAAGGAAAGAGCTGATTTTGGAAAAGAACTTATGTTCAGAAAATATGAAATCGAAAGGTCCCATCTCAGGGTCCTCCTGTTTGGAGTTTATCCTTCATTCTGTGGAGAGGAATGTGACAGATGCGGTAGAATGGGGAGAGCAACCTGTGTTTTCCGGCTGGCTTGTGCAGCCACGGTGCAGGCAATGGCCTGGGGCCAACCTCACCCTGCCAGGATTTCAGCAGGCACTTAAGAATAAAGACACACACACACACACACACACACACACACACACACAGAGAGAGAGAGAGAGAAAATATAAGAGACAGACTTTGAGTATTTAATGTAAAAAGGAAAAATGATTTTTTCTTCCACTAGCAGATATGCTTAGAACATCACGATGATGTCCCTAAAGTAGCCATGAACATATTTTTGACTCAGTATCATTTCAGTGACTTTAATAGAGGACATTTTACTGGGTTTTAAAAAGTGTGAAGATCTCCACAGCCATTCTTGTTCCAACATGTAGGAATAGCTGACTCTCAATTAGCTGTCTTACTAAAAGGAATCACAGGGCTACCTATTATTAGTGTATATTATTTTTCTCAATGCTTTAGATAATTTGGCATTTATTTACTGT